>NW_027362809.1:2342500-2942500 GCF_046119375.1 Phyllobates terribilis | reverse complement strand
GGTTCCTGTATGGTCTGCAGTCTGATGATGACTGATAACTCCCAGTATCTCTATTGTTAATTACATACTGGGAGTTGTAGGTTTATGCGATACAAAGATATATGGGTCTGACCTGACATTACAATTGATGGTGGTTCAGATGATGTATTCGTGTACTGATGTGTTTGTGCGCGTCTGCGTGTTTGTGCGCGTCTGCGTATCTGGAATAATATGGATTTTTGTAAGATGCGTGTATGTAACTGTGCATTGTGGTGTGTAATAACATTCATATGCTTGAGGCACCTTTACTAAATCTGTTAGGACTCACTCACATGTGTTAGGGAATTCCATTTGTCTTTCCACATTTAGGAACAGACAAGTGAAATATGCTAACCCTGACAAAACTGTCACCATAGGGATGTGCTTGTATGGACACGGGTTCAGGAGCTGAGCCTGCTCCATACTGGGCAGATGTCGGCTGTGTTACATAGCCGGCGTCTGCCTGTAACAGCAGTGATCAGAGCTCGCCTTGATTGCTGCTGTTTTGAGTATTTAAGTGCCCTTGTCAATCACTGACAGCGGCATTTAGATAGCACAATGGCCGGTGCATGCAGTCACCTGTTCCCTTCAGCCCCCTGTGACGCAGTTGCAGGTTGCTGATGGGTTGCCAGTAGTGCTGAGTGCGCGTGGTCGGATAAGAGACATTACAGTCACCGCGAGCTACAAAGTGCTGCAATAACGTCAGGCACCTTAATTGTGACACTTCCATGGAGCCCAACCTCAGGCTGAGCGTTATTGAATGACTAACATGGCAGCAACACCTGGCAACTAGTGCTGAGTGAGTGTGGTTGGATAAGGTGTGATCCCAGCATGCTCAGGTGTTATTTGAGTATCTTGTAGTGCTCTGCTAATATGCTCGAGTCCCCGGGGTAGCATGTTTTGCGGCGGTAGACAGAAGCAACACATGCAGGGATTACCTAACAAACAGGCAATTCCTGCATGTGTTGCGTCTGTCTACTGCCGCAAAACATGCTACCCCGGGGACTCGAGCATATTAGCAGAGCACTACAAGATACTCAGATAACACTTGAACATGCTGGGATCACACCTTATCCGACCACACTCACTCAGCACTAGTTGCCAGGTGTTGCTGCCATGTTAGTCATTCAATAACGCTCAGCCTGAGGTTGGGCTCCATAGAAGATGTCACAATCAAGGTGCCGGACGTTATTGCAGCACCCTCACTTTGTAGTTCGTGGTGACTGTAATGTCTCCCTCCTTGCACCGACCCAATAACAGGAAGCGAGTGGCGGCAGGGAGAATAAAATGTAATTTTCTCTGTGTAGCCAATGCTTTTCCAATAAGCCGTCTAACCAGGCTTTACACCCTATTTACCTGCAGATTACCCTTTTATCTGCAGATAAATAGCGTTTTTCAAGGTGACAAGTTACCATTAAAGGGACTCTGGCAGTACGGAATGACTGTTCGAATATAGTCCTGCAACTTGGTGCTCCACAGCGCGGCCAATCATGTAATTATAGAACATTATAGAAAAGCATAACAAGTAATAAAACCGTTTATGGTGGGCTGTAGTGTGGGCCCCTAGAGTCAGTTCCCCTGGTGGGCCCTAGCCACCCCAGTCCGACCCTGGTTGTCAGCCTGCAGAATCACATCAAGTGTGTGATGACAGGGGGAGCATCTGGAGCAGTTCAAATTTGTTGAAGAGGTCCTGTTTACTGTGCTTATTACACAATAAGAAGATTTGATAAGTCCTGGGTGGGAGCTTTAAAGGGAACCTGTCACCAGAAAAAGCACTATTAACCTGCAGATATGGGGTCAATCATCAGGGTAATAGCGTTACTAACCTGCCTGGTGCCTGCACTTAGCTGAACGCTGCGAGGAGAAAATGAACTTCATTCCTTACAGCAGTGTTCCAGTTTCAGTCACGGGGCGGTGCCGGCGCGGTTTCAGTCACCGGTCTGAAAATACAGAGCAGTGGCTGTAACTGCGCCCCCGGCCCTGACTGACAGTCGCTCTGCATTGGGGCCGGCTGTCAGTCAAGGCCAGGGGCACGGTACTGTAAACTCAGATCGGTGACTGATCCTGTGCCCCCATGACTGAAACTGAACGTTGCTGGAGTGAATAAAGGACATTTTCTCCCCATAGCGTTCTGATATGTGTGGGCACCGGGCAGGTTAGTAACGCTATTAACCTGCAGATTAAGCCTATATCTGCAGATTAATAGCGTTTTTTTCTGGTGACAGGCTCTCTTTACAATACCCAGCTGACTTGACTTGAGCAACCAATAGTTGCTGTAGAGGGTGAGGGGAGGAGCGCAGAACCACTGTGCAGAAAGGAGACCAGCCATTGGCAGCATTTCTCAAAGGTGCACAAAGAAAAGTTTAGTATTTTGTTGTGTCATATTCAACCTCAGGTAATGGATTTAAAGGGGTTGTCAACTACTAGGGAACCCCCTCTCAAAGGGTTTATCTAGAATTATATTAATTTTTTACTATGGGCATAAGTGCTGACAGGCAGGTGGTTACTAACTACCTGCCTATTCTACCCAGCGCAGATCTCTCCTAGCACAGAGTGGTCACAGACCATTCCTGACGATCATTCTGAGACTTCCGCTGACGTCACATTGTCGCAACAGCTTCTCTTCCGCTCTGTAGCCAGGGTGTAACTGCTGATGTCATGCTGACAGCCAGCTCCTCGCTGCCTCATTGCGGGGAGCCGTCTCTCAATTAGCATGATGTTGACAGTCACATCCTGGCAACAGAGCAGCCCAAGTTACACCACTGACACCAAACATCTACCGCAAAAACTACATAATAGCTCTGCGTTATCAATACAGTTGTTGGGACTGCTTAAGGATCTTTGATGACACCACAGTCGTAACCATGATATCATCACAGGTCCTGTACTGTGCAGGAGTTTAGAAGAAGTGAAGAGGAAGAGACAGACTGGTAAGTATTGTGCATATATACAGTACAGACCAAAAGTTTGGACACACCTTTTCATTTAAAGATTTTTCTGTATTTTCATGACTATGAAAATTGTACATTCACACTGAAGGCATCAAAACTATGAATTAACACATATGGAATTATATACTTAACAAAAAAGTGTGAAACAACTGAAAATATGTCTTATATTCTAGGTTCTTCAAAGCAGCCACCTTTTGCTTTGATGACTGCTTTGCACACTCTTGGCATTCTCTTGATGAGCTTCAAGAGGTAGTCACCGGAAATGGTCTTCCAACAATCTTGAAGGAGTTCCCAGAGATGCTTAGCACTTGTTGGCCCTTTTGCCTTCACTCTGCGGTCCAGCTCACCCCAAACAATCTCGATTGGGTTCAGGTCTAGTGACTGTGGAGGCTAGGTTATCTGGCGTAGCACCCCATCACTCTCCATCTTGGTCAAATAGCCCTTACACAGCCTGGAGGTGTGTTTGGGGTCATTGTCCTGTTGAAAAATAAGTGATGGTCCAACTAAACGCAAACCGGATGAAAAAGCATGCCGCTACAAGATGCTGTGGTAGCCATACTGGTTCAGTATGCCTTCAATTTTGAATAAATCCCCAACAGTGTCATCAGCAAAGCACCCCCACACCATCACACCTCCTCCTCCATGCTTCACGGTGGAAACCAGGCATGTAGAGTCCATCCGTTCACCTTTTCTGCGTCGCACAAAGACACGGTGGTTGGAACCAAAGATCTTAAATTTGGACTCATCAGAGCAAAGCACAGATTTCCACTGGTCTAATGTCCATTTCGTCTGTTCTTTAGCCCAAACAAGTCTATTCTGCTTGTTGCCTGTCCTTAGCAGTGGTTTCCTAGCAGCTATTTTACCATGAAGGCCTGCTGCACAAAGTCTCCTCTTAATAGTTGTGGAAACGATGTGTCTGCTGCTAGAACTGTGTGTGGTACTGACCTGGTCTCTAATCTGAGCTGCTGTTAACCTGCGATTTCTGAGGCTGGTGACTCGGATAAACTTATCCTCAGAAGCAGAGGTGACTCTTGGTCTTCCTTTCCTGGGGCGGTCCTCATGTGAGCCAGTTTCTTTGTAGCACTTGATGGTTTTTGCAACTGCACTTGGGGACACTTTCAAAGTTTTCCCAATTTTTCGCACTGACTGACCTTCATTTCTTAAAGTAATGATGGCAACTCGTTTTTCTTTACTTAGCTGCTTTTTTCTTGCCATAATACAAATTCTAACAGTCTATTCAGTAGGATTATCAGCTGTGTATCCACCAGACTTCTGCACAACACAACTGATGGTCCCAACCACAATCATAAGGCAAGAAATCCCACTTATTAAACCTGACAGGGCACACCTGTGAAGTGAAAACCATTGTTGGAAGACCATTTCCAGTGATAACCTCTTGAAGCTCATCAAGAGAATGCCAAGAGTGTGTAAAGCAGTCATCAAAGCAAAAGGTGGCTACTTTGAAGAACCTGGAATATAAGACATATTTTCAGTTGTTTCACACTTTTTGTTAAGTATATAATTCCACATGTGTTAATTCATAGTTTTGATGCCTTCAGTGTGAATGGACAATTTTCATAGTCATGAAAATACAGAAAAATCTTTAAATGAGAAGGTGTTTCCAAACTTTTGGTCTGTACTGTATATATATGTGCTTAATAAATATATATATATATATAAACACAAGTCTATATCTATGTGCTCATATATACAGTGGGGAAAATAAGTATTTGATACATTGCTGATTTTGCAAGTTTTCCCACCTACAAAGAATGAAGAGGTCTGTAATTTTTATCGCGGGTACACTTCAACTGTGAGAGACAGAATATAAAAAGTAATCTAGAAAATCAGACTGTATGATTTTTACATTTTTACATAATTAATTTGTATATTATTGCTTGAAATAAGTATTTGATATAATAGAAAAACTGAACTATGTGTATGTAGCATCCACAGTTATAAATCCCGGCAGCACAGACAAAAGTTAATAAGTGTAAAGATTGGCAATTGCCCAATGAATGAGCAAAATGCTGCTCATTCATCGGGTGATTGGATTGTTTATGGCAGAACAAAAATCATTATTCTCAGCAGCACATCACTAGTAATTGTTCATCACTGTTCATCATGCGCTCATCATTGTTAGTCAGCCTGTCTAAAGACGCCAATATCAAGCACAGAACGACTTGACAATTGCACTCGCTTAACGGCCTGAACTCTGTGCATGTAAATGCAACTGAAATGTTTCTGTGTGATGGTACAATATATGAGCGTTTGGTGCCCCACTTTAAACTTTTGCCCAGGGCCCCACTTTGGCTAAAACCGGCCCTGGATGTGGGGGGAACAGGATTGGAAGATATGTCGCCTGCAGTGAGGAGAAGCAGAGAGAGGTAGAGCAGGTGGGAGAAGGAGAGTGACTGTTTTTTCATGTTTTAGTAGGATAGATCTGAGGTTGAAGAGCAGTATGGCAGATGAGGACAGGTGTGGAGATAAGAGGGAAGGAGAGATAATTATTTGGTTAGAGGGTGCTGAGGTTTGGGGATAGCGAAGGAGACTGAGGATTAGTGGAGCCAAAACTGTGAGCATATGTAAGCATGTTGAAGGAGTAGGAGTAGGTTAAAAGAAAAGCTAGGTACATGTAATAAGCAGTGCTTACTGTTCCCTTCTGGTTTATTCCTGGTATACAGTGGGTACGGAAAGTATTCAGACCCCTTTAAAATTTTCACTCTTTGTTTCATTGCAGCCATTTGGTAAATTCTAAATAGTTCATATTTTACTCATTAGAGTACACTCTGCACCCCATCTTGACTGAAAAAAAAACAGAAATATAGAAATTTTTGCAAATTTATTAAAAAGAAAAATTTAAATATCACATGGTCATAAGTATTCAGACCCTTTGCTCAGACACTCATATTAAAGTCACATGCTGTCCATTTCCTTGTAATCCTCCTTGAGATGGTTCTACTCCTTCATTGGAGTCCAGCTGTGTTTAATTAACTGATAAGACTTGATTTGTAAAGGCACACCCCTGTCTATATAAGACCTAACAGCTCACAGTGCTTGTCAGACCAAATGAGAATCAAAGGAACTGCCCAAGGAGCTCAGAGACAAAATTGTGGCAAGGCACAGATCTGGCCAAGGTTACAAAAGAATTTCTGTATTACTCAATGTTCCTAAGGGCACAGTGGCCTCCATAATCCTTAAATGGAAGAAGTTTGGGACCACCAGAAGTCTTCCTAGACCTGGCCATCCAGCCAAACTGAGCAATCATGGGAGAAGAGACTTGGTGAGAGAGGTAAAGAAGAACCCCAAGATCACTGTGGCTGAGCTCCAGAGATGCAGTAGGGAGATGGGAGAAAGTTCCATAAAGTCAACTATCACTGCAGTCCTCCACCAGTCAAGGACTCCCAGACTATGAGAAATAAGATTCTCTGGTTTGATGAGATGAAGATAGAACTTTTTGGTGATAATTCTAAGCAGTATTTGTGGAGAAAACCAGGCACTGCTCATTACCTGCCCAATACAATCCCAACATTGAAACATGGTGGTGGCAGCATTGCTATGGGGGTGTTTTTCAGCTGCAGGGACAGGATGACTGGTTGCAATTGAAGGAAACATGAATGTGGCCAAGTACAGAGATATCCTGGATGAAAACCTCTTCCAGAGTGCTCTTGACCTCAGACTTGGCCAAAGGTTCACCTTCCAACAAGACAATGACCCTAAGCACACAGCTAAAATAACAAAGGAGGGGTTTGAGAACCACTCTGTGACCATTCTTGACTAGCCCAGTCAGAGCCCTAACCTAAACCCAATTGAGCGTCTCTGGAAAGACCTGAAAATGGCTGTCCACCAACGTTCAGCATCCAACCTGACGGAACTTGAGAGGATCTGCAAGGAAGAATGGCAGAGGATCCCCAAATCCAGGAGTGAAAAACTTGTTGCACCATTCCGAAGAAGACTCATGGCTGTACTAATTCAAAAGGGTGCTTCTACTCAGTACTGAGCAAAGATTCTGAATACTTATGACCATGTGATATTTCAGTTTTTCTTTTTTAATAAACTTGCAAAAATGTCTACATTTCTGTTTTTTTCAGTCAAGATGGTGTGCAGAGTGTACTTTAATGAGTAAAATATGAACTATTTAGAATTTACCAAATGGCTGCAATGAAACAAAGAGTGAAAAATGTAAAGGGGTCTGAATACTTTCCGTACCCACTGTATTACTGCAGCACACTTACAGAGCAACACAGAATTCGTCACCAGACCTGTATCTACACATGTAAACCTACATAAGAGATATCACTAAAGAGAAGTGTGTTGTACCCCTAAGAAGATATCAAAACCAAAAAGAAGGGAATCCTAGTCAAATACCGCTCAATATATATAATGTTAATAAATATGGAGGAGACGGAGACCCAAACGAAAACAAAGGTTTGTTAAATATATAAACCATTTTATTGTACATCAATTATAAATATAATACCAATAATACAACAATACAAGGTAAGGGGGAGAAGTACAATTAAAAAACAGGGAGGATGGAAACAATCCCTGAATATAAGGATAGAACCAGATAATGAGGAGCTCCTGTGAGATGAAAAATGCTCTAGAGTTCTAGGGGCAAACACAATTAAGGTGGGCTAGTAATTACTGCAAACTGCGAGACTAAGAAATATGATGAATAGTCTATAAAAAACAGGAAAAAATATGAATATACCTGCAAAAGAAGTATACTAACAAGTAGAATATGCAAGCATATAATCCGGTATAATTAAATAAATTAAATACTAAAACCTCACAGCTAACTGACAATTATATAAGGTATAAATATCAGAGAGTTTAGCTGATCAATTGTGAGTGGCCGTAGTTTTAATAAGAACCCGGAAAAAAGGCTCGATGTTTATAATACGTTTTAACAGTACGCAAAATATAGGTGAAGCAACCCTGATGTTCTACAGCACTAGTGTCTTATAAGTGGCGTGCATTGCAGTCAGTTAAATAAATACATAGTAGAGAGCAGGAAGGCAAAACTTTAAACTTTGCCTGTATAATACCCCTGCAATATCTATATAATAATCAGAAGTTGGTCAAAAGACGAGATGGCCGCAGTAGATGCTAATCCCCAATATGGGGTGCAGGTGAAAATAATGAAGCCAATTAACCCTGGTAGATATAATCATAACAAGAGCATAAAGAGATAAACATATGATGGTATCAGGAGAGCCCGAAGATAATCAGTCATAAAGTATGTGCACCAGTACCATGTCTCACGAGAAGCACAGGAGCATCCAGATGGTGTGTGTGAGCCTCGACATGCATTTCACCAACTGCGGCCTCGTCAGGCTCTCCGGACACCGTCATATGTTTATGTCCTTATGCTTTTGTTATGATTATATCTAGCAGTGTTGCTAGATATAATGCTATGATTTAACAAAAAAAAAAACCTGGCCTCCTCCACCCCTTAATAGCCAGCCATCACACACCTTATTTCCCCCGTCGCCCAGTACAGCTCAATGAGTTGTTATGGAGGAGGGGGAAAAGTGTAACTATAGTCACAGGTAAATGTAATTATTTTACATAGCAAAGCAATACAGCTTTAAATGCTATGATTTAAAAAAAAAAATCTGGCCTTCTTCCACCCCTTAATAGCCAGCCATCACACACCTTATTTCTCCGTCGCCCAGGACAGCTCAATGAGTTGATATAGAGGAGGGGGAAAAGTGTAACTATAGTCACCAGTAGTCACCGGTAAATATAATTTTTTTTACATAGCAATGCAATATAGCTTTAAATGCTATGATTTAAAAAAAAAAAAAAACTGGCCTCCTTCCACCCCTTAATAGCCAGCCATCACACACCTTATTTCCCCGTCGCCCAGGACAGCTCAATGAGTTGTTATAGAGGAGGGGGAAAAGTGTAACTATAGTCACCGGTAGCCACCGGTAAATATAATTATTTCACACAGCAAAGCAATATAGCTTTAAATGCTATGATTTAAAAAAAAAAAAAAAAACTGGCCTCCTTCCACCCCTTAATAGCCAGCCATCTCACACCTTATTTCCCCGTCGCCCAGGACAGCTCAATGAGTTGTTATGGAGGAAGGGGAAAAGTGTAATTATAGTCACCGGTAGTCACCGGTAAATATAATTATTTTACATAGCAAAGCAATATAGCTTTAAATGCAATGATTAAAAAAAAAAAAAAAAAAAAAACTGGCCTCCTTCCACCCCTTAATAGCCAGCCATCTCACACCTTATTTCCCCGTCGCCCTGGACAGCTCAATGAGTTGTTATGGAGGAGGGGGAGAAGTGTAACTATAGTCACCGGTAGTCACCGGTAAATATAATTATTTTACATAGCAAAGCAATATAGCTTTCAATGCTATGATTTAAAAAAACAAACCAAAAAAAAAAAACTGGCCTCCTTCCACCCCTTAATAGCCAGCCATCTCACACCTTATTTCCCCGTCGCCCAGGACAGCTCAATGAGTTGTTATGGAGGAGGGGGAAAAGTGTAACTATAGTCACCGGTAGTCACCGGTAAATATAATTATTTTACATAGCAAAGCAATATAGCTTTAAATGCTATGATTTATAAAAAAAAAAAAACTGGCCTCCTTCCACCCCTTAATAGCCAGCCATCTCACACCTTATTTCCCCGTCGCCCAGGACAGCTCAATGAGTTGTTATGGAGGAAGGGGAAAATTGTAATTATAGTCACCGGTAGTCACCGGTAAATATAACTAGAATATTTTTTCTCTTATGTACTATATACATAGCGTAACACTATACATATAGTATCATAAGGCTCTTATTGTCAGGGGCATGTAGTGTGCATGGTATTCCCAGGCACACCATAATGCCACACATAAAAGTCCCTACTGGGCACTTACCTCCCTTGCCTCATCCATCTTTATGGCCATCCTTTTGAACAGGAATATCTTCTGTGTTCTTCTGGGGTCCTGATCCTGGCTTGAGTCCTGACACGCTTATTTCTTGCTTGTCCAGGTCCTGCTTGCCCTTCCGGATCTTCTTATTTTGATGTTCTTCTTGGGGTTTAGGAAGACAGCTTGCTCTGATGATATTAAAGAGCCGGTGGATGGTTTGGGGTTTTCCAGCTGATGTTGGTAAATGAAAACCCCGTGAACAAGGCCTGGTGGTCTGCTGAGAGGGCTGAGTTGTTAGCCTCTGCTGCTTCCAGAATTTGAAGATTGAATGGTCTGGAGCCGCGCTGGATGTTACTTGGCTATAAGAGAAAAAGAAAACACAAGAAGGTGATTACATAAGAACAGTATATAGTAAAGTTCAGGAAAGCTAGAGGCTCTCTACATATGTCAACCAATGATCGGCAGATTTTGTCACTATCTGCTGATCATTTAACATGTATGGGGGCTTACAATCTCACCACTGACAAATCAGCGACCTTCACTGTTATTAGTAATCTGACGAATTTGGAAAAAGTGATTAAAGCTATGTGAAACTATTCATAAATGAGTCTGTATAAAACATCTCCTCTAATACTTACTGGCACAGGAACATGTGGGGGACACATTCTAAGGGCTTCCACCGAGTCCCAGTCAATATGCTGGAAAAACCTATGGGCTCTGATGTTACCATGGACTCCGAGGCGCCTGGCAGGATCTTCCCGGAGGAGCTGCAAAAGAAGAAAAAAAAATGTTTATATTTATATAACAGCTTCATAAATAAAATTTAACTAAAATAAATAAATATTATATATATTTATGAAAAAAAAAAGCCTAATATTAGTGTTTTTTTTCTGACATCTTCAATAATACATGACAGGTAATATATACCATCACGTCACCCCTACAAGTGTTTATGTGTTATATTGAACACGTAAACACTTGACCTAACATGAGATTCCACTCCCACCAATGGAGCTGAATATAATAGTAAATTACCGCTAACATCACAATAAATCACACAATAATATAAAAGTAATACAACTTATATCATGTACTGACCTTTTTAATGATGTTCTTCGCCTCCTTGCTGGAAGCGTTGAATAGTCCTCGATGGTATTTGGACCTGCTGGTAATCATGATGTTCAAAATGATGCCAAATGCATACCAGTCTACCCCAGCATTGTACTCCTCCGCAGCCAGCATCTCAGGAGCCATGAAGCCTGGTGTCCCAGCGTATTCGGTGGCTGTCCGGTCTCCATAGATGTTCTCAAGTGCCAGACCGAAGTCGGCAATCTTTATATGGCCCGTCGCAGCCACCAAGATGTTAGAAGGCTTGAGATCTCTGTGAAGAAGACAAATGGATTCTTATCAGTGTCCGCTGTATAATTCTCAGTATTGCTGTGTATAGTTATAGGCATCACTGGTGGTGGAGGATTAGATGTATTTCTAGTTACCGGTGGATGATGCCCTTAGAATGCAGGTGTTGAATTCCACACACAAGTTCTGCGGCGTAGAATCTGGCCGAAAGAAAAGAGGAGAAAATAGTTTTTAGTGAATCAGAAACTCAGAAATATATATTGCCCAAAAGACTAGACAGGCAGGACTTATCAGGATTTTATATTTCTGGTTATTATATACAAGTATTTATATTATTATAATGGTCTAGAAGGGCAGTCGCACATATCGTATTGATTATAAGGCACCTGGACCTGCTCATCCTAAGTATAGGACATCAATGTTAAAGTAGTGGATAACCTCTTTAAGTTCCTTCTTGCCTATAGGGATACACAATTGCTACTATTACAATGTATATTCATATGGTGTTAAAGGATTATCCAGGATCAGAAAAACATGGTGTCTTTCTTTAAAAAATAACGCCACATGACTAATGTGAATGAGGATGAACTGCGATGCCTCACACAACCTGTGGACAGGTGCGGTGCTATTTTTGGAAATAAAAATTAGAGCTGTATTTTTCTAAGTGTTTCCCTAATAACATCCCTGTGAATGGGAGATATGAATTTACGTGAACGTTAGGGCTAACAATCGAATCAATCTAGTCAGTCTCATTTAGAAAATACATAGCTGTATGGCTTAGACTGTGAATACTGTACCGTGCACTGGGGATGTCAAGACACCCCTTCCTCATCAGGAGATGGTGGAATTCGCCACAGGTGACATACTCCATCCCAAGAAGCACAAGCTCCTGTCAGACAAGACGTAGAAATCAGTCGTATGATAAAGTCATTGTAGCAGTCATACATTTACTAACACTCAATAATCAGTGATTTCTTCTGCAATTTCTTCTGTGATTAATCTCTGTTCCACTTACTCGTGGAGATATAGTTGCATAATAATAGCAGTAATGATACTTTCTTCTTTTACTATGTGTTTATTAGTTATTCTAAGTATATACATATAGAAGATATATCTACATATGTAGAATGTGATGTGCTAAATGTACAGCATTACTTTTCACTGTAATGTTGCCTTCTGCATTTCTCACCATTATGAAGTACTCATTAAGAATGACATCCATAGGGGTGGACAAATGACTTCAGATATTGGGAGCCAGTTGAACCACTCCAAGACTTTCCATAGACTTCAATAGAGAAACCCCAAAAGTTAACCGTCAGCATCATATTTCTAGGCACATTGCCTGGTTCCCAGGGTTTGTCCAGTGTTCCCACAGTAGGTCACAGCTACACATGCAAGGAGCAGGACATGAAAATGTTTCCAATGCTGAAATGTTAACAAACACCAGATATAAACGTGGACATATCCTGTGCATATAGATGAGTGCACTTTATTCTTTATCCAATATTAATGAACAGGTCACAATTTTACCTTGGTCTGAAAGGCGAATGTGCCATGAAGAAGGAAGGGGCTGCCAGATGCAAGTTGTAACACACGCCGCTCCACCAACGCGCGCTCCTCTCCTTCAGCTAGCAGGTTCCTCTTTGTGATGACTTTTACAGCAAATTGCTGGCCGGTATATCTATCTTCCGCCAGCACCACCTAGAAAAAAATGGTCATTAGTTGATGATCTTCATTAAAGGTGTTGTCTGGCCTTGGGGTACAAGTCTGCAGACACTTTATGTGAGTGTAGACTCATGAGGATTCTCCAGTGATGGGAGCAGATGGTTATTTATCCGGCCTCACTCAATTCCCTTGTATTGAGCGAGCCTGTGTAAGGGGGTGTTGACTGGACCGTCGCATTCATACCCCTGAAGACACCAATCGTGTTGTATTGTAGTGTAAACGATGTCCTGCAGTTTTCAGTATATATGGTGTAATTACATAGTTACAGTATGTCATATTATGTGAATTGTAATATAGAGTGTGATATGGTCATATGTATAATGTATAGTGTACAGCATAGGATTGCGCAAGATAAGACATAGTTTAGGACTTAGGAGTTGACATAGGTAGGATGAGAATAGTGTAAGAAAGTGTTCATGTTTAGGACTAGCTCATAGTGGGAGGGAAAAGTGCCAGTTAAAGGAGACTGCTTCCTGTTTGTAGAGCGTTCGTGAGTGATATAAGATCAAATTCAAGGGCAGTTGGGGCTGATATCAAGAGTGAGTACATATTGTTCTGGGTGATATGAGGCCTTACAAAAATTCACTGCAGACATTCCTGCAATGTCCGGAGATCAGGGCTCGATTCAGGTGCTATGGCAAGCACCTCACCCCTTTACATACAGAGGAAGATGGACGTGCAATTGTGTATGGGAAATGTAACAGATCTCGGGTGTATTGTGGAACTCAACTGGGAAATCCTGGGGCTGACAGGATCAGTAAACGTAGGGATAGTCCAGTTAGAACGTAAATAAATGCTGAAAATGTTCTGTACTATGGAAATAAGAAATGGAGAATGTTGTGCCCGATACTGTGTATTACAATCTGATGCAATTGAACTGTCGAGTAAACTTCTGTGTGTTGAAACGAACTGAGTGTTCCCTAATCTATGTGCGGCAGCTCCTTAAGTTGAAGACCTGGAGACAGCTGGGGCCTGTGGCCTACAAGTGAGTGTAACGCACCCTACACGCAACAGCACATTTGAACTGGCACACAATTTTTCTGTAAAGTGCCAGGGCGACATGGACAGCTGCACATGTCTCGTCGGCACATGACCACATGTATGCAAATTGCATACCTGCAGTTATGCTCCTGCCCATTCCTGGCACCGGCACTGGAGAACCTCAACAGCACACACACTGCACACTGTGAGGACTCACAAGTCTGTAGTCACATAGTTACTGCAGACTTGTACCCTAAGGCCGAACAACTCATTGAAATAAGTGTGGAGGGGAGCAGGAAAGTGACACCATTGCTATTTCTTTAATAATTATTTTATATTTCTACAGTTTCTTACTAGCTTACATACAGGAGATCTAATAGCTATAAACATGGGCACTAGGAAATAACCCCACTAGAATTACCCATTAAAGCTAGGAGGTTAAAGGATTACTTCAGTCTTAGCCATGCATGATTGAGACAGGAATAACTACAACTCCAGAGCTGGTCGGCATTATTCCTGTGTCAGCCATGAAAAGCTGAGATGAGAATCAATATAAACAGACTGTGTTGGGGTGCAGAGCTCAGCTGTACATAGATGCTGGCATCAAAGACCATGCTGCAAATGTATGCCTATCTATACTAGGGTTATTTTGTGCAGCATATATACTTTATCACATTTGGCGTCTATTACACTTTATATGTGTGTAGGAATTATTTCCACCCAACATACCTTTTTCTAATAGCCTATTATGTATACATTACTTAATATTGCTGCATATTCTTTTGTTATGCACCATGGGGTTTGCCTGTGTTTTTAGCCTTATCTGATTTTCTCTTTTTTCATCAGATTTTATCATGTGTCTAAATTGTACTAATAAAATATATACCTTTTATGCTACCTTGGCTATTGCTCATAGTTTTTTGTATAGGTTATTTCAAGATCGATAAAGATTTAAGCAAAACAAAAGATCATTTTACCCTATGAAAGACCACTTTGCTTGTTTGTCGGGCGAACGTCAGCCTGTTTCCACTGGTTTCCGATAACTGCGCAGTGTGAATGCACCTTAATCTGCAGCACAGACCTGAGACTACATTTGCAGACACTTTGTCCTGATCCTAAACTCCTTTTCACTCCACAGCACCTCTGGTGTCAGGTTTTATGTTGCAGTGATGCCAGGAGTTAGGCTATGTGCCCACGATGCAGAAATGAAGCAGAAAATTTCTGCAGCATTTCTGCATCTCCCTGGCAGAAAAAACGCATGCAGATTGTACATGCAGATTGTGCATGCTTTTTTCCTGCAGAATACATGCGGATCCACATGCGGATTCACATGCGTTTCCGCATGCAGATTGACAAGCGCTTTCCAGGCGATAGCATCACTTGGAAAGTGCTTGACAACTAGGTCACACTGTATAAATCCATGCAAACAGCATGGATTTATACAGTGTGAAACGTAAAAATAAAATAAAATAAAGCTATACTCACCCCCGATGCCCCGGCGTGGCTGCAGCGCTCCTTCCTGTCTAGTTCCCGGCTGCCGGCATATCGTGAGACAGAGCGGTGAAGGGCCTGCGGTCACATGACTGTGACGTCACCGAAGGTCCTTCAGCGATGCCGGCATGCAGAGAAGCCTTCGGAAAGGTGAGTATTAACTTTATTTATTATTTTATTCTTTTTTTTACAGGAACAATGGTACCCAGGTCTGGATGAGAGTCTTCTCTCCTCCAGAACTGGGTACCATCCGTACATAGAGACGCATAGAATTCACTTGTAGAAATGTACAGACGCGCATTCTATGCGTCTCAATGCAAGTCAATAGCGGGGCTTCCGCTGCGCTTCCGCAAAATTAAATGACATGCTGCGGATTTTTGTACGCAGCATAAACGCTGCGGAAAAATCCGCAGCATGTGCATAGAACATGCGGAATCCCCTTGGGGACCATGGGGTGCGGATTACCTAGTGTTTCACAAGCGTTTCCGCTGCGGAAATTCCGCATCATAAACGCTTGAAAAACGCTACGTGGGCACCCAGCCTTATAAGAATTGCAGAAAACACGAGAGGTGAATATATTGTGAAGAGTATGCTTTGGGATATTTGCTGGCTTCTCTGGTAATCAAGGAGCTCTCTCCTTTTCCCAGGAATGTCCTAAAAAATCAGAGAGTTGTCTGTAATAATATTAGGAG
This sequence comes from Phyllobates terribilis, assembly GCF_046119375.1. Classification (NCBI taxonomy): domain Eukaryota; kingdom Metazoa; phylum Chordata; class Amphibia; order Anura; family Dendrobatidae; genus Phyllobates; species Phyllobates terribilis. Next base: position 2,926,403 of record NW_027362809.1, on the reverse strand, counting down.
TAGTGTTGAGCATTCCGATACTGTAATATCGGGTATCGGCCGATATTCGCAGTATCGGAATTCCGATACTTAATTCCGATACTTTTACAATATCGAATACCGGAATCGGAAGTTCCCATAATGCCTGCGCTCTGCAGTGTCTGTGAAGGATGACAAGCTGGATGGCAGCGCGATCCAGCCTGTCATCAGAATGCCATCCCAGCGGGGGAGAATTCTCCTGATTGTTTAAAAGCCGGCGCGCGGTAAAAAGCCGCCGGCTTTTAAACAATCACACAGCCCCATACTGCTTCCCCACAGCCTCCCACCCCGATCCTCCGCTCCCCTCGCCACCTCCCATCCCGATCGTAAGTTAGGACCGGGCAGGGAGCGCAGCACCAAGGAGCGAAGGACCCGGGCGGGGAAGCCGGCAGTGAAAAGACTTCACCGCCGGCTTTCCCGTTCTGTGCTGCGCTTTCCCGCCGGTTATTTCAAATGAACAGCTGAGGTATCAGGTGATGCCGATCAGCTGTTCATTTGAAGTAGCCGCGGTGCCCTCAGAGGGTTCATGTGAGTTCATGCTTGACTGCATGAACTCACATGAACTTTCCCACGACCGCACAGGTCAGCCACACCTCACAGACCATCAGACCGGTCATGATTAGTGTGTGTGCGGGGTGTCTGTGCGGGGTGTCTGTGTGCGGGGTGTCTGTGTGCGGGGTGTCTGTGTGCGGGGTGTCTGTGCGATGTTTGTGCGGGTGTCTGTGCGGGTGTCTGTGCGTGCAGGCAGACATAGGCCGATGTGACACTACTACTCCCATCGGCCTATGTCTGTCCCCCGTCCACTCGTGCCAGCAGGATCAGCTCGATGGGAGCAGTAGTTCCCATCAGTCTGATCCTGCTATTTAAATTGCCCTACTGTGCCCCAATAAATGTTAAATACATGTCATTGGTGGCCAGTGGTTACCTACAATAAATTAGTTCATACATTACCTGTCCCCGCCGATCGCCACCTAAAATAAAGTAAAAAATAAAAAACTACACCTATACTCACCTAGACACCTAATTCCCCGAAGCCATCGATCTCCTGTAATAAAATATAAAATAATAAACCACAACCTTATCCTTACCCCTCCGGAGTAGTCCACGAGTGTCCCACGAAGATCTCCAGTTCAGAGCAGCCACATAGAATGTGACCGCTCTGAACCGCTGCCGCCGCTAGAATGACGGGGCCGTAAAGCAGCCCCGTCATTGCATAAGCGGGTTCACCGGAGTTCAGGCAGCGCTGCTCCGGTTAGCTGCTTTACGGCCCTGCTGTATCGTGAGAAATTCCCACGGTACAGCACTGCCGTAAAGGAGGTCTCCGGAGCTGCGCTGCCTGAATGCACTCCGGTGACCTCAGTCAGTGGCTCCCGCTGCCGGGAGCGGACGTGTTCCCGGCAGTGTGAGCTTACAGCAGCCATGCACAGCTGTCACCATCTCCAGATGTGACAGCTGTGCATGGGAGATCAGCACAGGAACGTGGACAGGTAACTATTATTTTTAGTGAACTAAGAATTAAATAAAATGGTGTGTTTTATTTCAAATAAATTATTTTTTTCTGGGTGTAGTGTGTTTTTTCTTTTTAACACTTTGTAGGTTAGTAATGGGGGTGTCTTATAGACGCCCATCATTACTAACCTGGGCTTCATGGCAGCTGGCGCTGACATGAACCCCACCACTATTACCCCCTGCCACCGCACCAGGGCAGCGTGGAAGAGCGAGGCTAAGTGCCAGAATTGGCGCATCCTACGGATGCGCCATTTCTGGGGCGGCTGACGGCTGGTGTTTCTAGCCTGGGAGGGGGCCATTATTCATGGCACCCTTCCTGGGCTATTAATATCAGCCCCCAGCTGTCTGCCTAGCCTTTGCTAGCTATTAAAATAGGGGGGACCCCACGTCATTTTTTTTGGGGGGGTCCCCCATTTTAATAACTAGTAAAGGCTAGGTATTCAGCTGGGGGCTGATATTAGTAGCCTGGGAAGCTCCGTGGGTTTTACCCCCTTCCCAGGCTTCAAACATCTGCCCCAGCCGTCTGCTTAACCTCCGCTAGAGACTAAAATTATGGGGGATCCCACGCCATTTTTTTTTAAATAAATCCTTTATTTTAACACTAAATGACATTTGAGGAGTTAATAAAGATGCAGTCCCTAAATTATTATTTATTTTTTAATTAATTTTTCCCAAAACTTTTGACGTGGGCTTCGCCATATTTTTGTATGCCAGCCAGGTACAGCATCCAGCTTCTATGAACGCGCCATTTTCCGGGGCGGCTGCGGACTGCAATTTTCAGCGGGGGGGGGGGGGGGGGGGCAGAAAGCTTGGGCCAGGTACAAATAGGCAATTTTTTTTTAATTATTTCAGGAAATTCATGAAATAATTAAAAAAAAATTGACGTGGGGCTTCGCTCTATATTTGTGTCCAGCCAGGTACAGCAGGCAGGAACGGGCTGCCCCCAACCACCAGCTGCCTATTTGTACCTAGCCGGACACAACAATATAGGGAAGCCCTTTTTTTCTTAATTATTCCATGAATTTCATGAAATAATTAAAAAAAAAAAAAAAATGCGTGGGGCTTCGCCCTATTTTTGTGTCCAGCCAGGTACAACAAGGCAGCTGGGGGCTGGAATCCGCAGCGCAGGGAGGCCCAAGCTTTCTGGGCCCCACCCGCTGCAAATTGCAGTCCGCAGCCGCCCCGGAAAATGGCGCGTTCATAGAAGCGCCATCTTCTGGCGCTGTACCCAACTCATCCAGGGCCCTGGTGCGGTGGCTCACTGGGTAATAAAGGGGTTAAGGCCAGCTTGGCATTATCAGCTGGCCCTAAGCCCGAAATTCATGGGGTCACGCCAATATTAGACATGACCGCCATGAATTTCTAGTAAAGTATTTAAAAAAAACACAAACACCCAGAAAAAAGTCCTTTAATTGAAATAAAGACACAATTCTTTATTGTTCTAAATTAAACCATACTTACCGTCACGCCCATTCCAGCTGAAGCCAACGATCTCCTGCAATAAAAGTAAAATAATAAAGCAACATCATCCTTACCTTTCCATGGCTCCCACGACAGCTTCAGCTCTGCTTCATCGAGATGACAGCCTGGATCGCAGCAGAAAGTTGCCATCCAGCCTGTCATCCCGCAGACACTGAGAAGCGCAGGCATGCTTGCGCTCCTCAGTGTCAGGCTGTGACGGCATCCCGATAAGCCGAGTCTCTCACGCTCACCGCATGCGCAGGAGAATTTTCCCACGCTGTCAGTGACGTGCATGAGGTGAGCTGAGTTCATTGGACATGACCTCGGCTCATCTGGATGCCGTCACAGCCAGACACTGAGGAGCGCAAGCATGCCTGCGCTTCTCAGTGTCTGCGGGATGACAGGCTGGATGGCGGCGTTCTGCTGCGGTCCAGCCTGTCATCTCGATGTAGCAGAGCTGAAGCTGTCGTGGGAACCATGGAAAGGTAAGGATGATGTTGGTTTATTATTTTTCTTTTATTTCAGGAGATCGTTGGCTTCAGCTGGAATGGGCGTGATGGTAGGTATGGTTTAATTTAGAACAATAAAGAATTGTGTGTTTATTTCAATTAAAGGACTTTTTTCTGGGTGTTTGTGTTTTTTTTAAATACTTTACTAGAAATTCATGGTGGTCATGTCTAATATTGGCGTGACCCCATGAATTTCGGGCTTAGGGCCAGCTGATAATGCCAAGCTGGCCTTAACCCCTTTATTACCCAGTGAGCCACCGCACCAGGGCCCTGGATGAGTTGGGTACAGCGCCAGAAGATGGCGCTTCTATGAACGCGCCATTTTCCGGGGCGGCTGCGGACTGCAATTTGCAGCGGGGGTGGCCCAGAAAACTTGGGCCTCCCTGCGCTGCAGATTCCAGCCCCCAGCTGCCTAGTTGTACCTGGCTGGACACAAAAATAGGGCGAAGCTCCACGTATTTTTTTTTTAAATTCATGAAATTCATGGAATAATTAAGAAAAAAAGGGCTTCCCTATATTGTTGTGTCCGGCTAGGTACAAATAGGCAGCTGGTGGTTGGGGGCAGCCCGTTCCTGCCTGCTGTACCTGACTGGACACAAATATAGGGCTAAGCCCCACATCAATTTTTTTTAATTATTTCATGAATTTCCTGAAATGATTTTAAAAAAATTGACGTGGGGCTTCGCACTATATTTGTGTCCAGCCAGGTACAGCAGGCAGGAACGGGCTGCCCCCAACCACCAGCTGCCTATTTGTACCTGGTTGGACACAACAATATAGGGAAGCCCTTTTTTTCTTAATTATTTCATGAATTTCATGAAATAATTAAAAAAAAAAATGCGTGGGGCTTCGCCCTATTTTTGTGCCCAGCCAGGTACAACTAGGCAGCTGGGGGCTGGAATCCGCAGCGCAGGGAGACCCAAGCTTTCTGGGCCACCCCCGCTGCAAATTGCAGTCCGCAGCCGCCCCAGAAAATGGCGCGTTCATAGAAGCGCCATCTTCTGGCGCTGTACCCAACTCATCCAGGGCCCTGGTGCGGTGGCTCACTGGGTAATAAAGGGGTTAAGGCCAGCTTGGCATTATCAGCTGGCCCTAAGCCCCAAATTCATGGGGTCACGCCAATATTAGACATGACCACCATGAATTTCTAGTAAAGTATTTAAAAAAACACAACACCCAGAATAAAGTCCTTTAATTGAAATAAACACACAATTCTTTATTGTTCTAAATTAAACCATACATACCATCACGCCCATTCCAGCTGAAGCCAACGATCTCCTGCAATAAAAGTAAAATAATAAAGCAACCTCATCCTTACCTTTCCATGGTTCCCACGACAGCTCCAGCTCTGCTACATCGAGATGACAGGCTGGACCGCAGCAGAACGCTGCCATTCAGCCTGTCATCCCGCAGACACTGAGAAGCGCAGGCATGCTTCCACTCCTCAGTGTCTGGCTGTGACGGCATAAAGATGAGCCGAGGTCATGTCCAATGAACTCAGCTCACCTCATGCACGTCACTGACAGCGTGGGAAAATTCTCCTGCACTCAGCACTTCAGCGTGAGAATTTTCCCACGCTGTCAGTGAAGTGCATGAGGTGCGCCGAGTTCATTGGACATGAGCTCACCTCATGTACGTCACTGACAGCGTGGGAAAATTCTCCTGCACTCAGCACTTCAGCGTGAGAATTTTCCCACGCTGTCAGTGACGTGCATGAGGTGAGCTGAGTTCATTGGACATGAGCTTACCTCATGCACGTCACTGACAGCGTGGGAAAATTCTCCTGCACTCAGCGCTTCAGCGTGAGAATTTTCCCACGCTGTCAGTGACGTGCATGAGGTGAGCTGAGTTCATTGGACATGAACTCGGCTCATCTGGATGACGTCACAGAGAGACACTGAGGAGCGCAAGCATGCCTGCGCTTCTCAGTGTCTGCGGGATGACAGGCTGGATGGCAGCGTTCTGCTGCGGTCCAGCCTGTCATCTCGATGTAGCAGAGCTGAAGCTGTCGTGGGAACCATGGAAAGGTAAGGATGAGGTTGCTTTATTATTTTTCTTTTATTGCAGGAGATCGTTGGCTTCAGCTGGAATGGGCGTGACGGTAAGTATGGTTTAATTTAGAACAATAAAGGATTGTGTCTTTATTTCAATTAAAGGACTTTTTTCTGGGTGTTTGTGTTTTCTTTTAACTTTGACTATGGGGTTAGTAATGGGGGTGTCTTATAGACGCCTCTCCATTACTAACCTGGGCTTGATGTCAGCTGGCATTATAAGCTGACATCAACCCCAGCCCTATTACCCCACTGCCACCGCTACAGGGCAGTGGGAAGAGCGAGGCTAAGTGCCAGAATTGGCGCATCCTATGGATGCGCCATTTCTGGGGCGGCTGACGGCTGGTGTTTCTAGCCTGGGAGGGGGCCAATATTCATGGCACCCTTCCTGGGCTATTAAAATCAGCCCCCAGCTGTCTGCCTAGCCTTTGCTAGCTATTAAATTAGGGGGGACCCCACGTTATTTTTTTGGGGGGGTCCCCCATTTTAATAGCTAATAAAAGCTAGGTATTCAGCTGGGGGCTGATATTAGTAGCCTGGGAAGCTCCGTGGATATTACCCCCTTCCCAGGCTTCAAACATCTGCCCCAGCTGTCTGCTTAACCTCCGCTAGAGCCTAAAATTAAGGGGAACCCCACGCCAATTTTTTTTTTAAATAAATCCTTTATTTTAACAGTAAATGACAAGTACAGTAATCAACACTGTCACTTTACTTCATATATATGTGACTGACATGTTTCTATCTATCTAATCTATGTGTGATTCTCTATTCTTTCTATTCTAAATTGTCGGGTACAGATGCTGAATTGCCGGCCGGCTTTTTTAAAGAGACGGTGCATGAAAACACTATAATTTTTTAAATAAATCCTTTACACTAAATGACAAGTACAGTAAGCAACACTGTCACTGTACTTCATATATATGTGACTGACATGTTTCTATCTATCTAATCTATGTGTGAAGCTCTATTCTGTCTGTTATAAATTGTCGGGTACCGCTGCTGAATTGCCGGCCGGCTTTTTTAAAGAGACGGTGCACGAAAACACTAATATTTTTTAAAATAAATCCTTTACACTAAATGACAAGTACAGTAAGCAACACTGTCACTGTACTTCTTATATATGTGACTGACATGTTTCTATCTACCTAATCTATGTGTGAAGCTCTATTCTTTCTGTTGTAAATTGTCGGGTACCGGTGAATGCCGCTGATGAATTGCCGGCTTTTCATGTCATTCTACATTATTCTTAGTTGTTTTACTTCATGTAGAATTAACCTACAAGGAAAGAAAGGGTTTATTTTCATTCCGATATTTGTGTCCCATTGACTTGCATTGGTTTCCGGTATCGGAATCGGCGATATCCGATACTTTTTGGGTATCGGCCCGATCCAATCCGATCCGATATTTCCTGATATCGGAAGGTATCGCTCAACACTAATTAGGAGGCTTGTCCTCAATTCGATTTTTGTCCTAACTTCAGGGAGTAGTATGATTAAAAAAATAAAACGATACTACCCTGATAAATCCTTTGCTATTCCAGAGCCTGGCACAGTAGTCCAAACCTGCACTTGTTTACCTTGCTGCAGACAATCACTGGTCTCATTGAGGATGTCTCTATTTATTGGACAAAACCATTGAGACGAGTCATTGGTTAGCAATCAGGAGAATGTATGAGACGTCACCACTGCTGACACGGAATTTTTTGAATTATTACTTTTTAACTGTGGACAATATCTTTAATAAATGTCATTCTCAGTACACACACATATATTTACTCATACTTATGTAGCTACGTACATGCAGATGTACAATGTAGTGCCTTGAAAAAGTATTCACATCCTGTGAACTTTTCCACATTTTTTCAAGTTACATGCAAAAACTTAAATGTATTTTATTGGAATTTTATGTGATATACCAACACAGAGTACAAGTATTTGTGAAGTGTAAAGGAAATGATACATGTTTTTCTGAATATTTTAAAAATGTAAATCTGAAAATTGTGACGTGCATTTGTATTCAGCCCCTCTGAGTCAACACTTTGTAGGACCACCTTTTGCTGCAATTACTGCTGCAAGGTATTTTTCTACCAGCTTTGCACTATAGGTTGAAATTTTTGCCCACTCTTCTTTGCAAACTAGCTGTGAGATTGGATAGAGAGCGTTTGTGAACAACAATTTTTAAGCCTTGCCACAAATTCTCAATGAGATTTATGTCTGGACTTTAACTGGGCTATATAAACACACGAGTATGTTTTTATTTAAACCATCTTATTGTAGCTCTGGAAGTATGTTTAGAGTCGTTGTCCTGTGGGAAGGTGAACCTTCATCTCTGTTTCAAGTTTTTCCAGCCTCTAACAGGTTTTTCCTACAAGATTGTCTTGTATTTAGCTCCATCCATCTTCTAATCAACTCTGACGAGCGTCCCTGTTAAAGAAAAGCATCCCCACAGCATGATGATTCCACCACCATGTTTGACGGTGGGGATGGTGTTTTCAGGGTGATCTGCAGTGTTAGTTTTCCTCCACACTTAGTGTTTTTCATTTAGCAAAAAATTTAAATTATTGGTCTCATCTGACCAGAGCACATTCTTCCACATTCTATGTGGGTGACACAGCTAGCATGGATAAAGGTGGATGAAAGTGCTCTGGTCACATATTTGCATGTAGAGTTTCTACGGCAGCTGTCACTTCTGCATGATGTTGTCTATACAGGTGTCTGGCCCACACTTGCACAGCCAACAGGATCGTGCACCTGTATTGAAAAATAGATGTTGTTATCTGCTGGCCATCCAAGATTCCAAGGTGCAGGCATGTGGGGAAAACAGCAGCACCTGCAACTTCCTAGTGCAGAAGTTAGAGGCACCAGAAAAATACTTTAACCCACTGTAGACTATCAGAAAACACTATTACACATATATAGGTAGCAACACATTTGGAAACCGCCCTGCATCTGCCTTTGTCAGAAACACCTGAATTTGGGGATCTAAGATGGTTATTAACAGTGTTATTCTCTACTTCATTCATGATCTTATATTGTATAGCAAACAATATACAATCTGGGCTCGTAATGTTATAGGTTCTTACCTTTCCAAAACTCCCCCGGCCAAGCACTTGATGAAAATCTAGTCTCTTGATGTTGTCAGAGATTGTGCTGCCGGGGAGAGATGGCCGCACACCACTGTCTCCTAAAATGGCAAACAGAAATAAGACGAGAAATTAGAAAAAGAATTTACTGTCCATGTATAAAGTGTTGGTTATTTTGTAACCTTAGCAGAGAATTCAGTTTTGGTTAGCATTGGAGTATTCATCTTTGTAAACATATTGCTTTATGCTGTTAATTGAAAAACAGACTATAATTTACTATTCAGTTTAGCACAAAGGGTTAATTATGTTATTACAAAATGGAGAATCAGTATCATTTATGTGCGGAATAATACTGGTAGCACAGTGATTGTCCTATATTAAGTGTACTGCCTTAGAAAACAATTACAGCTCAACGCTAATATTGTCCTGCAACAGTGTTAAAGGGCCCCTTCCCCTGGGACTGAGAAGTGGGTATACGTTTCGCATGTATAGGCACTCTACCTGAAGCCCTCCATTAGCTCCCCGATGCCTCCTCTGCTGGGATAGGCGTTCCTTTCCTCCTGCTTCCAAGATGACGGTCATAGCAGCATGGAGTACACTGGTAAATCTAAACCTCACCTCTCCTGCCTTTCCTTTCCCATCCCACAGCACAGAAAAGACAGGGAAGATGTGGTTTAGACTTACCAAACTGGTGGCCATCTTGGAGGTAGTAGGAACAGAACACAGATCTAAGCAATGGAGGTAGCGGGAGGCAAAAGAAGGGCGTCAGGAAGGATGACTGTATATTTACAAAGTGTAGTAACTTTTCAGTCTCAGGGTATAAGGTTGCTTTAATATACATTTTTTCCTATACTCAGTCACTAAGTTGCAAAGAGGGGAATTTATTAAATATACATAAAAAAACAAATACATTTTAATCAGATTGATTCTTCCTTGTTCCTCCATATTTTTGCCATTCTGCTAAAACGACTCAACACCGGTATGACATTCACTTCTATATAGTCCACCATCTTATGTGATATATTTAATGCCAAATATTTCAAACTGTTGCCCTCTTGGATAATAAGTATATCACCATCTGTAATTTGGAAATTCTTGTCCAATAATGATATCTGACTTATTCCAATTAATCTTCAATCCAGAAAAAATACCAAATCCATTCACCAATGTAATATCTGTCCTTAGATCTTCCTTTACATTTATTAAAATAATAACAAATCACCTGTGTACATCGCTAATATTTCCTCCTGAGTCCAAAACTGAGAACCCCTTATTCCTTTACAACCTTAGGCTGTGTGCCCACAATGCGTTTTTAATGCGTTTCCGCAGCGTTTTTATAGCTGCTGAAACGCATTAAAAACGCATGGTAGAAGGGCAGCAATGTTCCCCAATGATAATCCGCATGTGCTGTGCACATGCTGCGAAAATTTCCACTGCGGAAAAAAACGCAGCGCTACCAATTATTTTGCAGAAGTGCTGCGTCTTCGCCGCCATTGACTTGCTTTAGATCACATGGATTACGCATCACTGTATATGTAGATGCGTAATCCACGCGTTCCAATGTGCAGATGGTACCCGGGTGTAGATGAGAGGAGAGTCTCCTCCACACCCAGGTACCATTAAAAAATCTGTAAAAAAAGAATAAAATAAAAAATAACTGTCTACTTACCTTCTGTCGGCCCGCGCTGCGCTCCTACTTGCTTCCCGGCACTTTGCAATGAATTGAAGGACCTGCGCTGACGTCAGAGTCATGTGACGGGTCACGCGATGCTGACGTCGGCAGGTCTTTCAATTCACTGTTGCCGGCAAGGGAGAACGGAGTGTAAAGCAGGACACCGGGGGCCATCGGAGGGTAAGTATACATTTATTTTTTTATTTTTACCACTCTCTCGGGTCACACTATATAAATCCATGCAGTTTGCATGAATTTATATAGTGTGACCTAGTTGTCACAAGCACTTTCCAAGTGATGCTAATCGCTTGGAAAGCGCTTGTCAATCCGCATGCGGAAATGTCAGTGAATAAAGCTCCATTTCCGCTTGTCCCTGACAGGAAAACGCATGTACAATCCGCATGTACAATCCGCATGTACAATCCGCATGTACAATCCACATGTACAATCCGCATGCGTTTTTTTCTGCCAGGGAGATGCAGAAACGCTCAGGAAAAAATCCTGAGCATTTCTGCATTGTGGGCACATAGCCTTATATATGGTCAATAAGTAGGGCAAAGAGCAGCTTGGATTAGGAAATCCATGTCTTGTGCCCATAAAAAGGACAAAAAGCTGGGACATAACCCCATGCACCTACTACTTTAGGAGGGCACCATCTAATAACTGGGATCTACCTGCCACATGTCATACAACATCATACGAATTTCAAAAAGAAAAGAAGACATGCACCTAAGCGGTGATCACCTGAAGAAATAATCACGGAATATTTGAATATAAATTACATCAATTTATTACAGTATCTCCTGACACATATATAAGAATACGCACAAAAAAAATTATTTTAAAACACCATTAAAAATAGTGAAGGAATCCACTGCTTGAGGAACCCACTACTTTAGAGACCTTCCCATATTATAATGACAGAAAATACAATAAAGTGCAGTCAAATAGATGAACTCTAACAGGCTGTATAGAAAATCTATGATGGTCAATATTGCACAAGCCCAAAGTATTCTATATAAATAGAGAATACACAAAAAACAATATGTATATAAAGTGCAACAACAGGTATCTGTGTGAAAATCAATATGGTGTCCCTGTATACAGGGTAATAGGTCTATAGAACAGTATAATTGTAAACTGGCGATTGCCAATAGACCCTTTCACCTCACACTGGAGATGACTACTCCATAACCACTCCATCACATACACTTAATTGTGGCCACCCGTGCTGCCCCAGCAAAAAATAATAGTAGAGCCAATTAAACAATATGATCATAGAAAGCAAATACTCAATCAAATCAGCCTGTAAATGGGAAGGTGCAAATGGGACCTCAGTGCCCAGTGCGTGTCGCCACACACGGTGGCTTCATCAGGGGCATTTAAAGTACATATCCTCGTGTCCCGGTATATATGTAGCCTAGAATCAAAATAATTACCGAGAAAATGTTTAATTTACCTGGAGAGTGCAGTTTATGAAGTCCGAATAAACCCACCTTGGACATTTTTAAAGAAACTGACTCCTGTGACTATCTTAAAAGTGGCTGAGTGAGTACCAACCCAGTTACAATTAGTGGAGAATGTGGGCAAGATTCCAGGAAAACGTGTACCTGCCACAGAGATCGATGGATGTCCTGGGTAAAGGCCGCCAGCCAGCCAGAGATGTCCGGCACCATGAAAGAGCCACTCAAACACCTGCTGCAAAGCCAACAACAGCAGCACCGGCAGCACTTGCAGAGCCAGCAGAGCCTGCAACAGCAGCACCGGGAGCAGCAACAGATGCAGCAAGAGACTAATAAACTTCTGATGCAGCAGATTCAGCAGCAACAACAGCAGATGGAACTTCTAGCGGGGAAAGTTCGCAGCAGAGAGGCCGTCCCTCCCTCAACTCCAGGTAATGATTCACACGTCAGGAAGACGGTAAGAAGAGCATTGCAAAAGATTACTCCGGGTGATGACGTCGAGGTCCTAACGTTCTTTGGGAGGGTGGCGGAGCGGGAGAGATTGCCTCCAGAGCAGTGGGCGGAGGTGCTGGTGCCATATTTAATGGGCCAGCCTCAGAAAGCCCATTATGACTTGTTTGGCCCTGCAGGACGCAAAGGAGTGCGCCAAATTAAAAACAGAAATTTTGGCGCGCTTGGGAGTGACTCTGACTGTTAGGGTGCAACGGGTGCACCACTGGGCCTATTGCAGTGACAAACCTCCCAGGTCCCAAATGTTCGACCTCCTACACTTGGTTCAAAGTGGTTGTAACCTCAATCTTCCTCCCCAGTACAGATGGTGGAAAAGGTCATCATGGACAGGTTCATCCACTCCCTTCCAAAGTCGGTGCAAGCCTGGGTTGCCCAGGGAGATCCCCGTAAAAGCTGCTGAGTGAGTATCAACCCCCTTAAAGGAGTTTATACAAAATTTCTCCATTGCCAAAAACCATATCAATAGGGAATCAGGATTGCTAAGTCTTAGAGTAACATGAATCCTGATAATCCTTGGGATTAATAAGCCTCTTCCCCAAAAAATTCTTCCAGAGGATTGGAAAAGATGTTGTATCACTAGACTTTGACGCACGTCTACATGATTTTCTATTACAGGTAAAGTCAATTACAGTATTAAAATCTCCTACAATCAAAATCGGATATTGCAAGTTTTCACTTTCTTCATAGTGAAGCTCAGATTTATATGGGAGAGGAATACAGGTGTTTGCAATTTCTAACCTTATGTTGTTAATTTTACATTTCAACAGTTTATATATATATATATATATATTTATATATATATATATCTTACTTCTACCCTGTGTAATACATACTTATATTTACACCCCTTTGAACAAGGATAAAGACCCTCGTGAGTAGATATTATGTACAGCATGATATACATGTACTTGACAACCCACTTTTAGCTACTTTCTTGAATCACTATCTGAATGTGTCTTTTGAAGACATATCAGAGACATCAGATCTCTTCTCATCCAAGCAAAGAAATACCATTTCAACTTATCTTAAACCCTTCTAACATTAAATTAGATAACTTTCACCATATTAAAATAATAATTAAGTTAAAATATCCCTCCTCTTCTGATACCTCCCCCACTCCACCTTCCACTTCACCCCTTCAAACCATCTCCCACTCTTAGCTCCCCAACTACACGTTAGGCCGGGTCACACAAGTGTTGATTCTCTCATGTGAGAGAATTGGATCATTTATGCTAATGACACTAGGCTCAAGCTCTGACCAGAGTTTGAGCCGAGTGTCAGTTTACTGGGATCCGTTTCTCTTGTTTGAGACAATCATATTACAGGTGCGGAGAAGATGGAGAACTTCGTTTCTCCAACTTTTCCATCGTCTGTGTCTGCATAAATCAAACTGCACTGGGATGAAATCCAAGTCTGGGCCAAGGTTTTACACGCACCCATAGACTTGTATGGGTGCATGTGATCCGATTTGCTGAGCCACTCTCAGCGTGCTGCAATTGTTTTCCCATGCCGAATCGTCATGAGCAAAAACATTTCAGATCTGCACTGCCCCATAGTATAATATTGGGCTGAGTGCTGTCTGATAAAACATCAGAGAGCACTCTACTATGTCATACAGCAGTGTGAACGAGTTCTTAGAGAACTCCTCAACCAGACATCCACCCACCCTCCAACTAACCTGCCTTAAATAAATGAATCTTCCATAATCAATTGTAAGGGAGAATATCTCTCTATTTACATCTCAAAACCCCTTAGATTAGCCACTGACACAGAATTTAAGAAAACAAATAGTAAGATATTGTATGGTAATTCAATAGTGTATTAAATAATGTTTAAGTGCATTTATAAAATGACCCTAAAAATTCTTTATTAGATGTAGATATTTGAGTCTTAAAAGAAGTAGTAATAAGATCTTATTAATACGTATTTTGTCTCAAACTCTGTTTGCAGTTATGAGGAAATGGAAGGTAAAAGAACAACCTGAATTAAATTAATTGATAAGCGAAAAAAGAGAAAGTGGTCTACGATAATAAAAATCAGACAACTGTTTATGAGCATATCTGGGAAGAATGGACAGGTGTAGAGCAATGCTAGTTATGGGGTGAAGGGTTTTCCTTGTATCCTCCCCTTCAGTTTGGGGGTGCAGGTGGGGTTTGTTTTGATTCAAGGGAGGAGGGATGATGGAATAATATGGAAGGGTTAATATTTGTTCCATTTTGTTTTTCTTAAACAGATGATTGAAGCGTATGGATATTTATTGTATATGAGAGAATATAAATAAATGTTATATGTGAAGTACTATAACTGCATTAAAATAAATGAGATTATTGCAACATATTACTATTTAATAAACTATTTGTAATCTTTAAGAAAAAAAAATAGCAAGGAGGGGAATTTTATATGCATTTGTTGGAAATGTGTTTTTTGAGTATAAATGGTGCAAGATAAAAGATCTTCACCCTGAGGTTTCTGCCCCCATAATCAGTGCAGGAGAGCAAATGCTATGCAAAACCATGAATCTGCAACAACAGTAGTGGATTTTCTGTTTCCCATTTTGCTACAATGAATAATAATGGTACATACCCTCAAAATGGTACTTACCACACTAAAGAAATAGAGGCTACATACACATGCATCTCACTAAATTAGAATATTATCAAAAAGTTTATTTATTTCAGTTATTCAATACAAAAAGTGAAACTCACATATTATATAGAGTCATTACAAGCAGAGTGATCTATTTCAAGTGTTTATTTCTGTTAATGTAGATGATTATGGCTAACAGCCAATGAAAACACAAGCGTCATTATCTCAGTAAATTAGAATACTTTATAACAACAGCTTGAAAAATGTTTTTAAAATCTGAAATGTTGGCCTACTGAAATGTATGTTCAGTAAATGCACTCAATACTTGGTCAGGGCTCCTTTTGCATCAATTACTGCATCAATGCGGCGTGGCATGGAGGCGATCAGCCTGTGGCACTGCTGAGGTGTTATGGAAGCCCAGGTTGCTTTGATAGCAGCCTTCAGCTCGTCTGCATTGTTGGGTCTGGTGTCTCTCATCTTCCTCTAGACAATACCCAATAGATTCTCTATGGGGTTAAGGTCAGGCGAGTTTACTGGCCAATCAAGCACAGTGATACTGTTGGTTTTAAACCAGGTATTGGTACTTTTGGCAGTGTGGACAGGTGCCAAGTCATGCTGGAGAATGAAATTTCCATCTCCAAAAAGCTTGTCAGCAGAGGGAAGCATGAAGTGCTCTAAAATTTCCTGGTAGACGGCTGCGCTGACTTTGGCCTGGAAAAAACACAGTGGACCTACACCAGCAGATGACATGGCTCCCCAAACCATCACTGATTGTGGAAACTTCACACTAGACCTCAAGCAGCTTGGATTGTGGCCTCTCCACTCTTCCTCCAGACTCTGGGACCTTGATTTCCAAATGAAAATTGGAACTCTGGAACCTTGTGGGGTGTGTCAATGACTGCCTTCTGGACATCTGTCAAGTCAGAAGTCTTCCCCATGATTGTGGAGCCTACTGAAACAGACTAAGGGACTTTTTAAACGCTTAGGAAGCCTTTGGAGGTGTTTTTTGTTAATTATTCTAATTTACTGAGACAATGACTTTTGTGTTTTCATTGGCTGTAAGCCATAATCGTCAACATTAACAGAAATAAACACTTGAAATAGAAAGGGTGCTTCTACTCAATACTGAGCCAAGGGTCTGAATTCTTATGACCATGTGATATTTCAGGGGTTTTTTTTTAATAAATTTGCAAAAATTTCTACATTTCTGTTTTTTTTCAGTCAAGATGGGATGCAGAGTGTACGTTAATGAGAAAAAAAATGAACTTTTTAGAATTTACCAAATGGCTGCAATGAAACAAAGAGTGAAAAATTTAAAGGGGTCTGAATACTTTCTGTACCCACTGTATGCCCACATACTGTCCCTCTCCAAAATGAATGAAGGACCCCCCACCACAATTGTGCCCCCTTTGACAATTGTCACCCTCATTATGTGCCCTCACTGTAACATTAGCCCCTTCCTTCCTCATCCACAATGATATAATTAATTTAATCTTTGGCTCCTTGACTTACTATTGGCTGTGCCATCTCTTCTCCTCTGAGGTGTTTGGGTGCCGACAATAGTGTGATGACGTCAGCAGCGTGCCGAGCAGCAGCATGTCGAGGCTGGGACTGACGAGCGCTGTTTTACCCTAGTCCCGATGACAGTGTTCAAATATGTTTGCGTCTGAAACATTTGAATATAAGAAGATGGGAGCTCCATATCCTGGACGGCTCCATGGGCTGCAGCAAAACTTTGGTGGGCTGCATGCGGTACATGAGCTGTTTGTTGTGCAGGTCTGTTCTAAAACAACACTACATTGTATAACACCTGCACCAGATTGTGCAGTTACCTCAGCCCCGAGCCTACCGGCAGTCACAGTCGGACTCCCTATAGAGAAGGTAGAGAGGATTTATTACCATCTCTGGCTTTTCAATTACTGTGATAGATGTTAGAAATGCATTGGGGAAATATTGGCCCATTTTGAAGCAAGACCTAGTCCTTTCCAAATGTACTACACCAGTCCCTTCCACCACCTATAGAAGGGCGATGAACCTGAGGGACTTGCTGGTACATAGTTACCATAAAGATCCGGGACCAGAGAAAGCCTTCAGCTCAAAAGGCCCCAGATGGGGCTTCTATCCATGCAAGAACTGTGCGGCCTGTGTAAATCTGGTGCGGTGTACATCCTTCCCATCAAGTGATGGTCATAAGGAGTTTCAAATCACACAGCATACATCTTGCAATACAGAAGGCGTAATCAACCACGCCTTGTGTCCATGTGGCCTCATCTATGTGGGTCTTACTTTTCGCCAACTGAGAGTGCGTGTGAGGGAGCACGTGCAAGATATTAAGAATGCATCAGAATCTCTTGCCGATACTGTATTGAAGCCTATCCCAAGGCATTTCAAGTTAAAACATGGGTGTGATGCTAGCCTCCTCCAAATTCGGGGTATTGACCGGATATTAATTGACTGGGGGGGGGGATTGGAGAAAGACCGTTGGTGGATTATGAAAAT
This sequence comes from Phyllobates terribilis, assembly GCF_046119375.1. Taxonomy (NCBI): domain Eukaryota; kingdom Metazoa; phylum Chordata; class Amphibia; order Anura; family Dendrobatidae; genus Phyllobates; species Phyllobates terribilis. The sequence goes on along the minus strand of NW_027362809.1, from coordinate 2,909,043 downwards.
TGATTGCATATGCCCCAAAGGCCTCAACGAGGTCCTCAGTTTTGTCCCTTTCTTGTAATGTGCTATTGTGTTAGGTTTTACTTATGTTTTATGCTGTTTATAACTTCTCACTTTTTTATTTACATGCAGGGTATCCAGTATTTTTGTACACTCTACTGTGAGACAGATGCTGGACCACCACTCACTTGGAGGATCTTCTTCTCCCTTCCCTCCCTCCCTTTTTCTGCCCCCCTCGGGGACCGGGTGCCTGATCGTCCTTGCGGGCCAGCGCTCCACGCGTCTCCCTTTTTATGGATATGTACTCACCTTTCAGCAGCATCCCGCCCTGCTGCTCTCTCTTTTTCGGACCTGTCTATTTCCTGTGCGGTGTGCCACTAATTGATTCCATCCGCTATAAGCATTTTTTATAAAACATTTTACTCACTATTGTTATTCATCGGCTTTTACTCTTTGTTTATTGTTGCTTTAAATCTGTGATTTTGGATGCACAAAAAAGGGCACTTTAAGATGCACTTCCTGTGTCACACTGACACGTCAGTATTCCTATCACTTGTATATTTTTTATTTTATTTTTTCGATTCCTCTTGCCCATTGTGGCTTATAATTTTCTGATTTTTTTATTGTACATTTTCCATTATACTGATGTCAGTAGCTATGTTACTATATAACACATGTCTATGCTCACTCGTATGTGAAGGGCACACATACATTTGTATTGTGACATTAACTATCTCTTCATACTATTGTTATTTATTATATTTATTTTACCTGTGATTGGTCTCACTAGTAGTGATGGGCGAGCGTGGTTTGTTAACCCTTTCGGCGAGCATGCTTGGGTGCTCGCCCAGTATCTTCAGCGTGCTGAGGTGTTATGTTTGAGTTATTGTGTGTGCATGATTTGCGACTGACAGCTTTAATACATGTGAGGAAAGCCTAACAAACAGGCATTCCTCACATGTGTTAAAGCTGTCAAGCAGTCGCAAATCATGCACACACAGTGACTCAAACATGATATTCAAGTACACTGAAGATGCTCGGAAAACACCCGAGCATGCTCATAAATCTCGAGTAACGAACGTGCTCGCTCATCACTACTCACTAGTGTAACACTTTCACGTAACATATGTGGTTTTTCACGTTGCTGTGATTCTGGTTGCCATTGGATGCATCCGACATCTGCACCACATGGGCTTGGTCACGAAATAATAATAAAAAATATTCACACAATTCGTGCACTCTCTGTTTATTATTGTTTCCATGTTTTCATTCACTTGTCACATCTTCATTTTTTCTTCCTTTTCCCTTTCCCTTCCCTCCCCTCTTTTTTACCACCATTAGTTTTGCACATTTATGCACAATTTATAACTTTGTTCTGTTGATACTCATGGTATTCCCATATTCTCTGTACCATATTGAGTACATATTATATTATATTGTCTCATGACTCTCTCTATATATACTCCTTTATATTTAATAATGATACTTTGGGTATTACTTGGTGGACATTATACTTTATACACATATGTTGTACATAATTCTCACAATATGATGTCTATTCCTGATTGTGTGTTTTCATATATTATTTTCCCTCTTTTATCTACATCTTTGTATCTTTGTGTATTTATATATATATATATATATATATATATATATATATATATAGTGGTCCAAAAGTAGGTGGACAGAAAATAATAACATTTATTTTGATTTATATATAAAATTATATTTACTAACACAAGCATAACATTGACAATTACATTTTATTCTGAACAATAACACAAAAGCCCTTAAATGTTATCAACGCAGGGGCTCAAACTGTTTTCCATTACAATTTGCACAGCTTTGAAGTCGCCTCTTGCGCTTCAACAAACTTTTTTGCACAAGTCTCTTTGGGTATTAATTTCTTGAAGTGCATCTCTTATGTCATTTTTCAAGTCACTGACACTTTTTGGTTTTCGACTATAAACTTTGTCCTTGAGTACTCCCCAAAAGAAAAAATCCATTGGGGTCAAGTCTGGTGAACGTACCGGCCAATCAAGTGGGCCTCTTCGGCCAATCCATTTATTAGGAAATGTTTCATCAGGATACTCGCGGATTACTCTTGAATAATGTGGAGGGGCCCCAACTTGTTGGAAATAGACTTTTTTTTTCAAAGAGTCTGTGAGGTATGAAAAGTGGAATCTGATAGGTTGCTAAGGGCAACTGAGCCAGTTTTACTTTACACCATGTTTGATAAATCTCCCCCTTCATAACCTTATTACACTTTCTGTCCACCTACTTTCGGACCACCCTGTATATATATATATATATATATATATATATATATATATATAATATAACCGGGGATGCATCCCTCTGTCTGAAGCCTCGATAGACTGCGCATGCGCGACGCACAGTCTGGCTTCAGACAGAATCATGCATCCAGCCGTTACAGGTAAGAGGAGGTGTATGGCGCCGGAGATCGCGGTATGCGTAGACACTGAACACATACCGCGTTCTCTGGCGCCATACTTGCATACTTACCTGACCGGGAGGAGCGTTGCCACGGCACCTCTCTTCTGGCCGGAGACCGGGGGCAGGAGTGAGGCGTCGGATCGGCGCGTGCACATAGCGCTATCCTTCGCCATTTTACTGAAGACACATTTACAGTGTGTCTTCAGCAAAATGGCGCCGGACAGCGCAGTGCCCCGGCGCTGCTCTCCTCCCCCGGCCTCCGGCAGAAGAGGACGCAGCAGCGCTGGAGCACAGAGAACAAAGGTGAGTATAACTGTTAATTTTTTTTTGTATATGTGTACAGTGTGAAAGGGATGAGGGGGCCACACATATCAGGATTGTGGGGTGAGGGGACCATGCATATACCAGGATTGTGGGGTGAGGGGACCATGCATATACTAGGATTGTGGGGTGAGGGGTACCACGCATACTAGGATTGAGGATGAGGGGAGCCACGCATACCGGGATTGGGGATGAGGGGAGCCACGCATACCGGGATTGGGGATGAGGGGTGCCACGCATACCGGGATTGGGGATGAGGGGTGTCACGCATACCGGGATTGGGGATGAGGGGTGCCACGCATACCGGGATTGGGGATGAGGGTTGCCACGCATACCGGGATTGGGAATGAGGGGTGCCACGCATGCCGGGATTGGGGATGAGGGGTGCCACGCATACCGGGATTCGGATGAGGGGCCATGCATACCAGGATAGGGATGAGGAGTGCCATGCATGCCAGGATAGGATGGTGCGGACAGGATGGGGGCAGCACAAATACCAGGAGGGGGGCAGCACATACCACACATACCAGCATGGGAGACCATATACCAATAAAAATGCTCGCCACCTGGGCATAGAACGGCTTCAATAGCTAGTATATATATATATATAGAAAGTCATGATTAACTTACACCAGGTATGGGCCGGTAATGTTCTCCGCAATTTCTTTCTCTCCCTCTAAGTATGTCTGCATCTCTTGGCATCCTGATGATTGTGCACATTCTGCCAGCCGGCAAGAAGCACCTGGTTGCCATGAATACGTGTCCCTATGACGCGGCACTTCGGGCCCTCCTTACTGACGTGTTAGCGGGAGGCGGGCACCTGCTGCGTTGGACACTGACTCCCTGGCTTCCGGCGCTGGCTTCCGCCACTGGAAGCGTCGCTGTACCCCCGCTACACGTGCCAAAATACTTTGGATATATATACCCCCTGCCTGTCACCCATACACAATCGCCCCCTAGAGAAGCAGGACTTGAAACGCGCGTCAGGGCTGCTTTCATGCCATCTACAGGTTGTAACTAGGCTGTACTCTCATTTTATGTGGGACCATAACTTTCTATATGTGTCACTGTGTATTACTCTCACTAGAAGATATACTTATGTTGTGACATCTGTGTCATAGGCATGATTCTTCTCCTTATTTGGATATTAGCAACTTGTACTGTATAACTAGTTCCTGCTGTGCACTCGTACTTTATATGCTTTACTTGTGATCTGGACTCTGATACATTCTTTTCCAGTTGCTCTATGTCTTATCCCTAATTTAATGTATCATTAACCTTTGTGCATGGGATGCAGTAAGTATGTTAATGAATCAATTGAACGTATTTATTGATTTTTCTCTGCCTCCCTTGGGACGAATCATGCCTTAATAACACTTGTTGATTATTCCTTCTTTATAGACACTTAACTGTATGTATATATATATATATATATATATATATATATATATATATATATATATAAAGTTATAAATATATATTTTTACATAATGAAATGGTATTCCTACTTATGGAGGGAATTGGATTGTAATGTATTCCCAATTAAACACCTGAGATTGGGAAGGAGGTGGAGACCTGTTGAGGGTTCCTCCTCTGACCTATTAATCTCACTCCATGGATGAACCTAGGAATAGGGAATTCCATGGAAGGGTGTTTGGGTTATGTAATAAATATTATCCCTCAGTTCATTTATGGACACAGGAATCACTATTTGAATACTGTCATTGCAATGCAAATATATTGGGAAACTGCTAACCGAATGTTGTCCCTAATAATGAGAAATAGTGCGCTTTTATTATAAATAGGGGATAAGAGAAATCATTAAAGCACATACGTTGTTTACATTTGAAGAAAAGCTTTTGGTGGGGCTTGCCAATTTAAAAGATGGCGATTGTAGCAATAGAAGTGTAATGCGCATGCCCGGTGACGTCACGAAGCGGGCGGACCAGGTTTGCCCCGATCATGTGACGAGATAATGGGGATTTCCTGGGAGACATGCGCAGATGGGATTTTGAGACGCCGAGGACAGCGTGGAGGAAGTAAGAAACGTGGTCATGCATGATTGCTGCAGTGTGAGTCGCAACCTCAAATATATTATGATTTATAATGTACACCTGGCACTGATAAATACTAATCAAAGCACTTATCACTTTATGAGAGTTATGGATACTGTAATTGATGATAATAATATATCTGTCTAAAATTTTATCACTATGTATGTAACTGAATAATATTTTGTGATATGCACTACTGCACTTTTCTTATGTAATCATGGTTTTGTATCAATTAATTATAATTATGGAATCACTGTTTGTAACTATATATATTGCACTATATGCACTTGAACTCTGCTTGAGAAAGATTCTGTGAACCGAAACGTTGCCTTTGGGCTCATTAAAGTCCATTTTTCTATAATATTTTTGGAGTGCTGCCTCTTGATATTCTTTCTTTCTATATATATATCTATATATATATATATATATATATATACTGTATATATATATATATATATATATATATATATATATATATATATATATACATAAATGTATACACAGGGTGGGCCATTTATATGGATTCACCTAAATTAAATGGGAATGGTTGGTGATATCAACTTCCTGTTTGTGGCACATTAGTATATGGGAGGGGGAAAACGTTTCCAGATGGATGGTGACCATGGTGGCCATTTTGAAGTCGGCCATTTTGAATCTAACTTTATTTTTTTCAATGGGAAGAGGGTCATGTGACACATCAAACTTATTGACAATTTCATAAGAAAAACAATGGTGTGCTTGGTTTTAACGTAACTTTATTCTTTCATGAGTTTTTTACAAGTTTATGACCACTTATAAAATGTGTTCAAAGTGCTGCCCATTGTGTTGGATTGTCAATGCAACCCTCTTCTCCCACTCTTGACACACTGATAGCAACAACGCAGAAGAAATGCTAGCACAGGCTTCCAGTATCCGTTGTTTCAGATGTTGCACATCTCATATCTTCACAGCATAGACAATTGCCTTCAGATGACCCCAAAGATAAAAGTCTAAGGGGGTCAGATCGGGAGACCTTGGTGGCCATTCAACTAGCCCACGACGACCAATCCACTTTCCAGGAAACAGTTCATGTAGGAATGCTCTGATCTGACACCCATAATGTGATCGTGCACCATCTTGTTGGAAAAACTCAGGGAACGTGCCATCTTCAGTGCATAAAGAGGGCAACACATCAACATGTAGCAGTTTCAGATATCCAGTGGCATTGAGGTTTCCATTGATGAAGAATGGCCCCACTATCTTTGTACTCCATATACCACACCATACCATAAAGATACGAGATGTGCAGCAACTGAAACAATGGATACTGGAAGCCTGTGCTAGCATTTCTTCTGCGGCATTGCTGTCAGTGTGTCAAGAGTGGGAGAAAAGGGTTGCATTGACAATCCAACACAATGGGCAGCACTTTGAACACATTTTATAAGTGATCATAAACTTGTAAAAAACTCATGAAAGAATAAAGTTACGTTAAAACCAAGCACACTATTGTTTTTCTTATGAAGTTCTCAATAAGTTTGATGTTTCACATTACCCTCTTCCCATTGAAAAAAATAAAGTTGGACCCAAAATGGCCGACTTCTAAATGGCCGCTATGGTCACCACCCATCTGGAAAAGTTTTCCCCCTCCCATATACTAATGGGCCACAAACAGGAAGTTGATATCACTTAGGTGTATCCATATAAATGGCCCACCCTATATATATATATATATATATATATATATATATATATATATATATATATACAGTGCTGGCCAAAAGTATTGGCACCCCTGCAATTCTGTCAGATAATACTCAGTTTCTTCCTGAAAATGATTGCAATCACAAATTCTTTGGTATTATTCTCTTCATTTAATTTGTCTTCAATGAAAAAAACACAAAAAGAATTGTCCTAAAGCCAAATTGTATATAATTCCACACCAAACCTAAAAAAGGGGGTGGACAAAAGTATTGGCACCCTTTGAAAAATCATGTGATGCTTCTCTAATTCGTGTAATTAACAGCACCTGTAACTTACCTGTGGCACCTAACAGGTGTTGGCAATAACTAAATCACACTTGCAGCCAGTTAACATGGATTAAAGTTGACTCAACCTCTGTCCTGTGTCCTTGTGTGTACCACATTGAGCATGGAGAAAAGAAAGAAGACCAAAGAACTGTCTGAGGACTTGAGAAACCAAATTGTGAGGAAGCATGAGCAATCTCAAGGCTACAAGTCCATCTCCAAAGACCTGAATGTTCCTGTGTCTTCCGTGCATAGTGTCATCAAGAAGTTTAAAACCCATGGCACTGTGGCTAACTTCCCTAGATGTGGACGGAAAAGAAAAATTGACGAGAGATTTCAACGCAAGATTGTGCGGATGGTGGATAAAGAACCTCGACTAACATCCAAACAAGTTCAAGCTGCCCTGCAGTCCGAGGGTGCAACAGTGTCAACCCGTACTATCCGTCGACATCTGAATGAAAAAGGACTGTATGGTAGGATACCCAGGAAGACCCCGCTTCTTACCCCGAGACATAAAAAAGCCAGGCTGGAGTTTGTCAAAACTTACCTGAGAAAGCCTAAAACGTTTTGGAAGAATGTTCTCTGGTCAGATGAGACAAAAGTAGAGCTTTTTGGGAAAAACCATCAACATAGAGTGTACAGGAAAAAAAAAGAGGCATTCAAAGAAAAGAACACTGTCCCTACAGTCAAACATGGCGGAGGTTCCCTGATGTTTTGGGGTCGCTTTGCTGCCTCTGGCACTGGACTGCTTGACCGTGTGCATGGCATTATGAAGTCTGAAGACTACCAACAAATTTTGCAGCATAATGTAGGGCCCAGTGTGAGAAAGCTGGGTCTCCCTCAGAGGTCATGGGTCTTCCAGCAGGACAATGACCCAAAACACACTTCCAAAAGCACTATAAAATGGTTTGAGAGAAAACACTGGAGACTTCTATGGTGGCCAGCAATGAGTCCAGACCTGAATCCCATAGAACACCTGTGGAGAGATCTCAAAATGGCAGTTTGGAGAAGACACCCTTCAAATATTAGGGACCTGGAGCAGTTTGCCAAAGAAGAATGGTCTACAATTCCAGCAGAGCATTGTAAGAAACTCATTGATGGTTACCAGAAGCGGTTGTTCGCAGTTATTTTGGCTAAAGGTTGTGCAACCAAGTATTAGGCTGAGGGTGCCAATACTTTTGTCCGGCCCTTTTTTGGAGTTTTGTGTAAAATGATCAATGATTTGATTTTTGCTTCATTCTCTTTTGTGTTTTTTCCTTGCAAGCAAATTAAATGAAGAGAATAATACCAAAGAATTTGTGATTGCAATCATTTTCAGGAAGAAACTGAGTATTATCTGACAGAATTGAAGGGGTGCCAATACTTTTCGCCAGCACTGTATATATACATATATATATATATACATATATATACAGTAGATATATTGTCTCTTGCCTTACATTGGTTTATTCCTGTGGTTCCGTGGCACTTTGTTGTCACCTCTTTCCCTTGGATTTTTTATCTCTTTTGATTATGTCTGATTTTACTTACATTTTTGCAATAAAAATGTAACTTTTATTGGATTTGCTCCTGTTTCTATTTTTCTCTTTTTGGGTTATATAGTTATGGAAGAGCATTTATAGGGGCCGACTCTTTTCTTTTTGGATACTCCCTATAGAGAAGGTAGAGAGGATTTATTACCGTCTCTGCCTTTTCAATTACTGTGTACACAGCTCTGAACAAGTGCTGTGTATTCAGTATGGTAAGCGCAGATAGCGCTTCCTGCTCCAGACCCAGAGATCATGTGATGGCCGGGTGTAGAGAAAGAGCAAGAGCTTCTGGGTCCTAGGAGACCCAGTCAACCCTGCTATATAGGCAGTAGGTTGAATGTCCCCTGTAACTAGGATCAATATACCAGCAGATGTGTTTGGGACACAGGTTTATTAACAATTACTATTATATAAGTATGGCAGGTTCTCCTCCTGCACTTGTTAGTTCAGCTTTCCTCACATACTGCACAGCTCTCCAGTCCATACAATGGTCACTGATGGAGGAGCATGTAACCAGACCACTCCATCAGCCTTGTCCTATTGAGAACCTCCCATGAGAAAGATGCTTTTATAGTGAAGTAGACTGACGGACAGGTCTGGTCACTGCTCCTCCACCAGCAGCCATATTATAGACTAGAGAGCTGGGCAGTCTGTAAGGAAAGCTGCAGTAACAAGAGCAGGAGGAGAATCTGACATACCTACAGTATATCATAGTAAATGCCACAAAATCATGTCCCCAACAAATCTGTTAAAGTAAAGATAAAATGGTCAACCTCATTAACTAATTCTGCAGCCAGCAATAGACAGCGCAACACAAAGACTATAGGAGGCAAACGACTCAATTTTATTTTAATGAAACCATATTGCAATTTTTTTTATCCATTCAAGCAAGAAAAAAATCAAATGTTTCAAAAGTTAAGACAACACCTGTGTAAAATCATTGAAATAAAGAGCAAAAAAAACAGGAAAAAATAAATAAAAAAACAATGACTATCCAAATTGCATTTACAAGCCCCATCCCTAACAAAAAACCATGTAACTAATATATAAAAATAACACAAGCACAGAAATCCTTTATTTACTACAGATATTACCAGAAAAAAAATAAAATAATATTAAAATATTGTAAAATTTAGACTCGATGTTTCACAAAAAAATATTTAAATATCCAAACATTACAATTTTTTACAGTTTTTTAAACCATATGTATGAAAATAAGAAAAAAATGTGCCTTGGCAAGAATGGGGAAAAATGGCCTGATCATGTAGGGGTTTAACAAAGTACTGAATATATACATATATATAAATGGACTGGGGAACAGTTCTACAACCCTCCAGCTTCAGATCTTGCTCATGTATCACATCCTCCACCTGTCAGATTTAAAAGATGTGTAACTTGTGTAAAGTGACAACATTGCCCTGATCTGTAAGTGTGGGCATGAGAAGCTACATGTCATGGTGCTCCCTGTGGTAAGCTGATGTATAGTATTACCTGTGCCCTTGGTGGTCTTCTGCCCTTCTTCTTCTTTCTTGATTGAAGAGCTTTCATGTGATGAGCCAAAGATTTGTCTTCTCCTCTTGGCTCCACTTCTTCTAGCTAGGACCTCCTGATGACATTCCTGTTCTTCTTTCTGGCCTTGGTGATCAATCTTCTGAGAGACGATCTCCAACTCTGAGCCATTTCTCTTCTCTCCTCTCCTATGGCTCTTCTTGATGGACGGCTTCTCATCATCCGATGAGTCCAAAACATTTCTTCTCCTTTTCTTCCCTCTCATCCTAAAGTCCTCCTCTTTAATCTCCATAATGTCGCTTTGCTGAAGGCAGCTCCTCCTCATCCGCATGCAAGCCAACCGCAACTCTCCAACTGCCAACCGGCAACATTCCAATGTGCTCACTGGTCATGTGATAGGAATTGACCATAAGCAGTCATATATATGAGTTATCAGATATTGGTGTTTTTCTATTTTATTCTCATCATATCACATAGTATTAGGCCAAGCTCACAGATAGAGGTTTATTTTAGCTTTTCTGCTGCCTTTTTTCCTATAGAAAGACTCAAATATCCAGATCTTTTTCACATTTTCAGGTTAAGACTTGAATATACTTTGCAGCAATCTCGATAGTAATATTTACACGTAATGACAACTATAGGTTTCTAAAGAATAATTTCTAGTTACTATAATGGCTTCTTAGAAAACCCACATGTGTGAGTTTGCTGTTTTGCAGAACGCTCTTTGCCACCATTTTCCTTCTGACGCTGTTTTGCAGCATTTAGGGGATGTGCACACGGTTATTATTTGTAGAGGAAAAGAAATACTAGAGTGTTGGCGGGTAAAATGCTGCCTAAAATATGTGCAAAAACGCTTCAAGAATTGACATGCAGAAGATATGAAACTTCTTCAAATCTGCAAGGAAAAAATAAGCAGAATGTACATGAGATTCCATAAATCTCATTGACTTTGCTAGTACATTAAAACACTGCGTTTTTTCATGCAAAGAACGTGCGGAAATAACTTTTGAAAATACGGCAAAAATGCAACATGTGAACATGCCCTTGGCTTCTAGTCCATCAAAAATAGTGTAAGTCTGAACTTGAGATGCCGCTGTGGATACTCATTCTGGTGTTAATACTATAGGAAATGACAAGGCAATGATCGCGCTTTTTATTAGTGTAAATAGGGAAATACAGCCCTCCTAGACCGGACACAAGGATTTTATTTGCCAATAGTAATAATATTGGTGGGTTATATTTTTTACACTATACTACATACTTTTTTCACATATAACTATTTTCCTGTGATAAATTGTATTATCAATATATGGACTGGAGTTATTTGTAATTTAATTCCATATTTGGTGCACACAGATTGTTCTTTCTGCTGAATTCTAGATTAGTCATTGCTAGTGTCTCGGCATATTAGCATGTTTTTGTAATTTTTTGCTAAACCCTAATGAGGATTATTTGCTTATACTTGATATTCACTTCTCAATAGTATTCGCTTATTCACTATATTCTAGATTATACATTTTGTCTTAGATGTATATTGGAAGTTCTTCATATTTTTTTCTTATGTCACATTATTATTTTTCACAGTGAATGTTTGATAAAGATCATGTTGACGCTTTTGTATTATACATTTTACTTTGACTTAAAAATAATATTTAGTACAATTTTAATGCAAACAATTTGCTTCAATAACACAGACCCTTATTAAATGACCCAGCATGCCACTTCTGGCCTGAGCTTTCAATGTAGAATTACATATTTGCTGTGTAACTAAATAGCTGTAATGCATAGAATAATTGGGCTTACTACAGAAGGGATAGATGCTCTTCTAGTGAAGCTTCATGATGTCCATTGCTCCAGAGTAGACGACCTTCTCTATGAACACTAAATGCCTGTAAGGCACAGTGTGATTATGGGGTGGGAATGCTTTAGGACATTTCTTTAGGATACAATGACATTGGTGGCAGACTGGTATCTGGTGTCACCACTAAAGGACGGCAGAAGTAATTCAGGCACATACTGGTGACAGTTTAGGATAATGTTACTGAAAAGAGGCAACAAGCTTACTGGTCACAGAGTCTCCGAGACGCCAACATGCTTCATAACTACAAATACTCTTAAATAGGGGAACAGCTTCACCACAGATAGATGACTGGCAAAAACATTTACGCTGGGCTTCCACTTTCCAAACTTTACACCACCTGCTGGAAGGCTCCTCCGCAGTATCTCAAGCTGTCTCGGTGTCCGTCCTCTTACAGAACAGCACTCACACGTTCAAGCAGTTATATGACCAGGTTTCACAAAGCAAACTGTAAAAATACTATTAATCAGATCTCGGACCAGATGGGGCTGATGTACGTACTCTGAAAATTCACATCAGGATGGCTGTGCAATCCTGATGTTAAGAGGAGCGTTTTATCCTTATTTTAATGTGATAAAGGAAAAGTTTCACAAAGGATTATACAGCCATCCTTATGCATATGCTGACAAGTACACCAGCCTCATCTGGGCTAACAGATTTGCATAATAATATATAATACTATAAGCAGTATGTATTGTAAAATCAGTGCTTGGATGTGGCATGAGGCATTGGAGGAGCTCAAGGACCCTGAAGGTGGCTGAATCCTGGTATCTAGACAGCTTCTCAGCAGCACTCACAAGCTCCATGGGAAACAAGTTGTAAGCGCTGTCCTCCTTGTTTGGGAGAACAGTCAACTCTGACAGACAGAATGGTGGCTGACCTAGGCAACAAGCAAATTCTAGAATTCAAAATACCTCCTCTCATGAGAAATGAAGAGAATTTTTAAAAAGGGGTTATTTGCAAAGTTCCCTATTTTTACAAGCACTTTGCAATTTTACCCAATTAAGAAATTGCGTATAGCCTTTTAATAATGTAATTAATCTGACTGATGTAAAAAACTATCCTTTTATAGACAGCACATTAAATATAAAATACAGGTGGATACAATTCTGTTACCATATACTGTGAATATAACTAGTGCCATGAACTGCCCATATGGGTAATGCCATTCAACTGTGCCATATAGTTGCCATATGTACAATATAGGAGCTATAAGAAATGTGCACTTTGAACTTCTGAATTCCAGCACCATGCGGAGCCTACACATGTATCGGTATAATGTGCCATAATGACTATTGTCATACCTGGGTTTATAATATTGGTGGTGAATATATTCTTATGGGCTCTGTATGACATTACTGACATGGGCAGCATTTGCCACTAATGATGGAGCACTGCATGACACTTTATGTTGGCGTTTTGTCCTATTATCTTGGGATAATCTTATTTTTCTGATCACTGTATATTACTAATATTCTGGATACTATACTTTTGGAATCATCTTCTAGTTGTAGCTCTGAAACTTGGGATAAAAGTGACTCTGTAAATGTCAGATTGACATTTTCTAGAATTGAAGAGCATTGTGGTAAGTATGAGAATGTACCAGGCAATAGATGTGTGTAATGCAATGCACATACCGCAGCCTCATGCTGAACCCCTCACCGCAGATTCATGAGTGTGAATGGCCCAAAGGCCAGACCGAAATCCCATTGAGGATCTGTGGCAAGACTTGAAATTGCTGTTCACAGACGTCTCCATCCAATCTCACTGAGATAGAGCATTTACAAAGAAGAATGGGAGAAAATGTCACTTCTAGATGCAAAGCTGGTAGAGACATACCTGAAAAGACTTGCAGCAGTAACTGCAGCGAAAGGTGGTCCTACAGACTATTTACTCCGGAGGGATAAATACAAATGCAAGTCACAGTTATCAGATTTATATTTTCTCAATATATAGAAAACCTTGTAGAATTTACTTTACACTTCACACATACAGTGGTGTGAAAAAGTGTTTGCCCCCTTCCTGATTTCTTATTCTTTTGCATCTTTGTCACACTTAAATGTTTCAGGTTAGTAATGGGGGTGTCTTATAGACGCCCATCATTACTAACCTGGGCTTCATGGCAGCTGGCGCTGACATGAAAACCAACCCTATTACCCCCTGCCACCGCACCAGGGCAGCGTGGAAGAGCGAGGCTAAGTGCCAGAATTGGCGCATCCTATGGATGCGCCATTTCTGGGGTGGCTGACGGCTGGTGTTTCTAGCCTGGGAGGGGGCCAATATTCATGGCACCCTTCCTGGGCTATTAGTATCAGCCCCCAGCTGTCTGTCCAGCCTTTGCTAGCTATTAAAATAGGGGGGACCCCACGTCATTTTTTTGGGTGGGTCTCCCATTTTAATAGTTAGTAAAGGCTAGGTATTCAGCTGGGGGCTGATATTAGTAGCCGGGGAAGCTCCATGGGTATTACCCCCTTCCCAGGCTTCAAACATCTGCCCCAGCTGTCTGCTTAACCTCCGATAGAGACTAAAATTATGGGGGATCCCACGTCAAATTTTTTTTAATAAATCCTTTATTTTAACACTAAATGACACTTGAGGGGTTAATAAAGATGCAGTCCCTAAATTAATATTTATTTTTTAATTAATTTTTCCCAAAAATTTTGACGTGGGCTTTGCCATATTTTTGTATGCGAGCCAGGTACAGAATCCAGGAACGGGCTGCCCCCAACTCCCAGCTGCCTATTTGTACCTGGCCGGACACAATATAGGGAAGCCCTTTTTTTTTTATTATTTCATGAATTTCATGAAATAAGTTTAAAAAAGAAAAATACGTGGGGCTTCGCCCTATTTTTGTGTCCAGCCAGGTACAAATAGGCAATTTTTTTTAAATTATTTCAGGAAATTCATGAAATAATTAAAAAAAAATTGATGTGGGGTTTCGCACTATATTTGTGTCCAGCCAGGTACAGCAGACAGGAACGGGCTGACCCCAACCTCCAGCTGCCTATTTGTACCTGGCCGGACACAACAATATAGGGAAGCCCTTTTTTTTTAATTATTTCATGAAATAATTAAAAAAAAATTGACGTGGGGCTTCGCACTATATTTGTGTCCAGCCAGGTACAGCAGGCAGCAACGGGCTGCCCCCAACCACCAGCTGCCTATTTGTACCTGGCCGGACACAACAATATAGGGAAGCCCTTTTTTTCTTAATTATTTCATGAATTTCATGAAAAAATTAAAAAAAAAATACGTGGGGCTTCGCCCTATTTTTGTGTCCAGCCAGGTACAACTAGGCAGCTGGGGACTGGAATCTGCAGCACAGGGAGGCCCAAGCTTTCTGGGCCCCACCCGCTGCAAATTGCAGTCCACAGCCACCCCGGAAAATGGCGCGTTCATAGAAGCGCCATCTTCTGGCGCTGTACCCAACTCATCCAGGGCCCTGGTGCGGTGGCTCACTGGGTAATAAAGGGGTTAGGGCCAGCTTGGCATTATCAGCTGGCCCTAAGCCCGAAATTCATGGGGTCACGCCAATATTAGACATGACCGCCATGAATTTCTAGTAAAGTATTTAAAAAAAAACACAAACACCCAGAATAAAGTCCTTTAATTGAAATAAAGACACAATTCTTTATTGTTCTAAATTAAACCATACTTACCATCACGCCCATTCCAGCTGAAGCCAACGATCTCCTGCAATAAAAGAAAAATAATAAAGCAACATCATTCTTACCTTTCGATGGTTCCCAGGACAGCTCCAGCTCTGCTACATCGAGATGACAGGCTGGACCGCAGGAGAAAGCTGCCATCCAGCCTGTCATCCCGCAGACACTGAGAAGCGCAGGCATGCTTGCGCTCCTCAGTATCAGGCTGTGACGGCATCCCGATGAGCCGAGTCTCTCACGCTCACCGCATGCGCAGGAGAATTCTCCCACGCTATCAGTGACGTGCATGAGGTGAGCTGAGTTCATTGTTGGCTCATCGGGATGCCGTCACAGTCAGACACTGAGGAGCGCAAGCATGCCTGTGCTTCTCAGTGTCTGCGGGATGACATGCTGGATGGCAGCTTTCTGCTGCGATCCAGCCTGTCATCTCCATGTAGCAGAGCTGGAGCTGTCCTGGGAGCCATCGAAAGGTAAGGATGATGTTGCTTTATTATTTTTCTTTTATTGCAGGAGATCGTTGGCTTCAGCTGGAATGGGCGTGATGGTAAGTAAGGTTTAATTTAGAACAATAAAGAATTGTGTCTTTATTTCAATTAAAGGACTTTATTCTGGGTGTTTGTGTTTTTTTTTTAACTTTGACTATGGGGTTAGTAATGGGGGTGTCTTATAGACGCCTCTCCATTACTAACCTGGGCTTGATGTCAGCTGGCATTATAAGCTGACATCAACTCCAACCCTATTACCCCACTGCCACCGCTACAGGGCAGTGGGAAGAGCGAGGCTAAGTGCCAGAATTGGCGCATCCTATGGATGCGCCATTTCTGGGGTGGCTGACGGCTGGTGTTTCTAGCCTGGGAGGGGGCCAATATTCATGGCACCCTTCCTGGGCTATTAATATCAGCCCCCAGCTGTCTGCCTAGCCTTTGCTAGCTATTAAAATAGGGGGGACCCCACGTCATTTTTTGGGGGGGGTCCCCCATCTTAATAGCTAGTAAAGGCTAGGTATTCAGCTGGGGGCTGATATTAGTAGCCTGGGAAGCTCCGTGGGTATTACCCTCTTCCCAGGCTTCAAACATCTGCCCTAGCTGTCTGCTTAACCTCCGCTAGAGACTAAAATTACGGGGAACCCCACGCCAATTTTTTTTTTAATAAATCCTTTATTTTAACACTAAATGACAAGTACAGTAACCAACACTATCACTGTACTTATTATATATGTGACTGACATGTTTCTATCTATCTAATCTATGTGTGATGCTCTATTATTTCTGTTGTAAATTGTCGGGTACCGCTGCTGAATTGCCGGCCGGCTTTTTTAAAGAGACGGTGCATGAAAACACTAAGATTTTTTTAAATAAATCCTTTACACTAAATGACAAGTACAGTAAGCAACACTGTCACTGCACTTCTTATATATGTGACTGACATGTTTCTATGTATCAAATCTATGTGTGATGCTCTTTCTTTCTGTTATAAATTGTCGGGTACCGCTGCTGAATTGCCGGCCGGCTTTTTTAAAGAGACGGTGCATTAAAACACTAATATTTTTTTAAATAAATCCTTTACACTAAATGACAAGTACAGTAAGCAACACTGTCACTGTACTTCATATATATGTGACTGACATGTTTCTATCTAATCTATGTGTGAAGCTCTATTCTTTCTGTTCTAAATTGTCGGGTACCGGTGTATGCCACTGATGAATTGCCGGCTTTTCATGTTTCACTGTGAGCACTGTTCCCATCGATTTGGGCAACCACCTCCACCAATACATTCTACATTATTGTTAGTTGTTTTCCTTCATGTAGAATTAACCTACAAGGAAAGAAAGGGTTTATTTTCATTCCGATATTTGTGTCCCATTGATTTGCATTGGTTTCCGGTATCGGAATCGGCGATATCCGATACTTTTTGGGTATCGGCCCGATCCAATCCGATCCGATATTTCCTGATATCGGAAGGTATCCCTCAATACTAGTCCTGACCTCAATCCCATTGAAAATCTTAGGGGTGAGCTGAAATCTGCCATTGGGAAAAAGAACCCTGCAAACATTCAAGAGCTTGAACAAACTGCAAAGGAAGAGTGGGAGAAAATTCCAGCTGAGAAGTGCAAGAAGCTTACAGATGGCTACAAGAAATGTCTGGAGGCTGTCAGCAATGACAAAGGGTGTGCAACCAAGTATTAATTAGGGGTGCCATTATTGTGGCACATTCAGTTTTTTCTTTGATATTGCAACATTGAAGTTGAAAAACAATATTGTATTGTTGTATTACTTTGGACCACAAATCCTGAGGATATAACTTTGGTACATTTCCATTTATTTCTGAAGATATTGTACAGTCTACGAAAAAATGAAGGCGTGACAAGAATGGTGAGCAGCACTGTAGTACAATAAATCATTAAAAATGTAAATATATATAGAATATAAAAAATAAAAAAAGATTAAATTAAATTAATAATTAATTTTTTAAAACCTTTTTTTAAAAAGCATTTTCCCTTGCAATTATATACTGTATATATAAAGGATAGAGCTTATGTGTTCAGTAATAATGTTGTCGTGTCAATGGAAGGGTGAAAAAAAATGGTAAGAGGAGGATATATAGATGGAAAACGTCCAATCACTAGCTGCCTCTATCTGTACCAGAAGCTAGGTACCACCCGACCAATTATCCATAGATCATCGCAACCCAGGGAATCATCTATTAACTTTCATAGCTGCAAATCATTATCCGGTAATCTTAAGACAAATTTACATACCAAGAAAGGGGGACATTCAACTCATTTTGGTGAAACATTATTTCTATGTCTGTTATTCCTTTCATTCATCCTGCTCTGTTCAGCCGCTGTTTAGCGTGATAGTATCAATCCTTTATCTAGTAGCCATTCTTCCTTACGGGTTTTCACACAGGACCCGCTAATCTATCAGCAGCTTCCAGCAATACCCACTCCCCTTTTTTCGGCGCTAGTGTTTTAAAGCCTAATTTCTTTCTAGATTCAGCTCCGGACATTTGTGATAGATTATTTCCTCCTATACTCGTATATAGATATAGCCATTTGAATTGCTGTTATGAAATGTTTTGAAATGATTGAAAGTGCATGTTTAACAAAAAAAAATTTCTATTCTTATTAATCTGTTCTCCTCTCCTTTTTTAAGAGGTCTCAGAGTCCTGCCAATATATTGCTTTGAACATGGGCACTGAATTAAATCTATAACTCCTTCACTTTCACACCTTAAAATGCACCCAACAAAAAAATGCAAGTGTATTTCTGCAATTGTCCCATCTTTAATGTAACGGCAGTTCACACATTCATTCCTAGTGCTGTATATGGGAATCACTGACATTTCTACAGTATGTTATATTTTATCTTGATTATCAATATTTCTTGCACGGGGTCCCCATGGTATCATATTACTGATTGTAATTTTTTTATGTGTAATAAATGATTATTAATAGGGGGATTTATATGTGCCTGTAATTATTTTTCTTCAATAAACATAAAGCTAGAATCGCTACAGAATGTGCCTCTGCCATATACTAGTCTGTAGAGTTTGAATACTCGTGCAAGAAGCATTTATCAGGTTTGAATTTTATGAGAAAGTTTGCAGATATATAATGAATATGTGTAAATCAATCTGTACCACTAGGTAAAAATCCTTACATCAAGGAGACCAAGTAGACAAAAGTGAGCACTTCAAGTTAGTGTGTATAAAAAACAAATTATTTTACTGAACAATATCATAGACATTACCAAACACATACATAAAATAAAAACAGATGCCTCTTGTTTGAGGGATGGTAAGAAATGCCAACCCAGTATGCATGAATATTATCTCCTGGTGCACCCCACAAAATAGCATAGAACAACCTAGCAGAGATAGTCACTGCAGAGTAACCTATACCATTACATAATCCAACGATTCCAAGGATTGAAACTATCCAAAGTGCATGTGCATGTCAAAGAAGGAAATTGTTCATTAATTGGGGTGGTCCAGTGGTTAAACAAAAACAAAATAAACCCTGCTTCAAAGTCACCAATCAAGAGATAAATACATAATAAACCCTTAAAGTGCATGTGTATGGAGAATTATAATGCTCAGAATTATAATACACCAATGTCTGGAAATGACAGGGCTACTACAGAGCATGTATATAACTTAGTGTTCACAGAAGCGAAAGAGTCGAGGTGAAAAGCAGTTTATATGCTTGTTAGAAACTCACAACATGTATGGCTATACATGCAATACCGCACGCCTGGAAAACATGGACTGCCTCTGATGTACAAAAGCCCTGCTAGATGCAATCAAAAATAGGTAAAATGCAGTGGTGTACCACTAATGGAGGCAGACCACACGACTGCTATGGGGCCCGTGAGCTGGGGGGCCCCATAGCAGTCCAGGGGCGGACATATCGCTGCTGGTGCAGCTGTGCCGGGGGGCCCGCCGGTGCAGCGTCTCCCTGCTCGTGGCGGGCAGGGAGCGATCCCTGCATCCCCGCTGCTGACAGGACAGAATGGCAGCGGAGCTGCAGAGATCCATCCTCTGCTTCCTGCCCACCGCTTCCTCCCTTACACAGGCACGCGCTCCTTGATGACATCATCATGCAGCGCGGGCCTGTGTGAGGGAGGAAATTGCAGCGGCCTGCGGGGGCAGAGAGGTAAGTGTTTTTTTTTTTGTTTTTTTTACTGAAACGCTGGTGAGATCAATAATGGGGCTGATGGAGCTGGAGAGCACAATAAGGGGGCTGATGGGGCTGGGTAGAGCAATGGTGGGGCTGGTGCGGCTGGGGATAACAATGGTGGGGCTGGGAAGAGCAGTGATGATGCAGCTTGCGGGGGAACGGGCAGAGGGGTAAGTGTTTTTTTTTTATTTTTACTGAAACGCTGGGGAGAGCAATAATGGTTATGACTGGGCTGGAGAGAGCAAAAGTGGGGCTGATGGGGCTGGTGAGAGCAATGGTAGGGCTGATGGGGCTGGGGAGAGCAATGGTGGGGCTGGGGAGAGCAATGGTGGGGCTGATGGGGCTGGGGAGAGCGCTGATGGGTCTGGGGAGAGCAATGGTGGGGCTGGGAAGAGCAGTGATGGGACTGATGGGGCGGGGAGAGCAATGATGGGGATTAGTAGACCAATGACGGGGATAGGGAGAGCAATGATGGGTTGCTGGGAGAGAGCAATGATGGAGGTGCTGGGAGAGTAATGACGGGGGTTGCTAGGAGAGAACAATGATAGGGGTGCTCGGAGAGAGCAATGACGGGGTGCAGGGAGAGAACAATGACGGGGGTGCTGGGAGAGAGCAATGACGGGGGTGCTGGGAGAGAGCAATGATGGGGGTGCTGGGAGAGAGCAATGATAGTGGTGCTGGGACAGAGCAATAATGGGGGTGCTCGGAGAGCGCAATGACGGGGATGCTGGGAGACAACAATGATGGGGTGCAGGGAGAGAGCAATGACGGGGGTGCAGGGAGAGAGCAATGACGGGGGTGCTGGGAGAGAGCAATTACAAGGGTGCTGGGAGAGCAATGACTGGGGTGCTGGGACAGAGCAATGTTGGGGGTGTTGGGAGAGAGCAATGATGGAGGTGCTGGGACAGAGCAATGATGGGGGCGCTTGTATATTTTCCGTGTGCACATAGCCTTACAGTTAATTGGGGAGAGTCACAGAGACTGAATAATTTATATTATTGGCAGGTGGAGATTATAGTTAATGGGGGGCACAGTGCTGCTTATCACTTTATATTTTGATTACTAAGTGGCTACCCCTAGTATATTAATGGGGGATAACAGACCTGTATTCAGGGGCGCAGTGCAGGAGAGACACATGTATATATACAATATATGTGACCTTGTTATTATCTAGGCTGGAGATCATCATGACAAGACGAATCGTGACTGGGAGATGTCGACATGAAGGTCTGACCAGATGGAGAAGAAGCAGCAGAAACCGACTCTGATCAGGCGAGACGTCAGCGGTAAGTGCCTGGATGTAAATATTATTCTGTATCTGCGCTGTATGACTTGGAGTGATAATGTTACATGTAAAATCCCTTAGGCTGCATTCTCACATTTGTGTAAAATGTCAGATTTTTTTATCGGATGGTCCACGGACTTGTAGAGTTTTATAGATCACGGATCACGGATCTGAGAATGAGATCTGTGAGGATCAGAGAATGTCCTGTTCTGATCCGATTTTGAGGATTACAATAGGACATGCTCAATGCGTCTGTAAAACAGGGTAGCACACTGACACTGCACACAAATGCAGGAATATAGCCGTATTATGTATAGCACAGTCCCTTAGTACATAGTGTAATCACTTATTATGTATAGCATACGCCCTTAGTATATAGTGTACTCGCTTATTATGTATAGCGCCGTCCTTAGTTATATAGTTTCATCTTTTATTATATATAACACCCTCCCTTTTTACCTACCATCCTCTCTAGTTCTAGAGCTCACAATTGGGGGATCATACTGTGTTGGGATCAGCAAACTTTGCCCTGGTAGTTGAGGTGAGGTACAGTAGGGTCATTATACTGCGCATGTGGAAGAATTCACCATGGGGGTATCATACTGTGTTTGGGGGACACTTTTATTGGTATCACACTTCATGGGACAATGAAAGAGGGGTCTAGGACGTCAGCAGGAGGAAAATTACTATGTAAAGGCTGGAAGGTTGTGTGATCTGCTCTTCTGTGACACCGACAATTATTTACATTTTTTTTGGGGGGGGGCCCAATTTGAACTTCTGCTATGGGGCCCCATGAATCCTATGTACGCCCCTGGTAAAATGTATTGCTAATAGCATTGTGCCACTTACACAGTGGAGTGTGAGACAGGGTTTGTCCTGCATCCCTCTTCCCCGACGCGCATTTTGTCCACACTTCCTCAGGGCCGTGTCAGAGGAGAGGGACGCTGGACCTTTTAAGTGATCACTGTACCAATGGTTGACGGAGGCTAGATATCACATGATTTAAACCTTCAGGGTTGTGAAGGATATGACGTGGCACATCGTAGGATTTTTTACCTTGTACATTGATTTACAGTTGTCCCTGTGACACTATGTTTGTTTTCAATCATTTTTATTAATATTTTATAACAGTTCAAGGGGTAGGGATATGGTTAGGGAATAGAGGAATATATGGGGGACGGGAGAGTAATGGATAAGTGTGGGAAAATGGATAAGGGGAAGGAGAACTCAAAATTGAATAAACAGTAGAATATATAGTATTACAACAAGTAAATTAAGATGAAAATCAAAATTTGGTTATAGAACAACTTAGTCGTAATATAATAGATATCCAATTAAATCTAATAAGTATATGTATTAATAATTTAAGTAACAATCAGGAATATATTTCAGGCCACTTTGTTCATTTTTTGAAATATTTGTTAAGGTTATTATTAGAGTTTGCAAATCAGTATTCATATAATTTATGTAGAGCCATTTTTTCTTTAATAACTGAAAAGATAGGTACATCCGTTTTTTTCCAGTAAGATGCAATGGCATTTTTAACTACCATATTTTTCGGACTATAAGACGCACCGGACCATAAGACGCACCTAGGTTTTAAAGGAGGAAAATAGGAAGAAAAAATGTAAGCAAAAAATGTGGTCCTGATGCCCTGTTATGGGGGAGGGGGTCTGCTGCTGACACTGGCATTGGGGTAATGTCCCTCAATTCTGTTAATATCCTCTATCCTGGTATGTATGGCCTCTCCTTCCTGGTATAAGTGGCCCCCATCCCATCCTGGTATGCATGGCACCCCTTTATCCCCCATCCTGGTATGCATGGCACCCCTTTATACACCATCCTGGTATGCATGACACCCCTTGAGCCCCCATCCTGGTATGCATGGCAACCCTTGAGCCCCCATCCTGGTATGCATGGCACCGCTTGAGCCCCCATCCTGGTATGCATGGCACCCTCTGAACCCCCATCCTGGTATGCATCTTGCCCCGCTTCAAGTGGACCGGGTGAGAGGCCCGAATCTATGAATGTAAAAGTGAACAGATCTTCAGAGTGTCCATGTGTGGGATCAGTTGTCTCTGGGCGCTTGGCATGGTGGGAGGAAGGAGGATCAGGGTGAGGAATATGCGGTCCAGACTCACGGCTACTGAGACTTGACCGTGTGGAAGACAGGGTGGTGGTGGCGGCTAAGTGACTGGAAGCATTATCCGCTATCCAACCAACAACCTTTTGACACTGCTCTGGGTTCAATAGTGGTGTGCTGCGGTCCCCTAGCAGTTGGGACAGTAAGGTCGGGCGAGAAGATGTGGGTGTTTGTTGTGGCACAATTTCAGCTTGCCCACGGCCTTGTCCTCGGCCTCTGCATGCACCATCACCATCACGTCCAGTTCCCCGTCCCTTGCCACGTGCCTTGCCCATTTGTCTTGTCCTCGGCAGAGATGAGGGGGTTGGAGGGGGCAGTGGTGGGCAGAGGAAGGAGTTAAAAGTATTAAATAACCATTTGGACTTGAAAAATAAGGACAGGGTCGGACTGGCCTGGCGGAATGACGGTGAAATGCCAGGTGGGCCCCACAGAAGGAGAGGAAAAAAAACTTTTTTTGTAAGGACATGGGCCTTTTAAAAGTGCGGGTGGCAGGAGAACGCGCATGCAGACCTGACCCGCCGTGATGACCATGGCCGGCGTCACCGCCACTAGGCGCACCCAAGTAAGTGTTGGGGCCCCGGGGTTGAGGGACACCGGCACGCTACTGGGCCTATGAGTCGGGGGAGGGAGAGCCCCCTACGGAGAGGGGGAGCGCCCCCTTCAGGAGGGAGAGCCCCCGCCCCCACCTCTCCTCCTCAAATACTTACCTATCCTCCTCGTTCCCTGCAGCTCCAGTGATGTTAGCGTCTTCTGATTCTGACGTCTCAGGGCAGAGGGCGAGGTGACATCACTACCGCACTCTGCTCTGAGCACTGCAGAGTCAGAAGACGACGTGCTGAGTACACCAAACCTGCAGGGAACGGGAGAGGTATTTGATTTTTTTTATGTATGCAGCATCATGGGGGCCCATATACTGTATGGAGCAGCATCATGTGGGCCCATATACTGTATGGAGCAGCATCATGGAGGCCCATATACTGTATGGAGCAGCATCATGTGGGCCCATAAACTGTATGGAGCAGCATCATGTGGGCCCATATACTGTATGGAGCAGCATCATGGAGGCCCATATACTGTATGGAGCAGCATCATGGAGGCCCATATACTGTATGGAGCAGCATCATGGGGGCCCATATACTGTATGGACCAGCATCATGGGGGCCCATATACTGTATGAAGCAGCAGCATGGAGGCCCATATACTGTATGGAGCAGCATCATGGAGGCCCATATACTGTATGGAGCAGCATCATGGGGGCCCATATACTGTATGTACCAGCATCATGGGGGCCCATATAATGTAAGGAGCAGCATCATGGGGGCCCATATATTGTATGGAGCAGCATCATGGGGGCCAAATACTGTATGGAGCAGCATCATGGGGTCCAATATATTGTATAGAGCAGCATCATGGGGGCCCATATACTGTATGGAGCAGCATCATGGAGGCCCATATACTGTATGGACAACAAAGAAAATGACGGCACTTCCACTACAAAAAATAGGTGTGAACAGGTGCTTACTAAGAGCAGCTACCTCCATATATAATGAACAA
Organism: Phyllobates terribilis; assembly: GCF_046119375.1. Taxonomy (NCBI): domain Eukaryota; kingdom Metazoa; phylum Chordata; class Amphibia; order Anura; family Dendrobatidae; genus Phyllobates; species Phyllobates terribilis. Next base: position 2,883,988 of record NW_027362809.1, on the reverse strand, counting down.
ATAACACTGAGTATATGACGCGCCCCTGGGCCTGTGTCGCGCTGCGTTGCGCACGCGGGAGCCTACCCGGAGCCGGATCAGTGGAGGGTTGTAGTCTCGTGGCGGTGACCCGGTCCGTGCCCAGGGAGTCAAACTAGACGGCAGTCTATTAGTAGTAAATAGTTGAGGACTACGCCACCCGTTGAGTGCAGCCAGGGAGCTGCTGCTGCAGGGCAGACCGCTGAGGCCGGTGGTAGGATTGTGCAGCGTGATAGTATAACCCCCAACGGGAGGGGTATGGCCTCAGGGCAGCCGACGTGGATGATGGGGGTAGCAGGAACCACTCAGAGACGGTACGGTGTAGTTCAGGGTCTTTACTGGTAACAACGACAGACCCTCCCGGAGTACTTGCTAGCAAACGGGGCCTGGTCAGTCTTTGAGCAGATGGGATCTCCCCTGGCCAGGCGTAGTTGTAGGCCTCCCAAACTGACTGTACTCTTCTGGCTACCTTGCTAGAAGCTGATGTAAGTAGCCCACGTCCCTGAGTGTACCGTGTGGTGCTCACCCGTATGGCCGGTGACTCGGGGCCTTCTAATGGCTTCCGCTCCACGATGGCGGTGCTGGTCCCACTCGTGTGACCGTGCCTTCGGGCTTCTGGGCCAGAGGACCTGAAATCCCCTGCCTGACGGATTCTGCTGCTGGGTAGGAGTTAGTCCCCACAGCCTCGGACTCCGGGTCCGGTAAAGAATCTTCTTAGTCAGGGCGAACTCTGCAGCTGCCAGCCCCTGACTCCTTGTAACTCTGCTGTTTCCTATGCTGCTTCTTGTCTCCACTCTCCTTGTCTGACTCTCCCTGCCTCAGCCCCGGGTTTATACAGGGGAAGTTCTTCCCCTCCCAAGACTGGGCAGGAGGTGTGGCATGCACAGGATCCCTGACCAAAGGACCTCCCACCTGCTCTCAGACATAACATTACATTACTGTGGAAAACCAGACCCCTGGGGTGCCACATATATAGATATGAAATATGAAATATGAATAACATAACTGCTGTAGAAAATAGAAATAAATGAAAAAAATTTTGAAATTTTTTTTTTAGCGCATGTAAATATGAAGTATGAAAAATGAATAGCATTACTGCTGTAAATAAATGAGAAATCTTAGCACATAAATTGGCCAATTCATGTGTCCCTGATAGCCGCGGTAAGGCGTTTCTCGATGTCAGGACCTACCAATGTGAATACCTCTCTAAGAGGTACACATAATCAGACAGAGGTCTCTTAGAGAGGTATTCACATTGGTAGGTCCTGACATCGAGAAACGCCTTACCGCGGCTGTCAGGTACACATGAATTGGCCAATTTATACGCTAAGATTTCTCATTTATTTACAGCAGTAATGCTATTCATTTTTCATACTTCATATTTACATGCGCTAAAAATAAATTTTCAAAAAATTTTTCATTTATTTCTATTTTCTACAGCAGTTATGTTATTCATATTTCATATTTCATATCTATATACTCAGTGTTACAGTGTGCTACTTTATTTGTTCTTCATATACTGTATGGAGCAGCATCATGTGGGCCAGTATACTGTATGGAACAGCATCATGGGGGCCCACATACAGTATGGAGCAGCATCGTGGGGGCCCACAAACTGTATGGAGCAGCATCATGGGGGCCGATACAATGTATGGAGCAGCATCATGGGGGCCAATACACTGTATGGAGCAGCATTACATGGGGCCAATATACTGTATGGAGCAGCATTATATGGGGTCAATATACTGTATGGAGCAGCATTACATGGGGCCAATATACTGTATGGAGCAGCATTACATGGGGCCAATACACTGTATGGAGCAGCATTACATGGGGCCAATATACTGTATGGAGCAGCATCATATGGGGCCAATATACTGTATGGAGCAGCATTACATGGAGCCAATATACTGTATGGAGCAGCATCATATGGGGCCAATATACTGTATGGAGCAGCATTACATGGGGCCAATATACTGTATGGAGCAGCATTACATGGGGCCAATATACTGTATGGAGCAGCATTATATGGGGTCAATATACTGTATGGAGCAGCATCATATGGGGCCAATATACTGTATGGAGCAGCATGACATGGGGCCAATATACTGTATGGAGCAGCATTACATGGAGCCAATATACTGTATGGACCAGCATCATATGGAGACAATATACTGTATGGAGCAGCATTACATGGGGCCAATATACTGTATGGAGCAGCATTACATGGGGCCAATATACTGTATGGAGCAGCATTATATGGGGTCAATATACTGTATGGAGCAGCATCATATGGGGCCAATACACTGTATGGAGCAGCATCATATGGGGCCAATATACTGTATGGAGCAGCATTACATGGAGCCAATATACTGTATGGACCAGCATCATATGGAGACAATATACTGTATGGAGCAGCATTACATGGAGCCAATATACTGTATGGACCAGCATCATATGGAGACAATATACTGTATGGAGCAGCATGACAGGGGGCCAATATACTGTATGGAACAGCATCATATGGGGCCAATATACTGTATGGAGCAGCATGGCATGGGGCCAATATACTGTATGGAGCAGCATCATATGGGGCCAATACACTGTATGGAGCAGCATCATATGGGGCCAATATACTGTGTGGAGCAGCATTACATGGGGCCAATATACTGTATGGAGCAGCATTACATGGGGCCAATATACTGTATGGAGCAGCATTATATGGGGTCAATATACTGTATGGAGCAGCATTACATGGGGCCAATATACTGTATGGAGCAGCATCATATGGGGCCAGAATACTGTATGGAGCAGCATTACATGGGGCCAATATACTGTATGGAGCAGCATTACATGGGGCCAATATACTGTATGGAGCAGCATTATATGGGGTCAATATACTGTATGGAGCAGCATCATATGGGGCCAATATACTGTATGGAGCAGCATTACATGGAGCCAATATACTGTATGGACCAGCATCATATGGAGACAATATACTGTATGGAGCAGCATTACATGGAGCCAATATACTGTATGGACCAGCATCATATGGAGACAATATACTGTATGGAGCAGCATTACATGGAGCCAATATACTGTATGGACCAGCATCATATGGAGACAATATACTGTATGGAGCAGCATGACAGGGGGCCAATATACTGTATGGAACAGCATCATATGGGGCCAATATACTGTATGGAGCAGCATGACATGGGGCCAATATACTGTATGGAGCAGCATCATATGGGGCCAATACACTGTATGGAGCAGCATCATATGGGGCCAATATACTGTGTGGAGCAGCATTACATGGGGCCAATATACTGTATGGAGCAGCATTACATGGGGCCAATATACTGTATGGAGCAGCATCATATGGGGCCAATATACTGTATGGAGCAGCATGATATGGCGCCAATATACTGTATGGAGCAGCATGACATGTGGCCAATATGCTGTATGGAGCAGCATCATATGGGGCCAATACACTGTATGGAGCAGCATCATATGGCACCAATATACAGTATGGAGCAGCATTACATGGGGCCAATATACTGTATAGAGCAGCATCATATGGGGAAAATATACTGTATGGAGCAGCATTACATTGGGCCAGTATACTCTATGGAGCAGCATTACATGGGGCCCATAATTCTGTATGGAGGTGGTCACTGTATTACCTGTATATTTCTGTATTACAGCATATATAGGTACTCTGTATATGCTGTAATGTCTCTGGTGATCACTGTATTACCTGTACACCGACACTATATACAGAGCTCCTGTGTATTATGTCACCAGTGGTAATATTAATGTTATTAGTATTGTGTTTTTTATTAATGATCAGTATTGTATTATTCGGTCACTGAGGTGGTAATATATGATCTGGTCATGGTGTGGAGGTATTTGTTCCTTGTACAGTATGTGGTATTATTCGGTCACTATGTGGTAGTAATACATGCTCTGGTCATGGTGTGACAGTATTATTCAGTCACTATGTGGAGGTAATATGTGGTCTGGTCATGGTGTGACTGTATTAATTGCCTGTATGTGGTATTTGGTCAATATGTGGTCTGGTCATGGTGTGGCGGTATTTATCTCTTGTATGTGGTGGTATTGGTCTTGGTATAGTGGATTGTGTTGTGTATGGAGGTCACTTGTTCCCTTTGATATCAATAAGGGGAAGATTCTTGATTTCCAATGGAGATTAAATACTTGGATGTTTAACGCCTCCCTGTCCTGTGGCTATTGCACAGTAGCAAACATGCACTTACAGGGGTTCTACGGTGAAAACAAGTAATCACCTCTCCTAAGGCCATGTTCACATGTTCAGCATATGGTCAGTGACGCGCCCCTGGGCCTGTGTCGCGCTGCGATGCGCACGCGGGAGCTTACCCGGAGCCGGATCTCTTGAGGGTTGTAGTCTCGTGGCGGCGACCCGGTCCGTGCCCAGGGAGTCAAACTGACGGCAGTCTATTAGTAGTAAATAGTTGATGACTACGCCACCCGTTGAGTGCAGCCAGGAAGCTGCTGCTGCAGGGCAGACCGCTGAGGCCGGTGGTAGGATCGTGCAGCGTGATAGTATAACCCCCAACGGGAGGGGTATGGCCTCAGGGCAGCCGACGTGGATGATGGGGGTAGCAGGAACCACTCAGAGACGGTACGGTGTAGTTCAGGGTCTTTACTGGTAACAACGACAGACCCTCCCGGAGTACTTGCTAGCAAACGGGGCCTGGTCAGTCTTTGAGCAGATGGGATCTCCCCTGGCTAGGCGTAGTTGTAGGCCTCCCAAACTGACTGTACTCTTCTGGCTACCTTGCTAGAAGCTGATGTAAGTAGCCCACGTCCCTGAGTGTACCGTGTGGTGCTCACCCGTATGGCCGGTGACTCGGGGCCTCCTAATGGCTTCCGCTCCACGATGGCGGTGCTGGTCCCACGCGTGTGACCGTGCCTTCGGGCTTCTGGGCCAGAGGACCTGAAATCCCCTGCCTGACGGATTCTGCTGCTGGGTAGGAGTTAGTCCCCACAGCCTCGGACTCCGGGTCCGGTAAAGAATCTTCTTAGTCAGGGCGAGCTCTGCAGCTGCCAGCCCCTGACTCCTTGTAACTCTGCTGTTTCCTATGCTGCTTCTTGTCTCCACTCTTCTTGTCTGACTCACCCTGCCTCAGCCCCGGGTTTATACAGGGGAAGTTCTTCCCCTCCCAAGACTGGGCAGGAGGTGTGGCATGCACAGGATCCCTGACCAAAGGACCTCCCACCTGCTCTCAGACATAACATTACATTACTGTGGAAAACCAGACCCCTGGGGTGCCACATTCCCCCCTAGTGAAATTTAGTACTCCGGGACTAAACACATTTAGAAAAACATAACAAAGTATAACAATAACAATACTATAAGAAAAACACATAAGATGGTTACGGCGTGTCCGCAACCGGATGCAGTCTTTGAAGAAAAGCAAAGGTGTCTATTTCACCAACACAGGGAGACGTAACCAGGTAGGGGTCTGTCCTACCCCGAGTCCTTAACAGTCTCTAGTCCATCCTGGGTTACGCTCCAACTATATACAAGGATTCCCGGTAAATCCACCAAGGTTTCCTAAAAACAACTGGAAACACAAAATTATACACAAGCAACAATACACAGATAAACATAAATAAAACTATTTTTACACTTCAAATTCTCCAGCGTGCGGGTAACTGGCCTCTAGTGGCCCTAGTGGACCTACGGAGCTGACTGTCTGGCCCTGAACTACAGGGTGTAGGAGCTGTCAAGGGTAAACTGGGCAGCTGTCTACCGGCTCTTTGTCTCACTAGGGGTACGGCAGGCTCACTATAAGCAGAGGGTTGATTCTCCTGTTCTACTCGTGTGGAGTCTTCTGCCTCCTGGACCGGCTGTTCTTCCAGCTCTACCCGTTGCTCCGTAGGTTCTTGGGATGATGGTTGGAGGAAGGTGAGTACGGGTACCACAACTGCACCATTGACTTGAGTCCAAGACCGAGGGAAGTCCCCGAGCACGGTACTAACCATATCTTCCCTTTCTCCCACGGGTCGATGGTCTTCTTGTTCCTCTTCAGGGTTCCTCAGTTGTTCGGGACACTTCTTCAGGTGGTCCCGGGATACAATGGCTGTGGTTTCCCCTCCGTCTTTACTGATGGTACAGACCTTCGGGTTCTCGTGGCTTGAGGGCAGTACGGTGTACGGGTCCTTCTCCCACTGGTCATCCAACTTGTGGAGCCGTCTTTTCCTCTTCAAGACCTGCTCTCCGGGTACCAGGGGAACAGTGGGAGCATACTGGTTGTAAGTCTTCTCTTGTCTTTCCCTAGCCTGACAGAGACTTCGCTCCACGCTCTCTTGTACTCTCCGGTACTGCTGCTGCCTCTCTGTGTCCCAGTCTGTTTCTGGTGAAGTGTCCTCAGGTGTCAGGACTCCCATTTCCAGGTCAACAGGTAACTTACCAGGTCTCGCCCTCATTAGGTAAGCCGGGGTACAGTTGGTGGAACCTACCGGGATGTGGTTGTATAGGTCCACCAGATCGGGCAACTTCTCAGGCCACAGACTGCGTTCTTCCAGGGGCAATGTTTTTAGAAGATCCATTACCACCTGGTTCATTTTTTCACAAAGTCCATTAGTTTGCGGATGGTAGGGTGTCGTCCTTATCTTCCGGCAGCCATACAGATTGCAGAATTCCTGGAAGACCTCCGCTTCAAAGGCAGGTCCCTGGTCCGTCAGCACTTGGTCCGGGTACCCGTGTGGACGGCAGAAGTGCTGCTGGAAGGCTCTAGCTGCTGTTTGAGCCGTTAAGTCCTTGACGGGGACGACAACCAAGAACCGGGAGTAATGATCCACGATGGTTAACGCGTAGACGTAGCCACTTCTGCTTGGGGTCAGTTTTACATGATCCAAGGCTACCAGTTCCAACGGTTGCCGGGTGACGATGGACTGCAGGGGAGTCTTCTGGCTGGCCCGGTCCTTCCTTCTCAGATTGCACGGGCCACAGTCTCTGCACCACTTCTCGATGGTTCCCCTCATGCCTACCCAGTGGAACCGCTCGCGCAGCAGGAACTCCAGCTTTTTCCACCCGAAGTGTCCAGCTCCGTCGTGGTATGCCTCCATCACCATGGCTGCGTCTCTTCGTGGCACCACTACTTGCCAGAGTAGTTCATGCGTCCGGGAGTTGACCATTCTGCGGCACAACTTCCCCTTGTAAAGGAATAGTCGACTCTTCTCCGCCCATAGTTGTTTGGCTTCCTCCGGAGCGTCTGGTTCAAGGCGAGCCTCCGGCCGAGTCAGCATCTCCTTCACCAGTCGGACGGCAGGGTCGCTGTCTTGCGTTTCCGCCCAGTTGTAGTGGGGTAAGGGGTTCAACGTAGCAGCCTGCTTACCCCTTACCCGGTGGGAATACTGGATAGTCCCATGACGGTGGAACGCAGGGAGTTCAACTTCTTCCAGTCCCTCCGGATCTTCTCCTTCGTCCGGCAGGTTGGGCATCCTGGACAGGGCATCCGCGTTAGTATTGGAGCGTCCTGCCCGGTATTTGATTGTGAACTCGTAGTTGGACAGACGGGCCATCCACCTCTGCTCCAGGGCACCGAGTCTTGCCGTGTCCAGGTGTGTCAACGGGTTGTTATCCGTGTATACGGTGAACCGGGAAGAAGCGAGGTAATGCCTAAAGCGCTCGGTGACTGCCCATACCACGGCCAGGAACTCTAGCTTAAATGAGCTGTAATTCTCGGGGTTCCTTTCGGTGGGTCGCAGTTTTCGGCTGGCATAGGAGATTACTCGTTCTCTCCCCTGCTGAATCTGGGACAGTACGGCTCCTAGCCCGATGTTACTGGCGTCGGTGTAGAGGATGAAGGGCTGGCTATAGTCCGGGTACGCCAAGATTTCATCCCCCGTGAGGGCCATCTTCAGCTGGCGGAAGGACTCTTCTTCTAGCTCTTCCCATTTGAAGGGCGGCTTCTGGTTCTTGGCCTTTCGGGACTGGCCTATCAGGAGGTCCTGCATAGGCGCTGCCTTTTTGGTGAAACCGGGAATAAACCTTCGGTAGTAGCCTACCAACCCTAGGAACTGCCGCACTTCTTTTACGCTGGAGGGGCTTGGCCATCCCTTAATTGCGGTGATCTTATCGGGGTCGGGGGCCACTCCGTCAGCGCTCACCACGTGTCCCAGGTATTGCACCTTTGGTTTCAGGAGGTGACACTTGGAGGGTTTCACCTTTAGGCCGTAACTCGCCAGAGCTTCGAACACCTCCGCCAGGTGTTTCAGGTGGTCCTCATAAGTTTTGGAGTATACGATGACATCGTCCAGGTACAACAGGACCGTCTCGAAGTTTCTGTGGCCCAGACAGCACTCCATTAATCGTTGGAAGGTTCCTGGGGCGTTGCAGAGTCCGAACGGCATGCAGGTGAACTCGCTAAGTCCCATCGGGGTGGTGAATGCGGTCTTCTCCCGGTCCGCCTCTGCTACAGGAACCTGCCAGTACCCGCTAGTGAGATCCAAGGTAGAGAAGAAGTTAGCAGATCTTAAAGCAGCCAATGACTCCTCTATCCTTGGTAAGGGGTACGCATCCTTGTGTGTGATACGGTTGATTTTCCGGTAATCTACACACATCCTCATGGTGTTGTCTTTCTTTTTGACTAAAACTAGTGGGGCTGCCCAGGGGCTACAGCTATCCCGGATTACCCCAGCCTCCTTCATGTCTCTAAGCATCCCCTTGGCGTGTTGGTAATGTGCAGGGGGTACGGGTCGATACCTCTCTTTTATGGGAGGATGATCTCCCGTGGGGATGCGGTGTTCTACCCCCTTGACTCGCCCGAAGTCTAACGGGTGTTTACTAAACACTCTCTCATACTCTTGAACCACCCGATAGACTCCTTGTTTCTGATGTGAGGGAGTGGAATCAGTACCCAAATGTAGTTGCTGACACCAGTCTTCCATGTCTTTCTTAGAGCCGTTACCTTCCTCCGGGTGAGATGGAGGCAAGGGTTCCACAGATTGTATAGAATTTTGATTAGTGGTATATAATTTGGCTAGCGTGGCATACCGGGGCAGGTACACTTCCCTCTCCCCGATATTTATTATGCGAATGGGCACCCTCCCATGGCGTACATTGACCACCCCCCGTGCTGTCAAAATGGTGGGCCTACTGTCTGAGTAAACTGGTTCTACCATTGCCTGGTAATCTCTACCTCTCAGACCAATAGCTGCCCGGCACCAAATCATCATTTCACTTTTTGGGGGCATGGCAATAGGAAAAGGGTCACACATTCTTACGCTACCAATCTCACCGCCGGAGAGTTCCACTTGTTGCCGTTGCATCAGTGCCCGGATCTCTTTCTGGAGCACCCGCTGCTCGCCGGAGCTGGCGTTCTTGGCAACCTGCTGTAAAAGGAAAATCACCTCTGCAAGACAATTTTCAATTACGTTAGTTCCTAGAGTTATTTTTGGGTGACTCTCATGTTTATCAATATCTACAATGATCAGTCCCTGTGCGGCCAGTTCGACTCTACCGATTTTGAGGGTCACCTCTTTAAATCCGATCTGTGGCACGGGCTGGCCATTGCTGGCGATGATACTCAAGTCGTCGTCAGGGTAGCGGGTAATATCCGAGTCATTCCAGTACTGCTTGAAGAGCACGTACGGGATGGTGGTGACCTGTGACCCGGTATCCAGTAGGGCACTCATGGGAATGCCATCCAGTACCACAGGCAAGACTGGACGTCCTCCCACATATCTGTCGCGCCAGTTCGATGGGCCTGGTGATCTTTTTCCTGGGGGTTGGCCCTCTACCCCAGGTTGTGCCCGTTTAAAGAACAGTACCTTTCCATATGTCCGGGTTGATTGCAGCGGCGGCAGATGGGTCGTCCGTCCTCGCTGTATCAGTCACTGGGTCTTCCTCTGGCCGGTGGGGTCCTCCTTGGTCGACGCCACGGGATGTCCTCCGGTCCGGATGCCAGCTGGATCTTCCCTGGGGTGGAAACCTGTAAAGACTGCACAGTTCGGGTTAGCGCAGCAACGCTCTTAGCTAGCTCTTGGACCTGATGGTGTAGGTCTGGAGCCGGGTCATTGTCCAAAGCCTGCGCATCAGCTCCCACAGGCCCTGCCGACAAGGGCGCCGCCTCCTGGTGGTAAGTGATAGCTGGGCGCCTGTGGGTAACAACGCCACCCGGTGCTGGTTCTCGGAGCACCCGGATAGCTCTATCCTTGAACTGTGCAAAGTCCAGATGGGGATCCTGTAAGGCCATTGCCCGCAACTGGGTTCGGTGGGCATTGCAATATAAACCCTCTATAAATTGTTCAGTCAATAGCCTGTCCTCGTTTCCCACCCCATCAGGGTCGGTCTGCTTTATGGCCCTCAGGGCCTCTTGTAGGTTTAGTGCATAGTCCCTTATACTCTCATGCGCTCGCTGCTTGCACCCGTAGAATCTAAGCTTAATCTCGGCTGAGGTGCGGGTATCAAAGGTGTCCTTCAGCCGGTTTAGTATCCCTGCGACAGTCTTCCTCCCAGGTGGCCAGGATTTTACTTCCCTTTTGGCTGCCCCGGTTAGTTGGGCCACCAGGATGCTCACTTTTTGCTCTTCTGTGAGGGGGTACACCTGGAAGAGGCTATCCAGCTTTTCTCTAAAGTCATGCAGGGTATGTGACTCCCCTGAGTACTGGGGTAGCCAAGCTGCTCCCGGGATATAGGGCATGGTGAAGGGCATAACTGCAGCAGCGGTAGCGCTGGCGGGGGTTGAGGCAGTGAAGCTCTCCTCCGTATCCGACATCTTCCTCCCCCCTAGTGGACCGTGGCCTACCTTGCGATGATCCTCTTCCGTAGGCCGCGGCTCCGCAGTGGATCGTCAGGGTTGAGGACCTTCCGTCGCGCTCCTGTGACGTCGGCGTCTGCTGGGCTCCTTCCAGGACCTTACGCAACGTCCGGACGTGAGGCGGGGCTTCAGTTCTCGCGCGCTTTCGGAGTCCACGCCCCTCTTCTTCCCGCGCGGCGTCCTCAAGATGGCGTCCAATGGCGGGAAAACTCCACGGATGGCGGGAAGAAGGTCGAAGATGGCGCCGGATGGCGGGAAAACTTCGCGGATGGCGGGAAGAAGGTAGAAGATGGCGCCGGATGGCGGGAAACCTTCACCACTGGTAAGTTTGAACAGTCTTTGCTTTTCAGGCACGCAGTACCCGGTGGTTGCGGGCACGAAATCCTGCCGACTACGCCAAAGTTGACGCGCCCCTGGGCCTGTGTCGCGCTGCGATGCGCACGCGGGAGCTTACCCGGAGCCGGATCTCTTGAGGGTTGTAGTCTCGTGGCGGCGACCCGGTCCGTGCCCAGGGAGTCAAACTGACGGCAGTCTATTAGTAGTAAATAGTTGATGACTACGCCACCCGTTGAGTGCAGCCAGGAAGCTGCTGCTGCAGGGCAGACCGCTGAGGCCGGTGGTAGGATCGTGCAGCGTGATAGTATAACCCCCAACGGGAGGGGTATGGCCTCAGGGCAGCCGACGTGGATGATGGGGGTAGCAGGAACCACTCAGAGACGGTACGGTGTAGTTCAGGGTCTTTACTGGTAACAACGACAGACCCTCCCGGAGTACTTGCTAGCAAACGGGGCCTGGTCAGTCTTTGAGCAGATGGGATCTCCCCTGGCTAGGCGTAGTTGTAGGCCTCCCAAACTGACTGTACTCTTCTGGCTACCTTGCTAGAAGCTGATGTAAGTAGCCCACGTCCCTGAGTGTACCGTGTGGTGCTCACCCGTATGGCCGGTGACTCGGGGCCTCCTAATGGCTTCCGCTCCACGATGGCGGTGCTGGTCCCACGCGTGTGACCGTGCCTTCGGGCTTCTGGGCCAGAGGACCTGAAATCCCCTGCCTGACGGATTCTGCTGCTGGGTAGGAGTTAGTCCCCACAGCCTCGGACTCCGGGTCCGGTAAAGAATCTTCTTAGTCAGGGCGAGCTCTGCAGCTGCCAGCCCCTGACTCCTTGTAACTCTGCTGTTTCCTATGCTGCTTCTTGTCTCCACTCTCCTTGTCTGACTCACCCTGCCTCAGCCCCGGGTTTATACAGGGGAAGTTCTTCCCCTCCCAAGACTGGGCAGGAGGTGTGGCATGCACAGGATCCCTGACCAAAGGACCTCCCACCTGCTCTCAGACATAACATTACATTACTGTGGAAAACCAGACCCCTGGGGTGCCACATCAGTATTTTACATCAGCATTTGTAAGACAAAACCAGGAGTGGGTGAAAAATGCAGAAGTGGTGACATCTTTCTACTTTACTTTTCCTCTGATTGTTCCTCACAAATACTGATGTAAAATACTGACCAAATGCTGATCGTGTGTACGTGGCCAAAGGATAAATAAGTTATTGAATGCTGTGACCTGGAGAATGTGCAACCTTTATCCCCATTAGTATGGAGCGGCAAGTACGACTCGACCACTGATCCATTTATTCCCTAAGGGGCTGCACTTGGCTTTTTCTGGAAGCCCCAAAAGAGGATGAATGGAGCTACGGTCAGACATACCACATGCCGCTCCATTTTAAAATGGGGATAAAAGTGTCCTGTCAGGGATAAAAGTTCCCCATTCTTTCAATCAGTGCGGTTTGCAATGCATAAGGAGAAAGGATTACCAGCTTCATGAATAGTTCAAAAAATAGGTTTCTTTATTGTGACAAAAGCTCTTTAAAAACAGATTCCATAGTCACATAGTGTAGCCAGGGCAACGCGTTTCGAACGCTAAAGATGCGTTCTTTGTCAAGACTACAGTAATTGTACATCCCAGTTATGGTGGCGCACAGTAGATGTGCAGGAGCCGCCTGTGATTTACAGTCGACGCTCCACTATAACAGGGATAACGGCTAACAGGTATGTGCATATAGCTGTAGGGTGGGCCCCTAGGGTCAATTTCCCCTGTGGGCCCCAGACACCCCAGTGTGACCCTGGATAAGGAAGATACGAGGGTTGTGAAGTAAGCCTGTTTAGCAGAGGTAAGGGCTGATTTGAAAGCGAGTGTTGCTTGTTTGAATGCCGAGAAGTCATCTTGCGAATGTGTTTTCTTCCAATGCCGCTCCATGACCCCAGGGCCGCCATCAGGGCATTACTACCCTTACTACTGTATGGGGCCCGGTGAAAAGAAGCAAGAAGGGGGGGCAGGCACGCTGGCAGCCCGGGGCCCCTCTCTTTGCTTCTTCTTACCGGGCCTCAGGGGTAACAGTTAAATGCCCGATGCACCCGGCAGACGGAAATGGGTGCTTTACCTTTAAGCAGCGGCCAGGTGCATCATGGTCCTGACTCCAATCTCCTGACACACTGCATGCTCATCTTCATTCCTGAGCAGAGCAGCATGTCTCGGAGGCGGTGGCTAGTGTGTGAGTAGCAGGAGGAGGAAGCTGCTGCTGAGTTTGGTGGTGAGTGGGGCCTGGTGGTGCTCAGAGGGGCCTGCTGATGGTGATGAGGGGGCCTGCTGATGGTTATGCGGGGCCTGCTGATGGTTGTGGGGGGCCTGGTGATGGCAGGACCTGCTGCTAGTGATGGGCGGCCTGCTGCTGGTGATGCGGGGGCCTGCTGATTGTGGTGGGGGGGCCTGCTGATGACGGTGGGGGGGCCTGCTAATGGTGATGAGGGGAGGCTGCTGCTTCTGGTGGTGAGGGGAGGCTGCTGCTGGTTCTGAGGGGAGGCTGCTGCTGGTGCTGAGGAGAAGCTGCTGCTGGTGCTGAGGGGAGGCTGGTGCTGAGGGGAGGCTGGTGCTATTGCCAAGGGGAGGCTGCTGCTGCTGGTGGTGAGGGGAGGCTGCTGCTGGTTCTGAGGGGAGGCTGCTGCTGGTGCTGAGGAGAAGCTGCTGCTGGTGCTGAGGGGAGGCTGGTGCTGTTGCCAAGGGGAGGCTGCTGCTGGTGCTGAGGAGAGGCTGCTGGTGCTGAGGGGAGGCTTGTGCTGAGGGGAGGCTGGTGCTGGTGCCAAGGGTAGGCTGCTGCTGGTGCTAAGGAGAGGCTGCTGGTGCTGAGGGGAGGCTTGTGCTGAGGGGAGGCTGGTGCTGGTGCTGAGTAGAGGCTGCTGGTGCTGAGGGGAGGCTTGTGTGGAGGTTGCTGCTGGTGCTGAGGGGAGGCTGCTACTGGTGCCAAGGGGAAACTGCTGCTGGGAGGAGGCTGGTGCTGGTGCCGATGGGAGGCTGGTGCTGGTTCCGAGGGGAGGCTGCTGCTTGTGCCGAGGAGAGGCTGGTGCTGGTGCCGAGGGGAGGCTGGTGCTGGTGTCGAGGGGAGGCTGCTGCTGGTACCGAGGAGAGGCTGCTGCTGGTGCAGAGGAGAGGCTGCTGGTGCTGAGGGGAGGCTTGTGGTGAGGCTGATGCTGGTGCTGAGGGGAGGCTGCTGCTGGTGCTGAGGGGAGGCTGTTGCTGGTGGTGAGAGGAGGCTGGAGGTGAGGGAAGGCTGGTGGTGGAGAGGGGAGGTTGCTGCTGGTGATGAGGGGAGGCTGCTGCTGCAGCTGCTGAGGGGAGGCAGCTGCTGGTGCTGAGGAGAGGCTGCTGAGGTGGTGAGGGAAGGCTGCTGATGTTGGTGAGGGGAGACTACTGGTGGTGGTGAGGCGAGGCTGCTGGTGATGAGGGGAGGTTGCTGCTGGTGATGAGGGGAGGCTGCTGCTGGTGATGAGAGGAGGTTGGTGCTGAGTGGTGGCTGGTGCCGAGGAGAGGCTACTGCTGGTGCTGAGGGGAGGCTGATGGGGAGGCTGCTGCTGGTGATGAGGGGAGGCTGGTGATGAGGGGAGGCTGCTGGTGGTTGTGATGAGGGGAGGCTGGTGGTGATGAGGGGAGGCGGCTGGCGGTGGTGAGAGGAGGCTGCAAGTGGTGGTGAGGGGAGTCTGCTGGTGGTGGTGAGGGGAGGCTGCTGCTGGGGGGAGGCTGCTGCTGGTATTGAGGGGAGGCTGCTGGTGGTTCTGAGTTGAGGCTGTTGCTGGTGCTGAGGGGGGCCTGTTTCTGAGGGGAGGCTGCGTCCAGCAGGGTGAGGCTGGTGCTGAGGGAAGGCTGCGACCGGCAGCGAGAGGCTGAGGAGGCGGTGGCGAGGACGACCAGGGCTAGTCGACAAGGATATGCCAATTGCATATCAAGATGATGCCAACCTCTGTGGACAGGTAGGAGGAACAAGAGTAGTTGACAAATAGGGTGATCAATAGACATTGGAATAATAATAACTTCCACAATTGGATGTGTTTAAATAAAATGTTCCTGTGCTGAGATAATCTTATACATGTGCCCCTGCTGTGTACTGTGTAATGGCTGTGTCTGACCGTGCAGGAACATGGTCTGATCATACCACATCTCCTGGGCAGGGGAGGAAGAAAAAGAATATACAGACATTACAGCAGGGGATCACAGCTGATTCTTTCTGTGAGGTAAAACATTTCACTGCCTGTTTTTAAACAATGTTTTACTTCAAAGAAAGAAACAGTTGGGATCCCATGCTGAAATGTCTGTATACTCTTTTGTTTCCTCCCCTTAGCATGAGATGTGGTTGTGGCACCCCAGGGGTCAGGTTGCCACAGTGGCATTGCCTCCCTCACAAGAGTTGATGCCATGCCTGGAAGCAAGCAGGAGTCCCCTAATCAGGTTTTACTAAGCATGCAACACTTTCCTGGCTCCAGACCAGCAAGGGAAGTCCCTCCCCTTGGCAACTGGGATCTGGGGGCGTGGTTAGTGAGACTTAGTGTGTGAGGAGTTGAAGTCAGGACATCGAGGAGAGAGGAGCTGGGGACTGGAGCTGCGCGGCAGCTCACCCCAGAAGAACCAGCACAGAAGAACCGGACACCGGAGTCCGAGGCTGTGGGGCACCGAAGGCCCAGCAGTAGAAACCGGAGGGCAGGAGACTGCAGGTCTCCTGGCCCCATCAGACGCCCAAAGGCTCAGCAGCACCGCAGGGTTCAGCACCGCCACGTGAGAGCGACGCACCAGCAAGGCCCGAGCTGCCTGCCATACGGGTGAGCACAGAAACGTTGCACTCAGGGACGAGGGCCGCGCACAGCTACAAGCAGCAGGGCCAAAGAGTTTAGTGTAAAGGGAAGGCCTCCAATTTCACCTGGCAAGGAGGATTCTTTACTTGCTTCCAGGATGCCCGGACTTCCACTTCTAGCCAGCACCCTAGTCCCGGCTTGTCTAATCACCACCAGTAAAGATAAGAGGAAACCGCCATTGAGTTGTGGATTATTGCTGCGCCATCAACCCCTGCACTACAACGTCCAGCATGACCCATAACATCTACACTGCCCTGGAGCTAAGTTCTACCTGTGGAGAGCCACACTATCCCTGCTGCAGTAACATCAGCTCCAGAGGACCTGCTCCGCAGCGGCGGCTCCCCTAGCCGCATACCACAGGTGGCGTCACAAACTTTATACAATCACCATAAATCCCCTATCAATAACCCCTGGGTCACGGACCGGGTCACCGCTACTGTGACATCCCCCAGCATTTACCGGCCCGGCACCGGGTACCCCACGGCCCAGAGGGCGCGTCATGGTATGATCAGACCGTGTTCTGTACACGGTCAGACACAGCCATTACATTATTCAAAGATCTATTGATTAAAATTAACTTTTGTTCGTGGGAAAACCCCTTTAAGTTCATGTATTAATTTGTCCACCATCTCAGTACATGATTATATGATACAATCATTCCCTCTGCTCCTGAAAGGGGGGAGGGGAGGGAATGATTGATATAAGTGTATACAGTGCATTGTGAAAGTATTTGGTCCCCTTGAACTTTTCTAACTTTTGCCACATTTCTGGCTTCAAACATAAAGATATAAAATTCTATTTTTGGGGGAAGAATCAAAAACAAGTGGGACACAATCGTGAAGTGGAACGAAATTTATTGGAAATGTTAAACTTTTTTAACAAATTAAAAACTGAAAAGTGGGGCGTGCAATATTATTCGGCCCTCTTGAGTTAATAATCGCCATCTTTTGCTGCGATTACAGCTGAAAGTCGCTTGGGGTATGTCACTATCAGCTTTGCACATCGAGAGGCTGAAATTCTTGCCCATTCTTCCTTGCAAAACAGTTCGAGCTCATTGAGGTTGGATGGAGGGCGATTGTGAACAGCAGTTTTCAGCTCTTTCCACAGATTCTCGATTGGATTCAGGTCTGGACTTTGACTTTGCCATTCTAACACCTGGATACGTTTATTTTTGAACCATTTTATTGTAGATTTTGCTTTATGTTTGGGATCATTGTCTTGTTGGAAGATAAATCTCCGTCCCAGTCTCAGGTCTTTTGCAGACTCCAACAGGTTTTCTTCCAGAATGGTCCTGTATTTGGCTCCGTCCATCTTCCCATCAATATTAACCATCTTCCCTGTCCCTGCTGAAGAAAAGCAGGCCCAAACCATGATGCTGCCACCACCATGTTTGACAGTGGGGATAGTGTTTTGAGGGTGATGAGCTGTGTTGCTTTTACGCCAAAGATATCATTTTGCATTGTGGCCAAAAAGTTTGATAATGGTTTCATCTGACCAGAGCACCTTATTCCACATGTTTGGTGTGTCTCTCAGGTGGCTTGTGGCAAACTTCAAATGAGACTTTTTATGGATATCTTTGAAAAATGGCTTTCTTCTTGCCACTCTTCCATAAAGGCCAGATTTGTGCAGTGTATGACTGATTGTTGTCCTATGGACAGACTCTCCCACCTCAGCTGTAGATCTCTGCAGTTCAACCAGAGTGATCATGGGCCTTTTGGCTGCATCTCTGATCAGTCTTCTCCTTGTTCGAGATGAAAGTTTAGAGGGACGGCTGGGTCTTGATAGATTTGCAGTGGTCTGATAATCCTTCCATTTCAATATGATCGCTTGTACAGTGCTCCTCGAGATGTTAAAAACTTGGGAAATCTTTTTGTATCCAAATCCGGCTTTAAACTTCACCACAACAGTATCTCGGACCTGCCTGGTGTGATCCTTGGTCTTCATGATGCTCTCTGCACTTGAAACAGAACCCTGAGACTATCACAGAGCAGGTGCATTTATACGGAGACTTGATTACACACAGGTGGATTCTATTTATCATTACCAGTCATTTAGGACAACATTGGATCATTCAGAGATCCTCACTGAACTTCTGGACTGAGTTTGCTGCACTGAAAGTAAAGGGGCCGAATAATATTGCACGCCCCACTTTTCAGTTTTTAATTTGTTAAAAAAGTTTAAAATATCCAATAAATTTCGTTCCACTTCACGATTGTGTCCCACTTGTTGTTGATTCTTTCCAAAAAAATTGAATTTTATATCTTTATGTTTGAAGCCAGAAATGTGGCAAAAGGTAGAAAAGTTCAAGGGGGCCAAATACTTTCACAATGCACTGTATATGATTGGGAAACATCTTTATTATTATGACAGTGTAAATACTGGAAGTGAGAAATCGTTCTGCTCTCAGTCTGCAGTGCTTGGACTGGGCACCAATCATGCTGACCCGCATGCTCATACATGCTGTGAGGCTGCTGAGTTGAGGTCAGGAGACCCGCGGCAAGTCCATGCATTGCGGTCCGAGCACAGACCGATATTCACTGATGGCTGAAGGAGCCTTAAAGGGGTTGTCCAGTCTAAATCCACAAGCCAGCAGTCCCTCTGTGTCACTGACTGAAGACTTGTGAATCCACACATCGTAAGCACTGTGAGGATTCGCTGGTGTCAGAGCCAGGAATGGCAATCACTTGGCTTCAAGGATGTGAAATGCAGACTCCCAGCCAGAAGGGGGGGTGTGGAGATAGAGGGAGAACAAACAGGTGGGCAGGTGAATTTAAAGGGTTGGCTCTGCCGTGAAGTACCGAGTGGTGGGACTTTATTTGAACAGTCATCCTGTGCTGACAGAGTCCCTTTAAACATAAGTCATACTCATCTTCTGGCGTCTTCATCAATTTTCAGCACTGCTTCGGTCTTGCGGCGCCATCTTGTGAACGCAGCTTCTGACTGACTGGAAGTCAGAAGCTATGTCACAATCTCTCAATGCAAGTCTGAAAGCCTGAACGATGCTCTCATAGACTTGATCTGGTCATGGTGTGACAGTATTTGTCTCTTGTATGTGGTATTATTCAGTCACTATGTGGTGGTAATATGTGGTGTGGTCACAGTGTGGCAGAAAGTAGAGTTTTTCCAAGAGTGGTCGGTGGGACTGTGGAAGGTTTGAGGAGTGGAGGCGGAGCTGGGGTGAAGCCTGGGTGGAGTTTCAAGGGGGCCCCAAAATTTTGCCAGTATGGGGCACCGAAATTCCTAGCAGCAGCCCTGCACGACCCTGGACACTTGCCAAAGCTTTTTAGTGATGCTATTGTGCCAGTTTTGTCTATTGATTCGTCACACTCTGTCATGCATGAGAGGGGTAACCGAGTCAATAGCTGGTGCTATGCTAGAGTGGCATTGTAGAAGGCAGTGACACTGTCTGTGTCGTGGAGTGAAGATATGGATGTCAGTGGTAGAATAGAATTAGAGAGTGTGTGAGTGTGGAGACATGCAAGGTTTCTTCAGGGGTGTGCTATTTGCTGACATGGGTGACAGGTGAGGAGGACAGAGATGAGAAAGTGTTGGAATAATACATATTAATCTGTATGTGTATTGCAACAACTACTGTGCTGTTTCATATGTTGTGCATATTGTGAGGTTGTTAACAAAGTTTAGTTAAAAAAAAAAAAAAAAAAACTCCCACAGACAGGATGCCCCCTCCTTCTCTTCCTGTGTTGTTGTTATATATCTGATTTGATTTCCTCATGCTGCAGTAACATCATGCTGTGCCTGTGCTGGATATAAATAAACCTACATTCTGTGTTCTAAACTCTGGATGTCACGCGGATTAATCCTCTGCTAACAGGTTATGGGCCCAGATGTACCAGAGTCCCAGAGTCACAGATCCCCAGAACACAGAGGAAAGAAAAGAAAGAAAGACAGCAAACTGAGAAGAAGCAAAGATGGCCACCAGCAGCAGCTCCATGAAATTTACAGTGCCAAGTCTCACTAACCAGAATTATCAATCCTGGAAATTCAAAGTGAAAATGCAGCTAATAAGAGAAGGTACGTGGAAATACACACAGGAGCCTAAACCTGACCCAGTGCCACAGGAGTGGACAGAGATGGATCAGAAAGCACAAAGTACCATATCACTCAGTATAGATGATGACCAGATTGTGCATGTGTGTAAATGTAATACTGCAAAGGAAATGTGGGAGCAGTTGCAAAAGGTACATGAGAGGATAAATTTAAGCAATAAGCTCTATCTCATGAGAAAGCTGTACCAGTCTAAGCTACAGAAAGGCCAGGATATGCAGGATTACATAAGAAGTGTTCTGGAAGTTGTAGAACGCCTGAGAGTCATTGGGGAAGATCTAAAGGACTTTCATGTGGCCGCATTACTGCTTAGTGGCCTTTCAGAGAGGTATGATACGCTTGTAACCGCACTAGATGCGCGTCCAGATGATGAGCTTACACTGGATTATGTCAGGGGGAAGCTCATAAATGAATATAAGCGAAAGGCAGAAGGTGTAAACAGTAGGACATGCAACACAGAATCTGCTTTACAGACACAAAACCTAACTGATAACAGGAAGCACATAAAAGAAACACGTGAATGTTTTGTTTGCAAGAAATCAGGACATTTGAAAGCTGACTGCAGAGTCTGGAAAGCTAGAATGAATCAGCTGAAAAAGCAAAGCAGTCATCAAAGGGTTAAAAGTGCTGTATCTGGAGAAAATGATTCTGTGAATACTGAAACTGCATTTACTGTCAGTGCAAATACATCAAAGCATGCATGGTGTATAGACTCTGGAGCAGCTAGTCACATGACTAATAACAGAGACTTCTTTTCTAAGCTTAACCAAAGTAAATCAGAGAAATTGATTATGGCTAATGGTCAGTACATGACTTCAGAAGGCATAGGAGATGGTTATATTGATTGTCAAATCTCACCAACACAAAGCAGGAAGATCCCAGTAAAGGATGTGCTGTATGTGCCTAGTCTTGAAAGTAATCTACTATCTGTGAAGAAACTCACAAAACAAGGAAATGAAGTTACATTTAAGCATGATAGCTGCATCATCTCAAAGGAAGGTCACACACTAGTAGAGGGAAACATCACAGATGAACTTTATCAGCTGAAATGCAAAGAGTGTGTGTATACAGCGCAACAAGAAGAGCATAAAAACTGTATTCATGTGTGGCATATGCGTCTGGCACACAGAGACCCAGAAGCAATAAGAAAGTTAGTCCAAAAGCAACTAGCTGAGGATATTACAATTGATCTATGTAACAAGACAATGAAGTGTACTAGCTGCATCAAAGGGAAAATGTCTAGGAAAGCTTTTCCTAAGAGAATTAGTACAACAACAGCACAGCCACTAGATTTAATACACACAGATGTCTGTGGTCCAATGAGCACTCTGACCCCAGGGAAGAAGAGATATTTTCTCACATTTATTGATGATCATTCAAGATATACAGTTGTCCACCTGCTTCACAGCAAGAAGGAAGTTCCAGAGAAACTTGAAATATACCAGCTGAAGTATATAATAAATTTGGAAGAATGTCAAAGATTCTACGTGCAGATAATGGGACTGAATATACAAGTAATGAGACACAGAGCATTTTAAAGAAAAATGGAATCCTATTTCAGACCACTGTACCGTACAACCCAGAGCAAAATGGTGTCGCGGAAAGAAGGAACCGAACACTATGTGAAAGTGGAAGAAGCATGTTATTTGATGCAAATCTGCCCACAGTATATTGGGGTGAAGCAATCATGACAGCTTGCTATCTTCAGAACAGACTACCAGGTAAAGCTACAGACAAAACTCCATTTGAGCAATGGAATAGCAGAAAGCCAAAACTACATCACATAAGAATATTCGGAAGTAAAGCATTTGTGCATGTTAACAAAGAAAAGCGAACTAAGTGGGAATCTCACGCTAAGGAAGGTATCCTGGTAGGCTACAGCGAAACCCAGAAAGGTTATAGGATTCTACACCCAGATAAAATATGTGCAAAATACAAGGACCTAAAAACACAGATGTACTGTCTGTGATATTAGATAGCCAAAATACTTCCATGTATTGTTGCGTCCAAAGATATTTTCTTCATATTTCTTCATATTTCTTCATATTCCCCTTTTTTTTTTTTTTTTTTTCATAATTTCACCTTTATTTCCATTTTTATTTTCATAATAATTTTTTGTTTGGGCTTTAAGTGCGCTCTCGACCTGGGCCGTGGCACCACTGTGCGGTTTTGACCTATGAGGTATTTCCAGCTCATGAACCATTGGGGCAGAATATACGCGGTTAGTATATAGCGCGGTACATACGGTATGTGCCTGGATGGGTGTCAGCTACTGTATAACTTGGACATTTGCCCTGGCCTGGGGTACTTATGGATGGGAGGGCTTCATGTCACCATCCAACACAAGATGTCAGTTGGTTACCTTGTGTGCCCCTTAATCGTCGCTCCGTAGTGTGCGGTTTTTCCTTGTCTGTGATGCGCACACCGGATGTGACGCTTGCGTGTCACGCCCGGCACCTGCGTTCCACATACCGGATGTCAGCTGACCGGAACCGGAAGTGACACGATCGCGAGTATAGCGCGACTAGGATTTAAAAGAGGACTTATCAGAGTGTCAAATGGCGCTGTCTGGTGAATGAGCTGCGCGATTGTGGGCAGCGTGCATACCGCATGTCTTCTCTTTTTTTCCCCTGATGACTAGCTAAGGCAAAGAAACGCGTCGGGAGCGGTATATTGTGATGGGCTGGTGACCCTATGAGACTTGGTCTGCCCCCATCATATGGAGCTATCTTGAAGTCTGAGAGCAGGAACGGATATCAAAATTGGTGAGGATGTTCCATTTCTATATATAGCAAGGTTAAATACTTACCATTGATAGGGTTAATGTTTCTGCGTTCTCACATATTGAGACACAATAAGTTGTTATAGTGTCCCGTAGGCTCCATCATTTTCTTTTTGCCACACTTTCTTGGTTGCGTCAGAGATACAATATGCTTATATGACATATATCTATATCTTTGGACGCAACAATACATGGAAGTATTTTGGCTATCTAATATCACAGACAGTACATCTGTGTTTTTAGGTCCTTGTATTTTGCACATATTTTATCTAGTGGTAATAAATGTTAAGTTTTACATTTCTATAGCACTACACCTGCTTGTGTTTACATTTATTTTTTTGTGTAGTTATTTCTAAAACCCCTGCTGCTGCATTTTGATTCTACACCCAGAAACAAACTAGATCACAATAAGTAGAGATGTAGTGATTGATGAGAACTTTGTATCACCCAAGTTTTGTGACATCACGCCAGTAGTCCAGCTGAAGTCACAATTACAAGACAGCAACAAGGAGGATGTAGAGGTCTGGCTGGATTCTTCAACTAATGAAGGAACAACAGAAAAATCAGGTGAATCTGAAATCAGGAGATCGTCAAGATCAAGCAAAGGTATACCAGCTAAACGTCTATCCTACATTGTCAAGACACTACCTGAGTCAGAGCCGCAGTCATGGGATGAAATGCAAGCACTACCTGTCCATGAAAGAACAAAGTGGATCGATGCCGCTAATGAGGAAATCAAATCGCTTCATCAACTCCAAACTTGGAAACTCACCAAGCTACCACAGGGCAAAAAGGCAATCAAGTGCAAGTGGGTCTTCAAAACCAAATATGACTCAGAAGGTAAAGTCCACAGATTCAAAGCAAGGTTGGTCGCAAAAGGATATTCTCAAAAGTTTGGCGAAGATTACGATGCTACATTTGCTCCAGTCACTAAACAGACCACGTTCAGAGCTTTGTTAGCTGTAGTTGCTGTACAAAAGATGTATGTCAGACATTTGGATATAAAAACTGCCTTTTTAAATGGTGACATTGAGGAGGACTTATACATGACTCAACCTGAAGGTTATGTAAAAAGAGGTCAAGAGAATCTTGTTTGCAAACTACAAAAATCTCTCTATGGTCTTAAGCAATCAGCAAGAGCATGGAACACCAAGATGAATAAAGTCTTGTTGGAAGACAAAATATACAGATGGAAAGTGGATGTATATTCTCTTATATGTGGACGACGTGATTGTTGTTCATCAAGACGACGCAGAAATTGGAAAAATGACTGAAATTCTGAATCAGCACTTTGAATCAAAAGACCTTGGAAGTGTGACATATTATCTAGGAATCCAAATCCAGAGAGAGGAAGATGGAAGTTTTCTTCTAAACCAAAGTGCAAAAATTAATTTGATTCTGAATCAGTTTAAAATGTCGGAGGTCAAAGGTATATCAACCCCAATGGAACCATCCTACCTGAAGCTGGAAGGAGAAGATGACCTGTTGCCTAACAATGAGAAATATCGTCAGGCAGTGGGGACACTTCTATACATATCAACTATGACTCGACCGGATATCACAACAACAATTGGAATCCTTTGCAGATATGTGGAAAAACCGCGCCAAAGAGACTGGAATGCTGTTAAGAGACTTCTCCGATATTTGAAAGAAACGCAAGATGTAAATTTAAAACTATCTGCAGCAGGAGATCTAGAACTTACCGGCTATGTAGATGTGGATAGGGCTGGTGATTCGCGTGATCATAAATCCACAAGTGGATACTTGTTTAAAGTTGGAGAAAGTTCAATCTCCTGGTCTAGTAGGAAACAAGTGTCTGTTGCCTTGTCATCTACAGAAGCGGAGTATGTGTCCGCAGCCTATGCAAGCCAGGAGGTTGTTTGGCTAAGACAATTGATGGACGATCTTGGCAAACCGACAACTCAGCCGACGGTGATTTATGAGGACAACCAAGGATGCATTAAACTTGCATGCAGTGAAAAAATCAGTGCTAGAACCAAGCACATTGACGTCAGACATCATCATCTACGTGATTTGATAGATCGTGGGATAATTCACTTTGTCTATTGTGAAACTGATAAGATGGTAGCTGACATTATGACAAAGCCATTGCCACGAGCTAGGTTAAAAGAATTGAGAACCACAATGGGACTAAGAGGATAAGTAGTTGTTGAGTGGGGGTGTTGGAATAATACATATTAATCTGTATGTGTATTGCAACAACTACTGTGCTGTTTCATATGTTGTGCATATTGTGAGGTTGTTAACAAAGTTTAGTTAAAAAAAAAAAAAAACCTCCCACAGACAGGATGCCCCCTCCTTCTCTTCCTGTGTTGTTGTTATATATCTGATTTGATTTCCTCATGCTGCAGTAACACCAGACTCCATGCTGTGCCTATGCTGGATATGAATAAACCTACATTCTGTGTTCTAAACTCTGGATGTCACGCGGATTAATCCTCTGCTAACAGAAAGTGAGTAGATGGTGATGAGGTAGGGGGAGAGGGGAGGTTGTGAAGTTAGATAGGGAGCAGAGACGGGTGAAGATAAGGTCTAATGTATTTCCGTCTGTGTGGGTGGCTGAGGAGGAACATTGAGTAAGTTCAAAAGATAAAGTAAGACACAGGAGTTTGGAGGCTGCTGACTGGAGGGTGTCAGTAGGGATGCTGAAGTCACCCATTATGATAGTGGGAATGTCAGCGGAAAGAAAGTGAAGAAGCCAGGTGGAGAATTAGTCAATATAGGTAGTGGCCGGGCCCGGAGGTCGGTATATGACGGCCACTTGGAGGTAGAATAGATGCGGACAGAGTGGACTTCAAAAGAGAAGATAAGGGAGGTTAGAGGTGGGATTGGATTAAAGGTGCAGTTGGTAGAAAGAAGAAGACCCACTCCTCCGCCATGTATGTTGCCAAGGAGAAGAGTGTGGGCAAAGTGGAGGCCATCATAACACAGCGGAGCAAGGGAGGCAGTGTTGGAGGGTGTCAGCCATGTTTCGGTGAGGCCCAGGAAGGAGAAATTGTGAGAGGTAAGGAGGTCATGAATCACATGGAGCTTATTACAGACAGAGTGGGCATTTCAGAGTGCTCCAGAGAGAGGGAGCAGAGGGGTGGTCGTCAAGGACACAGGTTTTACATAGGAGAGATTGCGGTAATTCATATTAGGATGAGAGCGATAAGAGGGGGAATAAATGGGAAGTATCAGATGTGGGCAGGCTGACATTATGGGGAGGCAAACAAAGCAAATGCCTGGGGCCCCCACTCCCTCAGGGGCCCCCAGTGGGGGCATAATGGTTGCGGTCACACTGGGGGCTGTGTTGGGGGCTCCTTTCCAATTATCAATGAGACAGGAGCTACGTCGTTCCTGCACTCTCAATAGAAACGGCCAGGCAGCGCTCCATCCCCTCCAGCCCCTGCCAGTGACTTTGGTCTGAGACTGAGCTGGGTTTTTTCTGCGCATGTGACAGGATGCTGAAGGAATCAGGTGAGGCGCTGACACGTACAAGTGTGTGAGGCAAAACCTGTGCCTCGTCCCAGCACTGCAGCCTCTGTCTGTTCCCTCTGACTCCCAGCTCATGGTCCGTGACTTGAAGCTTATCTTTTAATGTTCCATGCTATTATGGACAACAGCAAGATATCTTACTGAAAAGTGCAGCCGGCATTCCAGGCTGTGCGGTGGGCTGCCTTTTCTGCAATATATCTTAGTGGAAACTGTCAGACTGATGTCAGCTGAGCTCACCAAGCAGAAAACACTTTGGTAACTAGTAGCTGATGGAGCGGGGATGAGGGAGGCTGGGAGATAGGAGAGTGGGGGGTTGTCAGCAGGCTCGGACAGGCCTGGCGGGGTGCCAGGAAATTTCCCGGTGGGCCCCGGCCCCCTGCAGAGAAGGCAGAGGAGAATTTAAAAAAAAAAAAAGGAAAAAAAAAGTGGTCGCGGGCCCTTTAAGGGCGCGCGCACACACTCTCACCGCCGCCGCGATGCCCAGAACAGTAGCGGGAGTGGCCTGGGAGCAGGAGAGCCGAAGAGCAGAGCAGGGGCTGTACTGCAGCGTCACATTTAGCAGACAGGGCCGCACGTCTGCTGAAAGTGACGTCACAGCGCGCCCTGCACTGCAGTCTTCCGCCTTAGGAGCGCTTCTGTACTGTACAGATTGTGTAATATAGTGTGTGTTTGTATGAATTTTTATGTATATGCTGCCTGCCTGTGTGTGTATATGCCTGTGTGTGTGTGTGTATATATCCCTGTGTATGTGTATATGCCTGTGTGTACAGTCATGGCCAAAAGTTTTGAGAATGACACCAAAATTATATTTTCCCATGATCTGCTGGCCTCTGGTTTTTATTAGTGTTTGTCTGATGTTTATATCACATACAGAAATATAATTGCAATCATATTATGAGTACAAATAGGTTATATTGACAGTTAGAATGAGTTAATGCAGCAAGTCAATATTTGCAGTGTTGCCCCTTCTTCTTCAAGACCTCTGTAATTCTCCCTGGCATGCTCTCAATCAACTTTTGGACCAAATCCTGACTGATAGCAGTCCATTCTTGCATAATCAATGCTTGCATTTTGCCAGAATTTGTTGGTTTTTGTTTGTCCACCCGTCTCTTGATGATTGACCACAAGTTCTCAATGGGATTAAGATCTGGGGAGTTTCCAGGCCATGGACCCAAAATCTCTATGTTTTGTTCCATAAGCCATTTTGTTATCACCTTTGCTTTATGGCAAGGTGCTCCATCATGCTGGAAAAGGCATTTTTGGGCGCCAAACTGCTCTTGGACGGTTGGGAGAAGTTGCTCTTGGAGGACATTCTGGTACCATTCTTTATTCATGGCTGTGTTTTTAGGCAAGACTGTGAGTGAGCCGATTCCCTTGGCTGAGAAGCAACCCCACACATGAATGGTTTCAGGATGCTTTACAGTTGGCATGAGACAAGACTGGTGGTAGCGCTCACCTCTTCTTCTCCGAATAAGCTGTTTTCCAGATGTCCCAAACAATCGAAAAGGGGATTCATCAGAGAAAATGACTTTGCCCCAGTCCTCAGCAGTCCACTCCCTGTACCTTTTGCAGAATATCAGTCGGTCCCTGATGTTTTTTCTGGAGAGAAATGGCTTCTTTGCTGCCCTCCTTGGAACCAGCCCTTGCTCAAAGAGTCTCCGCCTCACAGTGCGTGCAGAAGCACTCACATCAGCCTGCTGCCATTCCTGAGCAAGCTCGGCACTGCTGGTAGTCCGATCCCGCAGCTGAAACAGTTTTAAGATACGGTCCTGGTGCTTGCTGGTCTTTCTTGGGTGCCCTGGAGCCTTTTTGACATGCTTCTCCTTGAAGTTCTTGATGATGCGATAGATTGTTGACTGAGGTGCAATCTTTGTAGCTGCGATACTCTTCCCTGTTAGGCCATTTTTGGGCATTGCAATGATGGCTGCACATGTTTCTTTAGAGATAACCATGGTTAACTGAAGAGAAACAATGATACCAAGAACCAGCCTCCTTTTAAAGTGTCCAGTGATGTCATTCTTACTTAATCATGACTGATTGATCGCCAGCCCTGTCCTCATCAACACCCACACCTGAGTTAATGGATCAATCACTAAAACGATGTTAGCTGCTCCTTTTAAGGCAGGACTGCAATGATGTTAAAATGTGTTTTGGGGGTTAAAGTTCATTTTCTGGGCAAATATTGACTTTGCAAGTACAGTAATTGCTGTTAAGCTGATCAATCTTTGACATTCAGGAGTATATGCAAATTGCCATTACAAAAATGAAGCAGTAAACTTTGGAAAAATTACTATTTGTCTCATTCTCAATACTTTTGGCCACGACTGTATGTGTATATGCCTGCGTGTGTGTATATTCCTGTGTGTGTGTATATGCCTGCATTTGTGTGTGTATATGCCTGTGTGTGTACAGTGTGTGTATATGCCTGCCTTCATGTGTGTGTGTGTATGCCTGCATGTGTGTACAGTGTGTGTGTATATGCCTGCATGTGTGTGTGTATATATACCTGCATGTGTGTGTATATGCCTGCATGTGTGTGTGTGTATGCCTGCATGTGTGTGTGTGTATATGCCTGCTTGTGTGTGTGTATGTATGCCTGCATGTGTGTGTGTGTATATGCCTGCATGTGTGTGTGTGTGTATATGCCTGCATGTATGTGTGTTTGTGTATGCCTGCATGTGTGTGTGTGTATATGCCTGCATATGTGTGTGTGTGTGTGTATATGCCTGCTTGTGTGTGTGTGTATGTATGCCTGCATGTGTGTGTGTGTATATGCCTGCATGTGTGTGTGTATATGCCTGCGTGTGTGTGTGTGTATATGCCAGCATGTGTATGTATTTGAGTGCCTGCATGCGTACGTGTATATGTGTCTTCACACGTTTGTGCGTGCTTCCCTGCTTGTCTGCATTTTTGTGTGTGATTGTCTGAGTGTGTCTGTGCATGATTGCGTGTGCATTTCTGTGTGTGCTTGCCTGCGTGTGTACGTGTCCCCATTTCTGTGGGTATGTGTATCTGCGTGTGTATATTAGGGCTCTTTCACATGTCCTGATATTTACGGGACTGGAGATATGTGTCCACCTGTGTGTCATCCGTGTGACACATACCAGTGCTTGGGAATCAGTGTACAGTTAACGCTGTTCCCAAGAGCCGGGTGCTGAGCGCTTGCCCTCATCATGGATCCCTGCCGGCACTGCGATCAGCAGCAGCAGGGTCAATGATGAGAGTAGTAGTCAACTCCCGCCGTGTCCAACTGTAAAAATAGGAATAAAATTAAAAAATCCTTGTACTCACCTCTCCTAAGTGTCACCCGCTGTAATCTGTGCGAGCGCTCACGCCGAAGAGAATGACTTCTGCAGCGAGCGGGCCTCGGAGCTGCACTCAGTGATTGACAGGGCACCGCTTGTTGAGCGCAGCTCCGGGGTCCACTCGCTGCAGGAGTCATTCTCCTCGGCGTGAGTGCTCGCACGGATTACAGCGGGTGACTCTTAGGAGAGGTGAGTATAAGGATTTTTTTTATTTTATTCCTATTTTTACAGTTGGACACTGCTGGAGTAGACTACTACTCTCATCATTGACCCTGCTGCTGCTGATCGCAGCGCCAGCAGGGATCTATGATGAGGGCAGCGCTCAGCACCCAGTGCTTGGGAAGAGCACTAACTGTCATCAGTGTGCGGGACGTTTTGCGGCCTGTGCAGCAGGTAAAAAACAGACATGTCAACGTGTTTTGCCCATGGACACCACATGGTCTGTGGAAAGTGGAAACACACTGACGTGTGCACATTCATTTGAATGGGTCTACGTGTACCAGTGTCTGTGGTACATGAGGAAACTGTCACCGCATGTACTGACGTGTGAAAGAGCCCTTAGTATGTGTCTGTGTGCGCTTGTTTTCGTGTGTGTAAGCGCGCTTCTGCATGTCTGTGTGGTCTTCCGATGATTTATTATATTTGGGGAGAGAAATTTTAGGAGACAAAATGGGGAGATGTGTGAAGAAACGGTATGGTGAACTAGAGGAGGGGTGGGAATGAGTGCAGGAACAGAATGGGGAAGGGGGATGTATAAGGAAACAGTATGGAGAGTGGGGGAATAGTGTGAGGAGATAGTATGGAGAGAGAAAAGTGTGATGTGACACAGCACAGAGACTAGGTAGTGAGGGGGAAGGTATAGAGATGCGGCAGTATGGGGGAAACAGTGTGAGGGCACAGAAAGGAGGTAACAGTATGCTGAGGAGGTGGAGTGTGATGAAGGGGCACAGTATAGAGACTGGGTAGTATAGGGGGGACACAGTGTGAGAGGACAGTGTGAAGAGGGGGCCCAGTATGGTAAGGAGAGGACAGTGTGGAGAGCATGTACCCTAACAGTGGTAGAGTGTATGTCATATTTTGTGCAGGGAGAATTGTAAGAGTTAGGTTTATTTAGGGGCTCAGTGTAGATATTTTTATTCAGGAGCATCATAATGACACTGCTATCTTTAAGGGCATCATGTGGGGATGTGCTGCAGAAGACCGGAGAAGATGGAAGTCTGCAGAGACGAGCTGTGGAACTCATCATGGAGTCTGGACAAGATGAAGAACAGAAAGAGAACGACTCTAATCAGAGAAGCCGTCTCAGGTAAGATACCTGCATGTAAATGTTCATTTGTGATCCTGCCTGTGTCTCATCAGTAATGTGGTTCCTGTATGGTCTGCAGTCTGATGATGACTGATAACTCCCAGTATCTCTATTGTTAATTACATACTGGGAGTTGTAGGTTTATGCGATACAAAGATATATGGGTCTGACCTGACATTACAATTGATGGTGGTTCAGATGATGTATTCGTGTACTGATGTGTTTGTGCGCGTCTGCGTGTTTGTGCGCGTCTGCGTATCTGGAATAATATGTATTTTTGTAAGATGCGTGTATGTAACTGTGCATTGTGGTGTGTAATAACATTCATATGCTTGAGGCACCTTTACTAAATCTGTTAGGACTCACTCACATGTGTTAGGGAATTCCATTTGTCTTTCCACATTTAGGAACAGACAAGTGAAATATGCTAACCCTGACAAAACTGTCACCATAGGGATGTGCTTGTATGGACACGGGTTCAGGAGCTGAGCCTGCTCCATACTGGGCAGATGTCGGCTGTGTTACATAGCCGGCGTCTGCCTGTAACAGCAGTGATCAGAGCTCGCCTTGATTGCTGCTGTTTTGAGTATTTAAGTGCCCTTGTCAATCACTGACAGCGGCATTTAGATAGCACAATGGCCGGTGCATGCAGTCACCTGTTCCCTTCAGCCCCCTGTGACGCAGTTGCAGGTTGCTGATGGGTTGCCAGTAGTGCTGAGTGCGCGTGGTCGGATAAGAGACATTACAGTCACCGCGAGCTACAAAGTGCTGCAATAACATCAGGCACCTTAATTGTGACACTTCCATGGAGCCCAACCTCAGGCTGAGCGTTATTGAATGACTAACATGGCAGCAACACCTGGCAACTAGTGCTGAGTGAGTGTGGTTGGATAAGGTGTGATCCCAGCATGCTCAGGTGTTATCTGAGTATCTTGTAGTGCTCTGCTAATATGCTCGAGTCCCCGGGGTAGCATGTTTTGCGGCGGTAGACAGAAGCAACACATGCAGGGATTACCTAACAAACAGGCAATTCCTGCATGTGTTGCGTCTGTCTACTGCCGCAAAACATGCTACCCCGGGGACTCGAGCATATTAGCAGAGCACTACAAGATACTCAGATAACACTTGAACATGCTGGGATCACACCTTATCCGACCACACTCACTCAGCACTAGTTGCCTGGTGTTGCTTCCATGTTAGTCATTCAATGAAGCTCAGCCTGAGGTTGGGCTCCATAGAAGATGTCACAATCAAGGTGCCGGACGTTATTGCAGCACCCTCACTTTGTAGTTCGTGGTGACTGTAATGTCTCCCTCCTTGCACCGACCCAATAACAGGAAGCGAGTGGCGGCAGGGAGAATAAAATGTAATTTTCTCTGTGTAGCCAATGCTTTTCCAATAAGCCGTCTAACCAGGCTTTACACCCTATTTACCTGCAGATTACCCTTTTATCTGCAGATAAATAGCGTTTTTCAAGGTGACAAGTTACCATTAAAGGGACTCTGGCAGTACGGAATGACTGTTCGAATATAGTCCTGCAACTTGGTGCTCCACAGCGCGGCCAATCATGTAATTATAGAACATTATAGAAAAGCATAACAAGTAATAAAACCGTTTATGGTGGGCTGTAGTGTGGGCCCCTAGAGTCAGTTCCCCTGGTGGGCCCTAGCCACCCCAGTCCGACCCTGGTTGTCAGCCTGCAGAATCACATCAAGTGTGTGATGACAGGGGGAGCATCTGGAGCAGTTCAAATTTGTTGAAGAGGTCCTGTTTACTGTGCTTATTACACAATAAGAAGATTTGATAAGTCCTGGGCGGGAGCTTTAAAGGGAACCTGTCACCAGAAAAAGCACTATTAACCTGCAGATATGGGGTCAATCATCAGGGTAATAGCGTTACTAACCTGCCTGGTGCCTGCACTTAGCTGAACGCTGCGAGGAGAAAATGAACTTCATTCCTTCCAGCAGTGTTCCAGTTTCAGTCACGGGGCGGTGCCGGCGCGGTTTCAGTCACCGGTCTGAAAATACAGAGCAGTGGCTATAACTGCGCCCCCGGCCCTGACTGACAGTCGCTCTGCATTGGGGCCGGCTGTCAGTCAAGGCCAGGGGCACGGTACTGTAAACTCAGATCGGTGACTGATCCTGTGCCCCCATGACTGAAACTGAACGTTGCTGGAGTGAATAAAGGACATTTTCTCCCCATAGCGTTCTGATATGTGTGGGCACCGGGCAGGTTAGTAACGCTATTAACCTGCAGATTAAGCCTATATCTGCAGATTAATAGCGTTTTTTTCTGGTGACAGGCTCTCTTTACAATACCCAGCTGACTTGACTTGAGCAACCAATAGTTGCTGTAGAGGGTGAGGGGAGGAGCGCAGAACCACTGTGCAGAAAGGAGACCAGCCATTGGCAGCATTTCTCAAAGGTGCACAAAGAAAAGTTTAGTATTTTGTTGTGTCATATTCAACCTCAGGTAATGGATTTAAAGGGGTTGTCAACTACTAGGGAACCCCCTCTCAAAGGGTTTATCTAGAATTATATTAATTTTTTACTATGGGCATAAGTGCTGACAGGCAGGTGGTTACTAACTACCTGCCTATTCTACCCAGCGCAGATCTCTCCTAGCACAGAGTGGTCACAGACCATTCCTGACGATCATTCTGAGACTTCCGCTGACGTCACATTGTCGCAACAGCTTGTCTTCCGCTCTGTAGCCAGGGTGTAACTGCTGATGTCATGCTGACAGCCAGCTCCTCGCTGCCTCATTGCGGGGAGCCGTCTCTCAATTAGCATGATGTTGACAGTCACATCCTGGCAACAGAGCAGCCCAAGTTACACCACTGACACCAAACATCTACCGCAAAAACTACATAATAGCTCTGCGTTATCAATACAGTTGTTGGGACTGCTTAAGGATCTTTGATGACACCACAGTCGTAACCATGATATCATCACAGGTCCTGTACTGTGCAGGAGTTTAGAAGAAGTGAAGAGGAAGAGACAGACTGGTAAGTATTGTGCATATATACAGTACAGACCAAAAGTTTGGACACACCTTCTCATTTAAAGATTTTTCTGTATTTTCATGACTATGAAAATTGTACATTCACACTGAAGGAATCAAAACTATGAATTAACACATGTGGAATTATATACTTAACAAAAAAGTGTGAAACAACTGAAAATATGTCTTATATTCTAGGTTCTTCAAAGCAGCCACCTTTTGCTTTGATGACTGCTTTGCACACTCTTGGCATTCTCTTGATGAGCTTCAAGAGGTAGTCACCGGAAATGGTCTTCCAACAATCTTGAAGGAGTTCCCAGAGATGCTTAGCACTTGTTGGCCCTTTTGCCTTCACTCTGCGGTCCAGCTCACCCCAAACAATCTCGATTGGGTTCAGGTCTAGTGACTGTGGAGGCTAGGTTATCTGGCGTAGCACCCCATCACTCTCCATCTTGGTCAAATAGCCCTTACACAGCCTGGAGGTGTGTTTGGGGTCATTGTCCTGTTGAAAAATAAGTGATGGTCCAACTAAACGCAAACCGGATGAAATAGCATGCCGCTGCAAGATGCTGTGGTAGCCATACTGGTTCAGTATGCCTTCAATTTTGAATAAATCCCCAACAGTGTCATCAGCAAAGCACCCCCACACCATCACACCTCCTCCTCCATGCTTCACGGTGGAAACCAGGCATGTAGAGTCCATCCGTTCACCTTTTCTGCGTCGCACAAAGACACGGTGGTTGGAACCAAAGATCTTAAATTTGGACTCATCAGAGCAAAGCACAGATTTCCACTGGTCTAATGTCCATTTCGTCTGTTCTTTAGCCCAAACAAGTCTATTCTGCTTGTTGCCTGTCCTTAGCAGTGGTTTCCTAGCAGCTATTTTACCATGAAGGCCTGCTGCACAAAGTCTCCTCTTAATAGTTGTGGAAACGATGTGTCTGCTGCTAGAACTGTGTGTGGCACTGACCTGGTCTCTAATCTGAGCTGCTGTTAACCTGCGATTTCTGAGGCTGGTGACTCGGATAAACTTATCCTCAGAAGCAGAGGTGACTCTTGGTCTTCCTTTCCTGGGGCGGTCCTCATGTGAGCCAGTTTCTTTGTAGCACTTGATGGTTTTTGCAACTGCACTTGGGGACACTTTCAAAGTTTTCCCAATTTTTCGCACTGACTGACCTTCATCTCTTAAAGTAATGATGGCAACTTGTTTTTCTTTACTTAGCTGCTTTTTTCTTGCCATAATACAAATTCTAACAGTCTATTCAGTAGGATTATCAGCTGTGTATCCACCAGACTTCTGCACAACACAACTGATGGTCCCAACCACAATCATAAGGCAAGAAATCCCACTTATTAAACCTGACAGGGCACACCTGTGAAGTGAAAACCATTGTTGGAAGACCATTTCCAGTGATAACCTCTTGAAGCTCATCAAGAGAATGCCAAGAGTGTGTAAAGCAGTCATCAAAGCAAAAGGTGGCTACTTTGAAGAACCTGGAATATAAGACATATTTTCAGTTGTTTCACACTTTTTGTTAAGTATATAATTCCACATGTGTTAATTCATAGTTTTGATGCCTTCAGTGTGAATGGACAATTTTCATAGTCATGAAAATACAGAAAAATCTTTAAATGAGAAGGTGTTTCCAAACTTTTGGTCTGTACTGTATATATATGTGCTTAATAAATATATATATATATATATAAACACAAGTCTATATCTATGTGCTCATATATACAGTGGGGAAAATACGTATTTGATACATTGCTGATTTTGCAAGTTTTCCCACCTACAAAGAATGAAGAGGTCTGTAATTTTTATCGCGGGTACACTTCAACTGTGAGAGACAGAATATAAAAAGTAATCTAGAAAATCAGACTGTATGATTTTTACATTTTTACATAATTAATTTGTATATTATTGCTTGAAATAAGTATTTGATATAATAGAAAAACTGAACTATGTGTATGTAGCATCCACAGTTATAAATCCCGGCAGCACAGACAAAAGTTAATAAGTGTAAAGATTGGCAATTGCCCAATGAATGAGCAAAATGCTGCTCATTCATCGGGTGATTGGATTGTTTATGGCAGAACCAAAATCATTATTCTCAGCAGCACATCACTAGTAATTGTTCATCACTGTTCATCATGCGCTCATCATTGTTAGTCAGCCTGTCTAAAGACGCCAATATCAAGCACAGAACGACTTGACAATTGCACTCGCTTAACGGCCTGAACTCTGTGCATGTAAATGCAACTGAAATGTTTCTGTGTGATGGTACAATATATGAGCGTTTGGTGCCCCACTTTAAACTTTTGCCCAGGGCCCCACTTTGGCTAAAACCGGCCCTGGATGTGGGGGGAACAGGATTGGAAGATATGTCGCCTGCAGTGAGGAGAAGCAGAGAGAGGTAGAGCAGGTGGGAGAAGGAGAGTGACTGTTTTTTCATGTTTTAGTAGGATAGATCTGAGGTTGAAGAGCAGTATGGCAGATGAGGACAGGTGTGGAGATAAGAGGGAAGGAGAGATAATTATTTGGTTAGAGGGTGCTGAGGTTTGGGGATAGCGAAGGATACTGAGGATTAGTGGAGCCAAAACTGTGAGCATATGTAAGCATGTTGAAGGAGTAGGAGTAGGTTAAAAGAAAAGCTAGGTACATGTAATAAGCAGTGCTTACTGTTCCCTTCTGGTTTATTCCTGGTATACAGTGGGTACGGAAAGTATTCAGACCCCTTTAAATTTTTCACTCTTTGTTTCATTGCAGCCATTTGGTAAATTCTAAATAGTTCATATTTTACTCATTAGAGTACACTCTGCACCCCATCTTGACTGAAAAAAAAACAGAAATATAGAAATTTTTGCAAATTTATTAAAAAGAAAAATTTAAATATCACATGGTCATAAGTATTCAGACCATTTGCTCAGACACTCATATTAAAGTCACATGCTGTCCATTTCCTTGTAATCCTCCTTGAGATGGTTCTACTCCTTCATTGGAGTCCAGCTGTGTTTAATTAACTGATAAGACTTGATTTGTAAAGGCACACCCCTGTCTATATAAGACCTAACAGCTCACAGTGCTTGTCAGACCAAATGAGAATCAAAGGAACTGCCCAAGGAGCTCAGAGACAAAATTGTGGCAAGGCACAGATCTGGCCAAGGTTACAAAAGAATTTCTGTATTACTCAATGTTCCTAAGGGCACAGTGGCCTCCATAATCCTTAAATGGAAGAAGTTTGGGACCACCAGAAGTCTTCCTAGACCTGGCCATCCAGCCAAACTGAGCAATCATGGGAGAAGAGACTTGGTGAGAGAGGTAAAGAAGAACCCCAAGATCACTGTGGCTGAGCTCCAGAGATGCAGTAGGGAGATGGGAGAAAGTTCCATAAAGTCAACTATCACTGCAGTCCTCCACCAGTCAAGGACTCCCAGACTATGAGAAATAAGATTCTCTGGTTTGATGAGATGAAGATAGAACTTTTTGGTGATAATTCTAAGCAGTATTTGTGGAGAAAACCAGGCACTGCTCATTACCTGCCCAATACAATCCCAACAGTGAAACATGGTGGTGGCAGCATTGCTATGGGGGTGTTTTTCAGCTGCAGGGACAGGATGACTGGTTGCAATTGAAGGAAACATGAATGTGGCCAAGTACAGAGATATCCTGTATGAAAACCTCTTCCAGAGTGCTCTTGACCTCAGACTTGGCCAAAGGTTCACCTTCCAACAAGACAATGACCCTAAGCACACAGCTAAAATAACAAAGGAGGGGTTTGAGAACCACTCTGTGACCATTCTTGACTAGCCCAGTCAGAGCCCTAACCTAAACCCAATTGAGCGTCTCTGGAAAGACCTGAAAATGGCTGTCCACCAACGTTCAGCATCCAACCTGACGGAACTTGAGAGGATCTGCAAGGAAGAATGGCAGAGGATCCCCAAATCCAGGAGTGAAAAACTTGTTGCACCATTCCGAAGAAGACTCATGGCTGTACTAATTCAAAAGGGTGCTTCTACTCAGTACTGAGCAAAGATTCTGAATACTTATGACCATGTGATATTTCAGTTTTTCTTTTTTAATAAACTTGCAAAAATGTCTACATTTCTGTTTTTTTCAGTCAAGATGGTGTGCAGAGTGTACTTTAATGAGTAAAATATGAACTATTTAGAATTTACCAAATGGCTGCAATGAAACAAAGAGTGAAAAATGTAAAGGGGTCTGAATACTTTCCATACCCACTGTATTACTGCAGCACACTTACAGAGCAACACAGAATTCGTCACCAGACCTGTATCTACACATGTAAACCTACATAAGAGATATCACTAAAGAGAAGTGTGTTGTACCCCTAAGAAGATATCAAAACCAAAAAGAAGGGAATCCTAGTCAAATACCGCTCAATATATATAATGTTAATAAATATGGAGGAGACGGAGACCCAAACGAAAACAAAGGTTTGTTAAATATATAAACCATTTTATTGTACATCAATTATAAATATAATACCAATAATACAACAATACAAGGTAAGGGGGAGAAGTACAATTAAAAAACAGGGAGGATGGAAACAATCCCTGAATATAAAGATAGAACCAGATAATGAGGAGCTCCTGTGAGATGAAAAATGCTCTAGAGTTCTAGGGGCAAACACAATTAGGGCGGGCTAGTAATTACTGCAAACTGCGAGACTAAGAAATATGATGAATAGTCTATAAAAAACAGGAAAAAATATGAATATACCTGCAAAAGAAGTATACTAACAAGTAGAATATGCAAGCATATAATCCGGTATAATTAAATAAATTAAATACTAAAACCTCACAGCTAACTGACAATTATATAAGGTATAAATATCAGAGAGTTTAGCTGATCAATTGTGAGTGGCCGTAGTTTTAATAAGAACCCGGAAAAAAGGCTCGATGTTTATAATACGTTTTAACAGTACGCAAAATATAGGTGAAGCAACCCTGATGTTCTACAGCACTAGTGTCTTATAAGTGGCGTGCATTGCAGTCAGTTAAATAAATACATAGTAGAGAGCAGGAAGGCAAAACTTTAAACTTTGCCTGTATAATACCCCTGCAATATCTATATAATAATCAGAAGTTGGTCAAAAGACGAGATGGCCGCAGTAGATGCTAATCCCCAATATGGGGTGCAGGTGAAAATAATGAAGCCAATTAACCCTGGTAGATATAATCATAACAAGAGCATAAAGAGATAAACATATGATGGTATCAGGAGAGCCCGAAGATAATCAGTCATAAAGTATGTGCACCAGTACCATGTCTCACGAGAAGCACAGGAGCATCCAGATGGTGTGTGTGAGCCTCGACATGCATTTCACCAACTGCGGCCTCGTCAGGCTCTCCGGACACCGTCATATGTTTATGTCCTTATGCTTTTGTTATGATTATATCTAGCAGTGTTGCTAGATATAATGCTATGATTTAACAAAAAAAAAAACCTGGCCTCCTCCACCCCTTAATAGCCAGCCATCACACACCTTATTTCCCCCGTCGCCCAGTACAGCTCAATGAGTTGTTATGGAGGAGGGGGAAAAGTGTAACTATAGTCACAGGTAAATGTAATTATTTTACATAGCAAAGCAATACAGCTTTAAATGCTATGATTTAAAAAAAAAAATCTGGCCTTCTTCCACCCCTTAATAGCCAGCCATCACACACCTTATTTCTCCGTCGCCCAGGACAGCTCAATGAGTTGATATAGAGGAGGGGGAAAAGTGTAACTATAGTCACCAGTAGTCACCGGTAAATATAATTTTTTTTACATAGCAATGCAATATAGCTTTAAATGCTATGATTTAAAAAAAAAAAAAACTGGCCTCCTTCCACCCCTTAATAGCCAGCCATCACACACCTTATTTCCCCGTCGCCCAGGACAGCTCAATGAGTTGTTATAGAGGAGGGGGAAAAGTGTAACTATAGTCACCGGTAGCCACCGGTAAATATAATTATTTCACACAGCAAAGCAATATAGCTTTAAATGCTATGATTTAAAAAAAAAAAAAAAAAAACTGGCCTCCTTCCACCCCTTAATAGCCAGCCATCTCACACCTTATTTCCCCGTCGCCCAGGACAGCTCAATGAGTTGTTATGGAGGAAGGGGAAAAGTGTAATTATAGTCACCGGTAGTCACCGGTAAATATAATTATTTTACATAGCAAAGCAATATAGCTTTAAATGCAATGATTAAAAAAAAAAAAAAAAAAAACTGGCCTCCTTCCACCCCTTAATAGCCAGCCATCTCACACCTTATTTCCCCGTCGCCCAGGACAGCTCAATGAGTTGTTATGGAGGAAGGGGAAAAGTGTAATTATAGTCACCGGTAGTCACCGGTAAATATAATTATTTTACATAGCAAAGCAATATAGCTTTAAATGCAATGATTAAAAAAAAAAAAAAAAAAAACTGGCCTCCTTCCACCCCTTAATAGCCAGCCATCTCACACCTTATTTCCCCGTCGCCCTGGACAGCTCAATGAGTTGTTATGGAGGAGGGGGAAAAGTGTAACTATAGTCACCGGTAGTCACCGGTAAATATAATTATTTTACATAGCAAAGCAATATAGCTTTCAATGCTATGATTTATAAAAAAAAAAAAACTGGCCTCCTTCCACCCCTTAATAGCCAGCCATCTCACACCTTATTTCCCCGTCGCCCAGGACAGCTCAATGAGTTGTTATGGAGGAAGGGGAAAATTGTAATTATAGTCACCGGTAGTCACCGGTAAATATAACTAGAATATTTTTTCTCTTATGTACTATATACATAGCGTAACACTATACATATAGTATCATAAGGCTCTTATTGTCAGGGGCATGTAGTGTGCATGGTATTCCCAGGCACACCATAATGCCACACATAAAAGTCCCTACTGGGCACTTACCTCCCTTGCCTCATCCATCTTTATGGCCATCCTTTTGAACAGGAATATCTTCTGTGTTCTTCTGGGGTCCTGATCCTGGCTTGAGTCCTGACACGCTTATTTCTTGCTTGTCCAGGTCCTGCTTGCCCTTCCGGATCTTCTTATTTTGATGTTCTTCTTGGGGTTTAGGAAGACAGCTTGCTCTGATGATATTAAAGAGCCGGTGGATGGTTTGGGGTTTTCCAGCTGATGTTGGTAAATGAAAACCCCGTGAACAAGGCCTGGTGGTCTGCTGAGAGGGCTGAGTTGTTAGCCTCTGCTGCTTCCAGAATTTGAAGATTGAATGGTCTGGAGCCGCGCTGGATGTTACTTGGCTATAAGAGAAAAAGAAAACACAAGAAGGTGATTACATAAGAACAGTATATAGTAAAGTTCAGGAAAGCTAGAGGCTCTCTACATATGTCAACCAATGATCG
Organism: Phyllobates terribilis; assembly: GCF_046119375.1. Lineage (NCBI taxonomy): Eukaryota > Metazoa > Chordata > Amphibia > Anura > Dendrobatidae > Phyllobates > Phyllobates terribilis. Next base: position 2,842,662 of record NW_027362809.1, on the reverse strand, counting down.
GCAGATTTTGTCACTATCTGCTGATCATTTAACATGTATGGGGGCTTACAATCTCACCACTGACAAATCAGCGACCTTCACTGTTATTAGTAATCTGACGAATTTGGAAAAAGTGATTAAAGCTATGTGAAACTATTCATAAATGAGTCTGTATAAAACATCTCCTCTAATACTTACTGGCACAGGAACATGTGGGGGACACATTCTAAGGGCTTCCACCGAGTCCCAGTCAATACGCTGGAAAAACCTATGGGCTCTGATGTTACCATGGACTCCGAGGCGCCTGGCAGGATCTTCCCGGAGGAGCTACAAAAGAAGAAAAAAAAATGTTTATATTTATATAACAGCTTCATAAATAAAATTTAACTAAAATAAATAAATATTATATATATTTATGAAAAAAAAAAGCCTAATATTAGTGTTTTTTATCTGACATCTTCAATAATACATGACAGGTAATATATACCATCACGTCACCCCTACAAGTGTTTACGTGTTATATTGAACACGTAAACACTTGACCTAACATGAGATTCCACTCCCACCAATGGAGCTGAATATAATAGTAAATTACCGCTAACATCACAATAAATCACACAATAATATAAAAGTAATACAACTTATATCATGTACTGACCTTTTTAATGATGTTCTTCGCCTCCTTGCTGGAAGCGTTGAATAGTCCTCGATGGTATTTGGACCTGCTGGTAATCATGATGTTCAAAATGATGCCAAATGCATACCAGTCTACCCCAGCATTGTACTCCTCCGCAGCCAGCATCTCAGGAGCCATGAAGCCTGGTGTCCCAGCGTATTCGGTGGCTGTCCGGTCTCCATAGATGTTCTCAAGTGCCAGACCGAAGTCGGAAATCTTTATATGGCCCGTCGCAGCCACCAAGATGTTAGAAGGCTTGAGATCTCTGTGAAGAAGACAAATGGATTCTTATCAGTGTCCGCTGTATAATTCTCAGTATTGCTGTGTATAGTTATAGGCATCACTGGTGGTGGAGGATTAGATGTATTTCTAGTTACCGGTGGATGATGCCCTTAGAATGCAGGTGTTGAATTCCACACACAAGTTCTGCGGCGTAGAATCTGGCCGAAAGAAAAGAGGAGAAAATAGTTTTTAGTGAATCAGAAACTCAGAAATATATATTGCCCAAAAGACTAGACAGGCAGGACTTATCAGGATTTTATATTTCTGGTTATTATATACAAGTATTTATATTATTATAATGGTCTAGAAGGGCAGTCGCACATATCGTATTGATTATAAGGCACCTGGACCTGCTCATCCTAAGTATAGGACATCAATGTTAAAGTAGTGGATAACCTCTTTAAGTTCCTTCTTGCCTATAGGGATACACAATTGCTACTATTACAATGTATATTCATATGGTGTTAAAGGATTATCCAGGATCAGAAAAACATGGTGTCTTTCTTTAAAAAATAACGCCACATGACTAATGTGAATGAGGATGAACTGCGATGCCTCACACAACCTGTGGACAGGTGCGGTGCTATTTTTGGAAATAAAAATTAGAGCTGTATTTTTCTAAGTGTTTCCCTAATAACATCCCTGTGAATGGGAGATATGAATTTACGTGAACGTTAGGGCTAACAATCGAATCAATCTAGTCAGTCTCATTTAGAAAATACATAGCTGTATGGCTTAGACTGTGAATACTGTACCGTGCACTGGGGATGTCAAGACACCCCTTCCTCATCAGGAGATGGTGGAATTCGCCACAGGTGACATACTCCATCCCAAGAAGCACAAGCTCCTGTCAGACAAGACGTAGAAATCAGTCGTATGATAAAGTCATTGTAGCAGTCATACATTTACTAACACTCAATAATCAGAAGATATATCTACATATGTAGAATGTGATGTGCTAAATGTACAGCATTACTTTTCACTGTAATGTTGCCTTCTGCATTTCTCACCATTATGAAGTACTCATTAAGAATGACATCCATAGGGGTGGACAAATGACTTCAGATATTGGGAGCCAGTTGAACCACTCCAAGACTTTCCATAGACTTCAATAGAGAAACCCCAAAAGTTAACCGTCAGCATCATATTTCTAGGCACATTGCCTGGTTCCCAGGGTTTGTCCAGTGTTCCCACAGTAGGTGACAGCTACACATACAAGGAGCAGGACATGAAAATGTTTCCAATGCTGAAATGTTAACAAACACCAGATATAAACGTGGACATATCCTGTGCATATAGATGAGTGCACTTTATTCTTTATCCAATATTAATGAACAGGTCACAATTTTACCTTGGTCTGAAAGGCGAATGTGCCATGAAGAAGGAAGGGGCTGCCAGATGCAAGTTGTAACACACGCCGCTCCACCAACGCGCGCTCCTCTCCTTCAGCTAGCAGGTTCCTCTTTGTGATGACTTTAACAGCAAATTGCTGGCGGGTATATCTATCTTCCGCCAGCACCACCTAGAAAAAAATGGTCATTAGTTGATGATCTTCATTAAAGGTGTTGTCTGGCCTTGGGGTACAAGTCTGCAGACACTTTATGTGAGTGTAGACTCATGAGGATTCTCCAGTGATGGGAGCAGATGGTCATTTATCCGGCCTCACTCAATTCCCTTGTATTGAGCGAGCCTGTGTAAGGGGGTGTTGACTGGACCGTCGCATTCATACCCCTGAAGACACCAATCGTGTTGTATTGTAGTGCAGTTTTCAGTATATATGGTGTAATTACATAGTTACAGTATGTCATATTATGTGAATTGTAATATAGAGTGTGATATGGTCATATGTATAATGTATAGTGTACAGCATAGGATTGCGCAAGATAAGACATAGTTTAGGACTTAGGAGTTGACATAGGTAGGATGAGAATAGTGTAAGAAAGTGTTCATGTTTAGGACTAGCTCATAGTGGGAGGGAAAAGTGCCAGTTAAAGGAGACTGCTTCCTGTTTGTAGAGCGTTCGTGAGTGATATAAGATCAAATTCAAGGGCAGTTGGGGCTGATATCAAGAGTGAGTACATATTGTTCTGGGTGATATGAGGCCTTACAAAAATTCACTGCAGACATTCCTGCAATGTCCGGAGATCAGGGCTCGATTCAGGTGCTATGGCAAGCACCTCACCCCTTTACATACAGAGGAAGATGGACGTGCAATTGTGTATGGGAAATGTAACAGATCTCGGGTGTATTGTGGAACTCAACTGGGAAATCCTGGGGCTGACAGAATCAGTGAACGTAGGGATAGTCCAGTTAGAACGTAAATAAATGCTGAAAATGTTCTGTACTATGGAAATAAGAAATGGAGAATGTTGTGCCCGATACTGTGTATTACAATCTGATGCAATTGAACTGTCGAGTAAACTTCTGTGTGTTGAAACGAACTGAGTGTTCCCTAATCTATGTGCGGCAGCTCCTTAAGTTGAAGACCTGGAGACAGCTGGGGCCTGTGGCCTACAAGTGAGTGTAACGCACCCTACACGCAACAGCACATTTGAACTGGCACACAATTTTTCTGTAAAGTGCCAGGGCGACATGGACAGCTGCACATGTCTCGTCGGCACATGACCACATGTATGCAAATTGCATACCTGCAGTTATGCTCCTGCCCATTCCTGGCACCGGCACTGGAGAACCTCAACAGCACACACACTGCACACTGTGAGGACTCACAAGTCTGTAGTCACATAGTTACTGCAGACTTGTACCCTAAGGCCGAACAACTCATTGAAATAAGTGTGGAGGGGAGCAGGAAAGTGACACCATTGCTATTTCTTTAATAATTATTTTATATTTCTACAGTTTCTTACTAGCTTACATACAGGAGATCTAATAGCTATAAACATGGGCACTAGGAAATAACCCCACTAGAATTACCCATTAAAGCTAGGAGGTTAAAGGATTACTTCAGTCTTAGCCATGCATGATTGAGACAGGAATAACTACAACTCCAGAGCTGGTTGGCATTATTCCTGTGTCAGCCATGAAAAGCTGAGATGAGAATCAATATAAACAGACTGTGTTGGGGTGCAGAGCTCAGCTGTACATAGATGCTGGCATCAAAGACCATGCTGCAAATGTATGCCTATCTATACTAGGGTTATTTTGTGCAGCATATATACTTTATCACATTTGGCGTCTATTACACTTTATATGTGTGTAGGAATTATTTCCACCCAACATACCTTTTTCTAATAGCCTATTATGTATACATTACTTAATATTGCTGCATATTCTTTTGTTATGCACCATGGGGTTTGCCTGTGTTTTTAGCCTTATCTGATTTTCTCTTTTTTCATCAGATTTTATCATGTGTCTAAATTGTACTAATAAAATATATACCTTTTATGCTACCTTGGCTATTGCTCATAGTTTTTTGTATAGGTTATTTCAAGATCGATAAAGATTTAAGCAAAACAAAAGATCATTTTACCCTATGAAAGACCACTTTGCTTGTTTGTCGGGCGAACGTCAGCCTGTTTCCACTGGTTTCCGATAACTGCGCAGTGTGAATGCACCTTAATCTGCAGCACAGACCTGAGACTACATTTGCAGACACTTTGTCCTGATCTTAAACTCCTTTTCACTCCACAGCACCTCTGGTGTCAGGTTTTATGTTGCAGTGATGCCAGGAGTTAGGCTATGTGCCCACGATGCAGAAATGAAGCAGAAAATTTCTGCAGCATTTCTGCATCTCCCTGGCAGAAAAAACGCATGCAGATTGTACATGCAGATTGTGCATGCTTTTTTCCTGCAGAATACATGCGGATCCACATGCGGATTCACATGCGTTTCCGCATGCAGATTGACAAGCGCTTTCCAGGCGATAGCATCACTTGGAAAGTGCTTGACAACTAGGTCACACTGTATAAATCCATGCAAACAGCATGGATTTATACAGTGTGAACCGTAAAAATAAAATAAAATAAAGCTATACTCACCCCCGATGCCCCGGCGTGGCTGCAGCGCTCCTTCCTGTCTAGTTCCCGGCTGCCGGCATATCGTGAGACAGAGCGGTGAAGGGCCTGCGGTCACATGACTGTGACGTCACCGAAGGTCCTTCAGCGATGCCGGCATGCAGAGAGAAGCCGCCGGACAGGTGAGTATAAACTTTATTTATTATTTTATTCTTTTTTTTACAGGAACAATGGTACCCAGGTCTGGATGAGAGTCTTCTCTCCTCCTGAACTGGGTACCATCCGTACATAGAGACGCATAGAATTCACTTGTAGAAATGTACAGACGCGCATTCTATGCGTCTCAATGCAAGTCAATAGCGGGGCTTCCGCTGCGCTTCCGCAAAATTAAATGACATGCTGCAGATTTTTGTACGCAGCATAAACGCTGCGGAAAAATGCGCAGCATGTGCATAGAACATGCAGAATCCCCTTGGGGACCATGGGGTGCGGATTACCTAGTGTTTCACAAGCGTTTCCGCTACGGAAATTCCGCATCATAAACGCTTGAAAAACGCTACGTGGGCACCCAGCCTTATAAGAATTGCAGAAAACACGAGAGGTGAATATATTGTGAAGAGTATGCTTTGGGATATTTGCTGGCTTCTCTGGTAATCAAGGAGCTCTCTCCTTTTCCCAGGAATGTCTTAAAAAATCAGAGAGTTGTCTGTAATAGTATTAGGAGGCTTGTCCTCAATTCGATTTTTGTCCTAACTTCAGGGAGTAGTATGATTAAAAAAATAAAACGATACTACCCTGATAAATCCTTTGCTATTCCAGAGCCTGGCACAGTAGTTCAAACCTGCACTTGTTTACCTTGCTGCAGACAATCACTGGTCTCATTGAGGATGTCTCTATTTATTGGACAAAACCATTGAGACGAGTCATTGGTTAGCAATCAGGAGAATGTATGAGACGTCACCACTGCTGACACGGAATTTTTTGAATTATTACTTTTTAACTGTGGACAATATCTTTAATAAATGTCATTCTCAGTACACACACATATATTTACTCATACTTATGTAGCTACGTACATGCAGATGTACAATGTAGTGCCTTGAAAAAGTATTCACATCCTGTGAACTTTTCCACATTTTTTCAAGTTACATGCAAAAACTTAAATGTATTTTATTGGAATTTTATGTGATATACCAACACAGAGTACAAGTATTTGTGAAGTGTAAAGGAAATGATACATGTTTTTCTGAATATTTTAAAAATGTAAATCTGAAAATTGTGACGTGCATTTGTATTCAGCCCCTCTGAGTCAACACTTTGTAGGACCACCTTTTGCTGCAATTACTGCTGCAAGGTATTTTTCTACCAGCTTTGCACTATAGGTTGAAATTTTTGCCCACTCTTCTTTGCAAACTAGCTGTGAGATTGGATAGAGAGCGTTTGTGAACAACAATTTTTAAGCCTTGCCACAAATTCTCAATGAGATTTATGTCTGGACTTTAACTGGGCTATATAAACACACGAGTATGTTTTTATTTAAACCATCTTATTGTAGCTCTGGAAGTATGTTTAGAGTCGTTGTCCTGCGGGAAGGTGAACCTTCATCTCTGTTTCAAGTTTTTCCAGCCTCTAACAGGTTTTTCCTACAAGATTGTCTTGTATTTAGCTCCATCCATCTTCTAATCAACTCTGACGAGCGTCCCTGTTAAAGAAAAGCATCCCCACAGCATGATGATTCCACCACCATGTTTGACGGTGGGGATGGTGTTTTCAGGGTGATCTGCAGTGTTAGTTTTCCTCCACACTTAGTGTTTTTCATTTAGCAAAAAATTTAAATTATTGGTCTCATCTGACCAGAGCACATTCTTCCACATTCTATGTGGGTGACACAGCTAGCATGGATAAAGGTGGATGAAAGTGCTCTGGTCACATATTTGCATGTAGAGTTTCTACGGCAGCTGTCACTTCTGCATGATGTTGTCTATACAGGTGTCTGGCCCACACTTGCACAGCCAACAGGATCGTGCACCTGTATTGAAAAATAGATGTTGTTATCTGCTGGCCATCCAAGATTCCAAGGTGCAGGCATGTGGGGAAAACAGCAGCACCTGCAACTTCCTAGTGCAGAAGTTAGAGGCACCAGAAAAATACTTTAACCCACTGTAGACTATCAGAAAACACTATTACACATATATAGGTAGCAACACATTTGGAAACCGCCCTGCATCTGCCTTTGTCAGAAACACCTGAATTTGGGGATCTAAGATGGTTATTAACAGTGTTATTCTCTACTTCATTCATGATCTTATATTGTATAGCAAACAATATACAATCTGGGCTCGTAATGTTATAGGTTCTTACCTTTCCAAAACTCCCCCGGCCAAGCACTTGATGAAAATCTAGTCTCTTGATGTTGTCAGAGATTGTGCTGCCGGGGAGAGATGGCCGCACACCACTGTCTCCTAAAATGGCAAACAGAAATAAGACGAGAAATTAGAAAAAGAATTTACTGTCCATGTATAAAGTGTTGGTTATTTTGTAACCTTAGCAGAGAATTCAGTTTTGGTCAGCATTGGAGTATTCATCTTTGTAAACATATTGCTTTATGCTGTTAATTGAAAAACAGACTATAATTTACTATTCAGTTTAGCACAAAGGGTTAATTATGTTATTACAAAATGGAGAATCAGTATCATTTATGTGCGGAATAATACTGGTAGCACAGTGATTGTCCTATATTAAGTGTACTGCCTTAGAAAACAATTACAGCTCAACGCTAATATTGTCCTGCAACAGTGTTAAAGGGCCCCTTCCCCTGGGACTGAGAAGTGGGTATACGTTTCGCATGTATAGGCACTCTACCTGAAGCCCTCCATTAGCTCCCCGATGCCTCCTCTGCTGGGATAGGCGTTCCTTTCCTCCTGCTTCCAAGATGACGGTCATAGCAGCATGGAGTACACTGGTAAATCTAAACCTCACCTCTCCTGCCTTTCCTTTCCCATCCCACAGCACAGAAAAGACAGGGAAGATGTGGTTTAGACTTACCAAACTGGTGGCCATCTTGGAGGTAGTAGGAACAGAACACAGATCTAAGCAATGGAGGTAGCGGGAGGCAAAAGAAGGGCGTCAGGAAGGATGACTGTATATTTACAAAGTGTAGTAACTTTTCAGTCTCAGGGTATAAGGTTGCTTTAATATACATTTTTTCCTATACTCAGTCACTAAGTTGCAAAGAGGGGAATTTATTAAATATACATAAAAAAACAAATACATTTTAATCAGATTGATTCTTCCTTGTTCCTCCATATTTTTGCCATTCTGCTAAAACGACTCAACACCGGTATGACATTCACTTCTATATAGTCCACCATCTTATGTGATATATTTAATGCCAAATATTTCAAACTGTTGCCCTCTTGGATAATAAGTATATCACCATCTGTAATTTGGAAATTCTTGTCCAATAATGATATCTGACTTATTCCAATTAATCTTCAATCCAGAAAAAATACCAAATCCATTCACCAATGTAATATCTGTCCTTAGATCTTCCTTTACATTTATTAAAATAATAACAAATCACCTGTGTACATCGCTAATATTTCCTCCTGAGTCCAAAACTGAGAACCCCTTATTCCTTTACAACCTTAGGCTGTGTGCCCACAATGCGTTTTTAATGCGTTTCCGCAGCGTTTTTATAGCTGCTGAAACGCATTAAAAACGCATGGTAGAAGGGCAGCAATGTTCCCCAATGATAATCCGCATGTGCTGTGCACATGCTGCGAAAATTTCCGCTGCGGAAAAAAACGCAGCGCTACCAATTATTTTGCAGAAGTGCTGCGTCTTCGCCGCCATTGACTTGCTTTAGATCACATGGATTACGCATCACTGTATATGTAGATGCGTAATCCACGCGTTCCAATGTGCAGATGGTACCCGGGTGTAGATGAGAGGAGAGTCTCCTCCACACCCAGGTACCATTAAAAAATCTGTAAAAAAAGAATAAAATAAAAAATAACTGTCTACTTACCTTCTGTCGGCCCGCGCTGCGCTCCTACTTGCTTCCCGGCACTTTGCAATGAATTGAAGGACCTGCGCTGACGTCAGAGTCATGTGACGGGTCACGCGATGCTGACGTCGGCAGGTCTTTCAATTCACTGTTGCCGGCAAGGGAGAACGGAGTGTAAAGCAGGACACCGGGGGCCATCGGAGGGTAAGTATACATTTATTTTTTTATTTTTACCACTCTCTCGGGTCACACTATATAAATCCATGCAATTTGCATGAATTTATATAGTGTGACCTAGTTGTCACAAGCACTTTCCAAGTGATGCTAATCGCTTGGAAAGCGCTTGTCAATCCGCATGCGGAAATGTCAGTGAATAAAGCTCCATTTCCGCATGTCCCTGGCAGGAAAACGCATGTACAATCCGCATGTACAATCCGCATGTACAATCCGCATGTACAATCCACATGTACAATCCGCATGTACAATCCGCATGTACAATCCACATGTACAATCCGCATGCGTTTTTTTCTGCCAGGGAGATGCAGAAACGCTCAGGAAAAAATCCTGAGCATTTCTGCATCGTGGGCACATAGCCTTATATATGGTCAATAAGTAGGGCAAAGAGCAGCTTGGATTAGGAAATCCATGTCTTGTGCCCATAAAAAGGACAAAAAGCTGGGACATAACCCCATGCACCTACTACTTTAGGAGGGCACCATCTAATAACTGGGATCTACCTGCCACATGTCATACAACATCATACGAATTTCAAAAAGAAAAGAAGACATGCACCTAAGCGGTGATCACCTGAAGAAATAATCACGGAATATTTGAATATAAATTACATCAATTTATTACAGTATCTCCTGACACATATATAAGAATACGCACAAAAAAAATTATTTTAAAACACCATTAAAAATAGTGGAGGAATCCACTGCTTGAGGAACCCACTACTTTAGAGACCTTCCCATATTATAATGACAGAAAATACAATAAAGTGCAGTCAAATAGATGAACTCTAACAGGCTGTATAGAATATCTATGATGGTCAATATTGCACAAGCCCAAAGTATTCTATATAAATAGAGAATACACAAAAAACAATATGTATATAAAGTGCAACAACAGGTATCTGTGTGAAAATCAATATGGTGTCCCTGTATACAGGGTAATAGGTCTATAGAACAGTATAATTGTAAACTGGCGATTGCCAATAGACCCTTTCACCTCACACTGGAGATGACTACTCCATAACCACTCCATCACATACACTCAATTGTGGCCACCCGTGCTGCCCCAGCAAAAAATAATAGTAGAGCCAATTAAACAATATGATCATAGAAAGCAAATACTCAATCAAATCAGCCTGTAAATGGGAAGGTGCAAATGGGACCTCAGTGCCCAGTGCGTGTCGCCACACACGGTGGCTTCATCAGGGGCATTTAAAGTACATATCCTCGTGTCCCGGTATATATGTAGCCTAGAATCAAAATAATTACCGAGAAAATGTTTAATTTACCTGGAGAGTGCAGTTTATGAAGTCCGAATAAACCCACCTTGGACATTTTTAAAGAAACTGACTCCTGTGACTATCTTAAAAGTGGCTGAGTGAGTACCAACCCAGTCACAATTAGTGGAGAATGTGGGCAAGATTCCAGGAAAACGTGTACCTGCCACAGAGATCGATGGATGTCCTGGGTAAAGGCCGCCAGCCAGCCAGAGATGTCCGGCACCATGAAAGAGCCACTCAAACACCTGCTGCAAAGCCAACAACAGCAGCACCGGCAGCACTTGCAGAGCCAGCAGAGCCTGCAACAGCAGCACCGGGAGCAGCAACAGATGCAGCAAGAGACTAATAAACTTCTGATGCAGCAGATTCAGCAGCAACAACGGCAGATGGAACTTCTAGCGGGGAAAGTTCGCAGCAGAGAGGCCGTCCCTCCCTCAACTCCAGGTAATGATTCACACGTCAGGAAGACGGTAAGAAGAGCATTGCAAAAGATTACTCCGGGTGATGACGTCGAGGTCCTAACGTTCTTTGGGAGGGTGGCGGAGCGGGAGAGATTGCCTCCAGAGCAGTGGGCGGAGGTGCTGGTGCCATATTTAATGGGCCAGCCTCAGAAAGCCCATTATGACTTGTTTGGCCCTGCAGGACGCAAAGGAGTGCGCCAAATTAAAAACAGAAATTTTGGCGCGCTTGGGAGTGACTCTGACTGTTAGGGTGCAACGGGTGCACCACTGGGCCTATTGCAGTGACAAACCTCCCAGGTCCCAAATGTTCGACCTCCTACACTTGGTTCAAAGTGGTTGTAACCTCAATCTTCCTCCCCAGTACAGATGGTGGAAAAGGTCATCATGGACAGGTTCATCCACTCCCTTCCAAAGTCGGTGCAAGCCTGGGTTGCCCAGGGAGATCCCCGTAAAAGCTGCTGAGTGAGTATCAACCCCCTTAAAGGAGTTTATACAAAATTTCTCCATTGCCAAAAACCATATCAATAGGGAATCAGGATTGCTAAGTCTTAGAGTAACATGAATCCTGATAATCCTTGGGATTAATAAGCCTCTTCCCCAAAAAATTCTTCCAGAGGATTGGAAAAGATGTTGTATCACTAGACTTTGACGCACGTCTACATGATTTTCTATTACAGGTAAAGTCAATTACAGTATTAAAATCTCCTACAATCAAAATCGGATATTGCAAGTTTTCACTTTCTTCATAGTGAAGCTCAGATTTATATGGGAGAGGAATACAGGTGTTTGCAATTTCTAACCTTATGTTGTTAATTTTACATTTCAACAGTTTATATATATATATATATATATATTTATATATATATATATCTTACTTCTACCCTGTGTAATACATACTTATATTTACACCCCTTTGAACAAGGATAAAGACCCTCGTGAGTAGATATTATGTACAGCATGATATACATGTACTTGACAACCCACTTTTAGCTACTTTCTTGAATCACTATCTGAATGTGTCTTTTGAAGACATATCAGAGACATCAGATCTCTTCTCATCCAAGCAAAGAAATACCATTTCAACTTATCTTAAACCCTTCTAACATTAAATTAGATAACTTTCACCATATTAAAATAATAATTAAGTTAAAATATCCCTCCTCTTCTGATACCTCCCCCACTCCACCTTCCACTTCACCCCTTCAAACCATCTCCCACTCTTAGCTCCCCAACTACACGTTAGGCCGGGTCACACAAGTGTTGATTCTCTCATGTGAGAGAATTGGATCATTTATGCTAATGACACTAGGCTCAAGCTCTGACCAGAGTTTGAGCCGAGTGTCAGTTTACTGGGATCCGTTTCTCTTGTTTGAGACAATCATATTACAGGTGCGGAGAAGATGGAGAACTTCGTTTCTCCAACTTTTCCATCGTCTGTGTCTGCATAAATCAAACTGCACTGGGATGAAATCCAAGTCTGGGCCAAGGTTTTACACGCACCCATAGACTTGTATGGGTGCATGTGATCCGATTTGCTGAGCCACTCTCAGCGTGCTGCAATTGTTTTCCCATGCCGAATCGTCATGAGCAAAAACATTTCAGATCTGCACTGCCCCATAGTATAATATTGGGCTGAGTGCTGTCTGATAAAACATCAGAGAGCACTCTACTATGTCATACAGCAGTGTGAACGAGTTCTTAGAGAACTCCTCAACCAGACATCCACCCACCCTCCAACTAACCTGCCTTAAATAAATGAATCTTCCATAATCAATTGTAAGGGAGAATATCTCTCTATTTACATCTCAAAAACCCTTAGATTAGCCACTGACACAGAATTTAAGAAAACAAATAGTAAGATATTGTATGGTAATTCAATAGTGTATTAAATAATGTTTAAGTGCATTTATAAAATGACCCTAAAAATTCTTTATTAGATGTAGATATTTGAGTCTTAAAAGAAGTAGTAATAAGATCTTATTAATACGTATTTTGTCTCAAACTCTGTTTGCAGTTATGAGGAAATGGAAGGTAAAAGAACAACCTGAATTAAATTAATTGATAAGCGAAAAAAGAGAAAGTGGTCTACGATAATAAAAATCAGACAACTGTTTATGAGCATATCTGGGAAGAATGGACAGGTGTAGAGCAATGCTAGTTATGGGGTGAAGGGTTTTCCTTGTATCCTCCCCTTCAGTTTGGGGGTGCAGGTGGGGTTTGTTTTGATTCAAGGGAGGAGGGATGATGGAATAATATGGAAGGGTTAATATTTGTTCCATTTTGTTTTTCTTAAACAGATGATTGAAGCGTATGGATATTTATTGTATATGAGAGAATATAAATAAATGTTATATGTGAAGTACTATAACTGCATTAAAATAAATGAGATTATTGCAACATATTACTATTTAATAAACTATTTGTAATCTTTAAGAAAAAAAAATAGCAAGGAGGGGAATTTTATATGCATTTGTTGGAAATGTGTTTTTTGAGTATAAATGGTGCAAGATAAAAGATCTTCACCCTGAGGTTTCTGCCCCCATAATCAGTGCAGGAGAGCAAATGCTATGCAAAACCATGAATCTGCAACAACAGTAGTGGATTTTCTGTTTCCCATTTTGCTACAATGAATAATAATGGTACATACCCTCAAAATGGTACTTACCACACTAAAGAAATAGAGGCTACATACACATGCATCTCACTAAATTAGAATATTATCAAAAAGTTTATTTATTTCAGTTATTCAATACAAAAAGTGAAACTCACATATTATATAGAGTCATTACAAGCAGAGTGATCTATTTCAAGTGTTTATTTCTGTTAATGTAGATGATTATGGCTAACAGCCAATGAAAACACAAGCGTCATTATCTCAGTAAATTAGAATACTTTATAACAACAGCTTGAAAAATGTTTTTAAAATCTGAAATGTTGGGCTACTGAAATGTATGTTCAGTAAATGCACTCAATACTTGGTCAGGGCTCCTTTTGCATCAATTACTGCATCAATGCGGCGTGGCATGGAGGCGATCAGCCTGTGGCACTGCTGAGGTGTTATGAAAGCCCAGGTTGCTTTGATAGCAGCCTTCAGCTCCTCTGCATTGTTGGGTCTGGTGTCTCTCATCTTCCTCTTGACAATACCCCATAGATTCTCTATAATAGATTCTCTATGGGGTTAAGGTCAGGCGAGTTTACTGGCCAATCAAGCACAGTGATACTGTTGGTTTTAAACCAGGTATTGGTACTTTTGGCAGTGTGGACAGGTGCCAAGTCCTGCTGGAGAATGAAATTTCCATCTCCAAAAAGCTTGTTAGCAGAGGGAAGCATGAAGTGCTCTAAAATTTCCTGGTAGACGGCTGCGCTGACTTTGGCCTGGAAAAAACACAATGGACCTACACCAGCAGATGACATGACTCCCCAAACCATCACTGATTGTGGAAACTTCACACTAGACCTCAAGCAGCTTGGATTGTGGCCTCTCCACTCTTCCTCCAGACTCTGGGACCTTGATTTCCAAATGAAAATTGGAACTCTGTGACCTTGTGGGGTGTGTCAATGACTGCCTTCTGGACATCTGTCAAGTCAGAAGTCTTCCCCATGATTGTGGAGCCTACTGAAACAGACTAAGGGACTTTTTAAATGCTTAGGAAGCCTTTGGAGGTGTTTTTTGTTAATTATTCTAATTTACTGAGACAATGACTTTTGTGTTTTCATTGGCTGTAAGCCATAGTCATCAACATTAACAGAAATAAACACTTGAAATAGAAAGGGTGCTTCTACTCAATACTGAGCCAAGGGTCTGAATTCTTATGACCATGTGATATTTCAGGGTTTTTTTTAAATAAATTTGCAAAAATTTCTACATTTCTGTTTTTTTTCAGTCAAGATGGGATGCAGAGTGTACGTTAATGAGAAAAAAAATGAAATTTTTAGAATTTACCAAATGGCTGCAATGAAACAAAGAGTGAAAAATTTAAAGGGGTCTGAATACTTTCTGTACCCACTGTATGCCCACATACTGTCCCTCTCCAAAATATTCCCCTGTACATTGCCCGATTGAATGAAGGACCCCCCACCACAATTGTGCCCCCTTTGACAATTGTCACCCTCATTATGTGCCCTCACTGTAACATTAGCCCCTTCCTTCCTCATCCACAATGATATAATTAATTTAATCTTTGGCTCCTTGACTTACTATTGGCTGTGCCATCTCTTCTCCTCTGAGGTGTTTGGGTGCCGACAATAGTGTGATGACGTCAGCAGCGTGCCGAGCAGCAGCATGTCGAGGCTGGGACTGACGAGCGCTGTTTTACCCTAGTCCCGATGACAGTGTTCAAATATGTTTGCGTCTGAAACATTTGAATATAAGAAGATGGGAGCTCCATATCCTGGACGGCTCCATGGGCTGCAGCAAAACTTTGGTGGGCTGCATGCGGTACATGAGCTGTTTGTTGTGCAGGTCTGTTCTAAAACAACACTACATTGTATAACACCTGCACCAGATTGTGCAGTTACCTCAGCCCCGAGCCTACCGGCAGTCACAGTCGGACTCCCTATAGAGAAGGTAGAGAGGATTTATTACCATCTCTGGCTTTTCAATTACTGTGATAGATGTTAGAAATGCATTGGGGAAATATTGGCCCATTTTGAAGCAAGACCTAGTCCTTTCCAAATGTACTACACCAGTCCCTTCCACCACCTATAGAAGGGCGATGAACCTGAGGGACTTGCTGGTACATAGTTACCATAAAGATCCGGGACCAGAGAAAGCCTTCAGCTCAAAAGGCCCCAGATGGGGCTTCTATCCATGCAAGAACTGTGCGGCCTGTGTAAATCTGGTGCGGTGTACATCCTTCCCATCAAGTGATGGTCATAAGGAGTTTCAAATCACACAGCATACATCTTGCAATACAGAAGGCGTAATCAACCACGCCTTGTGTCCATGTGGCCTCATCTATGTGGGTCTTACTTTTCGCCAACTGAGAGTGCGTGTGAGGGAGCACGTGCATGATATTAAGAATGCATCAGAATCTCTTGCCGATACTTTATTGAAGCCTATCCCAAGGCATTTCAAGTTAAAACATGGGTGTGATGCTAGCCTCCTCCAAATTCGGGGTATTGACCGGATATTAATTGACTGGGGGGGGGGGGATTGGAGAAAGACCGTTGGTGGATTATGAAAATTGATTGCATATGCCCCAAAGGCCTCAACGAGGTCCTCAGTTTTGTCCCTTTCTTGTAATGTGCTATTGTGTTTAGGTTTTACTTATGTTTTATGCTGTTTATAACTTCTCACTTTTTTATTTACATGCAGGGTATCCAGTATTTTTGTACACTCTACTGTGAGACAGATGCTGGACCACCACTCACTTGGAGGATCTTCTTCTCCCTTCCCTCCCTCCCTTTTTCTGCCCCCCTCGGGGACCGGGTGCCTGATCGTCCTTGCGGGCCAGCGCTCCACGCGTCTCCCTTTTTATGGATATGTACTCACCTTTCAGCAGCATCCCGCCCTGCTGCTCTCTCTTTTTCGGACCTGTCTATTTCCTGTGCGGTGTGCCACTAATTGATTCCATCCGCTATAAGCATTTTTTATAAAACATTTTACTCACTATTGTTATTCATCGGCTTTTACTCTTTGTTTATTGTTGCTTTAAATCTGTGATTTTGGATGCAAAAAAAGGGCACTTTAAGATGCACTTCCTGTGTCACACTGACACGTCAGTATTCCTATCACTTGTATATTTTTTATTTTATTTTTTCGATTCCTCTTGCCCATTGTGGCTTATAATTTTCTGATTTTTTTATTGTACATTTTCCATTATACTGATGTCAGTAGCTATGTTACTATATAACACATGTCTATGCTCACTCGTATGTGAAGGGCACACATACATTTGTATTGTGACATTAACTATCTCTTCATACTATTGTTATTTATTATATTTATTTTACCTGTGATTGGTCTCACTTGTAGTGATGGGCGAGCGTGGTTTGTTAACCCTTTCAGCGAGCATGCTCGGGTGCTCGCCCAGTATCTTCAGCGTGCTGAGGTGTTATGTTTGAGTTATTGTGTGTGCATGATTTGCGACTGACAGCTTTAATACATGTGAGGAAAGCCTAACAAACAGGCATTCCTCACATGTGTTAAAGCTGTCAAACAGTCGCAAATCATGCACACACAGTGACTCAAACATGATATTCAAGTACACTGAAGATGCTCGGAAAACACCCGAGCATGCTCATAAATCTCGAGTAACGAACGTGCTCGCTCATCACTACTCACTAGTGTAACACTTTCACGTAACATATGTGGTTTTTCACGTTGCTGTGATTCTGGTTGCCATTGGATGCATCCGACATCTGCACCACATGGGCTTGGTCACGAAATAATAATAAAAAATATTCACACAATTCGTGCACTCTCTGTTTATTATTGTTTCCATGTTTTCATTCACTTGTCACATCTTCATTTTTTCTTCCTTTTCCCTTTCCCTTCCCTCCCCTCTTTTTTACCACCATTAGTTTTGCACATTTATGCACAATTTATAACTTTGTTCTGTTGATACTCATGGTATTCCCATATTCTCTGTACCATATTGAGTACATATTATATTATATTGTCTCATGACTCTCTCTATATATACTCCTTTATATTTAATAATGATACTTTGGGTATTACTTGGTGGACATTATACTTTATACACATATGTTGTACATAATTCTCACAATATGATGTCTATTCCTGATTGTGTGTTTTCATATATTATTTTCCCTCTTTTATCTACATCTTTATATCTTTGTGTATTTATATATATATATATATATATATATATATATATATATATATATATATAGTGGTCCAAAAGTAGGTGGACAGAAAATAATAACATTTATTTTGATTTATATATAAAATTATATTTACTAACACAAGCATAACATTGACAATTACATTTTATTCTGAACAATAACACAAAAGCCCTTAAATGTTATCAATGCAGGGGCTCAAACTGTTTTCCATTACAATTTGCACAGCTTTGAAGTCGCCTCTTGCGCTTCAACAAACTTTTTTGCACAAGTCTCTTTGGGTATTAATTTCTTGAAGTGCATCTCTTATGTCATTTTTCAAGTCACTGACACTTTTTGGTTTTCGACTATAAATTTTGTCCTTGAGTACTCCCCAAAAGAAAAAAATCCATTGGGGTCAAGTCTGGTGAACGTACCGGCTAATCAAGTGGGCCTCTTCAGCCAATCCATTTATTAGGAAATGTTTCATCAGGATACTCGCGGATTACTCTTGAATAATGTGGAGGGGCCCCAACTTTTTTTCAAAGAGTCTGTGAGGAATGAAAAGTGGAATCTGATAGGTTGCTAAGGGCAACTGAGCCAGTTTTACTTTACACCATGTTTGATAAATCTCCCCCTTCATAACCTTATTACACTTTCTGTCCACCTACTTTCGGACCACCCTGTATATATATATATATATATATATATATATATATATATATATATATATATATATATAATATAACCGGGGATGCATCCCTCTGTCTGAAGCCTCGATAGACTGCGCATGCGCGACGCACAGTCTGGCTTCAGACAGAATCATGCATCCAGCCGTTACAGGTAAGAGGAGGTGTATGGCGCCGGAGATCGCGGTATGCGTAGACACTGAACACATACCGCGTTCTCCGGCGCCATACTTGCATACTTACCTGACCGGGAGGAGCGTTGCCACGGCACCTCTCTTCTGGCCGGAGACCGGGGGCAGGAGTGAGGCGTCGGATCGGCGCGTGCACATAGCGCTATCCTTCGCCATTTTACTGAAGACACATTTACAGTGTGTCTTCAGCAAAATGGCGCCGGACAGCGCGGTGCTCCGGCGCCGGTCTCCGCCCCCGGCCTCCGGCAGAAGAGGACGCAGCAGCGCTGGAGCACAGAGAACAAAGGTGAGTATAACTGTTAATTTTTTTTTGTATATGTGTACAGTGTGAAAGGGATGAGGGGGCCACACATATCAGGATTGTGGGGTGAGGGGACCATGCATATACCAGGATTGTGGGGTGAGGGGACCATGCATATACTAGGATTGTGGGGTGAGGGGTACCACGCATACTAGGATTGAGGATGAGGGGAGCCACGCATACCGGGATTGGGGATGAGGGGTGCCACGCATATCGGGATTGGGGATGAGGGGTGCCACGCATACCGGGATTGGGGATGAGGGGTGCCACGCATACCGAGATTGGGGATGAGGGGTGCCATGCATACCGGGATTGGGGATGAGGGTTGCCACGCATACCGGGATTGGGAATGAGGGGTGCCACGCATGCCGGGATTGTGGATGAGGGGTGCCACGCATACCGGGATTCGGATGAGGGGCCATGCATACCAGGATAGGGATGAGGAGTGCAATGCATGCCAGGATAGGATGGTGCGGACAGGATGGGGGCAGCACAAATACCAGGAGGGGGGCAGCACATACCACACATACCAGCATGTGAGACCATATACCAATAAAAATGCTCGCCACCCGGGCATAGAACGGCTTCAATAGCTAGTATATATATATATACATAGAAAGTCATGATTAACTTACACCAGGTATGGGCCGGTAATGTTCTCCGCAATTTCTTTCTCTCCCTCTAAGTATGTCTGCATCTCTTGGCATCCTGATGATTGTGCACATTCTGCCAGCCGGCAAGAAGCACCTGGTTGCCATGGATACGTGTCCCTATGACGCGGCACTTCGGGGACTCCTTACTGATGTGTCAGCGGGAGGCGGGCACCTGCTGCGTTGGACACTGACTCCCTTGCTTCCGGCGCTGGCTTCCGCCACTGGAAGCGCCGCTGTACCCCCGCTACACGTGCCAAAATACTTTGGATATATATACCCCCCTGCCTGTCACCCATACACAATCGCCCCCTGGAGAAGCAGGACTTGAAACGCGCGTCAGGGCCGCTTTCATGCCATCCACAGGTTGTAACTAGGCTGTACTCTCATTTTATGTGGGACCATAACTTTCTATATGTGTCACTGTGTATTACTCTCACTAGAAGATATACTTATGTTGTGACATCTGTGTCATAGGCATGATTCTTCTCCTTATTTGGATATTAGCAACTTCTACTGTATAATTAGTTCCTGCTGTGCACTCGTACTTTATATGCTTTACTTGTGATCTGGACTCTGATACATTCTTTTCCAGTTGCTCTATGTCTTATCCCTAATTTAGTGTATCATTAACCTTTGTGCATGGGATGCAGTAAGTATGTTAATGAATCAATTGAACGTATTTATTGATTTTTCTCTGCCTCCCTTGGGACGAATCATGCTTTAATAACACTTGTTGATTATTCCTTCTTTATAGACACTTAACTGTATGTATATATATATATATATATATATATATATATATATATATATATATATAAGTTATAGATATATATTTTTACATTATGAAATGGTATTCCTACTTATGGAGGGAATTGGATTGTAATGTATTCCCAATTAAACACCTGAGATTGGGAAGGAGGTGGAGACCTGTTGAGGGTTCCTCCTCTGACCTATTAATCTCACTCCATGGATGAACCTAGGAATAGGGAATTCCATGGAAGGGTGTTTGGGTTATGTAATAAATATTATCCCTCAGTTCATTTATGGACACAGGAATCACTATTTGAATACTGTCATTGCAATGCAAATATATTGGGAAACTGCTAACAGAATGTTGTCCCTAATAATGAGAAATAGTGCGCTTTTATTATAAATAGGGGATAAGAGAAATCATTAAAGCACATACGTTGTTTACATTTGAAGAAAAGCTTTTGGTGGGGCTTGCCAATTTAAAAGATGGCGATCGTAGCATTAGAAGTGTAATGCGCATGCCCGGTGACGTCACGAAGCGGGCGGACCAGGTTTGCCCCGATCATGTGACGAGATAATGGGGATTTCCTGGGAGACATGCGCAGATGGGATTTTGAGACGCCGAGGACAGCGTGGAGGAAGTAAGAAACGTGGTCATGCATGATTGCTGCAGTGTGAGTCGCAACCTCAAATATATTATGATTTATAATGTACACCTGGCACTGATAAATACTAATCAAAGCACTTATCACTTTATGAGAGTTATGGATACTGTAATTGATGATAATAATATATCTGTCTAAAATTTTATCACTATGTATGTAACTGAATAATATTTTGTGATATGCACTACTGCACTTTTCTTATGTAATCATGGTTTTGTATCAATTAATTATAATTATGGAATCACTGTTTGTAACTATATATATTGCACTATATGCACTTGAACTCTGCTTGAGAAAGATTCTGTGAACCGAAACGTTGCCTTTGGGCTCATTAAAGTCCATTTTTCTATAATATTTTTGGAGTGCTGCCTCTTGATATTCTTTCTTTCTATATATATATCTATATATATATATATATATATATATACTGTATATATATATATATATATATATATATATATATATATATATATATATACATAAATGTATACACAGGGTGGGCCATTTATATGGATTCACCTAAATTAAATGGGAATGGTTGGTGATATCAACTTCCTGTTTGTGGCACATTAGTATATGGGAGGGGGAAAACGTTTCCAGATGGATGGTGACCATGGTGGCCATTTTGAAGTCGGCCATTTTGAATCTAACTTTATTTTTTTCAATGGGAAGAGGGTCATGTGACACATCAAACTTATTGACAATTTCATAAGAAAAACAATGGTGTGCTTGGTTTTAACGTAACTTTATTCTTTCATGAGTTTTTTACAAGTTTATGACCACTTATAAAATGTGTTCAAAGTGCTGCCCATTGTGTTGGATTGTCAATGCAACCCTCTTCTCCCACTCTTGACACACTGATAGCAACAACGCAGAAGAAATGCTAGCACAGGCTTCCAGTATCCGTTGTTTCAGATGTTGCACATCTCATATCTTCACAGCATAGACAATTGCCTTCAGATGACCCCAAAGATAAAAGTCTAAGGGGGTCAGATCGGGAGACCTTGGTGGCCATTCAACTAGCCCACGACGACCAATCCACTTTCCAGGAAACAGTTCATGTAGGAATGCTCTGATCTGACACCCATAATGTGATCGTGCACCATCTTGTTGGAAAAACTCAGGGAACGTGCCATCTTCAGTGCATAAAGAGGGCAACACATCAACATGTAGCAGTTTCAGATATCCAGTGGCATTGAGGTTTCCATTGATGAAGAATGGCCCCACTATCTTTGTACTCCATATACCACACCATACCATAAAGATACGAGATGTGCAGCAACTGAAACAATGGATACTGGAAGCCTGTGCTAGCATTTCTTCTGCGGCATTGCTGTCAGTGTGTCAAGAGTGGGAGAAAAGGGTTGCATTGACAATCCAACACAATGGGCAGCACTTTGAACACATTTTATAAGTGATCATAAACTTGTAAAAAACTCATGAAAGAATAAAGTTACGTTAAAACCAAGCACACTATTGTTTTTCTTATGAAGTTCTCAATAAGTTTGATGTTTCACATTACCCTCTTCCCATTGAAAAAAATAAAGTTGGACCCAAAATGGCCGACTTCTAAATGGCCGCTATGGTCACCACCCATCTGGAAAAGTTTTCCCCCTCCCATATACTAATGGGCCACAAACAGGAAGTTGATATCACTTAGGTGTATCCATATAAATGGCCCACCCTATATATATATATATATATATATATATATATATATATATATATATATACAGTGCTGGCCAAAAGTATTGGCACCCCTGCAATTCTGTCAGATAATACTCAGTTTCTTCCTGAAAATGATTGCAATCACAAATTCTTTGGTATTATTCTCTTCATTTAATTTGTCTTCAATGAAAAAAACACAAAAAGAATTGTCCTAAAGCCAAATTGTATATAATTCCACACCAAACCTAAAAAAGGGGGTGGACAAAAGTATT
The DNA here is from genome assembly GCF_046119375.1 of Phyllobates terribilis. NCBI lineage: Eukaryota > Metazoa > Chordata > Amphibia > Anura > Dendrobatidae > Phyllobates > Phyllobates terribilis. The sequence continues at coordinate 2,819,793 of NW_027362809.1, read as the reverse complement.
GGCACCCTTTGAAAAATCATGTGATGCTTCTCTAATTCGTGTAATTAACAGCACCTGTAACTTACCTGTGGCACCTAACAGGTGTTGGCAATAACTAAATCACACTTGCAGCCAGTTAACATGGATTAAAGTTGACTCAACCTCTGTCCTGTGTCCTTGTGTGTACCACATTGAGCATGGAGAAAAGAAAGAAGACCAAAGAACTGTCTGAGGACTTGAGAAACCAAATTGTGAGGAAGCATGAGCAATCTCAAGGCTACAAGTCCATCTCCAAAGACCTGAATGTTCCTGTGTCTTCCGTGCATAGTGTCATCAAGAAGTTTAAAACCCATGGCACTGTGGCTAACTTCCCTAGATGTGGACGGAAAAGAAAAATTGACGAGAGATTTCAACGCAAGATTGTGCGGATGGTGGATAAAGAACCTCGACTAACATCCAAACAAGTTCAAGCTGCCCTGCAGTCCGAGGGTGCAACAGTGTCAACCCGTACTATCCGTCGACATCTGAATGAAAAAGGACTGTATGGTAGGATACCCAGGAAGACCCCGCTTCTTACCCCGAGACATAAAAAAGCCAGGCTGGAGTTTGTCAAAACTTACCTGAGAAAGCCTAAAACGTTTTGGAAGAATGTTCTCTGGTCAGATGAGACAAAAGTAGAGCTTTTTGGGAAAAACCATCAACATAGAGTGTACAGGAAAAAAAAAGAGGCATTCAAAGAAAAGAACACTGTCCCTACAGTCAAACATGGCGGAGGTTCCCTGATGTTTTGGGGTCGCTTTGCTGCCTCTGGCACTGGACTGCTTGACCGTGTGCATGGCATTATGAAGTCTGAAGACTACCAACAAATTTTGCAGCATAATGTAGGGCCCAGTGTGAGAAAGCTGGGTCTCCCTCAGAGGTCATGGGTCTTCCAGCAGGACAATGACCCAAAACACACTTCCAAAAGCACTATAAAATGGTTTGAGAGAAAACACTGGAGACTTCTATGGTGGCCAGCAATGAGTCCAGACCTGAATCCCATAGAACACCTGTGGAGAGATCTCAAAATGGCAGTTTGGAGAAGACACCCTTCAAATATTAGGGACCTGGAGCAGTTTGCCAAAGAAGAATGGTCTACAATTCCAGCAGAGCATTGTAAGAAACTCATTGATGGTTACCAGAAGCGGTTGTTCGCAGTTATTTTGGCTAAAGGTTGTGCAACCAAGTATTAGGCTGAGGGTGCCAATACTTTTGTCCGGCCCTTTTTTGGAGTTTTGTGTAAAATGATCAATGATTTGATTTTTGCTTCATTCTCTTTTGTGTTTTTTCCTTGCAAGCAAATTAAATGAAGAGAATAATACCAAAGAATTTGTGATTGCAATCATTTTCAGGAAGAAACTGAGTATTATCTGACAGAATTGAAGGGGTGCCAATACTTTTCGCCAGCACTGTATATATACATATATATATATATACATATATATACAGTAGATATATTGTCTCTTGCCTTACATTGGTTTATTCCTGTGGTTCCGTGGCACTTTGTTGTCACCTCTTTCCCTTGGATTTTTTATCTCTTTTGATTATGTCTGATTTTACTTACATTTTTGCAATAAAAATGTAACTTTTATTGGATTTGCTCCTGTTTCTATTTTTCTCTTTTTGGGTTATATAGTTATGGAAGAGCATTTATAGGGGCCGACTCTTTTCTTTTTGGATACTCCCTATAGAGAAGGTAGAGAGGATTTATTACCGTCTCTGCCTTTTCAATTACTGTGTACACAGCTCTGAACAAGTGCTGTGTATTCAGTATGGTAAGCGCAGATAGCGCTTCCTGCTCCAGACCCAGAGATCATGTGATGGCCGGGTGTAGAGAAAGAGCAAGAGCTTCTGGGTCCTAGGAGACCCAGTCAACCCTGCTATATAGGCAGTAGGTTGAATGTCCCCTGTAACTAGGATCAATATACCAGCAGATGTGTTTGGGACACAGGTTTATTAACAATTACTATTATATAAGTATGGCAGGTTCTCCTCCTGCACTTGTTAGTTCAGCTTTCCTCACATACTGCACAGCTCTCCAGTCCATACAATGGTCACTGATGGAGGAGCATGTAACCAGACCACTCCATCAGCCTTGTCCTATTGAGAACCTCCCATGAGAAAGATGCTTTTATAGTGAAGTAGACTGACGGACAGGTCTGGTCACTGCTCCTCCACCAGCAGCCATATTATAGACTAGAGAGCTGGGCAGTCTGTAAGGAAAGCTGCAGTAACAAGAGCAGGAGGAGAATCTGACATACCTACAGTATATCATAGTAAATGCCACAAAATCATGTCCCCAACAAATCTGTTAAAGTAAAGATAAAATGGTCAACCTCATTAACTAATTCTGCAGCCAGCAATAGACAGCGCAACACAAAGACTATAGGAGGCAAACGACTCAATTTTATTTTAATGAAACCATATTGCAATTTTTTTTATCCATTCAAGCAAGAAAAAAATCAAATGTTTCAAAAGTTAAGACAACACCTGTGTAAAATCATTGAAATAAAGAGCAAAAAAAACAGGAAAAAATAAATAAAAAAACAATGACTATCCAAATTGCATTTACAAGCCCCATCCCTAACAAAAAACCATGTAACTAATATATAAAAATAACACAAGCACAGAAATCCTTTATTTACTACAGATATTACCAGAAAAAAAATAAAATAATATTAAAATATTGTAAAATTTAGACTCGATGTTTCACAAAAAAATATTTAAATATCCAAACATTACAATTTTTTACAGTTTTTTAAACCATATGTATGAAAATAAGAAAAAAATGTGCCTTGGCAAGAATGGGGAAAAATGGCCTGATCATGTAGGGGTTTAACAAAGTACTGAATATATACATATATATAAATGGACTGGGGAACAGTTCTACAACCCTCCAGCTTCAGATCTTGCTCATGTATCACATCCTCCACCTGTCAGATTTAAAAGATGTGTAACTTGTGTAAAGTGACAACATTGCCCTGATCTGTAAGTGTGGGCATGAGAAGCTACATGTCATGGTGCTCCCTGTGGTAAGCTGATGTATAGTATTACCTGTGCCCTTGGTGGTCTTCTGCCCTTCTTCTTCTTTCTTGATTGAAGAGCTTTCATGTGATGAGCCAAAGATTTGTCTTCTCCTCTTGGCTCCACTTCTTCTAGCTAGGACCTCCTGATGACATTCCTGTTCTTCTTTCTGGCCTTGGTGATCAATCTTCTGAGAGACGATCTCCAACTCTGAGCCATTTCTCTTCTCTCCTCTCCTATGGCTCTTCTTGATGGACGGCTTCTCATCATCCGATGAGTCCAAAACATTTCTTCTCCTTTTCTTCCCTCTCATCCTAAAGTCCTCCTCTTTAATCTCCATAATGTCGCTTTGCTGAAGGCAGCTCCTCCTCATCCGCATGCAAGCCAACCGCAACTCTCCAACTGCCAACCGGCAACATTCCAATGTGCTCACTGGTCATGTGATAGGAATTGACCATAAGCAGTCATATATATGAGTTATCAGATATTGGTGTTTTTCTATTTTATTCTCATCATATCACATAGTATTAGGCCAAGCTCACAGATAGAGGTTTATTTTAGCTTTTCTGCTGCCTTTTTTCCTATAGAAAGACTCAAATATCCAGATCTTTTTCACATTTTCAGGTTAAGACTTGAATATACTTTGCAGCAATCTCGATAGTAATATTTACACGTAATGACAACTATAGGTTTCTAAAGAATAATTTCTAGTTACTATAATGGCTTCTTAGAAAACCCACATGTGTGAGTTTGCTGTTTTGCAGAACGCTCTTTGCCACCATTTTCCTTCTGACGCTGTTTTGCAGCATTTAGGGGATGTGCACACGGTTATTATTTGTAGAGGAAAAGAAATACTAGAGTGTTGGCGGGTAAAATGCTGCCTAAAATATGTGCAAAAACGCTTCAAGAATTGACATGCAGAAGATATGAAACTTCTTCAAATCTGCAAGGAAAAAATAAGCAGAATGTACATGAGATTCCATAAATCTCATTGACTTTGCTAGTACATTAAAACACTGCGTTTTTTCATGCAAAGAACGTGCGGAAATAACTTTTGAAAATACGGCAAAAATGCAACATGTGAACATGCCCTTGGCTTCTAGTCCATCAAAAATAGTGTAAGTCTGAACTTGAGATGCCGCTGTGGATACTCATTCTGGTGTTAATACTATAGGAAATGACAAGGCAATGATCGCGCTTTTTATTAGTGTAAATAGGGAAATACAGCCCTCCTAGACCGGACACAAGGATTTTATTTGCCAATAGTAATAATATTGGTGGGTTATATTTTTTACACTATACTACATACTTTTTTCACATATAACTATTTTCCTGTGATAAATTGTATTATCAATATATGGACTGGAGTTATTTGTAATTTAATTCCATATTTGGTGCACACAGATTGTTCTTTCTGCTGAATTCTAGATTAGTCATTGCTAGTGTCTCGGCATATTAGCATGTTTTTGTAATTTTTTGCTAAACCCTAATGAGGATTATTTGCTTATACTTGATATTCACTTCTCAATAGTATTCGCTTATTCACTATATTCTAGATTATATATTTTGTCTTAGATGTATATTGGAAGTTCTTCATATTTTTTTCTTATGTCACATTATTATTTTTCACAGTGAATGTTTGATAAAGATCATGTTGACGCTTTTGTATTATACATTTTACTTTGACTTAAAAATAATATTTAGTACAATTTTAATGCAAACAATTTGCTTCAATAACACAGACCCTTATTAAATGACCCAGCATGCCACTTCTGGCCTGAGCTTTCAATGTAGAATTACATATTTGCTGTGTAACTAAATAGCTGTAATGCATAGAATAATTGGGCTTACTACAGAAGGGATAGATGCTCTTCTAGTGAAGCTTCATGATGTCCATTGCTCCAGAGTAGACGACCTTCTCTATGAACACTAAATGCCTGTAAGGCACAGTGTGATTATGGGGTGGGAATGCTTTAGGACATTTCTTTAGGATACAATGACATTGGTGGCAGACTGGTATCTGGTGTCACCACTAAAGGACGGCAGAAGTAATTCAGGCACATACTGGTGACAGTTTAGGATAATGTTACTGAAAAGAGGCAACAAGCTTACTGGTCACAGAGTCTCCGAGACGCCAACATGCTTCATAACTACAAATACTCTTAAATAGGGGAACAGCTTCACCACAGATAGATGACTGGCAAAAACATTTACGCTGGGCTTCCACTTTCCAAACTTTACACCACCTGCTGGAAGGCTCCTCCGCAGTATCTCAAGCTGTCTCGGTGTCCGTCCTCTTACAGAACAGCACTCACACGTTCAAGCAGTTATATGACCAGGTTTCACAAAGCAAACTGTAAAAATACTATTAATCAGATCTCGGACCAGATGGGGCTGATGTACGTACTCTGAAAATTCACATCAGGATGGCTGTGCAATCCTGATGTTAAGAGGAGCGTTTTATCCTTATTTTAATGTGATAAAGGAAAAGTTTCACAAAGGATTATACAGCCATCCTTATGCATATGCTGACAAGTACACCAGCCTCATCTGGGCTAACAGATTTGCATAATAATATATAATACTATAAGCAGTATGTATTGTAAAATCAGTGCTTGGATGTGGCATGAGGCATTGGAGGAGCTCAAGGACCCTGAAGGTGGCTGAATCCTGGTATCTAGACAGCTTCTCAGCAGCACTCACAAGCTCCATGGGAAACAAGTTGTAAGCGCTGTCCTCCTTGTTTGGGAGAACAGTCAACTCTGACAGACAGAATGGTGGCTGACCTAGGCAACAAGCAAATTCTAGAATTCAAAATACCTCCTCTCATGAGAAATGAAGAGAATTTTTAAAAAGGGGTTATTTGCAAAGTTCCCTATTTTTACAAGCACTTTGCAATTTTACCCAATTAAGAAATTGCGTATAGCCTTTTAATAATGTAATTAATCTGACTGATGTAAAAAACTATCCTTTTATAGACAGCACATTAAATATAAGATACAGGTGGATACAATTCTGTTACCATATACTGTGAATATAACTAGTGCCATGAACTGCCCATATGGGTAATGCCATTCAACTGTGCCATATAGTTGCCATATGTACAATATAGGAGCTATAAGAAATGTGCACTTTGAACTTCTGAATTCCAGCACCATGCGGAGCCTACACATGTATCGGTATAATGTGCCATAATGACTATTGTCATACCTGGGTTTATAATATTGGTGGTGAATATATTCTTATGGGCTCTGTATGACATTACTGACATGGGCAGCATTTGCCACTAATGATGGAGCACTGCATGACACTTTATGTTGGCGTTTTGTCCTATTATCTTGGGATAATCTTATTTTTCTGATCACTGTATATTACTAATATTCTGGATACTATACTTTTGGAATCATCTTCTAGTTGTAGCTCTGAAACTTGGGATAAAAGTGACTCTGTAAATGTCAGATTGACATTTTCTAGAATTGAAGAGCATTGTGGTAAGTATGAGAATGTACCAGGCAATAGATGTGTGTAATGCAATGCACATACCGCAGCCTCATGCTGAACCCCTCACCGCAGATTCATGAGTGTGAATGGCCCAAAGGCCAGACCGAAATCCCATTGAGGATCTGTGGCAAGACTTGAAATTGCTGTTCACAGACGTCTCCATCCAATCTCACTGAGATAGAGCATTTACAAAGAAGAATGGGAGAAAATGTCACCTCTAGATGCAAAGCTGGTAGAGACATACCTGAAAAGACTTGCAGCAGTAATTGCAGCGAAAGGTGGTCCTACAGACTATTTACTCCGGAGGGATAAATACAAATGCAAGTCACAGTTATCAGATTTATATTTTCTCAATATATAGAAAACCTTGTAGAATTTACTTTACACTTCACACATACAGTGGTGTGAAAAAGTGTTTGCCCCCTTCCTGATTTCTTATTCTTTTGCATCTTTGTCACACTTAAATGTTTCAGGTTAGTAATGGGGGTGTCTTATAGACGCCCATCATTACTAACCTGGGCTTCATGGCAGCTGGCGCTGACATGAAAACCAACCCTATTACCCCCTGCCACCGCACCAGGGCAGCGTGGAAGAGCGAGGCTAAGTGCCAGAATTGGCGCATCCTATGGATGCGCCATTTCTGGGGTGGCTGACGGCTGGTGTTTCTAGCCTGGGAGGGGGCCAATATTCATGGCACCCTTCCTGGGCTATTAGTATCAGCCCCCAGCTGTCTGTCCAGCCTTTGCTAGCTATTAAAATAGGGGGGACCCCACGTCATTTTTTTGGGTGGGTCTCCCATTTTAATAGTTAGTAAAGGCTAGGTATTCAGCTGGGGGCTGATATTAGTAGCCGGGGAAGCTCCATGGGTATTACCCCCTTCCCAGGCTTCAAACATCTGCCCCAGCTGTCTGCTTAACCTCCGATAGAGACTAAAATTATGGGGGATCCCACGTCAATTTTTTTTAATAAATCCTTTATTTTAACACTAAATGACACTTGAGGGGTTAATAAAGATGCAGTCCCTAAATTAATATTTATTTTTTAATTAATTTTTCCCCAAAATTTTGACGTGGGCTTTGCCATATTTTTGTATGCGAGCCAGGTACAGAATCCAGGAACGGGCTGCCCCCAACTCCCAGCTGCCTATTTGTACCTGGCCGGACACAATATAGGGAAGCCCTTTTTTTTTATTATTTCATGAATTTCATGAAATAAGTTTAAAAAAGAAAAATACGTGGGGCTTCGCCCTATTTTTGTGTCCAGCCAGGTACAAATAGGCAATTTTTTTTTAATTATTTCAGGAAATTCATGAAATAATTAAAAAAAAATTGATGTGGGGTTTCGCACTATATTTGTGTCCAGCCAGGTACAGCAGACAGGAACGGGCTGACCCCAACCTCCAGCTGCCTATTTGTACCTGGCCAGACACAACAATATAGGGAAGCCCTTTTTTTTAAATTATTTCATGAAATAATTAAAAAAAAATTGACGTGGGGCTTCGCACTATATTTGTGTCCAGCCAGGTACAGCAGGCAGCAACGGGCTGCCCCTAACCACCAGCTGCCTATTTGTACCTGGCCGGACACAACAATATAGGGAAGCCCTTTTTTTCTTAATTATTTCATGAATTTCATGAAAAAATTTAAAAAAAAATACGTGGGGCTTCGCCCTATTTTTGTGTCCAGCCAGGTACAACTAGGCAGCTGGGGACTGGAATCTGCAGCGCAGGGAGGCCCAAGCTTTCTGGGCCCCACCCGCTGCAAATTGCAGTCCACAGCCACCCCGGAAAATGGCGCGTTCATAGAAGCGCCATCTTCTGGCGCTGTACCCAACTCATCCAGGGCCCTGGTGCGGTGGCTCACTGGGTAATAAAGGGGTTAGGGCCAGCTTGGCATTATCAGCTGGCCCTAAGCCCGAAATTCATGGGGTCACGCCAATATTAGACATGACCGCCATGAATTTCTAGTAAAGTATTTAAAAAAAAACACAAACACCCAGAATAAAGTCCTTTAATTGAAATAAAGACACAATTCTTTATTGTTCTAAATTAAATCATACTTACCATCACGCCCATTCCAGCTGAAGCCAACGATCTCCTGCAATAAAAGAAAAATAATAAAGCAACATCATTCTTACCTTTCGATGGTTCCCAGGACGGCTTCAGCTCTGCTACATCGAGATGACAGGCTGGACCGCAGGAGAAAGCTGCCATCCAGCCTGTCATCCCGCAGACACTGAGAAGCGCAGGCATGCTTGCGCTCCTCAGTATCAGGCTGTGACGGCATCCCGATGAGCCGAGTCTCTCACGCTCACCGCATGCGCAGGAGAATTCTCCCACGCTATCAGTGACGTGCATGAGGTGAGCTGAGTTCATTGTTGGCTCATCGGGATGCCGTCACAGTCAGACACTGAGGAGCGCAAGCATGCCTGTGCTTCTCAGTGTCTGCGGGATGACATGCTGGATGGCAGCTTTCTGCTGCGATCCAGCCTGTCATCTCCATGTAGCAGAGCTGGAGCTGTCCTGGGAGCCATCGAAAGGTAAGGATGATGTTGCTTTATTATTTTTCTTTTATTGCAGGAGATCGTTGGCTTCAGCTGGAATGGGCGTGATGGTAAGTAAGGTTTAATTTAGAACAATAAAGAATTGTGTCTTTATTTCAATTAAAGGACTTTATTCTGGGTGTTTGTGTTTTTTTTTTAACTTTGACTATGGGGTTAGTAATGGGGGTGTCTTATAGACGCCTCTCCATTACTAACCTGGGCTTGATGTCAGCTGGCATTATAAGCTGACATCAACTCCAACCCTATTACCCCACTGCCACCGCTACAGGGCAGTGGGAAGAGCGAGGCTAAGTGCCAGAATTGGCGCATCCTATGGATGCGCCATTTCTGGGGTGGCTGACGGCTGGTGTTTCTAGCCTGGGAGGGGGCCAATATTCATGGCACCCTTCCTGGGCTATTAATATCAGCCCCCAGCTGTCTGCCTAGCCTTTGCTAGCTATTAAAATAGGGGGGACCCCACGTCATTTTTTGGGGGGGGTCCCCCATCTTAATAGCTAGTAAAGGCTAGGTATTCAGCTGGGGGCTGATATTAGTAGCCTGGGAAGCTCCGTGGGTATTACCCTCTTCCCAGGCTTCAAACATCTGCCCTAGCTGTCTGCTTAACCTCCGCTAGAGACTAAAATTACGGGGAGCCCCACGCCAATTTTTTTTTAAATAAATCCTTTATTTTAACACTAAATGACAAGTACAGTAACCAACACTATCACTGTACTTATTATATATGTGACTGACATGTTTCTATCTATCTAATCTATGTGTGATGCTCTATTATTTCTGTTGTAAATTGTCGGGTACCGCTGCTGAATTGCCGGCCGGCTTTTTTAAAGAGACGGTGCATGAAAACACTAAGATTTTTTTAAATAAATCCTTTACACTAAATGACAAGTACAGTAAGCAACACTGTCACTGCACTTCTTATATATGTGACTGACATGTTTCTATGTATCAAATCTATGTGTGATGCTCTTTCTTTCTGTTATAAATTGTCGGGTACCGCTGCTGAATTGCCGGCCGGCTTTTTTAAAGAGACGGTGCATTAAAACACTAATATTTTTTTAAATAAATCCTTTACACTAAATGACAAGTACAGTAAGCAACACTGTCACTGTACTTCATATATATGTGACTGACATGTTTCTATCTAATCTATGTGTGAAGCTCTATTCTTTCTGTTCTAAATTGTCGGGTACCGGTGTATGCCACTGATGAATTGCCGGCTTTTCATGTTTCACTGTGAGCACTGTTCCCATCGATTTGGGCAACCACCTCCACCAATACATTCTACATTATTGTTAGTTGTTTTCCTTCATGTAGAATTAACCTACAAGGAAAGAAAGGGTTTATTTTCATTCCGATATTTGTGTCCCATTGATTTGCATTGGTTTCCGGTATCGGAATCGGCGATATCCGATACTTTTTGGGTATCGGCCCGATCCAATCCGATCCGATATTTCCTGATATCGGAAGGTATCCCTCAATACTAGTCCTGACCTCAATCCCATTGAAAATCTTAGGGGTGAGCTGAAATCTGCCATTGGGAAAAAGAACCCTGCAAACATTCAAGAGCTTGAACAAACTGCAAAGGAAGAGTGGGAGAAAATTCCAGCTGAGAAGTGCAAGAAGCTTACAGATGGCTACAAGAAATGTCTGGAGGCTGTCAGCAATGACAAAGGGTGTGCAACCAAGTATTAATTAGGGGTGCCATTATTGTGGCACATTCAGTTTTTTCTTTGATATTGCAACATTGAAGTTGAAAAACAATATTGTATTGTTGTATTACTTTGGACCACAAATCCTGAGGATATAACTTTGGTACATTTCCATTTATTTCTGAAGATATTGTACAGTCTACGAAAAAATGAAGGCGTGACAAGAATGGTGAGCAGCACTGTAGTACAATAAATCATTAAAAATGTAAATATATATAGAATATAAAAAATAAAAAAAGATTAAATTAAATTAATAATTAATTTTTTAAAACCTTTTTTTAAAAAGCATTTTCCCTTGCAATTATATACTGTATATATAAAGGATAGAGCTTATGTGTTCAGTAATAATGTTGTCGTGTCAATGGAAGGGTGAAAAAAAATGGTAAGAGGAGGATATATAGATGGAAAACGTCCAATCACTAGCTGCCTCTATCTGTACCAGAAGCTAGGTACCACCCGACCAATTATCCATAGATCATCGCAACCCAGGGAATCATCTATTAACTTTCATAGCTGCAAATCATTATCCGGTAATCTTAAGACAAATTTACATACCAAGAAAGGGGGACATTCAACTCATTTTGGTGAAACATTATTTCTATGTCTGTTATTCCTTTCATTCATCCTGCTCTGTTCAGCCGCTGTTTAGCGTGATAGTATCAATCCTTTATCTAGTAGCCATTCTTCCTTACGGGTTTTCACACAGGACCCGCTAATCTATCAGCAGCTTCCAGCAATACCCACTCCCCTTTTTTCGGCGCTAGTGTTTTAAAGCCTAATTTCTTTCTAGATTCAGCTCCGGACATTTGTGATAGATTATTTCCTCCTATACTCGTATATAGATATAGCCATTTGAATTGCTGTTATGAAATGTTTTGAAATGATTGAAAGTGCATGTTTAACAAAAAAAAATTCTATTCTTATTAATCTGTTCTCCTCTCCTTTTTTAAGAGGTCTCAGAGTCCTGCCAATATATTGCTTTGAACATGGGCACTGAATTAAATCTATAACTCCTTCACTTTCACACCTTAAAATGCACCCAACAAAAAAATGCAAGTGTATTTCTGCAATTGTCCCATCTTTAATGTAACGGCAGTTCACACATTCATTCCTAGTGCTGTACATGGGAATCACTGACATTTCTACAGTATGTTATATTTTATCTTGATTATCAATATTTCTTGCACGGGGTCCCCATGGTATCATATTACTGATTGTAATTTTTTTATGTGTAATAAATGATTATTAATAGGGGGATTTATATGTGCCTGTAATTATTTTTCTTCAATAAACATAAAGCTAGAATCGCTACAGAATGTGCCTCTGCCATATACTAGTCTGTAGAGTTTGAATACTCGTGCAAGAAGCATTTATCAGGTTTGAATTTTATGAGAAAGTTTGCAGATATATAATGAATATGTGTAAATCAATCTGCACCACTAGGTAAAAATCCTGACATCAAGGAGACCAAGTAGACAAAAGTGAGCACTTCAAGTTAGTGTGTATAAAAAACAAATGATTTTACTGAACAATATCATAGACATTACCAAACACATACATAAAATAAAAACAGATGCCTCTTGTTTGAGGGATGGTAAGAAAAGCTAACCCAGTATGCATGAATATTATCTCCTGGTGCACCCCACAAAATAGCATAGAACAACCTAGCAGAGATAGTCACTGCAGAGTAACCTATACCATTACATAATCCAACGATTCCAAGGATTGAAACTATCCAAAGTGCATGTGCATGTCAAAGAAGGAAATTGTTCATTAATTGGGGTGGTCCAGTGGTTAAACAAAAACAAAATAAACCCTGCTTCAAAGTCATCAATCAAGAGATAAATACATAATAAACCCTTAAAGTGCATGTGTATGGAGAATTATAATGCTCAGAATTATAATACACCAATGTCTGGAAATGACAGGGCTACTACAGAGCATGTATATAACTTAGTGCTCACAGAAGCGAAAGAGTCGAGGTGAAAAGCAGTTTATATGCTTGTTAGAAACTCACAACATGTATGGCTATACATGCAATACCGCACGCCTGGAAAACATGGACTGCCTCTGATGTACAAAAGCCCTGCTAGATGCAATCAAAAATAGGTAAAATGCAGTGGTGTACCACTAATGGAGGCAGACCACACGACTGCTATGGGGCCCGTGAGCTGGGGGGCCCCATAGCAGTCCAGGGGCGGACATATCGCTGCTGGTGCAGCTGTGCCGGGGGGCCCGCCGGTGCAGCGTCTCCCTGCTCGTGGCGGGCAGGGAGCGATCCCTGCATCCCCGCTGCTGACAGGACAGAATGGCAGCGGAGCTGCAGAGATCCATCCTCTGCTTCCTGCCCGCCGCTTCCTCCCTTACACAGGCACGCGCTCCTTGATGACATCATCATGCAGCGCGGGCCTGTGTGAGGGAGGAAATTGCAGCGGCCTGCGGGGGCAGAGAGATAAGTGTTTTTTTTTTTGTTTTTTTTTACTGAAACGCTGGTGAGATCAATAATGGGGCTGATGGAGCTGGAGAGCGCAATAAGGGGGCTGATGGGGCTGGGTAGAGCAATGGTGGGGCTGGTGCGGCTGGGGATAACAATGGTGGGGCTGGGAAGAGCAGTGATGATGCAGCTTGCGGGGGAACGGGCAGAGGGGTAAGTGGTTTTTTTTTTATTTTTACTGAAACGCTGGGGAGAGCAATAATGGTTATGACTGGGCTGGAGAGAGCAAAAGTGGGGCTGATGGGGCTGGTGAGAGCAATGGTAGGGCTGATGGGGCTGGGGAGAGCAATGGTGGGGCTGGGGAGAGCAATGGTGGGGCTGATGGGGCTGGGGAGAGCGCTGATGGGTCTGGGGAGAGCAATGGTGGGGCTGGGAAGAGCAGTGATGGGACTGATGGGGCGGGGAGAGCAATGATGGGGATTAGTAGACCAATGACGGGGATGGGGAGAGCAATGATGGGTTGCTGGGAGAGAGCAATGATGGAGGTGCTGGGAGAGTAATGACGGGGGTTGCTGGGAGAGAACAATGATAGGGGTGCTCGGAGAGAGCAATGACGGGGTGCAGGGAGAGAACAATGACGGGGGTGCTGGGAGAGAGCAATGACGGGGGTGCTGGGAGAGAGCAATGATGGGGGTGCTGGGAGAGAGCAATGATAGTGGTGCTGGGACAGAGCAATAATGGGGGTGCTCGGAGAGCGCAATGACGGGGATGCTGGGAGACAACAATGATGGGGTGCAGGGAGAGAGCAATGACGGGGGTGCAGGGAGAGAGCAATGACGGGGGTGCTGGGAGAGAGCAATTACAAGGGTGCTGGGAGAGCAATGACTGGGGTGCTGGGACAGAGCAATGTTGGGGGTGTTGGGAGAGAGCAATGATGGAGGTGCTGGGACAGAGCAATGATGGGGGCGCTTGTATATTTTCCGTGTGCACATAGCCTTACAGTTAATTGGGGAGAGTCACAGAGACTGAATAATTTATATTATTGGCAGGTGGAGATTATAGTTAATGGGGGGCACAGTGCTGCTTATCACTTTATATTTTGATTACTAAGTGGCTACCCCTAGTATATTAATGGGGGATAACAGACCTGTATTCAGGGGCGCAGTGCAGGAGAGACACATGTATATATACAATATATGTGACCTTGTTATTATCTAGGCTGGAGATCATCATGACAAGACGAATCGTGACTGGGAGATGTCGACATGAAGGTCTGACCAGATGGAGAAGAAGCAGCAGAAACCGACTCTGATCAGGCGAGACGTCAGCGGTAAGTGCCTGGATGTAAATATTATTCTGTATCTGCGCTGTATGACTTGGAGTGATAATGTTACATGTAAAATCCCTTAGGCTGCATTCTCACATTTGTGTAAAATGTCAGATTTTTTTATCGGATGGTCCACGGACTTGTAGAGTTTTATAGATCACGGATCACGGATCTGAGAATGAGATCTGTGAGGATCAGAGAATGTCCTGTTCTGATCCGATTTTGAGGATTACAATAGGACATGCTCAATGCGTCTGTAAAACAGGGTAGCACACTGACACTGCACACAAATGAAGGAATATAGCCGTATTATGTATAGCACAGTCCCTTAGTACATAGTGTAATCACTTATTATGTATAGCATATGCCCTTAGTATATAGAGTACTCGCTTATTATGTATAGCGCCGTCCTTAGTTATATAGTTTCATCTTTTATTATATATAACACCCTCCCTTTTTACCTACCATCCTCTCTAGTTCTAGAGCTCACAATTGGGGGATCATACTGTGTTGGGGTCAGCAAACTTTGCCCTGGTAGTTGAGGTGAGGTACAGTAGGGTCATTATACTGCGCATGTGGAGGAATTCACCATGGGGGTATCATACTGTGTTTGGGGGACACTTTTGTTGGTATCACACTTCATGGGACAATGAAAGAGGGGTCTAGGACGTCAGCAGGAGGAAAATTACTATGTAAAGGCTGGAAGGTTGTGTGATCTGCTCTTCTGTGACACCGACAATTATTTACATTTTTTTTGGGGGGGGGCCCAATTTGAACTTCTGCTATGGGGCCCCATGAATCCTATGTACGCCCCTGGTAAAATGTATTGCTAATAGCATTGTGCCACTTACACAGTGGAGTGTGAGACAGGGTTTGTCCTGCATCCCTCTTCCCCGACGCGCATTTTGTCCACACTTCCTCAGGGCCGTGTCAGAGGAGAGGGACGCTGGACCTTTTAAGTGATCACTGTACCAATGGTTGACGGAGGCTAGATATCACATGATTTAAACCTTCAGGGTTGTGAAGGATATGACGTGACACATCGTAGGATTTTTTACCTTGTACATTGATTTACAGTTGTCCCTGTGACACTATGTTTGTTTTCAATCATTTTTATTAATATTTTATAACAGTTCAAGGGGTAGGGATATGGTTAGGGAATAGAGGAATATATGGGGGACGGGAGAGTAATGGATAAGTGTGGGAAAATGGATAAGGGGAAGGAGAACTCAAAATTGAATAAACAGTAGAATATATAGTATTACAACAAGTAAATTAAGATGAAAATCAAAATTTGGTTATAGAACAACTTAGTCGTAATATAATAGATATCCAATTAAATCTAATAAGTATATGTATTAATAATTTAAGTAACAATCAGGAATATATTTCAGGCCACTTTGTTCATTTTTTGAAATATTTGTTAAGGTTATTATTAGAGTTTGCAAATCAGTATTCATATAATTTATGTAGAGCCATTTTTTCTTTAATAACTGAAAAGATAGGTACATCCGTTTTTTTCCAGTAAGATGCAATGGCATTTTTAACTACCATATTTTTCGGACTATAAGACGCACCGGACCATAAGACGCACCTAGGTTTTAAAGGAGGAAAATAGGAAGAAAAAATGTAAGCAAAAAATGTGGTCCTGATGCCCTGTTATGGGGGAGGGGGTCTGCTGGTGACACTGGCATTGGGGTAATGTCCCTCAATTCTGTTAATATCCTCTATCCTGGTGTGTATGGCCTCTCCTTCCTGGTATAAGTGGCCCCCATCCCATCCTGGTATGCATGGCACCCCTTTATCCCCCATCCTGGTATGCATGGCACCCCTTTATACACCATCCTGGTATGCATGACACCCCTTGAGCCCCCATCCTGGTATGCATGGCAACCCTTGAGCCCCCATCCTGGTATGCATGGCACCCCTTGAGCCCCCATCCTGGTATGCATGGCACCCTCTGAACCCCCATCCTGGTATGCATCTTGCCCCGCTTCAAGTGGACCGGGTGAGAGGCCCGAATCTATGAATGTAAAAGTGAACAGCTCTTCAGAGTGTCCATGTGTGGGATCAGTTGTCTCTGGGCGCTTGGCATGGTGGGAGGAAGGAGGATCAGGGTGAGGAATATGCGGTCCAGACTCACGGCTACTGAGACTTGACCGTGTGGAAGACAGGGTGGTGGTGGCGGCTAAGTGACTGGAAGCATTATCCGCTATCCAACCAACAACCTTTTGACACTGCTCTGGGTTCAATAGTGGTGTGCTGCGGTCCCCTAGCAGTTGGGACAGTAAGGTCGGGCGAGAAGATGTGGGTGTTTGTTGTGGCACAATTTCAGCTTGCCCACGGCCTTGTCCTCGGCCTCTGCATGCACCATCACCATCACGTCCAGTTCCCCGTCCCTTGCTACGTGCCTTGCCCATTTGTCTTGTCCTCGGCAGAGATGCGGGGGTTGGAGGGGGCAGTGGTGGGCAGAGGAAGGAGTTAAAAGTATTAAATAACCATTTGGACTTGAAAAATAAGGACAGGGTCGGACTGGCCTGGCGGAATGCCGGTGAAATGCCAGGTGGGCCCCACAGAAGGAGAGGAAAAAAAACTTTTTTTGTAAGGACATGGGTCTTTTAAAAGTGCGGGTGGCAGGAGAACGCGCATGCAGACCTGACCCGCCGTGATGACCATGGCCGGCGTCACCGCCACTAGGCGCACCCAAGTAAGTGTTGGGGCCCCGGGGTTGAGGGACACCGGCACGCTACTGGGCCTATGAGTCGGGGGAGGGAGAGCCCCCTACGGAGAGGGGGAGCGCCCCCTTCAGGAGGGAGAGCCCCCGCCCCCACCTCTCCTCCTCAAATACTTACCTATCCTCCTCGTTCCCTGCAGCTCCAGTGGTGTTAGCGTCTTCTGATTCTGACGTCTCAGGGCAGAGGGCGAGGTGACATCACTACCGCACTCTGCTCTGAGCACTGCAGAGTCAGAAGACGACGTGCTGAGTACACCAAACCTGCAGGGAACGGGAGAGGTATTTGATTTTTTTTATGTATGCAGCATCATGGGGGCCCATATACTGTATGGAGCAGCATCATGTGGGCCCATATACTGTATGGAGCAGCATCATGGAGGCCCATATACTGTATGGAGCAGCATCATGGAGGCCCATATACTGTATGGAGCAGCATCATGGGGGCCCATATACTGTATGTACCAGCATCATGGGGGCCCATATACTGTATGAAGCAGCAGCATGGAGGCCCATATACTGTATGAAGCAGCAGCATGGAGGCCCATATACTGTATGGACCAGCATCATGGGGGCCCATATACTGTATGGACCAGCATCATGGGGGCCCATATACTGTATGAAGCAGCAGCATGGAGGCCCATATACTGTATGGAGCAGCATCATGGAGGCCCATATACTGTATGGAGCAGCATCATGGGGGCCCATATACTGTATGTACCAGCATCATGGGGGCCCATATAATGTAAGGAGCAGCATCATGGGGGCCCATATATTGTATGGAGCAGCATCATGGGGGCCAAATACTGTATGGAGCAGCATCATGGGGTCCAATATATTGTATAGAGCAGCATCATGGGGGCCCATATACTGTATGGAGCAGCATCATGGAGGCCCATATACTGTATGGACAACAAAGAAAATGACGGCACTTCCACTACAAAAAATAGGTGTGAACAGGTGCTTACTAAGAGCAGCTACCTCCATATATAATGAACAAATAACACTGAGTATATAGATATGAAATATGAAATATGAATAACATAACTGCTGTAGAAAATAGAAATAAATGAAAAAAATTTTGAAAATTTTTTTTTAGCGCATGTAAATATGAAGTATGAAAAATGAATAGCATTACTGCTGTAAGTAAATGAGAAATCTTAGCACATAAATTGGCCAATTCATGTGTCCCTGATAGCCGCGGTAAGGCGTTTCTCGATGTCAGGACCTACCAATGTGAATACCTCTTTAAGAGGTACACATAATCAGACAGAGGTCTCTTAGAGAGGTATTCACATTGGTAGGTCCTGACATCGAGAAACGCCTTACCGCGGCTGTCAGGTACACATGAATTGGCCAATTTATACGCTAAGATTTCTCATTTATTTACAGCAGTAATGCTATTCATTTTTCATACTTCATATTTACATGCGCTAAAAATAAATTTTCAAAAAATTTTTCATTTATTTCTATTTTCTACAGCAGTTATGTTATTCATATTTCATATTTCATATCTATATACTCAGTGTTACAGTGTGCTACTTTATTTGTTCTTCATATACTGTATGGAGCAGCATCATGTGGGCCAGTATACTGTATGGAACAGCATCATGGGGGCCCACATACAGTATGGAGCAGCATCGTGGGGGCCCACAAACTGTATGGAGCAGCATCATGGGGGTCAATACACTGTATGGAGCAGCATCATGGGGGTCAATACACTGTATGGAGCAGCATCATGGGGGCCGATACAATGTATGGAGCAGCATCATGGGGGCCGATACAATGTATGGAGCAGCATCATGGGGGTCAATACACTGTATGGAGCAGCATCATGGGGGTCAATACACTGTATGGAGCAGCATTACATGGGGCCAATATACTGTATGGAGCAGCATCATGGGGGCCCACAAACTGTATGGAGCAGCATCATGGGGGCCGATACAATGTATGGAGCAGCATCATGGGGGTCAATACACTGTATGGAGCAGCATTACATGGGGCCAATATACTGTATGGAGCAGCATTACATGGGGCCAATATACTGTATGGAGCAGCATTATATGGGGTCAATATACTGTATGGAGCAGCATTACATGGGGCCAATATACTGTATGGAGCAGCATCATATGGGGCCAATATACTGTATGGAGCAGCATTACATGGGGCCAATATACTGTATGGAGCAGCATTACATGGGGCCAATATACTGTATGGAGCAGCATTATATGGGGTCAATATACTGTATGGAGCAGCATCATATGGGGCCAATATACTGTATGGAGCAGCATTACATGGAGCCAATATACTGTATGGACCAGCATCATATGGAGACAATATACTGTATGGAGCAGCATGACAGGGGGCCAATATACTGTGTGGAACAGCATCATATGGGGCCAATATACTGTATGGAGCAGCATGACATGGGGCCAATATACTGTATGGAACAGCATCATATGGGGCCAATACACTGTATGGAGCAGCATCATATGGAGACAATATACTGTATGGAGCAGCATTACATGGAGCCAATATACTGTATGGACCAGCATCATATGGCACCAATATACAGTATGGAGCAGCATTACATGGGGCCAATATACTGTATAGAGCAGCATCATATGGGGAAAATATACTGTATGGAGCAGCATTACATTGGGCCAGTATACTCTATGGAGCAGCATTACATGGGGCCCATAATTCTGTATGGAGGTGGTCACTGTATTACCTGTATATTTCTGTATTACAGCATATATAGGTACTCTGTATATGCTGTAATGTCTCTGGTGATCACTGTATTACCTGTACACCGACACTATATACAGAGCTCCTGTGTATTATGTCACCAGTGGTAATATTAATGTTATTAGTATTGTGTTTTTTATTAATGATCAGTATTGTATTATTCGGTCACTGAGGTGGTAATATATGATCTGGTCATGGTGTGGAGGTATTTGTTCCTTGTACAGTATGTGGTATTATTCGGTCACTATGTGGTAGTAATACATGCTCTGGTCATGGTGTGACAGTATTATTCAGTCACTATGTGGAGGTAATATGTGGTCTGGTCATGGTGTGACTGTATTAATTGCCTGTATGTGGTATTTGGTCAATATGTGGTCTGGTCATGGTGTGGCGGTATTTATCTCTTGTATGTGGTGGTATTGGTCTTGGTATAGTGGATTGTGTTGTGTATGGAGGTCACTTGTTCCCTTTGATATCAATAAGGGGAAGATTCTTGATTTCCAATGGAGATTAAATACTTGGATGTTTAACGCCTCCCTGTCCTGTGGCTATTGCACAGTAGCAAATATGCACTTACAGGGGTTCTACGGTGAAAACAAGTAATCACCTCTCCTAAGGCCATGTTCACATGTTCAGCATATGGTCAGTATTTTACATCAGTATTTGTAAGACAAAACCAGGAGTGGGTGAAAAATGCAGAAGTGGTGACATCTTTCTACTTTACTTTTCCTCTGATTGTTCCTCACAAATACTGATGTAAAATACTGACCAAATGCTGATCGTGTGAACGTGGCCAAAGGATAAATAAGTTATTGAATGCTGTGACCTGGAGAATGTGCAACCTTTATCCCCATTAGTATGGAGCGGCAAGTACGACTCGACCACTGATCCATTTATTCCCTAAGGGCTGCACTTGGCTTTTTCTGGAAGCCCCCAAAGAGGATGAATGGAGCTGCGGTCAGACATACCACATGCCGCTCCATTTTAAAATGGGGATAAAAGTGTCCTGTCAGGGATAAAAGTTCCCCATTCTTTCAATCAGTGCGGTTTGCAATGCATAAGGAGAAAGGATTACCAGCTTCATGAATAGTTCAAAAAATAGGTTTCTTTATTGTGACAAAAGCTCTTTAAAAACAGATTCCATAGTCACATAGTGTAGCCAGGGCAATGCGTTTCGAACGCTAAAGATGCGTTCTTTGTCAAGACTACAGTAATTGTACATCCCAGTTATGGTGGCGCACAGTAGATGTGCAGGAGCCGCCTGTGATTTACAGTCGACGCTCCACTATAACAGGGATAACGGCTAACAGGTATGTGCATATAGCTGTACGGTGGGCCCCTAGGGTCAATTTCCCCTGTGGGCCCCAGACACCCCAGTGTGACCCTGGATAAGGAAGATACGAGGGTTGTGAAGTAAGCCTGTTTAGCAGAGGTAAGGGCTGATTTGAAAGCGAGTGTTGCTTGTTTGAATGCCGAGAAGTCATCTTGCGAATGTGTTTTCTTCCAATGCCGCTCCATGACCCCAGGGCCGCCATCAGGGCATTACTACCCTTACTACTGTATGGGGCCCGGTGAAAAGAAGCAAGAAGGGGGGGCAGGCACGCTGGCAGCCCGGGGCCCCTCTCTTTGCTTCTTCTTACCGGGCCTCAGGGGTAACAGTTAAATGCCCGATGCACCCGGCAGACGGAAATGGGTGCTTTACCTTTAAGCAGCGGCCAGGTGCATCATGGTCCTGACTCCAATCTCCTGACACACTGCATGCTCATCTTCATTCCTGAGCAGAGCAGCATGTCTCGGAGGCGGTGGCTAGTGTGTGAGTAGCAGGAGGAGGAAGCTGCTGCTGAGTTTGGTGGTGAGTGGGGCCTGGTGGTGCTCAGAGGGGCCTGCTGATGGTGATGAGGGGGCCTGCTGATGGTTATGCGGGGCCTGCTGATGGTTGTGGGGGGCCTGGTGATGGCAGGAGCTGCTGCTAGTGATGGGCGGCCTGCTGCTGGTGATGCGGGGGCCTGCTGATTGTGGTGGGGGGGCCTGCTGATGACGGTGGGGGGGCCTGCTAATGGTGATGAGGGGAGGCTGCTGCTTCTGGTGGTGAGGGGAGGCTGCTGCTGGTTCTGAGGGGAGGCTGCTGCTGGTGCTGAGGAGAAGCTGCTGCTGGTGCTGAGGGGAGGCTGGTGCTGAGGGGAGGCTGGTGCTATTGCCAAGGGGAGGCTGCTGCTGCTGGTGGTGAGGGGAGGCTGCTGCTGGTTCTGAGGGGAGGCTGCTGCTGGTGCTGAGGAGAAGCTGCTGCTGGTGCTGAGGGGAGGCTGGTGCTGTTGCCAAGGGGAGGCTGCTGCTGGTGTTGAGGAGAGGCTGCTGGTGCTGAGGGGAGGCTTGTGCTGAGGGGAGGCTGGTGCCAAGGGTAGGCTGCTGCTGGTGCTAAGGAGAGGCTGCTGGTGCTGAGGGGAGGCTTGTGCTGAGGGGAGGCTGGTGCTGGTGCTGAGTAGAGGCTGCTGGTGCTGAGGGGAGGCTTGTGTGGAGGTTGCTGCTGGTGCTGAGGGGAGGCTGCTACTGGTGCCAAGGGGAAACTGCTGCTGGGAGGAGGCTGGTGCTGGTGCCGATGGGAGGCTGCTGCTGGTTCCGAGGGGAGGCTGCTGCTTGTGCCGAGGAGAGGCTGGTGCTGGTGCCGAGGGGAGGCTGGTGCTGGTGTCGAGGGGAGGCTGCTGCTGGTACCGAGGAGAGGCTGCTGCTGGTGCAGAGGAGAGGCTGCTGGTGCTGAGGGGAGGCTTGTGGTGAGGCTGATGCTGGTGCTGAGGGGAGGCTGCTGCTGGTGCTGAGGGGAGGCTGTTGCTGGTGGTGAGAGGAGGCTGGAGGTGAGGGAAGGCTGGTGGTGGAGAGGGGAGGTTGCTGCTGGTGATGAGGGGAGGCTGCTGCTGCAGCTGCTGAGGGGAGGCAGCTGCTGGTGCTGAGGAGAGGCTGCTGAGGTGGTGAGGGAAGGCTGCTGATGTTGGTGAGGGGAGACTACTGGTGGTGGTGAGGCGAGGCTGCTGGTGATGAGGGGAGGTTGCTGCTGGTGATGAGGGGAGGCTGCTGCTGGTGATGAGAGGAGGTTGGTGCTGAGTGGTGGCTGGTGCCGAGGAGAGGCTACTGCTGGTGCTGAGGGGAGGCTGATGGGGAGGCTGCTGCTGGTGATGAGGGGAGGCTGGTGATGAGGGGAGGCTGCTGGTGGTTGTGATGAGGGGAGGCTGGTGGTGATGAGGGGAGGCGGCTGGCGGTGGTGAGAGGAGGCTGCAAGTGGTGGTGAGGGGAGTCTGCTGGTGGTGGTGAGGGGAGGCTGCTGCTGGGGGGAGGCTGCTGCTGGTATTGAGGGGAGGCTGCTGGTGGTTCTGAGTTGAGGCTGTTGCTGGTGCTGAGGGGGGCCTGTTTATGAGGGGAGGCTGCGTCCGGCAGGGTGAGGCTGGTGCTGAGGGAAGGCTGCGACCGGCAGCGAGAGGCTGAGGAGGCGGTGGCGAGGACGACCAGGGCTAGTCGACAAGGATATGCCAATTGCATATCAAGATGATGCCAACCTCTGTGGACAGGTAGAAGGAACAAGAGTAGTTGACAAATAGGGTGATCAATAGACCTTGGAATAATAATAACTTCCACAATTGGATGTGTTTAAATAAAATGTTCCTGTGCTGAGATAATCTTATACATGTGCCCCTGCTGTGTACTGTGTAATGGCTGTGTCTGACCGTGCAGGAACATGGTCTGATCATACCACATCTCCTGGGCAGGGGAGGAAGAAAAAGAATATACAGACATTACAGCAGGGGATCACAGCTGATTCTTTCTGTGAGGTAAAACATTTCACTGCCTGTTTTTAAACAATGTTTTACTTCAAAGAAAGAAACAGTTGGGATCCCATGCTGAAATGTCTGTATACTCTTTTGTTTCCTCCCCTTAGCATGAGATGTGGTTGTGGCACCCCAGGGGTCCGGTTGCCACAGTGGCATTGCCTCCCTCACAAGAGTTGATGCCATGCCTGGAAGCAAGCAGGAGTCCCCTAATCAGGTTTAACTAAGCATGCAACACTTTCCTGGCTCCAGACCAGCAAGGGGAGTCCCTCCCCTTGGCAACTGGGATCTGGGGGCGTGGTTAGTGAGACTTAGTGTGTGAGGAGTTGAAGTCAGGACATCGAGGAGAGAGGAGCTGGGGACTGGAGCTGCGCGGCAGCTCACCCCAGAAGAACCAGCACAGAAGAACCGGACACCGGAGTCCGAGGCTGTGGGGCACCGAAGGCCCAGCAGTAGAAACCGGAGGGCAGGAGACTGCAGGTCTCCTGGCCCCATCAGACGCCCAAAGGCTCAGCAGCACCGCAGGGTTCAGCACCGCCACGTGAGAGCGACGCACCAGCAAGGCCCGAGCTGCCTGCCATACGGGTGAGCACAGAAACGTTGCACTCAGGGACGAGGGCCGCGCACAGCTACAAGCAGCAGGGCCAAAGAGTTTAGTGTAAAGGGAAGGCCTCCAATTTCACCTGGCAAGGAGGATTCTTTACTTGCTTCCAGGATGCCCGGACTTCCACTTCTAGCCAGCACCCTAGTCCCGGCTTGTCTAATCACCACCAGTAAAGATAAGAGGAAACCGCCATTGAGTTGTGGATTATTGCTGCGCCATCAACCCCTGCACTACAACGTCCAGCATGACCCATAACATCTACACTGCCCTGGAGCTAAGTTCTACCTGTGGAGAGCCACACTATCCCTGCTGCAGTAACATCAGCTCCAGAGGACCTGCTCCGCAGCGGCGGCTCCCCTAGCCGCATACCACAGGTGGCGTCACAAACTTTATACAATCACCATAAATCCCCTATCAATAACCCCTGGGTCACGGACCGGGTCACCGCTACTGTGACATCCCCCAGCATTTACCGGCCCGGCACCGGGTACCCCACGGCCCAGAGGGCGCGTCATGGTATGATCAGACCGTGTTCTGTACACGGTCAGACACAGCCATTACATTATTCAAAGATCTATTGATTAAAATTAACTTTTGTTCGTGGGAAAACCCCTTTAAGTTCATGTATTAATTTGTCCACCATCTCAGTACATGATTATATGATACAATCATTCCCTCTGCTCCTGAAAGGGGGGAGGGGAGGGAATGATTGATATAAGTGTATACAGTGCATTGTGAAAGTATTTGGTCCCCTTGAACTTTTCTAACTTTTGCCACATTTCTGGCTTCAAACATAAAGATATAAAATTCTATTTTTGGGGGAAGAATCAAAAACAAGTGGGACACAATCGTGAAGTGGAACGAAATTTATTGGAAATGTTAAACTTTTTTAACAAATTAAAAACTGTGGGACTGCTGGCTTGTGGATTTAGACTGGACAACCCCTTTAAGGCTCCTTCAGCCATCAGTGAATATCGGTCTGTGCTCGGACCGCAATGCATGGACTTGCCGCGGGTCTCCTGACCTCAACTCAGCAGCCTCACAGCATGTATGAGGATGCGGGTCAGCATGATTGGTGCCCAGTCCAAGCACTGCAGACTGAGAGCAGAACGATTTCTCACTTCCAGTATTTACACTGTCATAATAATAAAGATGTTTCCCAATCATATACAGTGCATTGTGAAAGTATTTGGCCCCCTTGAACTTTTCTACCTTTTGCCACATTTCTGGCTTCAAACATAAAGATATAAAATTCAAATTTTTTGGAAAGAATCAACAACAAGTGGGACACAATCGTGAAGTGGAACGAAATTTATTGGAAATGTTAAACTTTTTTAACAAATTAAAAACTGAAAAGTGGGGCGTGCAATATTATTCGGCCCTCTTGAGTTAATAATCGCCATCTTTTGCTGCGATTACAGCTGAAAGTCGCTTGGGGTATGTCACTATCAGCTTTGCACATCGAGAGGCTGAAATTCTTGCCCATTCTTCCTTGCAAAACAGTTCGAGCTCATTGAGGTTGGATGGAGGGCGTTTGTGAACAGCAGTTTTCAGCTCTTTCCACAGATTCTCGATTGGATTCAGGTCTGGACTTTGACTTTGCCATTCTAACACCTGGATACGTTTATTTTTGAACCATTTTATTGTAGATTTTGCTTTATGTTTGGGATCATTGTCTTGTTGGAAGATAAATCTCCGTCCCAGTCTCAGGTCTTTTGCAGACTCCAACAGGTTTTCTTCCAGAATGGTCCTGTATTTGGCTCCGTCCATCTTCCCATCAATATTAACCATCTTCCCTGTCCCTGCTGAAGAAAAGCAGGCCCAAACCATGATGCTGCCACCACCATGTTTGACAGTGGGGATAGTGTTTTGAGGGTGATGAGCTGTGTTGCTTTTACGCCAAAGATATCGTTTTGCATTGTGGCCAAAAAGTTTGATAATGGTTTCATCTGACCAGAGCACCTTATTCCACATGTTTGGTGTGTCTCCCAGGTGGCTTGTGGCAAACTTCAAATGAGACTTTTTATGGATATCTTTGAAAAATGGCTTTCTTCTTGCCACTCTTCCATAAAGGCCAGATTTGTGCAGTGTATGACTGATTGTTGTCCTATGGACAGACTCTCCCACCTCAGCTGTAGATCTCTGCAGTTCAACCAGAGTGATCATGGGCCTTTTGGCTGCATCTCTGATCAGTCTTCTCCTTGTTCGAGATGAAAGTTTAGAGGGACGGCTGGGTCTTGATAGATTTGCAGTGGTCTGATAATCCTTCCATTTCAATATGATCGCTTGTACAGTGCTCCTCGAGATGTTAAAAACTTGGGAAATCTTTTTGTATCCAAATCCGGCTTTAAACTTCACCACAACAGTATCTCGGACCTGCCTGGTGTGATCCTTGGTCTTCATGATGCTCTCTGCACTTGAAACAGAACCCTGAGACTATCAGCAGAGCAGGTGCATTTATACGGAGACTTGATTACACACAGGTGGATTCTATTTATCATTACCAGTCATTTAGGACAACATTGGATCATTCAGAGATCCTCACTGAACTTCTGGACTGAGTTTGCTGCACTGAAAGTAAAGGGGCCGAATAATATTGCACGCCCCACTTTTCAGTTTTTAATTTGTTAAAAAAGTTTAAAATATCCAATAAATTTCGTTCCACTTCACGATTGTGGACCACTTGTTGTTGATTCTTTCCAAAAAAATTGAATTTTATATCTTTATGTTTGAAGCCAGAAATGTGGCAAAAGGTAGAAAACTTCAAGGGGGCCAAATACTTTCACAATGCACTGTATATGATTGGGAAACATCTTTATTATTATGACAGTGTAAATACTGGAAGTGAGAAATCGTTCTGCTCTCAGTCTGCAGTGCTTGGACTGGGCACCAATCATGCTGACCCGCATGCTCATACATGCTGTGAGGCTGCTGAGTTGAGGTCAGGAGACCCGCGGCAAGTCCATGCATTGCGGTCCGAGCACAGACCGATATTCACTGATGGCTGAAGGAGCCTTAAAGGGGTTGTCCAGTCTAAATCCACAAGCCAGCAGTCCCTCTGTGTCACTGACTGAAGACTTGTGAATCCACACATCGTAAGCACTGTGAGGATTCGCTGGTGTCAGAGCCAGGAATGGCAATCACTTGGCTTCAAGGATGTGAAATGCAGACTCCCAGCCAGAAGGGGGGGTGTGGAGATAGAGGGAGAACAAACAGGTGGGCAGGTGAATTTAAAGGGTTGGCTCTGCCGTGAAGTACCGAGTGGTGGGACTTTATTTGAACAGTCATCCTGTGCTGACAGAGTCCCTTTAAACATAAGTCATACTCACCTTCTGGCGTCTTCATCAATTTTCAGCACTGCTTCGGTCTTGCGGCGCCATCTTGTGAACGCAGCTTCTGACTGACTGGAAGTCAGAAGCTATGTCACAATCTCTCAATGCAAGTCTGAAAGCCTGAACGATGCTCTCATAGACTTGATCTGGTCATGGTGTGACAGTATTTGTCTCTTGTATGTGGTATTATTCAGTCACTATGTGGTGGTAATATGTGGTGTGGTCACAGTGTGGCAGAAAGTAGAGTTTTTCCAAGAGTGGTCGGTGGGACTGTGGAAGGTTTGAGGAGTGGAGGCGGAGCTGGGGTGAAGCCTGGGTGGAGTTTCAAGGGGGCCCCAAAATTTTGCCAGTATGGGGCACCGAAATTCCTAGCAGCAGCCCTGCACGACCCTGGACACTTGCCAAAGCTTTTTAGTGATGCTATTGTGCCAGTTTTGTCTATTGATTCGTCACACTCTGTCATGCATGAGAGGGGTAACCGAGTCAATAGCTGGTGCTATGCTAGAGTGGCATTGTAGAAGGCAGTGACACTGTCTGTGTCGTGGAGTGAAGATATGGATGTCAGTGGTAGAATAGAATTAGAGAGTGTGTGAGTGTGGAGACATGCAAGGTTTCTTCAGGGGTGTGCTATTTGCTGACATGGGTGACAGGTGAGGAGGACAGAGATGAGAAAGTGTTGGAATAATACATATTAATCTGTATGTGTATTGCAACAACTACTGTGCTGTTTCATATGTTGTGCATATTGTGAGGTTGTTAACAAAGTTTAGTTAAAAAAAAAAAAAAAAAAACTCCCACAGACAGGATGCCCCCTCCTTCTCTTCCTGTGTTGTTGTTATATATCTGATTTGATTTCCTCATGCTGCAGTAACATCATGCTGTGCCTGTGCTGGATATAAATAAACCTACATTCTGTGTTCTAAACTCTGGATGTCACGCGGATTAATCCTCTGCTAACAGGTTATGGGCCCAGATGTACCAGAGTCCCAGAGTCACAGATCCCCAGAACACAGAGGAAAGAAAAGAAAGAAAGACAGCAAACTGAGAAGAAGCAAAGATGGCCACCAGCAGCAGCTCCATGAAATTTACAGTGCCAAGTCTCACTAACCAGAATTATCAATCCTGGAAATTCAAAGTGAAAATGCAGCTAATAAGAGAAGGTACGTGGAAATACACACAGGAGCCTAAACCTGACCCAGTGCCACAGGAGTGGACAGAGATGGATCAGAAAGCACAAAGTACCATATCACTCAGTATAGATGATGACCAGATTGTGCATGTGTGTAAATGTAATACTGAAAAGGAAATGTGGGAGCAGTTGCAAAAGGTACATGAGAGGATAAATTTAAGCAATAAGCTCTATCTCATGAGAAAGCTGTACCAGTCTAAGCTACAGAAAGGCCAGGATATGCAGGATTACATAAGAAGTGTTCTGGAAGTTGTAGAACGCCTGAGAGTCATTGGGGAAGATCTAAAGGACTTTCATGTGGCCGCATTACTGCTTAGTGGCCTTTCAGAGAGGTATGATACGCTTGTAACCGCACTAGATGCGCGTCCAGATGATGAGCTTACACTGGATTATGTCAGGGGGAAGCTCATAAATGAATATAAGCGAAAGGGAGAAGGTGTAAACAGTAGGACATGCAACACAGAATCTGCTTTACAGACACAAAACCTAACTGATAACAGGAAGCACATAAAAGAAACACGTGAATGTTTTGTTTGCAAGAAATCAGGACATTTGAAAGCTGACTGCAGAGTCTGGAAAGCTAGAATGAATCAGCTGAAAAAGCAAAGCAGTCATCAAAGGGTTAAAAGTGCTGTATCTGGAGAAAATGATTCTGTGAATACTGAAACTGCATTTACTGTCAGTGCAAATACATCAAAGCATGCATGGTGTATAGACTCTGGAGCAGCTAGTCACATGACTAATAACAGAGACTTCTTTTCTAAGCTTAACCAAAGTAAATCAGAGAAAGTGATTATGGCTAATGGTCAGTACATGACTTCAGAAGGCATAGGAGATGGTTATATTGATTGTCAAATCTCACCAACACAAAGCAGGAAGATCCCAGTAAAGGATGTGCTGTATGTGCCTAGTCTTGAAAGTAATCTACTATCTGTGAAGAAACTCACAAAACAAGGAAATGAAGTTACATTTAAGCATGATAGCTGCATCATCTCAAAGGAAGGTCACACACTAGTAGAGGGAAACATCACAGATGAACTTTATCAGCTGAAATGCAAAGAGTGTGTGTATACAGCGCAACAAGAAGAGCATAAAAACTGTATTCATGTGTGGCATATGCGTCTGGCACACAGAGACCCAGAAGCAATAAGAAAGTTAGTCCAAAAGCAACTAGCTGAGGATATTACAATTGATCTATGTAACCAGACAATGAAGTGTACTAGCTGCATCAAAGGGAAAATGTCTAGGAAAGCTTTTCCTAAGAGAATTAGTACAACAACAGCACAGCCACTAGATTTAATACACACAGATGTCTGTGGTCCAATGAGCACTCTGACCCCAGGGAAGAAGAGATATTTTCTCACATTTATTGATGATCATTCAAGATATACAGTTGTCCACCTGCTTCACAGCAAGAAGGAAGTTCCAGAGAAACTTGAAATATACCTAGCTGAAGTATATAATAAATTTGGAAGAATGTCAAAGATTCTACGTGCAGATAATGGGACTGAATATACAAGTAATGAGACACAGAGCATTTTAAAGAAAAATGGAATCCTATTTCAGACCACTGTACCGTACAACCCAGAGCAAAATGGTGTCGCGGAAAGAAGGACATAGACAAACTGGAGCAAGTTCAGAGAAGAGCGACCAGAATGGTGACTGGTCTGCAAACCATGTCCTATGAGAAACGGTTGCAGGATTTGGGAATGTTTAGCTTGCAAAAAAGAAGACTGAGAGGAGACTTAATAGCTGTCTACAAATATGTCAAGGGCTGTCACATTGTAGAAGGATCATCTTTATTCTCATTTGCACAAGGAAAGACTAGAAGCAATGGGATGAAACTAAATGGGAGGAGACACAGATTAGATATTAGAAAAAACTTTTTGACAGTTAGGGTGATTAATGAGTGGAACAGGCTGCCACGAGAGGTGGTGAGTTCCCCTTCAATGGACGTCTTCAAACAGAGGCTGGACAGACATCTGTCTGAGATGATCTAGTGAATCCTGCTTTGAGCAGGGGGTTGGACCAGATGACCCAGGAGGTCCCTTCCAACTCTACCATTCTATGATTCTATGATTCTATGATTAAGGAACCGAACACTATGTGAAAGTGGAAGAAGCATGTTATTTGATGCAAATCTGCCCACAGTATATTGGGGTGAAGCAATCATGACAGCTTGCTATCTTCAGAACAGACTACCAGGTAAAGCTACAGACAAAACTCCATTTGAGCAATGGAATAGCAGAAAGCCAAAACTACATCACATAAGAATATTCGGAAGTAAAGCATTTGTACATGTTCCCAAAGAAAAGCGAACTAAGTGGGAATCTCACGCTAAGGAAGGTATCCTGGTAGGCTACAGCGAAACCCAGAAAGGTTATAGGATTCTACACCCAGATAAAATATGTGCAAAATACAAGGACCTAAAAACACAGATGTACTGTCTGTGATATTAGATAGCCAAAATACTTCCATGTATTGTTGCGTCCAAAGATATTTTCTTCATATTTCTTCATATTTCTTCATATTCCCCTTTTTTTTTTTCATAATTTCACCTTTATTTCCATTTTTATTTTCATAATAATTTTTTGTTTGGGCTTTAAGTGCGCTCTCGACCTGGGCCGTGGCACCACTGTGCGGTTTTGACCTATGAGGTATTTCCAGCTCATGAACCATTGGGGCAGAATATACGCGGTTAGTATATACCGCGGTACATACGGTATGTGCCTGGATGGGTGTCAGCTACTGTATAACTTGGACATATTGTCACGGGTGTGTTGCCACGAAGATCGTCACGAGTACACAGCCTGACTTCTCGCAGCTGACTTGTTGGTGCTTTGTGTTTCTCGGCAGTGAGGGAGTTAATTCTCTCTCTCTCTCTGGGCTAGATGAGGTCCAGCCTCGCCCAGCTGCAATCAATACTTCTGTAGTGAGACTCCTTCATATACCTGCTGGTCTGTTTGGGAGGTGTCGGTGAAAGCATTTCATTCAGACTGACAGAGCGGATCGTGGTGTTTGGAGTTGCTGAGATAAGTGTATTTGGAAGTGTTTTTTCCCTTTCCTCGCTTTATCATTTATCTCCTTTCCCGTTGGTTTTCCCTCTGTTGTAGTTGAGAAGTTGTTTGTATGCAAGGTGGTTTTGGTTTTTCCCTTGTACTGTCTCGTTCGTCTAAATACTGTGTTTGGGCATATTATTTCTTGTTCCCTTTGGTTGTGATCGGGGTCCTTCTCAGGACTAGATTACTGAGGTGCAGGGATCTTCAGGAGGTAGGGGTTACGCTGGCGGCCTGGACCTCTGTACCTTTAACAGTACCTCCAGGTTGAGGGATTAGTCAGGGCCCCAGCTTAGGGTCAGCTTAGGCCCCCTACCTCCAGTATACAGAGACAGCGTGACATTTTCACCGACCCACTTAGTTTTTCTCCAGCTACTATGGATCCAGTAGCCGGTCTAGCTCGGCAATTGCAGAGTTTGTCCATGGAGCTGGCGGACGTTAGGTCCAAGGTTTGACATCCTCTGGAGCAAGCCGGACCAGAACCTAAAGTAGCTCTCCCTGATAGGTTCACTGGGGGGCGGGACAAGTTTTTTGTTTTCCGGGAGGCATGTAAATTGTACTTTCGGCTGCGGCCTTGGTCATCGGGGAGTGAAGAACAAAGGGTGGGAATTGTCATCTCGCTCCTACAAGGGGACCCACAATCTTGGGCGTTCTCTCTTCCCCCGGGTTCCCCGGCTCTCCAGTCAGTGGATAGGTTTTTCGCTGCCCTGGGACTCGTATATGATGACCCAGATCGGATCTACCTTGCTGAGTCTAAGTTACGTAGGATCCAGCAGGGAGATCGTCCGGCGGAGGAATTCTGTTCGGAGTTCCGTAGGTGGGCCACGGACACCCAGTGGAATGACCCGGCTCTTAGGAGCCAGTTTTGTCATGGTTTATCCGACAAATTACAGGATGTGTTGGCACAGTATGACTCTCCCGTGTCTCTGGAAGCCGCTATGGCCCTCGCTATTCGCGTGGACAGACGGCTTCGGGAGAGGTGCGGGATAACTCTACCCCCTGTGATGACTCCACCTCCTACAAGGTCCCCTCATATGGTGGTTCCCCTGGTCAGTCCAGAGGAGCCTATGCAATTAGGAGGGACATCATTTCGGGGGAGGGGACCGGTGGTGCGCCATAAGGCAGGAAGGTGTTTCTTCTGCGGGAGAAAGGGACATTTTATTGGGGGGTGTCCATCCCGTCCCTTGCAGAGTGAAGAGTCGTCGGAAAACTGTTGATCCCAGGTTGTGTGGTGGACGGCAATCTGGGAGTAGGTATTTCGTCCCTAGGTTCGTCTCAGTTTCTCGTACCGGCGGAGGTGGTGGTGGGTACGAGAACTGAGAGGATATCTGTTCTTCTGGATAGTGGGGCCGGGGCTAATCTGGTTGATGCTCGGTTTGCCCGGGTTCAAGGTATGCGGTTGAGTGAGTTGGCTAAACCCATCCCCATATTCTCGATCGATGCCAGGCCTCTCGGGCAGGGAAGTTTCTTGCAAGTTGTGCATGATGTAAAACTTCAAGTGGGGGCAATACATAAAGAACTGTTGTCTTGCTACGTGTTGGAGGGTCTTCCCACTCCTATTGTGTTGGGCCTTCCTTGGTTAGCTAAGCATAACCCGGTTATTAATTGGCAAACCAGGGAGATAAGCCAATGGAGTAAATTCTGTAATAAAAACTGCATGAACACGGTCATTGGTGCGGTTACTCCTTGGGTCTTACCTCCATTTCTGGCGGACTTTGAGGATGTATTCTCGGAGAAAGGGTGTCAGGAACTACCTCCTCATCGCGTGTATGACTGTTCTGTAAAACTGCTCCCTGAGGCCAAGTTACCTAAAGCTAGGTTGTATAACCTTTCTGGTCCTGAGAGGCAGGCCATGAAGGATTATATTTCAGAAAGTCTGGCTAAGGGGCATATTAGACCTTCATCTTCACCGGTGGCTGCGGGGTTCTTCTTTGTTAAGAAGAAAGATGGAGGCCTACGCCCTTGCCTGGATTTCCGTGAACTTAATCGGATTACGGTCCGAGATCCGTATCCGCTCCCACTTATTCCCGATCTCTTTAATCAGATCGTGGGCGCCAAATGGTTTTCTAAGTTGGATCTCAGGGGGGCGTACAATCTGATTAGGATGAAGGAGGGGGATGAGTGGAAGACGGCGTTTAACACTCCGGAGGGGCATTATGAGAACCTTGTCATGCCATTCGGTCTGACTAATGCCCCGGCGGTGTTCCAACACTTTGTTAATGACATTTTTCGCCGCTTGGTGGGACAGTTTGTTGTCATATATCTGGATGATATCCTAATTTACTCGCCGGATCTGGTGTCTCATCAGGAGCACGTTAGGCAGGTGTTACAGATCTTGCGGGATAATAAACTGTATGCCAAGTGGGAAAAGTGTGTGTTCGCCGTACAGGAACTCCAGTTTTTAGGCTTCCTGGTTTCAGCGTCCGGTTTTCGTATGGACCCTGGGAAAGTGCGGGCAGTTCTTGAGTGGGATCGGCCAGAGAATCTTAAGGCACTACAACGTTTCCTGGGGTTTGCTAATTATTACCGAAAGTTCATTCGTAATTTCTCGTCCATGGTTAAGCCTCTCACTGACATGACTAAAAAGGGGACGGATTTTTCTAGGTGGTCTGACAAGGCTTGTCAAGCATTCTCCTCTTTGAAAAAATGTTTTGCCTCGGCGCCCATACTCATTCAACCTGATGCGTCTCAGCCATTCATTGTAGAGGTAGACGCTTCCGAGGTAGGGGTGGGAGCAGTATTGTCACAGGGTTCGTCCCCTGGTAAGTGGCATCCGTGCGCCTTTTTCTCTAAAAAATTGTCGTCCGCTGAGAGGAATTACGATGTCGGCAATAGGGAACTCTTGGCCATTAAGTTAGCTTTTGAGGAGTGGCGCCATTTTCTGGAGGGGGCAGTTCATCCGGTCACCGTCATCACCGATCACAAGAACCTGCTATATCTGGAGTCCGCGAAACGTCTGAATCCCAGACAAGCTAGGTGGTCATTGTTTTTTACCAGGTTTAATTTTGTCGTTACATATCGTCCTGGGTCAAAAAATGTAAAGGCGGATGCCTTATCTCGTAGTTTCCCGGGGGCCGGGAATTCGGACGACCCGATTCCTATCCTTCAGGAGGGGGTGGTGGTTTCGGCAGTATGCTCTGAGCTGGAGGAGGAGGTATTGGAGGCTCAGGGGGACGCCCCTGTTGGACCTCCAGGGAGATTGTTTGTTCCAGATCAGTTGCGACAAAAGGTGATCGAGGCACACCATAACTCAGTTTTTGCAGGACACCCGGGGAGTAAAGCAACTGTGGATCTCCTCTCGCGTCGGTTTTGGTGGCCTAATTTACATAAGGAGGTGGTAACTTTTGTCGCGTCCTGTGGGGTTTGTGCGCGCTCTAAGACCTCACATACCCGTCCGTCTGGGGCCCTCTTACCTTTGAAGATCCCGGAGCGTCCTTGGACTCATCTGTCTATGGACTTTATTACGGACCTCCCTCCGTCTTCGGGTAAAACGGTCATACTCGTTGTAGTGGACAGGTTCAGCAAGATGGCACATTTTATCGCTCTTCCGGCTCTCCCTAATGCTAAAACTCTTGCGCAGGTGTTCATTGGGGAGATTGTGAGGCTTCACGGGGTACCCTCCGAGGTGGTGTCTGATCGGGGGTCTCAGTTTGTGTCTAAGTTCTGGAAGGCGTTTTGTGCACGGCGGGGGATGCAGTTGTCATTCTCATCGGCTTTTCATCCTCAGACCAATGGTCAGACGGAACGTATGAACCAGAGCTTGGAGACATATCTCCGGTGTTTTGTGTCAGAGAACCAGGAGGACTGGGCTTCTTTCTTACCTCTGGCAGAGTTTGCTCTTAATAATAGGCGGAGCGAGTCCACTGGTAAGTCCCCATTTTTTGGGGCATATGGTTTTCACCCCCAGTTTTGTACTTTCAATGGGGGGGGCTCTTCGGGGGTTCCTGAGGAGGAACGATTTTCCTCATCACTCGCTTCAGTATGGAGAGGGGTGCTGAAGAATCTGAATACTATGGGGAACCGATACAAACGTATGGCTGATAGGAGGAGAGTGTCTGGTCCGGACCTAAGTGTGAACGATCGGGTATGGTTGTCTACCAGGAATATAAAACTTAAGGTTCCCTCCTGGAAACTGGGTCCCAGGTTCATCGGGCCGTACAGAATCAGTTCTATTATTAATCCGGTGGCATTCCGTCTTGACCTCCCCCCTACGTTTAAAATTCACAACGTATTTCACAGATCATTGCTTAAGAGGTATGTGGCGCCGGTGGTACCGTCACTTTTACCTCCCCCTCCAGTGGTTGTCAATGGTAACTTGGAGTTCCAGGTATCGAGGGTCATTGATTCACGCTTTAATCGCCGGTCCCTTCAGTACCTGGTTCATTGGAAGGGGTATGGTCCTGAGGAGAGGATGTGGGTTCCTGCGTCGGATATTAACGCAGACCGATTAGTTCGGGCCTTCCACACGACTCACCCGGATAAACCTGGCCCTGAGGGTCCGGAGGCCCCTCGTAGAAGGGGGGGTACTGTCACGGGTGTGTTGCCACGAAGATCGTCACGAGTACACAGCCTGACTTCTCGCAGCTGACTTGTTGGTGCTTTGTGTTTCTCGGCAGTGAGGGAGTTAATTCTCTCTCTCTCTCTGGGCTAGATGAGGTCCAGCCTCGCCCAGCTGCAATCAATACTTCTGTAGTGAGACTCCTTCATATACCTGCTGGTCTGTTTGGGAGGTGTCGGTGAAAGCATTTCATTCAGACTGACAGAGCGGATCGTGGTGTTTGGAGTTGCTGAGATAAGTGTATTTGGAAGTGTTTTTTCCCTTTCCTCGCTTTATCATTTATCTCCTTTCCCGTTGGTTTTCCCTCTGTTGTAGTTGAGAAGTTGTTTGTATGCAAGGTGGTTTTGGTTTTTCCCTTGTACTGTCTCGTTCGTCTAAATACTGTGTTTGGGCATATTATTTCTTGTTCCCTTTGGTTGTGATCGGGGTCCTTCTCAGGACTAGATTACTGAGGTGCAGGGATCTTCAGGAGGTAGGGGTTACGCTGGCGGCCTGGACCTCTGTACCTTTAACAGTACCTCCAGGTTGAGGGATTAGTCAGGGCCCCAGCTTAGGGTCAGCTTAGGCCCCCTACCTCCAGTATACAGAGACAGCGTGACACATATGCCCTGGCCTGGGGTACTTATGGATGGGAGGGCTTCATGTCACCATCCAACACAAGATGTCAGTTGGTTACCTTGTGTGCCCCTTAATCGTCGCTCCGTAGTGTGCGGTTTTTCCTTGTCTGTGATGCGCACACCGGATGTGACGCTTGCGTGTCACGCCCGGCACCTGCGTTCCACATACCGGATGTCAGCTGACCGGAACCGGAAGTGACACGATCGCGAGTATAGCGCGACTAGGATTTAAAAGAGGACTTATCAGAGTGTCAAATGGCGCTGTCTGGTGAATGAGCTGCGCGATTGTGGGCAGCGTGCATACCGCATGTCTTCTCTTTTTTTCCCCTGATGACTAGCTAAGGCAAAGAAACGCGTCGGGAGCGGTATATTGTGATGGGCTGGTGACCCTATGAGACTTGGTCTGCCCCCATCATATGGAGCTATCTTGAAGTCTGAGAGCAGGAACGGATATCAAAATTGGTGAGGATGTTCCATTTCTATATATACCAAGGTTAAATGGTTACCATTGATAGGGTTAATGTTTCTGCGTTCTCACATATTGAGACACAATAAGTTGTTATAGTGTCCCGTAGGCTCCATCATTTTCTTTTTGCCACACTTTCTTGGTTGCGTCAGAGATACAATATGCTTATATGACATATATCTATATCTTTGGACGCAACAATACATGGAAGTATTTTGGCTATCTAATATCACAGACAGTACATCTGTGTTTTTAGGTCCTTGTATTTTGCACATATTTTATCTAGTGGTAATAAATGTTAAGTTTTACATTTCTATAGCACTACACCTGCTTGTGTTTACATTTATTTTTTTGTGTAGTTATTTCTAAAACCCCTGCTGCTGCATTTTGATTCTACACCCAGAAACAAACTAGATCACAATAAGTAGAGATGTAGTGATTGATGAGAACTTTGTATCACCCAAGTTTTGTGACATCACGCCAGTAGTCCAGCTGAAGTCACAATTACAAGACAGCAACAAGGAGGATGTAGAGGTCTGGCTGGATTCTTCAACTAATGAAGGAACAACAGAAAAATCAGGTGAATCTGAAATCAGGAGATCGTCAAGATCAAGCAAAGGTATACCAGCTAAACGTCTATCCTACATTGTCAAGACACTACCTGAGTCAGAGCCGCAGTCATGGGATGAAATGCAAGCACTACCTGTCCATGAAAGAACAAAGTGGATCGATGCCGCTAATGAGGAAATCAAATCGCTTCATCAACTCCAAACTTGGAAACTCACCAAGCTACCACAGGGCAAAAAGGCAATCAAGTGCAAGTGGGTCTTCAAAACCAAATATGACTCAGAAGGTAAAGTCCACAGATTCAAAGCAAGGTTGGTCGCAAAAGGATATTCTCAAAAGTATGGCAAAGATTACGATGCTACATTTGCTCCAGTCACTAAACAGACCACGTTCAGAGCTTTGTTAGCTGTAGTTGCTGTACAAAAGATGTATGTCAGACATTTGGATATAAAAACTGCCTTTTTAAATGGTGACATTGAGGAGGACTTATACATGACTCAACCTGAAGGTTATGTAAAAAGAGGTCAAGAGAATCTTGTTTGCAAACTACAAAAATCTCTCTATGGTCTTAAGCAATCAGCAAGAGCATGGCACACCAAGATGAATAAAGTCTTGTTGGAAGACAAAATATACAGATGGAAAGTGGATGTATATTCTCTTATATGTGGACGACGTGATTGTTGTTCATCAAGACGACGCAGAAATTGGAAAAATGACTGAAATTCTGAATCAGCACTTTGAATCAAAAGACCTTGGAAGTGTGACATATTATCTAGGAATCCAAATCCAGAGAGAGGAAGATGGAAGTTTTCTTCTAAACCAAAGTGCAAAAATTAATTTGATTCTGAATCAGTTTAAAATGTCGGAGGTCAAAGGTATATCAACCCCAATGGAACCATCCTACCTGAAGCTGGAAGGAGAAGATGACCTGTTGCCTAACAATGAGAAATATCGTCAGGCAGTGGGGACACTTCTATACATATCAACTATGACTCGACCGGATATCACAACAACAGTTGGAATCCTTTGCAGATATGTGGAAAAACCGCGCCAAAGAGACTGGAATGCTGTTAAGAGACTTCTCCGATATTTGAAAGAAACGCAAGATGTAAATTTAAAACTATCTGCAGCAGGAGATCTAGAACTTACCGGCTATGTAGATGTGGATAGGGCTGGTGATTCGCGTGATCATAAATCCACAAGTGGATACTTGTTTAAAGTTGGAGAAAGTTCAATCTCCTGGTCTAGTAGGAAACAAGTGTCTGTTGCCTTGTCATCTACAGAAGCGGAGTATGTGTCCGCAGCCTATGCAAGCCAGGAGGTTGTTTGGCTAAGACAATTGATGGACGATCTTGGCAAACCGACAACTCAGCCGACGGTGATTTATGAGGACAACCAAGGATGCATTAAACTTGCATGCAGTGAAAAAATCAGTGATAGAACCAAGCACATTGACGTCAGACATCATCATCTACGTGATTTGATAGATCGTGGGATAATTCACTTTGTCTATTGTGAAACTGATAAGATGGTAGCTGACATTATGACAAAGCCATTGCCACGAGCTAGGTTAAAAGAATTGAGAACCACAATGGGACTAAGAGGATAAGTAGTTGTTGAGTGGGGGTGTTGGAATAATACATATTAATCTGTATGTGTATTGCAACAACTACTGTGCTGTTTCATATGTTGTGCATATTGTGAGGTTGTTAACAAAGTTTAGTTAAAAAAAAACTCCCACAGACAGGATGCCCCCTCCTTCTCTTCCTGTGTTGTTGTTATATATCTGATTTGATTTCCTCATGCTGCAGTAACACCAGACTCCATGCTGTGCCTATGCTGGATATGAATAAACCTACATTCTGTGTTCTAAACTCTGGATGTCACGCGGATTAATCCTCTGCTAACAGAAAGTGAGTAGATGGTGATGAGGTAGGGGGAGAGGGGAGGTTGTGAAGTTAGATAGGGAGCAGAGACGGGTGAAGATAAGGTCTAATGTATTTCCGTCTGTGTGGGTGGCTGAGGAGGAACATTGAGTAAGTTCAAAAGATAAAGTAAGACACAGGAGTTTGGAGGCTGCTGACTGGAGGGTGTCAGTAGGGATGCTGAAGTCACCCATTATGATAGTGGGAATGTCAGCGGAAAGAAAGTGAAGAAGCCAGGTGGAGAATTAGTCAATATAGGTAGTGGCCGGGCCCGGAGGTCGGTATATGACGGCCACTTGGAGGTAGAATTGATGCGGAC
Organism: Phyllobates terribilis; assembly: GCF_046119375.1. Taxonomy (NCBI): domain Eukaryota; kingdom Metazoa; phylum Chordata; class Amphibia; order Anura; family Dendrobatidae; genus Phyllobates; species Phyllobates terribilis. Next base: position 2,779,291 of record NW_027362809.1, on the reverse strand, counting down.
AGAGTGGACTTCAAAAGAGAAGATAAGGGAGGTTAGAGGTGGGATTGGATTAAAGGTGCAGTTGGTAGAAAGAAGAAGACCCACTCCTACGCCATGTATGTTGCCAAGGAGAAGAGTGTGGGCAAAGTGGAGGCCATCATAACACAGCGGAGCAAGGGAGGCAGTGTTGGAGGGTGTCAGCCATGTTTCGGTGAGGCCCAGGAAGGAGAAATTGTGAGAGGTAAGGAGGTCATGAATCACATGGAGCTTATTACAGACAGAGTGGGCATTTCAGAGTGCTCCAGAGAGAGGGAGCAGAGGGGTGGTCGTCAAGGACACAGGTTTTACATAGGAGAGATTGCGGTAATTCATATTAGGATGAGAGCGATAAGAGGGGGAATAAATGGGAAGTATCAGATGTGGGCAGGCTGACATTATGGGGAGGCAAACAAAGCAAATGCCTGGGGCCCCCACTCCCTCAGGGGCCCCCAGTGGGGGCATAATGGTTGCGGTCACACTGGGGGCTGTGTTGGGGGCTCCTTTCCAATTATCAATGAGACAGGAGCTACGTCGTTCCTGCACTCTCAATAGAAACGGCCAGGCAGCGCTCTATCCCCTCCAGCCCCTGCCAGTGACTTTGGTCTGAGACTGAGCTAGTTTTTTCTGCGCATGTGACAGGATGCTGAAGGAATCAGGTGAGGCGCTGACACGTACAAGTGTGTGAGGCAAAACCTGTGCCTCGTCCCAGCACTGCAGCCTCTGTCTGTTCCCTCTGACTCCCAGCTCATGGTCCGTGACTTGAAGCTTATCTTTTAATGTTCCATGCTATTATGGACAACAGCAAGATATCTTACTGAAAAGTGCAGCCGGCATTCCAGGCTGTGCGGTGGGCTGCCTTTTCTGCAATATATCTTAGTGGAAACTGTCAGACTGATGTCAGCTGAGCTCACCAAGCAGAAAACACTTTGGTAACTAGTAGCTGATGGAGCGGGGATGAGGGAGGCTGGGAGATAGGAGAGTGGGGGGTTGTCAGCAGGCTCGGACAGGCCTGGCGGGGTGCCAGGAAATTTCCCGGTGGGCCCCGGCCCCCTGCAGAGAAGGCAGAGGAGAATTTAAAAAAAAAAAAGGAAAAAAAAAAGTGGTCGCGGGCCCTTTAAGGGCGCGCGCACACACTCTCACCGCCGCCGCGATGCCCAGAACAGTAGCGGGAGTGGCCTGGGAGCAGGAGAGCCGAAGAGCAGAGCAGGGGCTGTACTGCAGCGTCACATTTAGCAGACAGGGCCGCACGTCTGCTGAAAGTGACGTCACAGCGCGCCCTGCACTGCAGTCTTCCGCCTTAGGAGCGCTTCTGTACTGTACAGATTGTGTAATATAGTGTGTGTTTGTATGAATTTTTATGTATATGCTGCCTGCCTGTGTGTGTATATGCCTGTGTGTGTGTGTGTATATATCCCTGTGTATGTGTATATGCCTGTGTGTACTGTATGTGTATATGCCTGCGTGTGTGTATATTCCTGTGTGTGTGTATATGCCTGCATTTGTGTGTGTATATGCCTGTGTGTGTACAGTGTGTGTATATGCCTGCCTTCATGTGTGTGTGTGTATGCCTGCATGTGTGTACAGTGTGTGTGTATATGCCTGCATGTGTGTGTGTATACAGTTATATGAAAAAGTTTGGGCACCCCTATTAATCTTAAGCTTAATGTTTTATAAAAATTGGTGTTTTTGCAACAGCTATTTCAGTTTGATATATGTAATAACTGTTGGACACAGTAATGTTTCTGCCTTGAAATGAGGTTTATTGTACTAACAGAAAATGTGCAATCTGCATTCAAACAAAATTTGACAGGTGCATAAGTATGGGCACCTCACCAGAAAAGTGACATTAATATTTAGTAGATCCTCCTTTTGCAAAAATAACAGCCTCTAGTTGCTTCCAGTAGCTTTTAATGATTTTCTGGATCCTGGATGAAGGTATTTTTGACCATTCCTCTTTATAAAGCAATTCCAGTTCAGTTAAGTTTGATGGTCGCCGAGCATGGACAGCCCTCTTCAAATGATCCCACAGATGTTCAATGATATTCAGGTCTGGGGACTGGGATGGCCATTCCAGAACATTGTCATTGTTCCTCTGCATGAATGCCTGAGTAGATTTGGAGCGGTGTTTTGGATCATTGTCTTGCTGAAAGATCCATTCCCTGTGTAACTTCAACTTTGTCACTGATTCTTGAACATTATTGTCAAGAATCTGCTGATACTGAGTGGAATCCATGTGTCCCTCAACTTTAACAAGATTCCCGGTGCCGGCATTGGCCATACAGCCCCAAAGCATGACGGAACCTCCACCAAATTTTACTTTGGGTAGCAAGTGTTTTTCTTGGAATGCTGTGTTTTTTTGCCGCCATGCATAACGCCTTTTTGTATGACCAAACAACTCAATCTTGGTTTCATCAGTCCACAGGACCTTCTTCCAAAAAGAAATTGGCTTCTCCAAATGTGCTTTTGCATACCTCAGCCAACTCTGTTTGTGGCGTGTTTGCAGAAACGGCTTCTTTCGCATCACTCTCCCATACAGCTTCTCCTTGTGCAAAGTGCGTTGTATAGTTGACCGATGCACAGTGACACCATCTGCAGCAAGTTGATGCTGCAGCTCTCTGGAGGTGGTCTGAGGATTGTCCTTGACTGATCTCACCATTCTTCTTCTCTGCCTTTCTGATGTTTTTCTTGGCCTGCCACTTCTGGCCTTAGCAATAACTGTCCCTGTGTTCTTCCATTTCCTTACTATGTTCCTCACAGTGGAAACTGACAGGTTAAATCTCTGAGACTGCTTTTTGTATCCATCCCCTGAACAACTATGTTGAATAATCTTTGTTTTCAGATCATTTGACAGTTGTTTTGAGGAGCCCATGATGCCACTCTTCAGAGGAGATTCAAACAGAACAACTTGCAAGTGGCCACTTTAAGTAGCTTTTCTCATGATTGCATACACCTGGCTATGAAGTTCAAAGCTCAATGAGGTTACAAAACCAAAAAAAGTGCTTTAGTAAGTCAGTAAAAAGTAGGTAGGAGTATTTAAAACAAGAAAATGATAAGGGTGCCCATACTTATGCACCTGTCAAATTTTGTTTGAATGCAGATTGCACATTTTCTGTTAGTACAATAAACCTCATTTAAAGGCAGAAATATTACTGTGTCCAACAGTTAATACATATATCAAATTGAAATAGCTGTTGCAAAAACACCAATTTTTATAAAACATTAAGCTTAAGATTAATAGGGGTGCCCAAACTTTTTCATATGACTGTATATACCTGCATGTGTGTATATGCCTGCATGTGTGTGTGTGTGTATGCCTGCATGTGTGTGTGTGTATATGCCTGCTTGTGTGTGTGTATGTATGCCTGCATGTGTGTGTGTGTATATGCCTGCATGTGTGTGTGTGTGTATATGCCTGCATGTATGTGTGTTTGTGTATGCCTGCATGTGTGTGTGTGTATATGCCTGCATATGTGTGTGTGTGTGTGTGTATATGCCTGCTTGTGTGTGTGTGTATGTATGCCTGCATGTGTGTGTGTGTATATGCCTGCATGTGTGTGTGTATATGCCTGCGTGTGTGTGTGTGTATATGCCAGCATGTGTATGTATTTGAGTGCCTGCATGCCTACGTGTATATGTGTCTTCACACGTTTGTGCGTGCTTCCCTGCTTGTCTGCATTTTTGTGTGTGATTGTCTGAGTGTGTCTGTGCATGATTGCGTGTGCATTTCTGTGTGTGCTTGCCTGCGTGTGTACGTGTCCCCATTTCTGTGGGTATGTGTATCTGCGTGTGTATATTAGGGCTCTTTCACATGTCCTGATATTTACGGGACTGGAGATATGTGTCCACCTGTGTGTCATCCGTGTGACACATACCAGTGCTTGGGAATCAGTGTACAGTTAACGCTGTTCCCAAGAGCCGGGTGCTGAGCGCTTGCCCTCATCATGGATCCCTGCCGGCACTGCGATCAGCAGCAGCAGGGTCAATGATGAGAGTAGTAGTCAACTCCCGCCGTGTCCAACTGTAAAAATAGGAATAAAATAAAAAAATCCTTGTACTCACCTCTCCTAAGTGTCACCCGCTGTAATCTGTGCGAGCGCTCACGCCGAAGAGAATGACTTCTGCAGCGAGCGGGCCTCGGAGCTGCACTCAGTGATTGACAGGGCACCGCTTGTTGAGCGCAGCTCCGGGGTCCACTTGCTGCAGGAGTCATTCTCCTCGGCGTGAGTGCTCGCACGGATTACAGCGGGTGACTCTTAGGAGAGGTGAGTATAAGGATTTTTTTTATTTTATTCCTATTTTTACAGTTGGACACTGCTGGAGTAGACTACTACTCTCATCATTGACCCTGCTGCTGCTGATCGCAGCGCCAGCAGGGATCTATGATGAGGGCAGCGCTCAGCACCCAGTGCTTGGGAAGAGCACTAACTGTCATCAGTGTGCGGGACGTTTTGCGGCCTGTGCAGCAGGTAAAAAACAGACGTGTCAGCGTGTTTTGCCCATGGACACCACATGGTCTGTGGAAAGTGGAAACACACTGACGTGTGCACATTCATTTGAATGGGTCTACGTGTACCAGTGTCTGTGGTACATGAGGAAACTGTCACCGCATGTACTGACGTGTGAAAGAGCCCTTAGTATGTGTCTGTGTGCGCTTGTTTTCGTGTGTGTAAGCGCGCTTCTGCATGTCTGTGTGGTCTTCCGATGATTTATTATATTTGGGGAGAGAAATTTTAGGAGACAAAATGGGGAGATGTGTGAAGAAACGGTATGGTGAACTAGAGGAGGGGTGGGAATGAGTGCAGGAACAGAATGGGGAAGGGGGATGTATAAGGAAACAGTATGGAGAGTGGGGGAATAGTGTGAGGAGATAGTATGGAGAGAGAAAAGTGTGATGTGACACAGCACAGAGACTAGGTAGTGAGGGGGAAGGTATAGAGATGCGGCAGTATAGGGGAAACAGTGTGAGGGCACAGAAAGGAGGTAACAGTATGCTGAGGAGGTGGAGTGTGATGAAGGGGCACAGTATAGAGACTGGGTAGTATAGGGGGGACACAGTGTGAGAGGACAGTGTGAAGAGGGGGCCCAGTATGGTAAGGAGAGGACAGTGTGGAGAGCATGTACCATAAGAGTTGTAGAGTGTATGTCATATTTTGTGCAGGGAGCATTGTAAGAGTTAGGTTTATTTAGGGGCTCAGTGTAGATATTTTATTCAGGAGCATTATAATGACTCTGCTATCTTTAAGGGCATCATGTGGTGATGTGCTGCAGAAGACCGGAGAAGATGGAAGTCTGCAGAGACGAGCTGTGGAACTCATCATGGAGTCTGGACAAGAGGAAGAACAGAAAGAGAACGACTCTAATCAGAGAAGCCGTCTCAGGTAAGATACCTGCATGTAAATGTTCATTTGTGATCCTGCCTGTGTCTCATCAGTAATGTGGTTCCTGTATGGTCTGCAGTCTGATGATGACTGATAACTCCCAGTATCTCTATTGTTAATTACATACTGGGAGTTGTAGGTTTATGCGATACAAAGATATATGGGTCTGACCTGACATTACAATTGATGGTGGTTCAGATGATGTATTCGTGTACTGATGTGTTTGTGCGCGTCTGCGTGTTTGTGCGCGTCTGCGTATCTGGAATAATATGTATTTTTGTAAGATGCGTGTATGTAACTGTGCATTGTGGTGTGTAATAACATTCATATGCTTGAGGCACCTTTACTAAATCTGTTAGGACTCACTCACATGTGTTAGGGAATTCCATTTGTCTTTCCACATTTAGGAACAGACAAGTGAAATATGCTAACCCTGACAAAACTGTCACCATAGGGATGTGCTTGTATGGACACGGGTTCAGGAGCTGAGCCTGCCCCATACTGGGCAGATGTCGGCTGTGTTACATAGCCGGCGTCTGCCTGTAACAGCAGTGATCAGAGCTCGCCTTGATTGCTGCTGTTTTGAGTATTTAAGTGCCCTTGTCAATCACTGACAGCGGCATTTAGATAGCACAATGGCCGGTGCATGCAGTCACCTGTTCCCTTCAGCCCCCTGTGACGCAGTTGCAGGTTGCTGATGGGTTGCCAGTAGTGCTGAGTGCGCGTGGTCGGATAAGAGACATTACAGTCACCGCGAGCTACAAAGTGCTGCAATAACGTCAGGCACCTTAATTGTGACACTTCCATGGAGCCCAACCTCAGGCTGAGCGTTATTGAATGACTAACATGGCAGCAACACCTGGCAACTAGTGCTGAGTGAGTGTGGTTGGATAAGGTGTGATCCCAGCATGCTCAGGTGTTATCTGAGTATCTTGTAGTGCTCTGCTAATATGCTCGAGTCCCCGGGGTAGCATGTTTTGCGGCGGTAGACAGAAGCAACACATGCAGGGATTACCTAACAAACAGGCAATTCCTGCATGTGTTGCGTCTGTCTACTGCCGCAAAACATGCTACCCCGGGGACTCGAGCATATTAGCAGAGCACTACAAGATACTCAGATAACACTTGAACATGCTGGGATCACACCTTATCCGACCACACTCACTCAGCACTAGTTGCCAGGTGTTGCTGCCATGTTAGTCATTCAATGAAGCTCAGCCTGAGGTTGGGCTCCATAGAAGATGTCACAATCAAGGTGCCGGACGTTATTGCAGCACCCTCACTTTGTAGTTCGTGGTGACTGTAATGTCTCCCTCCTTGCACCGACCCAATAACAGGAAGCGAGTGGCGGCAGGGAGAATAAAATGTAATTTTCTCTGTGTAGCCAATGCTTTTCCAATAAGCCGTCTAACCAGGCTTTACACCCTATTTACCTGCAGATTACCCTTTTATCTGCAGATAAATAGCGTTTTTCAAGGTGACAAGTTACCATTAAAGGGACTCTGGCAGTACGGAATGACTGTTCGAATATAGTCCTGCAACTTGGTGCTCCACAGCGCGGCCAATCATGTAATTATAGAACATTATAGAAAAGCATAACAAGTAATAAAACCGTTTATGGTGGGCTGTAGTGTGGGCCCCTAGAGTCAGTTCCCCTGGTGGGCCCTAGCCACCCCAGTCCGACCCTGGTTGTCAGCCTGCAGAATCACATCAAGTGTGTGATGACAGGGGGAGCATCTGGAGCAGTTCAAATTTGTTGAAGAGGTCCTGTTTACTGTGCTTATTACACAATAAGAAGATTTGATAAGTCCTGGGCGGGAGCTTTAAAGGGAACCTGTCACCAGAAAAAGCACTATTAACCTGCAGATATGGGGTCAATCATCAGGGTAATAGCGTTACTAACCTGCCTGGTGCCTGCACTTAGCTGAACGCTGCGAGGAGAAAATGAACTTCATTCCTTCCAGCAGTGTTCCAGTTTCAGTCACGGGGCGGTGCCGGCGCGGTTTCAGTCACCGGTCTGAAAATACAGAGCAGTGGCTGTAACTGCGCCCCCGGCCCTGACTGACAGTCGCTCTGCATTGGGGCCGGCTGTCAGTCAAGGCCAGGGGCACGGTACTGTAAACTCAGATCGGTGACTGATCCTGTGCCCCCATGACTGAAACTGAACGTTGCTGGAGTGAATAAAGGACATTTTCTCCTCATAGCGTTCTGATATGTGTGGGCACCGGGCAGGTTAGTAACGCTATTAACCTGCAGATTAAGCCTATATCTGCAGATTAATAGCGTTTTTTTCTGGTGACAGGCTCTCTTTACAATACCCAGCTGACTTGACTTGAGCAACCAATAGTTGCTCTAGAGGGTGAGGGGAGGAGCGCAGAACCACTGTGCAGAAAGGAGACCAGCCATTGGCAGCATTTCTCAAAGGTGCACAAAGAAAAGTTTAGTATTTTGTTGTGTCATATTCAACCTCAGGTAATGGATTTAAAGGGGTTGTCAACTACTAGGGAACCCCCTCTCAAAGGGTTTATCTAGAATTATATTCATTTTTTACTATGGGCATAAGTGCTGACAGGCAGGTGGTTACTAACTACCTGCCTATTCTACCCAGCGCAGATCTCTCCTAGCACAGAGTGGTCACAGACCATTCCTGACGATCATTCTGAGACTTCCGCTGACGTCACATTGTCGCAACAGCTTCTCTTCCGCTCTGTAGCCAGGGTGTAACTGCTGATGTCATGCTGACAGCCAGCTCCTCGCTGCCTCATTGCGGGGAGCCGTCTCTCAATTAGCATGATGTTGACAGTCACATCCTGGCAACAGAGCAGCCCAAGTTACACCACTGACACCAAACATCTACCGCAAAAACTACATAATAGCTCTGCGTTATCAATACAGTTGTTGGGACTGCTTAAGGATCTTTGATGACACCACAGTCGTAACCATGATATCATCACAGGTCCTGTACTGTGCAGGAGTTTAGAAGAAGTGAAGAGGAAGAGACAGACTGGTAAGTATTGTGCATATATACAGTACAGACCAAAAGTTTGGACACACCTTCTCATTTAAAGATTTTTCTGTATTTTCATGACTATTAAAATTGTACATTCACACTGAAGGCATCAAAACTATGAATTAACACATGTGGAATTATATACTTAACAAAAAAGTGTGAAACAACTGAAAATATGTCTTATATTCTAGGTTCTTCAAAGCAGCCACCTTTTGCTTTGATGACTGCTTTGCACACTCTTGGCATTCTCTTGATGAGCTTCAAGAGGTAGTCACCGGAAATGGTCTTCCAACAATCTTGAAGGAGTTCCCAGAGATGCTTAGCACTTGTTGGCCCTTTTGCCTTCACTCTGCGGTCCAGCTCACCCCAAACAATCTCGATTGGGTTCAGGTCTAGTGACTGTGGAGGCTAGGTTATCTGGCGTAGCACCCCATCACTCTCCATCTTGGTCAAATAGCCCTTACACAGCCTGGAGGTGTGTTTGGGGTCATTGTCCTGTTGAAAAATAAGTGATGGTCCAACTAAACGCAAACCGGATGAAAAAGCATGCCGCTGCAAGATGCTGTGGTAGCCATACTGGTTCAGTATGCCTTCAATTTTGAATAAATCCCCAACAGTGTCATCAGCAAAGCACCCCCACACCATCACACCTCCTCCTCCATGCTTCACGGTGGAAACCAGGCATGTAGAGTCCATCCGTTCACCTTTTCTGCGTCGCACAAAGACACGGTGGTTGGAACCAAAGATCTTAAATTTGGACTCATCAGAGCAAAGCACAGATTTCCACTGGTCTAATGTCCATTTCGTCTGTTCTTTAGCCCAAACAAGTCTATTCTGCTTGTTGCCTGTCCTTAGCAGTGGTTTCCTAGCAGCTATTTTACCATGAAGGCCTGCTGCACAAAGTCTCCTCTTAATAGTTGTGGAAACGATGTGTCTGCTGCTAGAACTGTGTGTGGCACTGACCTGGTCTCTAATCTGAGCTGCTGTTAACCTGCGATTTCTGAGGCTGGTGACTCGGATAAACTTATCCTCAGAAGCAGAGGTGACTCTTGGTCTTCCTTTCCTGGGGCGGTCCTCATGTGAGCCAGTTTCTTTGTAGCACTTGATGGTTTTTGCAACTGCACTTGGGGACACTTTCAAAGTTTTCCCAATTTTTCGCACTGACTGACCTTCATTTCTTAAAGTAATGATGGCAACTCGTTTTTCTTTACTTAGCTGCTTTTTTCTTGCCATAATACAAATTCTAACAGTCTATTCAGTAGGATTATCAGCTGTGTATCCACCAGACTTCTGCACAACACAACTGATGGTCCCAACCACAATCATAAGGCAAGAAATCCCACTTATTAAACCTGACAGGGCACACCTGTGAAGTGAAAACCATTGTTGGAAGACCATTTCCAGTGATAACCTCTTGAAGCTCATCAAGAGAATGCCAAGAGTGTGTAAAGCAGTCATCAAAGCAAAAGGTGGCTGCTTTGAAGAACCTGGAATATAAGACATATTTTCAGTTGTTTCACACTTTTTGTTAAGTATATAATTCCACATGTGTTAATTCATAGTTTTGATGCCTTCAGTGTGAATGGACAATTTTCGTAGTCATGAAAATACAGAAAAATCTTTAAATGAGAAGGTGTTTCCAAACTTTTGGTCTGTACTGTATATATATGTGCTTAATAAATATATATATATATATAAACACAAGTCTATATCTATGTGCTCATATATACAGTGGGGAAAATAAGTATTTGATACATTGCTGATTTTGCAAGTTTTCCCACCTACAAAGAATGAAGAGGTCTGTAATTTTTATCGCGGGTACACTTCAACTGTGAGAGACAGAATATAAAAAGTAATCTAGAAAATCAGACTGTATGATTTTTACATTTTTACATAATTAATTTGTATATTATTGCTTGAAATAAGTATTTGATATAATAGAAAAACTGAACTATGTGTATGTAGCATCCACAGTTATAAATCCCGGCAGCACAGACAAAAGTTAATAAGTGTAAAGATTGGCAATTGCCCAATGAATGAGCAAAATGCTGCTCATTCATCGGGTGATTGGATTGTTTATGGCAGAACAAAAAATCATTATTCTCAGCAGCACATCACTAGTAATTGTTCATCACTGTTCATCATGCGCTCATCATTGTTAGTCAGCCTGTCTAAAGACGCCAATATCAAGCACAGAACGACTTGACAATTGCACTCGCTTAACGGCCTGAACTCTGTGCATGTAAATGCAACTGAAATGTTTCTGTGTGATGGTACAATATATGAGCGTTTGGTGCCCCACTTTAAACTTTTGCCCAGGGCCCCACTTTGGCTAAAACCGGCCCTGGATGTGGGGGGAACAGGATTGGAAGATATGTCGCCTGCAGTGAGGAGAAGCAGAGAGAGGTAGAGCAGGTGGGAGAAGGAGAGTGACTGTTTTTTCATGTTTTAGTAGGATAGATCTGAGGTTGAAGAGCAGTATGGCAGATGAGGACAGGTGTGGAGATAAGAGGGAAGGAGAGATAATTATTTGGTTAGAGGGTGCTGAGGTTTGGGGATAGCGAAGGAGACTGAGGATTAGTGGAGCCAAAACTGTGAGCATATGTAAGCATGTTGAAGGAGTAGGAGTAGGTTAAAAGAAAAGCTAGGTACATGTAATAAGCAGTGCTTACTGTTCCCTTCTGGTTTATTCCTGGTATACAGTGGGTACGGAAAGTATTCAGACCCCTTTAAATTTTTCACTCTTTGTTTCATTGCAGCCATTTGGTAAATTCTAAATAGTTCATATTTTACTCATTAGAGTACACTCTGCACCCCATCTTGACTGAAAAAAAACAGAAATATAGAAATTTTTGCAAATTTATTAAAAAGAAAAATTTAAATATCACATGGTCATAAGTATTCAGACCCTTTGCTCAGACACTCATATTAAAGTCACATGCTGTCCATTTCCTTGTAATCCTCCTTGAGATGGTTCTACTCCTTCATTGGAGTCCAGCTGTGTTTAATTAACTGATAAGACTTGATTTGTAAAGGCACACCCCTGTCTATATAAGACCTAACAGCTCACAGTGCTTGTCAGACCAAATGAGAATCAAAGGAACTGCCCAAGGAGCTCAGAGACAAAATTGTGGCAAGGCACAGATCTGGCCAAGGTTACAAAAGAATTTCTGTATTACTCAATGTTCCTAAGGGCACAGTGGCCTCCATAATCCTTAAATGGAAGAAGTTTGGGACCACCAGAAGTCTTCCTAGACCTGGCCATCCAGCCAAACTGAGCAATCATGGGAGAAGAGACTTGGTGAGAGAGGTAAAGAAGAACCCCAAGATCACTGTGGCTGAGCTCCAGAGATGCAGTAGGGAGATGGGAGAAAGTTCCATAAAGTCAACTATCACTGCAGTCCTCCACCAGTCAAGGACTCCCAGACTATGAGAAATAAGATTCTCTGGTTTGATGAGATGAAGATAGAACTTTTTGGTGATAATTCTAAGCAGTATTTGTGGAGAAAACCAGGCACTGCTCATTACCTGCCCAATACAATCCCAACAGTGAAACATGGTGGTGGCAGCATTGCTATGGGGGTGTTTTTCAGCTGCAGGGACAGGATGACTGGTTGCAATTGAAGGAAACATGAATGTGGCCAAGTACAGAGATATCCTGGATGAAAACCTCTTCCAGAGTGCTCTTGACCTCAGACTTGGCCAAAGGTTCACCTTCCAACAAGACAATGACCCTAAGCACACAGCTAAAATAACAAAGGAGGGGTTTGAGAACCACTCTGTGACCATTCTTGACTAGCCCAGTCAGAGCCCTAACCTAAACCCAATTGAGCGTCTCTGGAAAGACCTGAAAATGGCTGTCCACCAACGTTCAGCATCCAACCTGACGGAACTTGAGAGGATCTGCAAGGAAGAATGGCAGAGGATCCCCAAATCCAGGAGTGAAAAACTTGTTGCACCATTCCGAAGAAGACTCATGGCTGTACTAATTCAAAAGGGTGCTTCTACTCAGTACTGAGCAAAGATTCTGAATACTTATGACCATGTGATATTTCAGTTTTTCTTTTTTAATAAACTTGCAAAAATGTCTACATTTCTGTTTTTTTCAGTCAAGATGGTGTGCAGAGTGTACTTTAATGAGTAAAATATGAACTATTTAGAATTTACCAAATGGCTGCAATGAAACAAAGAGTGAAAAATGTAAAGGGGTCTGAATACTTTCCGTACCCACTGTATTACTGCAGCACACTTACAGAGCAACACAGAATTCGTCACCAGACCTGTATCTACACATGTAAACCTACATAAGAGATATCACTAAAGAGAAGTGTGTTGTACCCCTAAGAAGATATCAAAACCAAAAAGAAGGGAATCCTAGTCAAATACCGCTCAATATATATAATGTTAATAAATATGGAGGAGACGGAGACCCAAACGAAAACAAAGGTTTGTTAAATATATAAACCATTTTATTGTACATCAATTATAAATATAATACCAATAATACAACAATACAAGGTAAGGGGGAGAAGTACAATTAAAAAACGGAGGATGGAAACAATCCCTGAATATAAGGATAGAACCAGATAATGAGGAGCTCCTGTGAGATGAAAAATGCTCTAGAGTTCTAGGGGCAAACACAATTAAGGTGGGCTAGTAATTACTGCAAACTGCGAGACTAAGAAATATGATGAATAGTCTATAAAAAACAGGAAAAAATATGAATATACCTGCAAAAGAAGTATACTAACAAGTAGAATATGCAAGCATATAATCCGGTATAATTAAATAAATTAAATACTAAAACCTCACAGCTAACTGACAATTATATAAGGTATAAATATCAGAGAGTTTAGCTGATCAATTGTGAGTGGCCGTAGTTTTAATAAGAACCCGGAAAAAAGGCTCGATGTTTATAATACGTTTTAACAGTACGCAAAATATAGGTGAAGCAACCCTGATGTTCTACAGCACTAGTGTCTTATAAGTGGCGTGCATTGCAGTCAGTTAAATAAATACATAGTAGAGAGCAGGAAGGCAAAACTTTAAACTTTGCCTGTATAATACCCCTGCAATATCTATATAATAATCAGAAGTTGGTCAAAAGACGAGATGGCCGCAGTAGATGCTAATCCCCAATATGGGGTGCAGGTGAAAATAATGAAGCCAATTAACCCTGGTAGATATAATCATAACAAGAGCATAAAGAGATAAACATATGATGGTATCAGGAGAGCCCGAAGATAATCAGTCATAAAGTATGTGCACCAGTACCATGTCTCACGAGAAGCACAGGAGCATCCAGATGGTGTGTGTGAGCCTCGACATGCATTTCACCAACTGCGGCCTCGTCAGGCTCTCCGGACACCGTCATATGTTTATGTCCTTATGCTTTTGTTATGATTATATCTAGCAGTGTTGCTAGATATAATGCTATGATTTAACAAAAAAAAAAACCTGGCCTCCTCCACCCCTTAATAGCCAGCCATCACACACCTTATTTCCCCCGTCGCCCAGTACAGCTCAATGAGTTGTTATGGAGGAGGGGGAAAAGTGTAACTATAGTCACAGGTAAATGTAATTATTTTACATAGCAAAGCAATACAGCTTTAAATGCTATGATTTAAAAAAAAAAATCTGGCCTTCTTCCACCCCTTAATAGCCAGCCATCACACACCTTATTTCTCCGTCGCCCAGGACAGCTCAATGAGTTGATATAGAGGAGGGGGAAAAGTGTAACTATAGTCACCAGTAGTCACCGGTAAATATAATTTTTTTTACATAGCAATGCAATATAGCTTTAAATGCTATGATTTAAAAAAAAAAAAAACTGGCCTCCTTCCACCCCTTAATAGCCAGCCATCACACACCTTATTTCCCCGTCGCCCAGGACAGCTCAATGAGTTGTTATAGAGGAGGGGGAAAAGTGTAACTATAGTCACCGGTAGTCACCGGTAAATATAATTATTTTACATAGCAAAGCAATATAGCTTTAAATGCAATGATCAAAAAAAAAAAAAAAACTGGCCTCCTTCCACCCCTTAATAGCCAGCCATCTCACACCTTATTTCCCCGTCGCCCTGGACAGCTCAATGAGTTGTTATGGAGGAGGGGGAAAAGTGTAACTATAGTCACCGGTAGCCACCGGTAAATATAATTATTTCACACAGCAAAGCAATATAGCTTTAAATGCTATGATTTAAAAAAAAAAAAAAAAAAAAAAACTGGCCTCCTTCCACCCCTTAATAGCCAGCCATCTCACACCTTATTTCCCCGTCGCCCAGGACAGCTCAATGAGTTGTTATGGAGGAAGGGGAAAAGTGTAATTATAGTCACCGGTAGTCACCGGTAAATATAATTATTTTACATAGCAAAGCAATATAGCTTTAAATGCAATGATCAAAAAAAAAAAAAAAAAAAAAACTGGCCTCCTTCCACCCCTTAATAGCCAGCCATCTCACACCTTATTTCCCCGTCGCCCTGGACAGCTCAATGAGTTGTTATGGAGGAGGGGGAAAAGTGTAACTATAGTCACCGGTAGTCACCGGTAAATATAATTATTTTACATAGCAAAGCAATATAGCTTTCAATGCTATGATTTAAAAAAACAAACCAAAAAAAAAAAACTGGCCTCCTTCCACCCCTTAATAGCCAGCCATCTCACACCTTATTTCCCCGTCGCCCAGGACAGCTCAATGAGTTGTTATGGAGGAGGGGGAAAAGTGTAACTATAGTCACCGGTAGTCACCGGTAAATATAATTATTTTACATAGCAAAGCAATATAGCTTTAAATGCTATGATTTATAAAAAAAAAAAAACTGGCCTCCTTCCACCCCTTAATAGCCAGCCATCTCACACCTTATTTCCCCGTCGCCCAGGACAGCTCAATGAGTTGTTATGGAGGAAGGGGAAAATTGTAATTATAGTCACCGGTAGTCACCGGTAAATATAACTAGAATATTTTTTCTCTTATGTACTATATACATAGCGTAACACTATACATATAGTATCATAAGGCTCTTATTGTCAGGGGCATGTAGTGTGCATGGTATTCCCAGGCACACCATAATGCCACACATAAAAGTCCCTACTGGGCACTTACCTCCCTTGCCTCATCCATCTTTATGGCCATCCTTTTGAACAGGAATATCTTCTGTGTTCTTCTGGGGTCCTGATCCTGGCTTGAGTCCTGACACGCTTATTTCTTGCTTGTCCAGGTCCTGCTTGCCCTTCCGGATCTTCTTATTTTGATGTTCTTCTTGGGGTTTAGGAAGACAGCTTGCTCTGATGATATTAAAGAGCCGGTGGATGGTTTGGGGTTTTCCAGCTGATGTTGGTAAATGAAAACCCCGTGAACAAGGCCTGGTGGTCTGCTGAGAGGGCTAAGTTGTTAGCCTCTGCTGCTTCCAGAATTTGAAGATTGAATGGTCTGGAGCCGCGCTGGATGTTACTTGGCTATAAGAGAAAAAGAAAACACAAGAAGGTGATTACATAAGAACAGTATATAGTAAAGTTCAGGAAAGCTAGAGGCTCTCTACATATGTCAACCAATGATCGGCAGATTTTGTCACTATCTGCTGATCATTTAACATGTATGGGGGCTTACAATCTCACCACTGACAAATCAGCGACCTTCACTGTTATTAGTAATCTGACGAATTTGGAAAAAGTGATTAAAGCTATGTGAAACTATTCATAAATGAGTCTGTATAAAACATCTCCTCTAATACTTACTGGCACAGGAACATGTGGGGGACACATTCTAAGGGCTTCCACCGAGTCCCAGTCAATACGCTGGAAAAACCTATGGGCTCTGATGTTACCATGGACTCCGAGGCGCCTGGCAGGATCTTCCCGGAGGAGCTACAAAAGAAGAAAAAAAAATGTTTATATTTATATAACAGCTTCATAAATAAAATTTAACTAAAATAAATAAATATTATATATATTTATGAAAAAAAAAGCCTAATATTAGTGTTTTTTTTCTGACATCTTCAATAATACATGACAGGTAATATATACCATCACGTCACCCCTACAAGTGTTTACGTGTTATATTGAACACGTAAACACTTGACCTAACATGAGATTCCACTCCCACCAATGGAGCTGAATATAATAGTAAATTACCGCTAACATCACAATAAATCACACAATAATATAAAAGTAATACAACTTATATCATGTACTGACCTTTTTAATGATGTTCTTCGCCTCCTTGCTGGAAGCGTTGAATAGTCCTCGATGGTATTTGGACCTGCTGGTAATCATGATGTTCAAAATGATGCCAAATGCATACCAGTCTACCCCAGCATTGTACTCCTCCGCAGCCAGCATCTCAGGAGCCATGAAGCCTGGTGTCCCAGCGTATTCGGTGGCTGTCCGGTCTCCATAGATGTTCTCAAGTGCCAGACCGAAGTCGGCAATCTTTATATGGCCCGTCGCAGCCACCAAGATGTTAGAAGGCTTGAGATCTCTGTGAAGAAGACAAATGGATTCTTATCAGTGTCCGCTGTATAATTCTCAGTATTGCTGTGTATAGTTATAGGCATCACTGGTGGTGGAGGATTAGATGTATTTCTAGTTACCGGTGGATGATGCCCTTAGAATGCAGGTGTTGAATTCCACACACAAGTTCTGCGGCGTAGAATCTGGCCGAAAGAAAAGAGGAGAAAATAGTTTTTAGTGAATCAGAAACTCAGAAATATATATTGCCCAAAAGACTAGACAGGCAGGACTTATCAGGATTTTATATTTCTGGTTATTATATACAAGTATTTATATTATTATAATGGTCTAGAAGGGCAGTCGCACATATCGTATTGATTATAAGGCACCTGGACCTGCTCATCCTAAGTATAGGACATCAATGTTAAAGTAGTGGATAACCTCTTTAAGTTCCTTCTTGCCTATAGGGATACACAATTGCTACTATTACAATGTATATTCATATGGTGTTAAAGGATTATCCAGGATCAGAAAAACATGGTGTCTTTCTTTAAAAAATAACGCCACATGACTAATGTGAATGAGGATGAACTGCGATGCCTCACACAACCTGTGGACAGGTGCGGTGCTATTTTTGGAAATAAAAATTAGAGCTGTATTTTTCTAAGTGTTTCCCTAATAACATCCCTGTGAATGGGAGATATGAATTTACGTGAACGTTAGGGCTAACAATCGAATCAATCTAGTCAGTCTCATTTAGAAAATACATAGCTGTATGGCTTAGACTGTGAATACTGTACCGTGCACTGGGGATGTCAAGACACCCCTTCCTCATCAGGAGATGGTGGAATTCGCCACAGGTGACATACTCCATCCCAAGAAGCACAAGCTCCTGTCAGACAAGACGTAGAAATCAGTCGTATGATAAAGTCATTGTAGCAGTCATACATTTACTAACACTCAATAATCAGTGATTTCTTCTGCGATTTCTTCTGTGATTAATCTCTGTTCCACTTACTCGTGGAGATATAGTTACATAATAATAGCAGTAATGATACTTTCTTCTTTTACTATGTGTTTATTAGTTATTCTAAGTATATACATATAGAAGATATATCTACATATGTAGAATGTGATGTGCTAAATGTACAGCATTACTTTTCACTGTAATGTTGCCTTCTGCATTTCTCACCATTATGAAGTACTCATTAAGAATGACATCCATAGGGGTGGACAAATGACTTCAGATATTGGGAGCCAGTTGAACCACTCCAAGACTTTCCATAGACTTCAATAGAGAAACCCCAAAAGTTAACCGTCAGCATCATATTTCTAGGCACATTGCCTGGTTCCCAGGGTTTGTCCAGTGTTCCCACAGTAGGTGACAGCTACACATACAAGGAGCAGGACATGAAAATGTTTCCAATGCTGAAATGTTAACAAACACCAGATATAAACGTGGACATATCCTGTGCATATAGATGAGTGCACTTTATTCTTTATCCAATATTAATGAACAGGTCACAATTTTACCTTGGTCTGAAAGGCGAATGTGCCATGAAGAAGGAAGGGGCTGCCAGATGCAAGTTGTAACACACGCCGCTCCACCAACGCGCGCTCCTCTCCTTCAGCTAGCAGGTTCCTCTTTGTGATGACTTTTACAGCAAATTGCTGGCGGGTATATCTATCTTCCGCCAGCACCACCTAGAAAAAAATGGTCATTAGTTGATGATCTTCATTAAAGGTGTTGTCTGGCCTTGGGGTACAAGTCTGCAGACACTTTATGTGAGTGTAGACTCATGAGGATTCTCCAGTGATGGGAGCAGATGGTCATTTATCCGGCCTCACTCAATTCCCTTGTATTGAGCGAGCCTGTGTAAGGGGGTGTTGACTGGACCGTCGCATTCATACCCCTGAAGACACCAATCGTGTTGTATTGTAGTGTAAACGATGTCCTGCAGTTTTCAGTATATATGGTGTAATTACATAGTTACAGTATGTCATATTATGTGAATTGTAATATAGAGTGTGATATGGTCATATGTATAATGTATAGTGTACAGCATAGGATTGCGCAAGATAAGACATAGTTTAGGACTTAGGAGTTGACATAGGTAGGATGAGAATAGTGTAAGAAAGTGTTCATGTTTAGGACTAGCTCATAGTGGGAGGGAAAAGTGCCAGTTAAAGGAGACTGCTTCCTGTTTGTAGAGCGTTCGTGAGTGATATAAGATCAAATTCAAGGGCAGTTGGGGCTGATATCAAGAGTGAGTACATATTGTTCTGGGTGATATGAGGCCTTACAAAAATTCACTGCAGACATTCCTGCAATGTCCGGAGATCAGGGCTCAATTCAGGTGCTATGGCAAGCACCTCACCCCTTTACATACAGAGGAAGATGGACGTGCAATTGTGTATGGGAAATGTAACAGATCTCGGGTGTATTGTGGAACTCAACTGGGAAATCCTGGGGCTGACAGGATCAGTGAACGTAGGGATAGTCCAGTTAGAACGTAAATAAATGCTGAAAATGTTCTGTACTATGGAAATAAGAAATGGAGAATGTTGTGCCCGATACTGTGTATTACAATCTGATGCAATTGAACTGTCGAGTAAACTTCTGTGTGTTGAAACGAACTGAGTGTTCCCTAATCTATGTGCGGCAGCTCCTTAAGTTGAAGACCTGGAGACAGCTGGGGCCTGTGGCCTACAAGTGAGTGTAACGCACCCTACACGCAACAGCACATTTGAACTGGCACACAATTTTTCTGTAAAGTGCCAGGGCGACATGGACAGCTGCACATGTCTCGTCGGCACATGACCACATGTATGCAAATTGCATACCTGCAGTTATGCTCCTGCCCATTCCTGGCACCGGCACTGGAGAACCTCAACAGCACACACACTGCACACTGTGAGGACTCACAAGTCTGTAGTCACATAGTTACTGCAGACTTGTACCCTAAGGCCGAACAACTCATTGAAATAAGTGTGGAGGGGAGCAGGAAAGTGACACCATTGCTATTTCTTTAATAATTATTTTATATTTCTACAGTTTCTTACTAGCTTACATACAGGAGATCTAATAGCTATAAACATGGGCACTAGGAAATAACCCCACTAGAATTACCCATTAAAGCTAGGAGGTTAAAGGATTACTTCAGTCTTAGCCATGCATGATTGAGACAGGAATAACTACAACTCCAGAGCTGGTTGGCATTATTCCTGTGTCAGCCATGAAAAGCTGAGATGAGAATCAATATAAACAGACTGTGTTGGGGTGCAGAGCTCAGCTGTACATAGATGCTGGCATCAAAGACCATGCTGCAAATGTATGCCTATCTATACTAGGGTTATTTTGTGCAGCATATATACTTTATCACATTTGGCGTCTATTACACTTTATATGTGTGTAGGAATTATTTCCACCCAACATACCTTTTTCTAATAGCCTATTATGTATACATTACTTAATATTGCTGCATATTCTTTTGTTATGCACCATGGGGTTTGCCTGTGTTTTTAGCCTTATCTGATTTTCTCTTTTTTCATCAGATTTTATCATGTGTCTAAATTGTACTAATAAAATATATACCTTTTATGCTACCTTGGCTATTGCTCATAGTTTTTTGTATAGGTTATTTCAAGATCGATAAAGATTTAAGCAAAACAAAAGATCATTTTACCCTATGAAAGACCACTTTGCTTGTTTGTCGGGCGAACGTCAGCCTGTTTCTACTGGTTTCCGATAACTGCGCAGTGTGAATGCACCTTAAACTGCAGCACAGACCTGAGACTACATTTGCAGACACTTTGTCCTGAT
Source organism: Phyllobates terribilis (assembly GCF_046119375.1). NCBI lineage: Eukaryota > Metazoa > Chordata > Amphibia > Anura > Dendrobatidae > Phyllobates > Phyllobates terribilis. The sequence continues at coordinate 2,758,613 of NW_027362809.1, read as the reverse complement.
CCTAAACTCCTTTTCACTCCACAGCACCTCTGGTGTCAGGTTTTATGTTGCAGTGATGCCAGGAGTTAGGCTATGTGCCCACGATGCAGAAATGAAGCAGAAAATTTCTGCAGCATTTCTGCATCTCCCTGGCAGAAAAAACGCATGCAGATTGTACATGCAGATTGTGCATGCTTTTTTCCTGCAGAATACATGCGGACCCACATGCGGATTCACATGCGTTTCCGCATGCAGATTGACAAGCGCTTTCCAGGCGATAGCATCACTTGGAAAGTGCTTGACAACTAGGTCACACTGTATAAATCCATGCAAACAGCATGGATTTATACAGTGTGAAACGTAAAAATAAAATAAAATAAAGCTATACTCACCCCCGATGCCCCGGCATGGCTGCAGCGCTCCTTCCTGTCTAGTTCCCGGCTGCCGGCATATCGTGAGACAGAGCGGTGAAGGGCCTGCGGTCACATGACTGTGACGTCACCACAGGTCCTTCAGCGATGCCGGCATGCAGAGAAGCCTTCGGAAAGGTGAGTATTAACTTTATTTATTATTTTATTCTTTTTTTTACAGGAACAATGGTACCCAGGTCTGGATGAGAGTCTTCTCTCCTCCTGAACTGGGTACCATCCGTACATAGAGACGCATAGAATTCACTTGTAGAAATGTACAGACGCGCATTCTATGCGTCTCAATGCAAGTCAATAGCGGGGCTTCCGCTGCGCTTCCGCAAAATTAAATGACATGCTGCAGATTTTTGTACGCAGCATAAACGCTGCGGAAAAATGTGCAGCATGTGCATAGAACATGCGGAATCCCCTTGGGGACCATGGGGTGCGGATTACCTAGTGTTTCACAAGCGTTTCCGCTGCGGAAATTCCGCATCATAAACGCTTGAAAAACGCTACGTGGGCACCCAGCCTTATAAGAATTGCAGAAAACACGAGAGGTGAATATATTGTGAAGAGTATGCTTTGGGATATTTGCTGGCTTCTCTGGTAATCAAGGAGCTCTCTCCTTTTCCCAGGAATGTCCTAAAAAATCAGAGAGTTGTCTGTAATAGTATTAGGAGGCTTGTCCTCAATTCCATTTTTGTCCTAACTTCAGGGAGTAGTATGATTAAAAAAATAAAACGATACTACCCTGATAAATCCTTTGCTATTCCAGAGCCTGGCACAGTAGTCCAAACCTGCACTTGTTTACCTTGCTGCAGACAATCACTGGTCTCATTGAGGATGTCTCTATTTATTGGACAAAACCATTGAGACGAGTCATTGGTTAGCAATCAGGAGAATGTATGAGACGTCACCACTGCTGACACGGAATTTTTTGAATTATTACTTTTTAACTGTGGACAATATCTTTAATAAATGTCATTCTCAGTACACACACATATATTTACTCATACTTATGTAGCTACGTACATGCAGATGTACAATGTAGTGCCTTGAAAAAGTATTCACATCCTGTGAACTTTTCCACATTTTTTCAAGTTACATGCAAAAACTTAAATGTATTTTATTGGAATTTTATGTGATATACCAACACAGAGTACAAGTATTTGTGAAGTGTAAAGGAAATGATACATGTTTTTCTGAATATTTTAAAAATGTAAATCTGAAAATTGTGACGTGCATTTGTATTCAGCCCCTCTGAGTCAACACTTTGTAGGACCACCTTTTGCTGCAATTACTGCTGCAAGGTATTTTTCTACCAGCTTTGCACTATAGGTTGAAATTTTTGCCCACTCTTCTTTGCATACTAGCTGTGAGATTGGATAGAGAGCGTTTGTGAACAACAATTTTTAAGCCTTGCCACAAATTCTCAATGAGATTTATGTCTGGACTTTAACTGGGCTATATAAACACACGAGTATGTTTTTATTTAAACCATCTTATTGTAGCTCTGGAAGTATGTTTAGAGTCATTGTCCTGCGGGAAGGTGAACCTTCATCTCTGTTTCAAGTTTTTCCAGCCTCTAACAGGTTTTTCCTACAAGATTGTCTTGTATTTAGCTCCATCCATCTTCTAATCAACTCTGACGAGCGTCCCTGTTAAAGAAAAGCATCCCCACAGCATGAAGATTCCACCACCATGTTTGACGGTGGGGATGGTGTTTTCAGGGTGATCTGCAGTGTTAGTTTTCCTCCACACTTAGTGTTTTTCATTTAGCAAAAAATTTAAATTATTGGTCTCATCTGACCAGAGCACATTCTTCCACATTCTATGTGGGTGACACAGCTAGCATGGATAAAGGTGGATGAAAGTGCTCTGGTCACATATTTGCATGTAGAGTTTCTACGGCAGCTGTCACTTCTGCATGATGTTGTCTATACAGGTGTCTGGCCCACACTTGCACAGCCAACAGGATCGTGCACCTGTATTGAAAAATAGATGTTGTTATCTGCTGGCCATCCAAGATTCCAAGGTGCAGGCATGTGGGGAAAACAGCAGCACCTGCAACTTCCTAGTGCAGAAGTTAGAGGCACCAGAAAAATACTTTAACCCACTGTAGACTATCAGAAAACACTATTACACATATATAGGTAGCAACACATTTGGAAACCGCCCTGCATCTGCCTTTGTCAGAAACACCTGAATTTGGGGATCTAAGATGGTTATTAACAGTGTTATTCTCTACTTCATTCATGATCTTATATTGTATAGCAAACAATATACAATCTGGGCTCGTAATGTTATAGGTTCTTACCTTTCCAAAACTCCCCCGGCCAAGCACTTGATGAAAATCTAGTCTCTTGATGTTGTCAGAGATTGTGCTGCCGGGGAGAGATGGCCGCACACCACTGTCTCCTAAAATGGCAAACAGAAATAAGACGAGAAATTAGAAAAAGAATTTACTGTCCATGTATAAAGTGTTGGTTATTTTGTAACCTTAGCAGAGAATTCAGTTTTGGTCAGCATTGGAGTATTCATCTTTGTAAACATATTGCTTTATGCTGTTAATTGAAAAACAGACTATAATTTACTATTCAGTTTAGCACAAAGGGTTAATTATGTTATTACAAAATGGAGAATCAGTATCATTTATGTGCGGAATAATACTGGTAGCACAGTGATTGTCCTATATTAAGTGTACTGCCTTAGAAAACAATTACAGGCTAATATTGTCCTGCAACAGTGTTAAAGGGCCCCTTCCCCTGGGACTGAGAAGTGGGTATACGTTTCGCATGTATAGGCACTCTACCTGAAGCCCTCCATTAGCTCCCCGATGCCTCCTCTGCTGGGATAGGCGTTCCTTTCCTCCTGCTTCCAAGATGACGGTCATAGCAGCATGGAGTACACTGGTAAATCTAAACCTCACCTCTCCTGCCTTTCCTTTCCCATCCCACAGCACAGAAAAGACAGGGAAGATGTGGTTTAGACTTACCAAACTGGTGGCCATCTTGGAGGTAGTAGGAACAGAACACAGATCTAAGCAATGGAGGTAGCGGGAGGCAAAAGAAGGGCGTCAGGAAGGATGACTGTATATTTACAAAGTGTAGTAACTTTTCAGTCTCAGGGTATAAGGTTGCTTTAATATACATTTTTTCCTATACTCAGTCACTAAGTTGCAAAGAGGGGAATTTATTAAATATACATAAAAAAACAAATACATTTTAATCAGATTGATTCTTCCTTGTTCCTCCATATTTTTGCCATTCTGCTAAAACGACTCAACACCGGTATGACATTCACTTCTATATAGTCCACCATCTTATGTGATATATTTAATGCCAAATATTTCAAACTGTTGCCCTCTTGGATAATAAGTATATCACCATCTGTAATTTGGAAATTCTTGTCCAATAATGATATCTGACTTATTCCAATTAATCTTCAATCCAGAAAAAATACCAAATCCATTCACCAATGTAATATCTGTCCTTAGATCTTCCTTTACATTTATTAAAATAATAACAAATCACCTGTGTACATCGCTAATATTTCCTCCTGAGTCCAAAACTGAGAACCCCTTATTCCTTTACAACCTTAGGCTGTGTGCCCACAATGCGTTTTTAATGCGTTTCCGCAGCGTTTTTATAGCTGCTGAAACGCATTAAAAACGCATGGTAGAAGGGCAGCAATGTTCCCCAATGATAATCCGCATGTGCTGTGCACATGCTGCGAAAATTTCCGCTGCGGAAAAAAACGCAGCACTACCAATTATTTTGCAGAAGTGCTGCGTCTTCGCCGCCATTGACTTGCTTTAGATCACATGGATTACGCATCACTGTATATGTAGATGCGTAATCCACGCGTTCCAATGTACGGATGGTACCCGGGTGTAGATGAGAGGAGAGTCTCCTCCACACCCAGGTACCATTAAAAAATCTGTAAAAAAAGAATAAAATAAAAAATAACTGTCTACTTACCTTCTGTCGGCCCGCGCTGCGCTCCTACTTGCTTCCCGGCACTTTGCAATGAATTGAAGGACCTGCGCTGACGTCAGAGTCATGTGACGGGTCACGCGATGCTGACGTCGGCAGGTCTTTCAATTCACTGTTGCCGGCAAGGGAGAACGGAGTGTAAAGCAGGACACCGGGGGCCATCGGAGGGTAAGTATACATTTATTTTTTTATTTTTACCACTCTCTCGGGTCACACTATATAAATCCATGCAATTTGCATGAATTTATATAATGTGACCTAGTTGTCACAAGCACTTTCCAAGTGATGCTAATCGCTTGGAAAGCGCTTGTCAATCCGCATGCGGAAATGTCAGTGAATAAAGCTCCATTTCCGCATGTCCCTGGCAGGAAAACGCATGTACAATCCGCATGTACAATCCGCATGTACAATCCGCATGTACAATCCACATGTACAATCCGCATGCGTTTTTTTCTGCCAGGGAGATGCAGAAACGCTCAGGAAAAAATCCTGAGCATTTCTGCATCGTGGGCACATAGCCTTATATATGGTCAATAAGTAGGGCAAAGAGCAGCTTGGATTAGGAAATCCATGTCTTGTGCCCATAAAAAGGACAAAAAGCTGGGACATAACCCCATGCACCTACTACTTTAGGAGGGCACCATCTAATAACTGGGATCTACCTGCCACATGTCATACAACATCATACGAATTTCAAAAAGAAAAGAAGACATGCACCTAAGCGGTGATCACCTGAAGAAATAATCACGGAATATTTGAATATAAATTACATCAATTTATTACAGTATCTCCTGACACATATATAAGAATACGCACAAAAAAAATTATTTTAAAACACCATTAAAAATAGTGGAGGAATCCACTGCTTGAGGAACCCACTACTTTAGAGACCTTCCCATATTATAATGACAGAAAATACAATAAAGTGCAGTCAAATAGATGAACTCTAACAGGCTGTATAGAATATCTATGATGGTCAATATTGCACAAGCCCAAAGTATTCTATATAAATAGAGAATACACAAAAAACAATATGTATATAAAGTGCAACAACAGGTATCTGTGTGAAAATCAATATGGTGTCCCTGTATACAGGGTAATAGGTCTATAGAACAGTATAATTGTAAACTGGCGATTGCCAATAGACCCTTTCACCTCACACTGGAGATGACTACTCCATAACCACTCCATCACATACACTCAATTGTGGCCACCCGTGCTGCCCCAGCAAAAAATAATAGTAGAGCCAATTAAACAATATGATCATAGAAAGCAAATACTCAATCAAATCAGCCTGTAAATGGGAAGGTGCAAATGGGACCTCAGTGCCCAGTGCGTGTCGCCACACACGGTGGCTTCATCAGGGGCATTTAAAGTACATATCCTCGTGTCCCGGTATATATGTAGCCTAGAATCAAAATAATTACCGAGAAAATGTTTAATTTACCTGGAGAGTGCAGTTTATGAAGTCCGAATAAACCCACCTTGGACATTTTTAAAGAAACTGACTCCTGTGACTATCTTAAAAGTGGCTGAGTGAGTACCAACCCAGTTACAATTAGTGGAGAATGTGGGCAAGATTCCAGGAAAACGTGTACCTGCCACAGAGATCGATGGATGTCCTGGGTAAAGGCCGCCAGCCAGCCAGAGATGTCCGGCACCATGAAAGAGCCACTCAAACACCTGCTGCAAAGCCAACAACAGCAGCACCGGCAGCACTTGCAGAGCCAGCAGAGCCTGCAACAGCAGCACCGGGAGCAGCAACAGATGCAGCAAGAGACTAATAAACTTCTGATGCAGCAGATTCAGCAGCAACAACGGCAGATGGAACTTCTAGCGGGGAAAGTTCGCAGCAGAGAGGCCGTCCCTCCCTCAACTCCAGGTAATGATTCACACGTCAGGAAGACGGTAAGAAGAGCATTGCAAAAGATTACTCCGGGTGATGACGTCGAGGTCCTAACGTTCTTTGGGAGGGTGGCGGAGCGGGAGAGATTGCCTCCAGAGCAGTGGGCGGAGGTGCTGGTGCCATATTTAATGGGCCAGCCTCAGAAAGCCCATTATGACTTGTTTGGCCCTGCAGGACGCAAAGGAGTGCGCCAAATTAAAAACAGAAATTTTGGCGCGCTTGGGAGTGACTCTGACTGTTAGGGTGCAACGGGTGCACCACTGGGCCTATTGCAGTGACAAACCTCCCAGGTCCCAAATGTTCGACCTCCTACACTTGGTTCAAAGTGGTTGTAACCTCAATCTTCCTCCCCAGTACAGATGGTGGAAAAGGTCATCATGGACAGGTTCATCCACTCCCTTCCAAAGTCGGTGCAAGCCTGGGTTGCCCAGGGAGATCCCCGTAAAAGCTGCTGAGTGAGTATCAACCCCCTTAAAGGAGTTTATACAAAATTTCTCCATTGCCAAAAACCATATCAATAGGGAATCAGGATTGCTAAGTCTTAGAGTAACATGAATCCTGATAATCCTTGGGATTAATAAGCCTCTTCCCCAAAAAATTCTTCCAGAGGATTGGAAAAGATGTTGTATCACTAGACTTTGACGCACGTCTACATGATTTTCTATTACAGGTAAAGTCAATTACAGTATTAAAATCTCCTACAATCAAAATCGGATATTGCAAGTTTTCACTTTCTTCATAGTGAAGCTCAGATTTATATGGGAGAGGAATACAGGTGTTTGCAATTTCTAACCTTATGTTGTTAATTTTACATTTCAACAGTTTATATATATATATATATATATATTTATATATATATATATCTTACTTCTACCCTGTGTAATACATACTTATATTTACACCCCTTTGAACAAGGATAAAGACCCTCGTGAGTAGATATTATGTACAGCATGATATACATGTACTTGACAACCCACTTTTAGCTACTTTCTTGAATCACTATCTGAATGTGTCTTTTGAAGACATATCAGAGACATCAGATCTCTTCTCATCCAAGCAAAGAAATACCATTTCAACTTATCTTAAACCCTTCTAACATTAAATTAGATAACTTTCACCATATTAAAATAATAATTAAGTTAAAATATCCCTCCTCTTCTGATACCTCCCCCACTCCACCTTCCACTTCACCCCTTCAAACCATCTCCCACTCTTAGCTCCCCAACTACACGTTAGGCCGGGTCACACAAGTGTTGATTCTCTCATGTGAGAGAATTGGATCATTTATGCTAATGACACTAGGCTCAAGCTCTGACCAGAGTTTGAGCCGAGTGTCAGTTTACTGGGATCCGTTTCTCTTGTTTGAGACAATCATATTACAGGTGCGGAGAAGATGGAGAACTTCGTTTCTCCGACTTTTCCATCGTCTGTGTCTGCATAAATCAAACTGCACTGGGATGAAATCCAAGTCTGGGCCAAGGTTTTACACGCACCCATAGACTTGTATGGGTGCATGTGATCCGATTTGCTGAGCCACTCTCAGCGTGCTGCAATTGTTTTCCCATGCCGAATCGTCATGAGCAAAAACATTTCAGATCTGCACTGCCCCATAGTATAATATTGGGCTGAGTGCTGTCTGATAAAACATCAGAGAGCACTCTACTATGTCATACAGCAGTGTGAACGAGTTCTTAGAGAACTCCTCAACCAGACATCCACCCACCCTCCAACTAACCTGCCTTAAATAAATGAATCTTCCATAATCAATTGTAAGGGAGAATATCTCTCTATTTACATCTCAAAAACCCTTAGATTAGCCACTGACACAGAATTTAAGAAAACAAATAGTAAGATATTGTATGGTAATTCAATAGTGTATTAAATAATGTTTAAGTGCATTTATAAAATGACCCTAAAAATTCTTTATTAGATGTAGATATTTGAGTCTTAAAAGAAGTAGTAATAAGATCTTATTAATACGTATTTTGTCTCAAACTCTGTTTGCAGTTATGAGGAAATGGAAGGTAAAAGAACAACCTGAATTAAATTAATTGATAAGCGAAAAAAGAGAAAGTGGTCTACGATAATAAAAATCAGACAACTGTTTATGAGCATATCTGGGAAGAATGGACAGGTGTAGAGCAATGCTAGTTATGGGGTGAAGGGTTTTCCTTGTATCCTCCCCTTCAGTTTGGGGGTGCAGGTGGGGTTTGTTTTGATTCAAGGGAGGAGGGATGATGGAATAATATGGAAGGGTTAATATTTGTTCCATTTTGTTTTTCTTAAACAGATGATTGAAGCGTATGGATATTTATTGTATATGAGAGAATATAAATAAATGTTATATGTGAAGTACTATAACTGCATTAAAATAAATGAGATTATTGCAACATATTACTATTTAATAAACTATTTGTAATCTTTAAGAAAAAAAAATAGCAAGGAGGGGAATTTTATATGCATTTGTTGGAAATGTGTTTTTTGAGTATAAATGGTGCAAGATAAAAGATCTTCACCCTGAGGTTTCTGCCCCCATAATCAGTGCAGGAGAGCAAATGCTATGCAAAACCATGAATCTGCAACAACAGTAGTGGATTTTCTGTTTCCCATTTTGCTACAATGAATAATAATGGTACATACCCTCAAAATGGTACTTACCACACTAAAGAAATAGAGGCTACATACACATGCATCTCACTAAATTAGAATATTATCAAAAAGTTTATTTATTTCAGTTATTCAATACAAAAAGTGAAACTCATATATTATATAGAGTCATTACAAGCAGAGTGATCTATTTCAAGTGTTTATTTCTGTTAATGTAGATGATTATGGCTAACAGCCAATGAAAACACAAGCGTCATTATCTCAGTAAATTAGAATACTTTATAACAACAGCTTGAAAAATGTTTTTAAAATCTGAAATGTTGGGTTACTGAAATGTATGTTCAGTAAATGCACTCAATACTTGGTCAGGGCTCCTTTTGCATCAATTACTGCATCAATGCGGCAATGTGGCATGGAGGCGATCAGCCTGTGGCACTGCTGAGGTGTTATGAAAGCCCAGGTTGCTTTGATAGCAGCCTTCAGCTCGTCTGCATTGTTGGGTCTGGTGTCTCTCATCTTCCTCTAGACAATACCCAATAGATTCTCTATGGGGTTAAGGTCAGGCGAGTTTACTGGCCAATCAAGCACAGTGATACTGTTGGTTTTAAACCAGGTATTGGTACTTTTGGCAGTGTGGACAGGGGCCAAGTCCTGCTGGAGAATGACATTTCCATCTCCAAAAAGCTTGTTAGCAGAGGGAAGCATGAAGTGCTCTAAAATTTCCTGGTAGACGGCTGCGCTGACTTTGGCCTGGAAAAAACACAATGGACCTACACCAGCAGATGACATGACTCCCCAAACCATCACTGATTGTGGAAACTTCACACTAGACCTCAAGCAGCTTGGATTGTGGCCTCTCCACTCTTCCTCCAGACTCTGGGACCTTGATTTCCAAATGAAAATTGGAACTCTGGGACCTTGTGGGGTGTGTCAATGACTGCCTTCTGGACATCTGTCAAGTCAGAAGTCTTCCCCATGATTGTGGAGCCTACTGAAACAGACTAAGGGACTTTTTAAATGCTTAGGAAGCCTTTGGAGGTGTTTTTTGTTAATTATTCTAATTTACTGAGACAATGACTTTTGTGTTTTCATTGGCTGTAAGCCATAGTCATCAACATTAACAGAAATAAACACTTGAAATAGAAAGGGTGCTTCTACTCAATACTGAGCCAGGGGTCTGAATTCTTATGACCATGTGATATTTCAGGGTTTTTTTTTAATAAATTTGCAAAAATTTCTACATTTCTGTTTTTTTTCAGTCAAGATGGGGTGCAGAGTGTACGTTAATGAGAAAAAAAATGAAATTTTTAGAATTTACCAAATGGCTGCAATGAAACAAAGAGTGAAAAATTTAAAGGGGTCTGAATACTTTCTGTACCCACTGTATGCCCACATACTGTCCCTCTCCAAAATATTCCCCTGTACATTGCCCGATTGAATGAAGGACCCCCCACCACAATTGTGCCCCCTTTGACAATTGTCACCCTCATTATGTGCCCTCACTGTAACATTAGTCCCTTCCTTCCTCATCCACAATGATATAATTAATTTAATCTTTGGCTCCTTGACTTACTATTGGCTGTGCCATCTCTTCTCCTCTGAGGTGTTTGGGTGCCGACAATAGTGTGATGACGTCAGCAGCGTGCCGAGCAGCAGCATGTCGAGGCTGGGACTGACGAGCGCTGTTTTACCCTAGTCCCGATGACAGTGTTCAAATATGTTTGCGTCTGAAACATTTGAATATAAGAAGATGGGAGCTCCATATCCTGGACGGCTCCATGGGCTGCAGCAAAACTTTGGTGGGCTGCATGCGGTACATGAGCTGTTTGTTGTGCAGGTCTGTTCTAAAACAACACTACATTGTATAACACCTGCACCAGATTGTGCAGTTACCTCAGCCCCGAGCCTACCGGCAGTCACAGTTGGACTCCCTATAGAGAAGGTAGAGAGGATTTATTACCATCTCTGGCTTTTCAATTACTGTGATAGATGTTAGAAATGCATTGGGGAAATATTGGCTCATTTTGAAGCAAGACCTAGTCCTTTCCAAATGTACTACACCAGTCCCTTCCACCACCTATAGAAGGGCGATGAACCTGAGGGACTTGCTGGTACATAGTTACCATAAAGATCCGGGACCAGAGAAAGCCTTCAGCTCAAAAGGCCCCAGATGGGGCTTCTATCCATGCAAGAACTGTGCGGCCTGTGTAAATCTGGTGCGGTGTACATCCTTCCCATCAAGTGATGGTCATAAGGAGTTTCAAATCACACAGCATACATCTTGCAATACAGAAGGCGTAATCAACCACGCCTTGTGTCCATGTGGCCTCATCTATGTGGGTCTTACTTTTCGCCAACTGAGAGTGCGTGTGAGGGAGCACGTGCAAGATATTAAGAATGCATCAGAATCTCTTGCCGATACTGTATTGAAGCCTATCCCAAGGCATTTCAAGTTAAAACATGGGTGTGATGCTAGCCTCCTCCAAATTCGGGGTATTGACAGGATATTAATTGACTGGGGGGGGGGGGATTGGAGAAAGACCGTTGGTGGATTATGAAAATTGATTGCATATGCCCCAAAGGCCTCAACGAGGTCCTCAGTTTTGTCCCTTTCTTGTAATGTGCTATTGTGTTTAGGTTTTACTTATGTTTTATGCTGTTTATAACTTCTCACTTTTTTATTTACATGCAGGGTATCCAGTATTTTTGTACACTCTACTGTGAGACAGATGCTGGACCACCACTCACTTGGAGGATCTTCTTCTCCCTTCCCTCCCTCCCTTTTTCTGCCCCCCTCGGGGACCGGGTGCCTGATCGTCCTTGCGGGCCAGCGCTCCACGCGTCTCCCTTTTCATGGATATGTACTCACCTTTCAGCAGCATCCCGCCCTGCTGCTCTCTCTTTTTCGGACCTGTCTATTTCCTGTGCGGTGTGCCACTAATTGATTCCATCCGCTATAAGCATTTTTTATAAAACATTTTACTCACTATTGTTATTCATCGGCTTTTACTCTTTGTTTATTGTTGCTTTAAATCTGTGATTTTGGATGCACAAAAAAGGGCACTTTAAGATGCACTTCCTGTGTCACACTGACACGTCAGTATTCCTATCACTTGTATATTTTTTATTTTATTTTTTCGATTCCTCTTGCCCATTGTGGCTTATAATTTTCTGATTTTTTTATTGTACATTTTCCATTATACTGATGTCAGTAGCTATGTTACTATATAACACATGTCTATGCTCACTCGTATGTGAAGGGCACACATACATTTGTATTGTGACATTAACTATCTCTTCATACTATTGTTATTTATTATATTTATTTTACCTGTGATTGGTCTCACTTGTAGTGATGGGCGAGCGTGGTTTGTTAACCCTTTCAGCGAGCATGCTCGGGTGCTCGCCCAGTATCTTCAGCGTGCTGAGGTGTTATGTTTGAGTTATTGTGTGTGCATGATTTGCGACTGACAGCTTTAATACATGTGAGGAAAGCCTAACAAACAGGCATTCCTCACATGTGTTAAAGCTGTCAAACAGTCGCAAATCATGCACACACAGTGACTCAAACATGATATTCAAGTACACTGAAGATGCTCGGAAAACACCCGAGCATGCTCATAAATCTCGAGTAACGAACGTGCTCGCTCATCACTACTCACTAGTGTAACACTTTCACGTAACATATGTGGTTTTTCACGTTGCTGTGATTCTGGTTGCCATTGGATGCATCCGACATCTGCACCACATGGGCTTGGTCACGAAATAATAATAAAAAATATTCACACAATTCGTGCACTCTCTGTTTATTATTGTTTCCATGTTTTCATTCACTTGTCACATCTTCATTTTTTCTTCCTTTTCCCTTTCCCTTCCCTCCCCTCTTTTTTACCACCATTAGTTTTGCACATTTATGCACAATTTATAACTTTGTTCTGTTGATACTCATGGTATTCCCATATTCTCTGTACCATATTGAGTACATATTATATTATATTGTCTCATGACTCTCTCTATATATACTCCTTTATATTTAATAATGATACTTTGGGTATTACTTGGTGGACATTATACTTTATACACATATGTTGTATATAATTCTCACAATATGATGTCTATATTTTCCTGATTGTGTGTTTTCATATATTATTTTCCCTCTTTTATCTACATCTTTGTATCTTTGTGTATTTATATATATATATATATATATATATATATATATATATATATATATAGTGGTCCAAAAGTAGGTGGACAGAAAATAATAACATTTATTTTGATTTATATATAAAATTATATTTACTAACACAAGCATAACATTGACAATTACATTTTATTCTGAACAATAACACAAAAGCCCTTAAATGTTATCAACGCAGGGGCTCAAACTGTTTTCCATTACAATTTGCACAGCTTTGAAGTCGCCTCTTGCGCTTCAACAAACTTTTTTGCACAAGTCTCTTTGGGTATTAATTTCTTGAAGTGCATCTCTTATGTCATTTTTCAAGTCACTGACACTTTTTGGTTTTCGACTATAAACTTTGTCCTTGAGTACTCCCCAAAAGAAAAAATCCATTGGGGTCAAGTCTGGTGAACGTACCGGCCAATCAAGTGGGCCTCTTCAGCCAATCCATTTATTAGGAAATGTTTCATCAGGATACTCGCGGATTACTCTTGAATAATGTGGAGGGGCCCCAACTTGTTGGAAATAGACTTTTTTTTTCAAAGAGTCTGTGAGGTATGAAAAGTGGAATCTGATAGGTTGCTAAGGGCAACTGAGCCAGTTTTACTTTACACCATGTTTGATAAATCCCCCCCTTCATAACCCTATTACACTTTCTGTCCACCTACTTTCGGACCACCCTGTATATATATATATATATATATATATATATATATATATATATATATATAATATAACCGGGGATGCATCCCTCTGTCTGAAGCCTCGATAGACTGCGCATGCGCGACGCACAGTCTGGCTTCAGACAGAATCATGCATCCAGCCGTTACAGGTAAGAGGAGGTGTATGGCGCCGGAGATCGCGGTATGCGTAGACACTGAACGCATACCGCGTTCTCCGGCGCCATACTTGCATACTTACCTGACCGGGAGGAGCGTTGCCACGGCACCTCTCTTCTGGCCGGAGACCGGGGGCAGGAGTGAGGCGTCGGATCGGCGCGTGCACATAGCGCTATCCTTTGCCATTTTACTGAAGACACATTTACAGTGTGTCTTCAGCAAAATGGCGCCGGACAGCGCAGTGCCCCGGCGCTGCTCTCCTCCCCCGGCCTCCGGCAGAAGAGGACGCAGCAGCGCTGGAGCACAGAGAACAAAGGTGAGTATAACTCTTTATTTTTTTTTGTATGTGTGTACAGTGTGAAATGGATGAGGGGGCCACACATATCAGGATTGTGGGGTGAGGGGACCATGCATATACCAGGATTGTGGGGTGAGGGGTATCACGCATACCAGGATTGGGGATGAGGGGAGCCACGCATACCGGGATTGGGGATGAGGGGTGCCACGCATACCGGGATTGGGGATGAGGGGTGTCACGCATACCGGGATTGGGGATGAGGGGTGCCACGCATACCGGGATTGGGGATGAGGGTTGCCACGCATACCGGGATTGGGAATGAGGGGTGCCACGCATGCCGGGATTGGGGATGAGGGGTGCCACGCATACCGGGATTCGGATGAGGGGCCATGCATACCAGGATAGGGATGAGGAGTGCCATGCATGCCAGGATAGGATGGTGCGGACAGGATGGGGGCAGCACAAATACCAGGAGGGGGGCAGCACATACCACACATACCAGCATGGGAGACCATATACCAATAAAAATGCTCGCCACCTGGGCATAGAACGGCTTCAATAGCTAGTATATATATATACATAGAAAGTCATGATTAACTTACACCAGGTATGGGCCGGTAATGTTCTCCGCAATTTCTTTCTCTCCCTCTAAGTATGTCTGCATCTCTTGGCATCCTGATGATTGTGCACATTCTGCCAGCCGGCAAGAAGCACCTGGTTGCCATGAATACGTGTCCCTATGACGCGGCACTTCGGGCCCTCCTTACTGACGTGTTAGTGGGAGGCGGGCACCTGCTGCGTTGGACACTGACTCCCTGGCTTCCGGCGCTGGCTTCCGCCACTGGAAGCGTCGCTGTACCCCCGCTACACGTGCCAAAATACTTTGGATATATATACCCCCCTGCCTGTCACCCATACACAATCGCCCCCTGGAGAAGCAGGACTTGAAACGCGCGTCAGGGCTGCTTTCATGCCATCCACAGGTTGTAACTAGGCTGTACTCTCATTTTATGTGGGACCATAACTTTCTATATGTGTCACTGTGTATTACTCTCACTAGAAGATATACTTATGTTGTGACATCTGTGTCATAGGCATGATTCTTCTCCTTATTTGGATATTAGCAACTTGTACTGTATAACTAGTTCCTGCTGTGCACTCGTACTTTATATGCTTTACTTGTGATCTGGACTCTGATACATTCTTTTCCAGTTGCTCTATGTCTTATCCCTAATTTAATGTATCATTAACCTTTGTGCATGGGATGCAGTAAGTATGTTAATGAATCAATTGAACGTATTTATTGATTTTTCTCTGCCTCCCTTGGGACGAATCATGCTTTAATAACACTTGTTGATTATTCCTTCTTTATAGACACTTAACTGTATGTATATATATATATATATAAAAAGTTATAGATATATATTTTTACATTATGAAATGGTATTCCTACTTATGGAGGGAATTGGATTGTAATGTATTCCCAATTAAACACCTGAGATTGGGAAGGAGGTGGAGACCTGTTGAGGGTTCCTCCTCTGACCTATTAATCTCACTCCATGGATGAACCTAGGAATAGGGAATTCCATGGAAGGGTGTTTGGGTTATGTAATAAATATTATCCCTCAGTTCATTGAGGCTGAGTGCCCACGTAGCGTTTTTCAAGCGTTTATGCTGCGGAATTTCCGCAGCATAAACGCTTGTTAAACGCTAGGTAATCCGCCCCCCATGGTCCCCAAGGGGATTCCGCATGTTCTATGCACATGCTGCGGATTTTTCCGCAGCGTTTATGCTGCGTACAAAAATCCGCAGCATGTCATTTAATTTTGCGGAAGCGCAGCGGAACTCCCGCCATTGACTTGCATTGAAATGCATAGAAACCGCGACTGTACATTTGTACAAGCGGATTCTATGCGTCTCTATGTGCGGATGGTACCCAGTTCTGGAGGAGAGGAGACTCTCCTCCAGACCTGGGTACCATTGTACCTGTAAAAAAAGAATAAAATAACAAATAAAGTTATATTCACCTGTACGGCGTCTTCTCTCTGAATGCCGGCATCGCTTGAGGACCTGCGGTGACGTCACAGTCATGTGACCGCAGGCCCTTCACCGCTCTGTCTTGCGATATGCTGGCAGCCGGGAACCAGCCAGGAAGCAGCGCTGCAGCCACACCGGGGCCTCGGGGGTGAGTATAGCTTTATTTGTTTTAATTTTTACGGTTCACACTATATAAATCCATGCTGTTTGCTGTTTGCATGGATTTATACAGTGTGACCTAGTTGTCAAGCACTTTCCAAGTGATGCTAATCGCCTGGAAAGCGCTTGTCAATCTGCATGCGGAACCGCATGTGAATCCGCATGTGGATCCGCATGTATTCTGCAGGAAAAACGCATGCACAATCTGCATGTACAATCTGCATGCGTTTTTTCTGCCAGGGAGATGCAGAAATGCTGCAGAAATTTTCTGCTTCATTTCTGCATCGTGGGCACATAGCCTTATGGACACAGGAATCACTATTTGAATACTGTCATTGCAATGCAAATATATTGGGAAACTGCTAACAGAATGTTGTCCCTAATAATGAGAAATAGTGCGCTTTTATTATAAATAGGGGATAAGAGAAATCATTAAAGCACATACGTTGTTTACATTTGAAGAAAAGCTTTTGGTGGGGCTTGCCAATTTAAAAGATGGCGATCGTAGCATTAGAAGTGTAATGCGCATGCCCGGTGACGTCACGAAGCGGGCGGACCAGGTTTGCCCCGATCATGTGACGAGATAATGGGGATTTCCTGGGAGACATGCGCAGATGGGATTTTGAGACGCCGAGGACAGCGTGGAGGAAGTAAGAAACGTGGTCATGCATGATTGCTGCAGTGTGAGTCGCAACCTCAAATATATTATGATTTATAATGTACACCTGGCACTGATAAATACTAATCAAAGCACTTATCACTTTATGAGAGTTATGGATACTGTAATTGATGATAATAATATATCTGTCTAAAATTTTATCACTATGTATGTAACTGAATAATATTTTGTGATATGCACTACTGCACTTTTCTTATGTAATCATGGTTTTGTATCAATTAATTATAATTATGGAATCACTGTTTGTAACTATATATATTGCACTATATGCACTTGAACTCTGCTTGAGAAAGATTCTGTGAACCGAAACGTTGCCTTTGGGCTCATTAAAGTCCATTTTTCTATAATATTTTTGGAGTGCTGCCTCTTGATATTCTTTCTTTATATATATATATATATATATATATATATATATATATATATATATATATATACTGTATATATATATATATATATACATAAATGTATACACAGGGTGGGCCATTTATATGGATTCACCTAAATTAAATGGGAATGGTTGGTGACATCAACTTCCTGTTTGTGGCACATTAGTATATGGGAGGGGGAAAACGTTTCCAGATGGATGGTGACCATGGTGGCCATTTTGAAGTCGGCCATTTTGAATCTAACTTTATTTTTTTCAATGGGAAGAGGGTCATGTGACACATCAAACTTATTGACAATTTCATAAGAAAAACAATGGTGTGCTTGGTTTTAACGTAACTTTATTCTTTCATGAGTTTTTTACAAGTTTATGACCACTTATAAAATGTGTTCAAAGTGCTGCCCATTGTGTTGGATTGTCAATGCAACCCTCTTCTCCCACTCTTGATACACTGATAGCAACAACGCAGAAGAAATGCTAGCACAGGCTTCCAGTATCCGTTGTTTCAGATGTTGCACATCTCATATCTTCACAGCATAGACAATTGCCTTCAGATGACCCCAAAGATAAAAGTCTAAGGGGGTCAGATCGGGAGACCTTGGTGGCCATTCAACTAGCCCACGACGACCAATCCACTTTCCAGGAAACAGTTCATGTAGGAACGCTCTGATCTGACACCCATAATGTGATCGTGCACCATCTTGTTGGAAAAACTCAGGGAACGTGCCATCTTCAGTGCATAAAGAGGGCAACACATCAACATGTAGCAGTTTCAGATATCCAGTGGCATTGAGGTTTCCATTGATGAAGAATGGTCCCACTATCTTTGTACTCCATATACCACACCATACCATAAAGATACGAGATGTGCAGCAACTGAAACAATGGATACTGGAAGCCTGTGCTAGCATTTCTTCTGCGGCATTGCTGTCAGTGTGTCAAGAGTGGGAGAAAAGGGTTGCATTGACAATCCAACACAATGGGCAGCACTTTGAACACATTTTATAAGTGATCATAAACTTGTAAAAAACTCATGAAAGAATAAAGTTACGTTAAAACCAAGCACACTATTGTTTTTCTTATGAAGTTCTCAATAAGTTTGATGTTTCACATTACCCTCTTCCCATTGAAAAAAATAAAGTTGGACCCAAAATGGCCGACTTCTAAATGGCCGCTATGGTCACCACCCATCTGGAAAAGTTTTCCCCCTCCCATATACTAATGGGCCACAAACAGGAAGTTGATATCACTTAGGTGTATCCATATAAATGGCCCACCCTATATATATATATATATATATATATATATATATATACAGTGCTGGCCAAAAGTATTGGCACCCCTGCAATTCTGTCAGATAATACTCAGTTTCTTCCTGAAAATGATTGCAATCACAAATTCTTTGGTATTATTCTCTTCATTTAATTTGTCTTCAATGAAAAAAACACAAAAAGAATTGTCCTAAAGCCAAATTGTATATAATTCCACACCAAACCTAAAAAAGGGGGTGGACAAAAGTATTGGCACCCTTTGAAAAATCATGTGATGCTTCTCTAATTCGTGTAATTAACAGCACCTGTAACTTACCTGTGGCACCTAACAGGTGTTGGCAATAACTAAATCACACTTGCAGCCAGTTAACATGGATTAAAGTTGACTCAACCTCTGTCCTGTGTCCTTGTGTGTACCACATTGAGCATGGAGAAAAGAAAGAAGACCAAAGAACTGTCTGAGGACTTGAGAAACCAAATTGTGAGGAAGCATGAGCAATCTCAAGGCTACAAGTCCATCTCCAAAGACCTGAATGTTCCTGTGTCTTCCGTGCATAGTGTCATCAAGAAGTTTAAAACCCATGGCACTGTGGCTAACTTCCCTAGATGTGGACGGAAAAGAAAAATTGACGAGAGATTTCAACGCAAGATTGTGCGGATGGTGGATAAAGAACCTCGACTAACATCCAAACAAGTTCAAGCTGCCCTGCAGTCCGAGGGTGCAACAGTGTCAACCCGTACTATCCATCGACATCTGAATGAAAAAGGACTGTATGGTAGGATACCCAGGAAGACCCCGCTTCTTACCCCGAGACATAAAAAAGCCAGGCTGGAGTTTGCCAAAACTTACCTGAGAAAGCCTAAAACGTTTTGGAAGAATGTTCTCTGGTCAGATGAGACAAAAGTAGAGCTTTTTGGGAAAAAGCATCAACATAGAGTGTACAGGAAAAAAAAAGAGGCATTCAAAGAAAAGAACACGGTCCCTACAGTCAAACATGTCGGAGGTTCCCTGATGTTTTGGGGTCGCTTTGCTGCCTCTGGCACTGGACTGCTTGACCGTGTGCATGGCATTATGAAGTCTGAAGACTACCAACAAATTTTGCAGCATAATGTAGGGCCCAGTGTGAGAAAGCTGGGTCTCCCTCAGAGGTCATGGGTCTTCCAGCAGGACAATGACCCAAAACACACTTCCAAAAGCACTATAAAATGGTTTGAGAGAAAACACTGGAGACTTCTATGGTGGCCAGCAATGAGTCCAGACCTGAATCCCATAGAACACCTGTGGAGAGATCTCAAAATGGCAGTTTGGAGAAGACACCCTTCAAATATTAGGGACCTGGAGCAGTTTGCCAAAGAAGAATGGTCTACAATTCCAGCAGAGCATTGTAAGAAACTCATTGATGGTTACCAGAAACGGTTGTTCGCAGTTATTTTGGCTAAAGGTTGTGCAACCAAGTATTAGGCTGAGGGTGCCAATACTTTTGTCCGGCCCTTTTTTGGAGTTTTGTGTAAAATGATCAATGATTTGATTTTTGCTTCATTCTCTTTTGTGTTTTTTCCTTGCAAGCAAATTAAATGAAGAGAATAATACCAAAGAATTTGTGATTACAATCATTTTCAGGAAGAAACTGAGTATTATCTGACAGAATTGCAGGGGTGCCAATACTTTTGGCCAGCACTGTATATATACATATATATATATATATACATATATATACAGTAGATATATTGTCTCTTGCCTTACATTGGTTTATTCCTGTGGTTCCGTGGCACTTTGTTGTCACCTCTTTCCCTTGGATTTTTTATCTCTTTTGATTATGTCTGATTTTACTTACATTTTTGCAATATAAATGTAACTTTTATTGGATTTGCTCCTGTTTCCATTTTTCTCTTTTTGGGTTATATAGTTATGGAAGAGCATTTAGAGGGACCGACTCTTTTCTTTTTGGATACTCCCTATAGAGAAGGTAGAGAGGATTTATTACCGTCTCTGCCTTTTCAATTACTGTGTACACAGCTCTGAACAAGTGCTGTGTATTCAGTATGGTAAGCGCAGATAGCGCTTCCTGCTCCAGACCCAGAGATCATGTGATGGCCGGGTGGGGTGTAGAGAAAGAGCAAGAGCTTCTGGGTCCTAGGAGACCCAGTCAACCCTGCTATATAGGCAGTAGGTTGAATGTCCCCTGTAACTAGGATCAATATACCAGCAGATGTGTTTGGGACACAGGTTTATTAACAATTACTATTATATAAGTATGGCAGGTTCTCCTCCTGCACTTGTTAGTTCAGCTTTCCTCACATACTGCACAGCTCTCCAGTCCATACAATGGTCACTGATGGAGGAGCATGTAACCAGACCACTCCATCAGCCTTGTCCTATTGAGAACCTCCCATGAGAAAGATGCTTTTATAGTGAAGTAGACTGACGGACAGGTCTGGTCACTGCTCCTCCACCAGCAGCCATATTATAGACTAGAGAGCTGGGCAGTCTGTAAGGAAAGCTGCAGTAACAAGAGCAGGAGGAGAATCTGACATACCTACAGTATATCATAGTAAATGCCACAAAATCATGTCCCCAACACATCTGTTAAAGTAAAGATAAAATGGTCAACCTCATTAACTAATTCTGCAGCCAGCAATAGACAGCGCAACACAAAGACTATAGGAGGCAAACGACTCAATTTTATTTTAATGAAACCATATTGCAATTTTTTTTATCCATTCAAGCAAGAAAAAAATCAAATGTTTCAAAAGTTAAGACAACACCTGTGTAAAATCATTGAAATAAAGAGCAAAAAAACCAGGAAAAAATAAATAAAAAAACAATGACTATCCAAATTGCATTTACAAGCCCCATCCCTAACAAAAAACCATGTAACTAATATATAAAAATAACACAAGCACAGAAATCCTTTATTTACTACAGATATTACCAGAAAAAAAATAAAATAATATTAAAATATTGTAAAATTTAGACTCGATGTTTCACAAAAAAATATTTAAATATCCAAACATTACAATTTTTTACAGTTTTTTAAACCATATGTATGAAAATAAGAAAAAAATGTGCCTTGGCAAGAATGGGGAAAAATGGCCTGATCATGTAGGGGTTTAACAAAGTACTGAATATATACATATATATAAATGGACTGGGGAACAGTTCTACAACCCTCCAGCTTCAGATCTTGCTCATGTATCACATCCTCCACCTGTCAGATTTAAAAGATGTGTAACTTGTGTAAAGTGACAACATTGCCCTGATCTGTAAGTGTGGGCATGAGAAGCTACATGTCATGGTGCTCCCTGTGGTAAGCTGATGTATAGTATTACCTGTGCCCTTGGTGGTCTTCTGCCCTTCTTCTTCTTTCTTGATTGAAGAGCTTTCATGTGATGAGCCAAAGATTTGTCTTCTCCTCTTGGCTCCACTTCTTCTAGCTAGGACCTCCTGATGACATTCCTGTTCTTCTTTCTGGCCTTGGTGATCAATCTTCTGAGAGACGATCTCCAACTCTGAGCCATTTCTCTTCTCTCCTCTCCTATGGCTCTTCTTGATGGACGGCTTCTCATCATCCGATGAGTCCAAAACATTTCTTCTCCTTTTCTTCCCTCTCATCCTAAAGTCCTCCTCTTTAATCTCCATAATGTCGCTTTGCTGAAGGCAGCTCCTCCTCATCCGCATGCAAGCCAACCGCAACTCTCCAACTGCCAACCGGCAACATTCCAATGTGCTCACTGGTCATGTGATAGGAATTGACCATAAGCAGTCATATATATGAGTTATCAGATATTGGTGTTTTTCTATTTTATTCTCATCATATCACATAGTATTAGGCCAAGCTCACAGATAGAGGTTTATTTTAGCTTTTCTGCTGCCTTTTTTCCTATAGAAAGACTCAAATATCCAGATCTTTTTCACATTTTCAGGTTAAGACTTGAATATACTTTGCAGCAATCTCGATAGTAATATTTACACGTAATGACAACTATAGGTTTCTAAAGAATAATTTCTAGTTACTATAATGGCTTCTTAGAAAACCCACATGTGTGAGTTTGCTGTTTTGCAGAACGCTCTTTGCCACCATTTTCCTTCTGACGCTGTTTTGCAGCATTTAGGGGATGTGCACACGGTTATTATTTGTAGAGGAAAAGAAATACTAGAGTGTTGGCGGGTAAAATGCTGCCTAAAATATGTGCAAAAACGCTTCAAGAATTGACATGCAGAAGATATGAAACTTCTTCAAATCTGCAAGGAAAAAATAAGCAGAATGTACATGAGATTCCATAAATCTCATTGACTTTGCTAGTACATTAAAACACTGCGTTTTTTCATGCAAAGAACGTGCGGAAATAACTTTTGAAAATACGGCAAAAATGCAACATGTGAACATGCCCTTGGCTTCTAGTCCATCAAAAATAGTGTAAGTCTGAACTTGAGATGCCGCTGTGGATACTCATTCTGGTGTTAATACTATAGGAAATGACAAGGCAATGATCGCGCTTTTTATTAGTGTAAATAGGGAAATACAGCCCTCCTAGACCGGACACAAGGATTTTATTTGCCAATAGTAATAATATTGGTGGGTTATATTTTTTACACTATACTACATACTTTTTCACATATAACTATTTTCCTGTGATAAATTGTATTATCAATATATGGACTGGAGTTATTTGTAATTTAATTCCATATTTGGTGCACACAGATTGTTCTTTCTGCTGAATTCTAGATTAGTCATTGCTAGTGTCTCGGCATATTAGCATGTTTTTGTAATTTTTTGCTAAACCCTAATGAGGATTATTTGCTTATACTTGATATTCGCTTCTCAATAGTATTCGCTTATTCACTATATTCTAGATTATACATTTTGTCTTAGATGTATATTGGAAGTTCTTCATATTTTTTTCTTATGTCACATTATTATTTTTCACAGTGAATGTTTGATAAAGATCATGTTGACGCTTTTGTATTATACATTTTACTTTGACTTAAAAATAATACTTAGTACAATTTTAATGGAAACAATTTGCTTCAATAACACAGACCCTTATTAAATGACCCAGCATGCCACTTCTGGCCTGAGCTTTCAATGTAGAATTACATATTTGCTGTGTAACTAAATAGCTGTAATGCATAGAATAATTGGGCTTACTACAGAAGGGATAGATGCTCTTCTAGTGAAGCTTCATGATGTCCATTGCTCCAGAGTAGACGACCTTCTCTATGAACACTAAATGCCTGTAAGGCACAGTGTGATTATGGGGTGGGAATGCTTTAGGACATTTCTTTAGGATACAATGACATTGGTGGCAGACTGGTATCTGGTGTCACCACTAAAGGACGGCAGAAGTAATTCAGGCACATACTGGTGACAGTTTAGGATAATGTTACTGAAAAGAGGCAACAAGCTTACTGGTCACAGAGTCTCCGAGACGCCAACATGCTTCATAACTACAAATACTCTTAAATAGGGGAACAGCTTCACCACAGATAGATGACTGGCAAAAACATTTACGCTGGGCTTCCACTTTCCAAACTTTACACCACCTGCTGGAAGGCTCCTCCGCAGTATCTCAAGCTGTCTCGGTGTCCGTCCTCTTACAGAACAGCACTCACACGTTCAAGCAGTTATATGACCAGGTTTCACAAAGCAAACTGTAAAAATACTATTAATCAGATCTCGGACCAGATGGGGCTGATGTACGTACTCTGAAAATTCACATCAGGATGGCTGTGCAATCCTGATGTTAAGAGGAGCGTTTTATCCTTATTTTAATGTGATAAAGGAAAAGTTTCACAAAGGATTATACAGCCATCCTTATGCATATGCTGACAAGTACACCAGCCTCATCTGGGCTAACAGATTTGCATAATAATATATAATACTATAAGCAGTATGTATTGTAAAATCAGTGCTTGGATGTGGCATGAGGCATTGGAGGAGCTCAAGGACCCTGAAGGTGGCTGAATCCTGGTATCTAGACAGCTTCTCAGCAGCACTCACAAGCTCCATGGGAAACAAGTTGTAAGCGCTGTCCTCCTTGTTTGGGAGAACAGTCAACTCTGACAGACAGAATGGTGGCTGACCTAGGCAACAAGCAAATTCTAGAATTCAAAATACCTCCTCTCATGAGAAATGAAGAGAATTTTTAAAAAGGGGTTATTTGCAAAGTTCCCTATTTTTACAAGCACTTTGCAATTTTACCCAATTAAGAAATTGCGTATAGCCTTTTAATAATGTAATTAATCTGACTGATGTAAAAAACTATCCTTTTATAGACAGCACATTAAATATAAAATACAGGTGGATACAATTCTGTTACCATATACTGTGAATATAACTAGTGCCATGAACTGCCCATATGGGTAATGCCATTCAACTGTGCCATATAGTTGCCATATGTACAATATAGGAGCTATAAGAAATGTGCACTTTGAACTTCTGAATTCCAGCACCATGCGGAGCCTACACATGTATCGGTATAATGTGCCATAATGACTATTGTCATACCTGGGTTTATAATATTGGTGGTGAATATATTCTTATGGGCTCTGTATGACATTACTGACATGGGCAGCATTTGCCACTAATGATGGAGCACTGCATGACACTTTATGTTGGCGTTTTGTCCTATTATCTTGGGATAATCTTATTTTTCTGATCACTGTATATTACTAATATTCTGGATACTATACTTTTGGAATCATCTTCTAGTTGTAGCTCTGAAACTTGGGATAAAAGTGACTCTGTAAATGTCAGATTGACATTTTCTAGAATTGAAGAGCATTGTGGTAAGTATGAGAATGTACCAGGCAATAGATGTGTGTAATGCAATGCACATACCGCAGCCTCATGCTGAACCCCTCACCGCAGATTCATGAGTGTGAATGGCCCAAAGGCCAGACCGAAATCCCATTGAGGATCTGTGGCAAGACTTGAAATTGCTGTTCACAGACGTCTCCATCCAATCTCACTGAGATAGAGCATTTACAAAGAAGAATGGGAGAAAATGTCACTTCTAGATGCAAAGCTGGTAGAGACATACCTGAAAAGACTTGCAGCAGTAATTGCAGCGAAAGGTGGTCCTACAGACTATTTACTCCGGAGGGATAAATACAAATGCAAGTCACAGTTATCAGATTTATATTTTCTCAATATATAGAAAACCTTGTAGAATTTACTTTACACTTCACACATACAGTGGTGTGAAAAAGTGTTTGCCCCCTTCCTGATTTCTTATTCTTTTGCATCTTTGTCACACTTAAATGTTTCAGGTTAGTAATGGGGGTGTCTTATAGACGCCCATCATTACTAACCTGGGCTTCATGGCAGCTGGCGCTGACATGAAAACCAACCCTATTACTGTCACGGGTGTGTCGCCACGAAGATCGTCACGAGTACACAGCCTGACTTCTCGCAGCTGACTTGTTGGTGCTTTGTGTTTCTCGGCAGTGAGGGAGTTAATTCTCTCTCTCTCTCTGGGCTAGATGAGGTCCAGCCTCGCCCAGCTGCAATCAATACTTCTGTAGTGAGACTCCTTCATATACCTGCTGGTCTGTTTGGGAGGTGTCGGTGAAAGCATTTCATTCAGACTGACAGAGTGGATCGTGGTGTTTGGAGTTGCTGAGATAAGTGTATTTGGAAGTGTTTTTTCCCTTTCCTCGCTTTATCATTTATCTCCTTTCCCGTTGGTTTTCCCTCTGTTGTAGTTGAGAAGTTGTTTGTATGCAAGGTGGTTTTGGTTTTTCCCTTGTACTGTCTCGTTCGTCTAAATACTGTGTTTGGGCATATTATTTCTTGTTCCCTTTGGTTGTGATCGGGGTCCTTCTCAGGACTAGATTACTGAGGTGCAGGGATCTTCAGGAGGTAGGGGTTACGCTGGCGGCCTGGACCTCTGTACCTTTAACAGTACCTCCAGGTTGAGGGATTAGTCAGGGCCCCAGCTTAGGGTCAGCTTAGGCCCCCTACCTCCAGTATACAGAGACAGCGTGACATTTTCACCGACCCACTTAGTTTTTCTCCAGCTACTATGGATCCAGTAGCCGGTCTAGCTCGGCAATTGCAGAGTTTGTCCATGGAGCTGGCGGACGTTAGGTCCAAGGTTTGGCATCCTCAGGAGCAAGCCGGACCAGAACCTAAAGTAGCTCTCCCTGATAGGTTCACTGGGGGGCGGGACAAGTTTTTTGTTTTCCGGGAGGCATGTAAATTGTACTTTCGGCTGCGGCCTCGGTCATCGGGGAGTGAAGAACAAAGGGTGGGAATTGTCATCTCGCTCCTACAAGGGGACCCACAATCTTGGGCGTTCTCTCTTCCCCCGGGTTCCCCGGCTCTCCAGTCAGTGGATAGGTTTTTCGCTGCCCTGGGACTCGTATATGATGACCCAGATCGGATCTCCCTTGCTGAGTCTAAGTTACGTAGGATCCAGCAGGGAGATCGTCCGGCGGAGGAATTCTGTTCGGAGTTCCGTAGGTGGGCCACGGACACCCAGTGGAATGACCCGGCTCTTAGGAGCCAGTTTTGTCATGGTTTATCCGACAAATTACAGGATGTGTTGGCACAGTATGACTCTCCCGTGTCTCTGGAAGCCGCTATGGCCCTCGCTATTCGCGTGGACAGACGGCTTCGGGAGAGGTGCGGGATAACTCTACCCCCTGTGATGACTCCACCTCCTACAAGGTCCCCTCATATGGTGGTTCCCCTGGTCAGTCCAGAGGAGCCTATGCAATTAGGAGGGACATCATTTCGGGGGAGGGGACCGGTGGTGCGCCATAAGGCAGGAAGGTGTTTCTTCTGCGGCAGAAAGGGACATTTTATTGGGGGGTGTCCATCCCGTCCCTTGCAGAGTGAAGAGTCGTCGGAAAACTGTTGATCCCAGGTTGTGTGGTGGACGGCAATCTGGGAGTAGGTATTTCGTCCCTAGGTTCGTCTCAGTTTCTCGTACCGGCGGAGGTGGTGGTGGGTACAAGAACTGAGAGGATATCTGTTCTTCTGGATAGTGGGGCCGGGGCTAATCTGGTTGATGCTCGGTTTGCCCGGGTTCAAGGTATGCGGTTGAGTGAGTTGGCTAAACCCATCCCCATATTCTCGATCGATGCCAGGCCTCTCGGGCAGGGAAGTTTTTTGCAAGTTGTGCATGACGTAAAACTTCAAGTGGGGGCAATACATAAAGAACTGTTGTCTTGCTACGTGTTGGAGGGTCTTCCCACTCCTATTGTGTTGGGCCTTCCTTGGTTAGCTAAGCATAACCCGGTTATTAATTGGCAAACCAGGGAGATAAGCCAATGGAGTAAATTCTGTAATAAAAACTGCATGAACACGGTCATTGGTGCGGTTACTCCTTGGGTCTTACCTCCATTTCTGGCGGACTTTGAGGATGTATTCTCGGAGAAAGGGTGTCAGGAACTACCTCCTCATCGCGTGTATGACTGTTCTGTAAAACTGCTCCCTGAGGCCAAGTTACCTAAAGCTAGGTTGTATAACCTTTCTGGTCCTGAGAGGCAGGCCATGAAGGATTATATCTCAGAAAGTCTGGCTAAGGGGCATATTAGACCTTCATCTTCACCGGTGGCTGCGGGGTTCTTCTTTGTTAAGAAGGAAGATGGAGGCCTACGCCCTTGCCTGGATTTCCGTGAACTTAATCGGATTACGGTCCGAGATCCGTATCCGCTCCCACTTATTCCCGATCTCTTTAATCAGATCGTGGGTGCCAAATGGTTTTCTAAGTTGGATCTCAGGGGGGCGTACAATCTGATTAGGATGAAGGAGGGGGATGAGTGGAAGACGGCGTTTAACACTCCGGAGGGGCATTATGAGAACCTTGTCATGCCATTCGGTCTGACTAATGCCCCGGCGGTGTTCCAACACTTTGTTAATGACATTTTTCGCCGCTTGGTGGGACAGTTTGTTGTCATATATCTGGATGATATCCTAATTTACTCGCCGGATCTGGTGTCTCATCAGGAGCACGTTAGGCAGGTGTTACAGATCTTGCGGGATAATAAACTGTATGCCAAGTGGGAAAAGTGTGTGTTCGCCGTACAGGAACTCCAGTTTTTAGGCTTCCTGGTTTCAGCGTCCGGTTTTCGTATGGACCCTGGGAAAGTGCGGGCAGTTCTTGAGTGGGATCGGCAAGAGAATCTTAAGGCACTACAACGTTTCCTGGGGTTTGCTAATTATTACCGAAAGTTCATTCGTAATTTCTCGTCCATTTTTAAGCCTCTCACTGACATGACTAAAAAGGGGACGGATTTTTCTAGGTGGTCTGACAAGGCTTGTCAAGCATTCTCCTCTTTGAAAAAATGTTTTGCCTCGGCGCCCATACTCATTCAACCTGATGCGTCTCAGCCATTCATTGTAGAGGTAGACGCTTCCGAGGTAGGGGTGGGAGCAGTATTGTCACAGGGTTCGTCCCCTGGTAAGTGGCATCCGTGCGCCTTTTTCTCTAAAAAATTGTCGTCCGCTGAGAGGAATTACGATGTCGGCAATAGGGAACTCTTGGCCATTAAGTTAGCTTTTGAGGAGTGGCGCCATTTTCTGGAGGGGGCAGTTCATCCGGTCACCGTCATCACCGATCACAAGAACCTGCTATATCTGGAGTCCGCGAAACGTCTGAATCCCAGACAAGCTAGGTGGTCATTGTTTTTTACCAGGTTTAATTTTGTCGTTACATATCGTCCTGGGTCAAAAAATGTAAAGGCGGATGCCTTATCTCGTAGTTTCCCGGGGGCCGGGAATACGGACGACTCGATTCCTATCCTTCAGGAGGGGGTGGTGGTTTCGGCAGTATGCTCTGAGCTGGAGGAGGAGGTATTGGAGGCTCAGGGGGACACCCCTGTTGGACCTCCAGGGAGATTGTTTGTTCCAGATCAGTTGCGACAAAAGGTGATCGAGGCACACCATAACTCAGTTTTTGCAGGACACCCGGGGAGTAAAGCAACTGTGGATCTCCTCTCGCGTCGGTTTTGGTGGCCTAATTTACATAAGGAGGTGGTAACTTTTGTCGCGTCCTGTGGGGTTTGTGCGCGCTCTAAGACCTCACATACCCGTCCGTCTGGGGCCCTCTTACCTTTGAAGATCCCGGAGCGTCCTTGGACTCATCTGTCTATGGACTTTATTACGGACCTCCCTCCGTCTTCGGGTAAAACGGTCATACTCGTTGTAGTGGACAGGTTCAGCAAGATGGCACATTTTATCGCTCTTCCGGCTCTCCCTAATGCTAAAACTCTTGCGCAGGTGTTCATTGGGGAGATTGTGAGGCTTCACGGGGTACCCTCCGAGGTGGTGTCTGATCGGGGGTCTCAGTTTGTGTCTAAGTTCTGGAAGGCGTTTTGTGCACGGCGGGGGATGCAGTTGTCATTCTCATCGGCTTTTCATCCTCAGACCAATGGTCAGACGGAACGTATGAACCAGAGCTTGGAGACATATCTCCGGTGTTTTGTGTCAGAGAACCAGGAAGACTGGGCTTCTTTCTTACCTCTGGCAGAGTTTGCTCTTAATAATAGGCGGAGCGAGTCCACTGGTAAGTCCCCGTTTTTTGGGGCATATGGTTTTCACCCCCAGTTTTGTACTTTCAGTGGGGGGGGCTCTTCGGGGGTTCCTGAGGAGGAACGATTTTCCTCATCACTCGCTTCAGTATGGAGAGGGGTGCTGAAGAATCTGAATACTATGGGGAACCGATACAAACGTATGGCTGATAGGAGGAGAGTGTCTGGTCCGGACCTAAGTGTGAACGATCGGGTATGGTTGTCTACCAGGAATATAAAACTTAAGGTTCCCTCCTGGAAACTGGGTCCCAGGTTCATCGGGCCGTACAGAATCAGTTCTATTATCAATCCGGTGGCATTCCGTCTTGACCTCCCCCCTACGTTTAAAATTCACAACGTGTTTCACAGATCATTGCTTAAGAGGTATGTGGCGCCGGTGGTACCGTCACCTTTACCTCCCCCTCCAGTGGTTGTCAATGGTAACTTGGAGTTCCAGGTATCGAGGGTCATTGATTCACGCTTTAATCGCCGGTCCCTTCAGTACCTGGTTCATTGGAAGGGGTATGGTCCTGAGGAGAGGATGTGGGTTCCTGCGTCGGATATTAACGCAGACCGATTAGTTCGGGCCTTCCACACGACTCACCCGGATAAACCTGGCCCTGAGGGTCCGGAGGCCCCTCGTAGAAGGGGGGGTACTGTCACGGGTGTGTCGCCACGAAGATCGTCACGAGTACACAGCCTGACTTCTCGCAGCTGACTTGTTGGTGCTTTGTGTTTCTCGGCAGTGAGGGAGTTAATTCTCTCTCTCTCTCTGGGCTAGATGAGGTCCAGCCTCGCCCAGCTGCAATCAATACTTCTGTAGTGAGACTCCTTCATATACCTGCTGGTCTGTTTGGGAGGTGTCGGTGAAAGCATTTCATTCAGACTGACAGAGTGGATCGTGGTGTTTGGAGTTGCTGAGATAAGTGTATTTGGAAGTGTTTTTTCCCTTTCCTCGCTTTATCATTTATCTCCTTTACCGTTGGTTTTCCCTCTGTTGTAGTTGAGAAGTTGTTTGTATGCAAGGTGGTTTTGGTTTTTCCCTTGTACTGTCTCGTTCGTCTAAATACTGTGTTTGGGCATATTATTTCTTGTTCCCTTTGGTTGTGATCGGGGTCCTTCTCAGGACTAGATTACTGAGGTGCAGGGATCTTGAGGAGGTAGGGGTTACGCTGGCGGCCTGGACCTCTGTACCTTTAACAGTACCTCCAGGTTGAGGGATTAGTCAGGGCCCCAGCTTAGGGTCAGCTTAGGCCCCCTACCTCCAGTATACAGAGACAGCGTGACAATTACCCCCTGCCACCGCACCAGGGCAGCGTGGAAGAGCGAGGCTAAGTGCCAGAATTGGCGCATCCTATGGATGCGCCATTTCTGGGGTGGCTGACGGCTGGTGTTTCTAGCCTGGGAGGGGGCCAATATTCATGGCACCCTTCCTGGGCTATTAGTATCAGCCCCCAGCTGTCTGTCCAGCCTTTGCTAGCTATTAAAATAGGGGGGACCCCACGTCATTTTTTTGGGTGGGTCTCCCATTTTAATAGTTAGTAAAGGCTAGGAGGGGGCCAATATTCATGGCACCCTTCCTGGGCTATTAGTATCAGCCCCCAGCTGTCTGTCCAGCCTTTGCTAGCTATTAAAATAGGGGGGACCCCACGTCATTTTTTTGGGTGGGTCTCCCATTTTAATAGTTAGTAAAGGCTAGGTATTCAGCTGGGGGCTGATATTAGTAGCCGGGGAAGCTCCATGGGTATTACCCCCTTCCCAGGCTTCAAACATCTGCCCCAGCTGTCTGCTTAACCTCCGATAGAGACTAAAATTATGGGGGATCCCACGTCAATTTTTTTTTAATAAATCCTTTATTTTAACACTAAATGACACTTGAGGGGTTAATAAAGATGCAGTCCCTAAATTAATATTTATTTTTTAATTAATTTTTCCCAAAAATTTTGACGTGGGCTTTGCCATATTTTTGTATGCGAGCCAGGTACAGAATCCAGGAACGGGCTGCCCCCAACTCCCAGCTGCCTATTTGTACCTGGCCGGACACAATATAGGGAAGCCCTTTTTTTTTTATTATTTCATGAATTTCATGAAATAAGTTTAAAAATGAAAAATACGTGGGGCTTCGCCCTATTTTTGTGTCCAGCCAGGTACAAATAGGCAATTTTTTTTTAATTATTTCAGGAAATTCATGAAATAATTAAAAAAAAATTGATGTGGGGTTTCGCACTATATTTGTGTCCAGCCAGGTACAGCAGACAGGAACGGGCTGACCCCAACCTCCAGCTGCCTATTTGTACCTGGCCGGACACAACAATATAGGGAAGCCCTTTTTTTTTAATTATTTCATGAAATAATTAAAAAAAAATTGACGTGGGGCTTCGCACTATATTTGTGTCCAGCCAGGTACAGCAGGCAGCAACGGGCTGCCCCCAATCACCAGCTGCCTATTTGTACCTGGCCGGACACAACAATATAGGGAAGCCCTTTTTTTCTTAATTATTTCATGAATTTCATGAAAAAATTTAAAAAAAAATACGTGGGGCTTCGCCCTATTTTTGTGTCCAGCCAGGTACAACTAGGCAGCTGGGGACTGGAATCTGCAGCGCAGGGAGGCCCAAGCTTTCTGGGCCCCACCCGCTGCAAATTGCAGTCCACAGCCACCCCGGAAAATGGCGCGTTCATAGAAGCGCCATCTTCTGGCGCTGTACCCAACTCATCCAGGGCCCTGGTGCAGTGGCTCACTGGGTAATAAAGGGGTTAGGGCCAGCTTGGCATTATCAGCTGGCCCTAAGCCAGAAATTCATGGGGTCACGCCAATATTAGACATGACCGCCATGAATTTCTAGTAAAGTATTTAAAAAAAACCACAAACACCCAGAATAAAGTCCTTTAATTGAAATAAAGACACAATTCTTTATTGTTCTAAATTAAATCATACTTACCATCACGCCCATTCCAGCTGAAGCCAACGATCTCCTGCAATAAAAGAAAAATAATAAAGCAACATCATTCTTACCTTTCGATGGTTCCCAGGACAGCTCCAGCTCTGCTACATCGAGATGACAGGCTGGACCGCAGGAGAAAGCTGCCATCCAGCCTGTCATCCCGCAGACACTGAGAAGCGCAGGCATGCTTGCGCTCCTCAGTATCAGGCTGTGACGGCATCCCGATGAGCCGAGTCTCTCACGCTCACCGCATGCGCAGGAGAATTCTCCCACGCTATCAGTGACGTGCATGAGGTGAGCTGAGTTCATTGTTGGCTCATCGGGATGCCGTCACAGTCAGACACTGAGGAGCGCAAGCATGCCTGTGCTTCTCAGTGTCTGCGGGATGACATGCTGGATGGCAGCTTTCTGCTGCGATCCAGCCTGTCATCTCCATGTAGCAGAGCTGGAGCTGTCCTGGGAGCCATCGAAAGGTAAGGATGATGTTGCTTTATTATTTTTCTTTTATTGCAGGAGATCGTTGGCTTCAGCTGGAATGGGCGTGATGGTAAGTAAGGTTTAATTTAGAACAATAAAGAATTTTGTCTGTATTTCAATTAAAGGACTTTATTCTGGGTGTTTGTGTTTTTTTTTTAACTTTGACTATGGGGTTAGTAATGGGGGTGTCTTATAGACGCCTCTCCATTACTAACCTGGGCTTGATGTCAGCTGGCATTATAAGCTGACATCAACTCCAACCCTATTACCCCACTGCCACCGCTACAGGGCAGTGGGAAGAGCGAGGCTAAGTGCCAGAATTGGCGCATCCTATGGATGCGCCATTTCTGGGGTGGCTGACGGCTGGTGTTTCTAGCCTGGGAGGGGGCCAATATTCATGGCACCCTTCCTGGGCTATTAATATCAGCCCCCAGCTGTCTGCCTAGCCTTTGCTAGCTATTAAAATAGGGGGGACCCCACGTCATTTTTTGTGGGGGGTCCCCCATCTTAATAGCTAGTAAAGGCTAGGTATTCAGCTGGGGGCTGATATTAGTAGCCTGGGAAGCTCCGTGGGTATTACCCTCTTCCCAGGCTTCAAACATCTGCCCTAGCTGTCTGCTTAACCTCCGCTAGAGACTAAAATTACGGGGAGCCCCACGCCAATTTTTTTTTTAATAAATCCTTTATTTTAACACTAAATGACAAGTACAGTAACCAACACTGTCACTGCACTTCTTATATATGTGACTGACATGTTTCTATGTATCAAATCTATGTGTGATGCTCTTTCTTTCTGTTATAAATTGTCGGGTACCGCTGCTGAATTGCCGGCCGGCTTTTTTAAAGAGACGGTGCATTAAAACACTAATATTTTTTTAAATAAATCCTTTACACTAAATGACAAGTACAGTAAGCAACACTGTCACTGTACTTCATATATATGTGACTGACATGTTTCTATCTAATCTATGTGTGAAGCTCTATTCTTTCTGTTCTAAATTGTCGGGTACCGGTGTATGCCACTGATGAATTGCCGGCTTTTCATGTTTCACTGTGAGCACTGTTCCCATCGATTTGGGCAACCACCTCCACCAATACATTCTACATTATTGTTAGTTGTTTTCCTTCATGTAGAATTAACCTACAAGGAAAGAAAGGGTTTATTTTCATTCCGATATTTGTGTCCCATTGATTTGCATTGGTTTCCGGTATCGGAATCGGCGATATCCGATACTTTTTGGGTATCGGCCCGATCCAATCCGATCCGATATTTCCTGATATCGGAAGGTATCCCTCAATACTAGTCCTGACCTCAATCCCATTGAAAATCTTAGGGGTGAGCTGAAATCTGCCATTGGGAAAAAGAACCCTGCAAACATTCAAGAGCTTGAACAAACTGCAAAGGAAAAGTGGGAGAAAATTCCAGCTGAGAAGTGCAAGAAGCTTACAGATGGCTACAAGAAATGTCTGGAGGCTGTCAGCAATGACAAAGGGTGTGCAACCAAGTATTAATTAGGGGTGCCATTATTGTGGCACATTCAGTTTTTTCTTTGATATTGCAACATTGAAGTTGAAAAACAATATTGTATTGTTGTATTACTTTGGACCACAAATCCTGAGGATATAACTTTGGTACATTTCCATTTATTTCTGAAGATATTGTACAGTCTACGAAAAAATGAAGGCGTGACAAGAATGGTGAGCAGCACTGTAGTACAATAAATCATTAAAAATGTAAATATATATAGAATATAAAAAATAAAAAAAGATTAAATTAAATTAATAATTAATTTTTTAAAACCTTTTTTTAAAAAGCATTTTCCCTTGCAATTATATACTGTATATATAAAGGATAGAGCTTATGTGTTCAGTAATAATGTTGTCGTGTCAATGGAAGGGTGAAAAAAAATGGTAAGAGGAGGATATATAGATGGAAAACGTCCAATCACTAGCTGCCTCTATCTGTACCAGAAGCTAGGTACCACCCGACCAATTATCCATAGATCATCGCAACCCAGGGAATCATCTATTAACTTTCATAGCTGCAAATCATTATCCGGTAATCTTAAGACAAATTTACATACCAAGAAAGGGGGACATTCAACTCATTTTGGTGAAACATTATTTCTATGTCTGTTATTCCTTTCATTCATCCTGCTCTGTTCAGCCGCTGTTTAGCGTGATAGTATCAATCCTTTATCTAGTAGCCATTCTTCCTTACGGGTTTTCACACAGGACCCGCTAATCTATCAGCAGCTTCCAGCAATACCCACTCCCCTTTTTTCGGCGCTAGTGTTTTAAAGCCTAATTTCTTTCTAGATTCAGCTCCGGACATTTGTGATAGATTATTTCCTCCTATACTCGTATATAGATATAGCCATTTGAATTGCTGTTATGAAATGTTTTGAAATGATTGAAAGTGCATGTTTAACAAAAAAAAATTTCTATTCTTATTAATCTGTTCTCCTCTCCTTTTTTAAGAGGTCTCAGAGTCCTGCCAATATATTGCTTTGAACATGGGCACTGAATTAAATCTATAACGCCTTCACTTTCACACCTTAAAATGCACCCAACAAAAAAATGCAAGTGTATTTCTGCAATTGTCCCATCTTTAATGTAACGGCAGTTCACACATTCATTCCTAGTGCTGTATATGGGAATCACTGACATTTCTACAGTATGTTATATTTTATCTTGATTATCAATATTTCTTGCACGGGACCCCATGGTATCATATTACTGATTGTAATTTTTTTATGTGTAATAAATGATTATTAATAGGGGGATTTATATGTGCCTGTAATTATTTTTCTTCAATAAACATAAAGCTAGAATCGCTACAGAATGTGCCTCTGCCATATACTAGTCTGTAGAGTTTGAATACTCGTGCAAGAAGCATTTATCAGGTTTGAATTTTATGAGAAAGTTTGCAGATATATAATGAATATGTGTAAATCAATCTGTACCACTAGGTAAAAATCCTTACATCAAGGAGACCAAGTAGACAAAAGTGAGCACTTCAAGTTAGTGTGTATAAAAAACAAATTATTTTACTGAACAATATCATAGACATTACCAAACACATACATAAAATAAAAACAGATGCCTCTTGTTTGAGGGATGGTAAGAAATGCCAACCCAGTATGCATGAATATTATCTCCTGGTGCACCCCACAAAATAGCATAGAACAACCTAGCAGAGATAGTCACTGCAGAGTAACCTATACCATTACATAATCCAACGATTCCAAGGATTGAAACTATCCAAAGTGCATGTGCATGTCAAAGAAGGAAATTGTTCATTAATTGGGGTGGTCCAGTGGTTAAACAAAAACAAAATAAACCCTGCTTCAAAGTCACCAATCAAGAGATAAATACATAATAAACCCATATTAAAGTGCATGTGTATGGAGAATTATAATGCTCAGAATTATAATACACCAATGTCTGGAAATGACAGGGCTACTACAGAGCATGTATATAACTTAGTGTTCACAGAAGTGAAAGAGTCGAGGTGAAAAGCAGTTTATATGCTTGTTAGAAACTCACAACATGTATGGCTATACATGCAATACCGCACGCCTGGAAAACATGGACTGCCTCTGATGTACAAAAGCCCTGCTAGATGCAATCAAAAATAGGTAAAATGCAGTGGTGTACCACTAATGGAGGCAGACCACACGACTGCTATGGGGCCCGTGAGCTGGGGGGCCCCATAGCAGTCCAGGGGCGGACATATCGCTGCTGGTGCAGCTGTGCCGGGGGGCCCGCCGGTGCAGCGTCTCCCTGCTCGTGGCGGGCAGGGAGCGATCCCTGCATCCCCGCTGCTGACAGGACAGAATGGCAGCGGAGCTGCAGAGATCCATCCTCTGCTTCCTGCCCGCCGCTTCCTCCCTTACACAGGCACGCGCTCCTTGATGACATCATCATGCAGCGCGGGCCTGTGTGAGGGAGGAAATTGCAGCGGCCTGCGGGGGCAGAGAGGTAAGTGTTTTTTTTTTGTTTTTTTTACTGAAACGCTGGTGAGATCAATAATGGGGCTGATGGAGCTGGAGAGCGCAATAAGGGGGCTGATGGGGCTGGGTAGAGCAATGGTGGGGCTGGTGCGGCTGGGGATAACAATGGTGGGGCTGGGAAGAGCAGTGATGATGCAGCTTGCGGGGGAACGGGCAGAGGGGTAAGTGTTTTTTTTTTTATTTTTACTGAAACGCTGGGGAGAGCAATAATGGTTATGACTGGGCTGGAGAGAGCAAAAGTGGGGCTGATGGGGCTGGTGAGAGCAATGGTAGGGCTGATGGGGCTGGGGAGAGCAATGGTGGGGCTGGGGAGAGCAATGGTGGGGCTGATGGGGCTGGGGAGAGCGCTGATGGGTCTGGGGAGAGCAATGGTGGGGCTGGGAAGAGCAGTGATGGGACTGATGGGGCGGGGAGAGCAATGATGGGGATTAGTAGACCAATGACGGGGATGGGGAGAGCAATGATGGGTTGCTGGGAGAGTAATGACGGGGGTTGCTGGGAGAGAACAATGATAGGGGTGCTCGGAGAGAGCAATGACGGGGTGCAGGGAGAGAACAATGACGGGGGTGCTGGGAGAGAGCAATGACGGGGGTGCTGGGAGAGAGCAATGATGGGGGTGCTGGGAGAGAGCAATGATAGTGGTGCTGGGACAGAGCAATAATGGGGGTGCTCGGAGAGCGCAATGACGGGGATGCTGGGAGACAACAATGATGGGGTGCAGGGAGAGAGCAATGACGGGGGTGCAGGGAGAGAGCAATGACGGGGGTGCTGGGAGAGAGCAATTACAAGGGTGCTGGGAGAGCAATGACTGGGGTGCTGGGACAGAGCAATGTTGGGGGTGTTGGGAGAGAGCAATGATGGAGGTGCTGGGACAGAGCAATGATGGGGGCGCTTGTATATTTTCCGTGTGCACATAGCCTTACAGTTAATTGGGGAGAGTCACAGAGACTGAATAATTTATATTATTGGCAGGTGGAGATTATAGTTAATGGGGGGCACAGTGCTGCTTATCACTTTATATTTTGATTACTAAGTGGCTACCCCTAGTATATTAATGGGGGATAACAGACCTGTATTCAGGGGCGCAGTGCAGGAGAGACACATGTATATATACAATATATGTGACCTTGTTATTATCTAGGCTGGAGATCATCATGACAAGACGAATCGTGACTGGGAGATGTCGACATGAAGGTCTGACCAGATGGAGAAGAAGCAGCAGAAACCGACTCTGATCAGGCGAGACGTCAGCGGTAAGTGCCTGGATGTAAATATTATTCTGTATCTGCGCTGTATGACTTGGAGTGATAATGTTACATGTAAAATCCCTTAGGCTGCATTCTCACATTTGTGTAAAATGTCAGATTTTTTTATCGGATGGTCCACGGACTTGTAGAGTTTTATAGATCACGGATCACGGATCTGAGAATGAGATCTGTGAGGATCAGAGAATGTCCTGTTCTGATCCGATTTTGAGGATTACAATAGGACATGCTCAATGCGTCTGTAAAACAGGGTAGCACACTGACACTGCACACAAATGCAGGAATATAGCCGTATTATGTATAGCACAGTCCCTTAGTACATAGTGTAATCACTTATTATGTATAGCATACGCCCTTAGTATATAGTGTACTCGCTTATTATGTATAGCGCCGTCCTTAGTTATATAGTTTCATCTTTTATTATATATAACACCCTCCCTTTTTACCTACCATCCTCTCTAGTTCTAGAGCTCACAATTGGGGGATCATACTGTGTTGGGGTCAGCAAACTTTGCCCTGGTAGTTGAGGTGAGGTACAGTAGGGTCATTATACTGCGCATGTGGAGGAATTCACCATGGGGGTATCATACTGTGTTTGGGGGACACTTTTGTTGGTATCACACTTCATGGGACAATGAAAGAGGGGTCTAGGACGTCAGCAGGAGGAAAATTACTATGTAAAGGCTGGAAGGTTGTGTGATCTGCTCTTCTGTGACACCGACAATTATTTACATTTTTTTTTGGGGGGGGGCCCAATTTGAACTTCTGCTATGGGGCCCCATGAATCCTATGTACGCCCCTGGTAAAATGTATTGCTAATAGCATTGTGCCACTTACACAGTGGAGTGTGAGACAAGGTTTGTCCTGCATCCCTCTTCCCCGACGCGCATTTTGTCCACACTTCCTCAGGGCCGTGTCAGAGGAGAGGGACGCTGGACCTTTTAAGTGATCACTGTACCAATGGTTGACGGAGGCTAGATATCACATGATTTAAACCTTCAGGGTTGTGAAGGATATGACGTGGCACATCGTAGGATTTTTTACCTTGTACATTGATTTACAGTTGTCCCTGTGACACTATGTTTGTTTTCAATCATTTTTATTAATATTTTATAACAGTTCAAGGGGTAGGGATATGGTTAGGGAATAGAGGAATATATGGGGGACGGGAGAGTAATGGATAAGTGTGGGAAAATGGATAAGGGGAAGGAGAACTCAAAATTGAATAAACAGTAGAATATATAGTATTACAACAAGTAAATTAAGATGAAAATCAAAATTTGGTTATAGAACAACTTAGTCGTAATATAATAGATATCCAATTAAATCTAATAAGTATATGTATTAATAATTTAAGTAACAATCAGGAATATATTTCAGGCCACTTTGTTCATTTTTTGAAATATTTGTTAAGGTTATTATTAGAGTTTGCAAATCAGTATTCATATAATTTATGTAGAGCCATTTTTTCTTTAATAACTGAAAAGATAGGTACATCCGTTTTTTTCCAGTAAGATGCAATGGCATTTTTAACTACCATATTTTTCGGACTATAAGACGCACCGGACCATAAGACGC
This sequence comes from Phyllobates terribilis, assembly GCF_046119375.1. NCBI lineage: Eukaryota > Metazoa > Chordata > Amphibia > Anura > Dendrobatidae > Phyllobates > Phyllobates terribilis. The sequence continues at coordinate 2,718,063 of NW_027362809.1, read as the reverse complement.
ACCTAGGTTTTAAAGGAGAAAAATAGGAAGAAAAAATGTAAGCAAAAAATGTGGTCCTGATGCCCTGTTATGGGGGAGGGGGTCTGCTGCTGACACTGGCATTGGGGTAATGTCCCTCAATTCTGTTAATATCCTCTATCCTGGTATGTATGGCCTCTCCTTCCTGGTATAAGTGGCCCCCATCCCATCCTGGTATGCATGGCACCCCTTTATCCCCCATCCTGGTATGCATGGCACCCCTTTATACACCATCCTGGTATGCATGACACCCCTTGAGCCCCCATCCTGGTATGCATGGCAACCCTTGAGCCCCCATCCTGGTATGCATGGCACCCCTTGAGCCCCCATCCTGGTATGCATGGCACCCTCTGAACCCCCATCCTGGTATGCATCTTGCCCCGCTTCAAGTGGACCGGGTGAGAGGCCCGAATCTATGAATGTAAAAGTGAACAGCTCTTCAGAGTGTCCATGTGTGGGATCAGTTGTCTCTGGGCGCTTGGCATGGTGGGAGGAAGGAGGATCAGGGTGAGGAATATGCGGTCCAGACTCACGGCTACTGAGACTTGACCGTGTGGAAGACAGGGTGGTGGTGGCGGCTAATTGACTGGAAGCATTATCCGCTATCCAACCAACAACCTTTTGACACTGCTCTGGGTTCAATAGTGGTGTGCTGCGGTCCCCTAGCAGTTGGGACAGTAAGGTCGGGCGAGAAGATGTGGGTGTTTGTTGTGGCACAATTTCAGCTTGCCCACGGCCTTGTCCTCGGCCTCTGCATGCACCATCACCATCACGTCCAGTTCCCCGTCCCTTGCCACGTGCCTTGCCCATTTGTCTTGTCCTCGGCAGAGATGAGGGGGTTGGAGGGGGCAGTGGTGGGCAGAGGAAGGAGTTAAAAGTATTAAATAACCATTTGGACTTGAAAAATAAGGACAGGGTCGGACTGGCCTGGCGGAATGCCGGTGAAATGCCAGGTGGGCCCCACAGAAGGAGAGGAAAAAAAACTTTTTTTGTAAGGACATGGGCCTTTTAAAAGTGCGGGTGGCAGGAGAACGCGCATGCAGACCTGACCCGCCGTGATGACCATGGCCGGCGTCACCGCCACTAGGCGCACCCAAGTAAGTGTTGGGGCGCCGGGGTTGAGGGACACCGGCACGCTACTGGGCCTATGAGTCGGGGGAGGGAGAGCCCCCTACGGAGAGGGGGAGCGCCCCCTTCAGGAGGGAGAGCCCCCGCCCCCACCTCTCCTCCTCAAATACTTACCTATCCTCCTCGTTCCCTGCAGCTCCAGTGATGTTAGCGTCTTCTGATTCTGACGTCTCAGGGCAGAGGGCGAGGTGACATCACTACCGCACTCTGCTCTGAGCACTGCAGAGTCAGAAGACGACGTGCTGAGTACACCAAACCTGCAGGGAACGGGAGAGGTATTTGATTTTTTTTATGTATGCAGCATCATGGGGGCCCATATACTGTATGGAGCAGCATCATGTGGGCCCATATACTGTATGGAGCAGCATCATGGAGGCCCATATACTGTATGGAGCAGCATCATGGAGGCCCATATAATGTAAGGAGCAGCATCATGGAGGCCCATATACTGTATGGACCAGCATCATGGGGGCCCATATACTGTATGAAGCAGCATCATGTGGGCCCATATACTGTATGGAGCAGCATCATGGAGGCCCATATACTGTATGGAGCAGCATCATGGAGGCCCATATACTGTATGGAGCAGCATCATGGGGGCCCATATACTGTATGGACCAGCATCATGGGGGCCCATATACTGTATGAAGCAGCAGCATGGAGGCCCATATACTGTATGGAGCAGCATCATGGAGGCCCATATACTGTATGGAGCAGCATCATGGGGGCCCATATACTGTATGTACCAGCATCATGGGGGCCCATATAATGTAAGGAGCAGCATCATGGGGGCCCATATATTGTATGGAGCAGCATCATGGGGGCCAAATACTGTATGGAGCAGCATCATGGGGTCCAATATATTGTATAGAGCAGTATCATGGGGGCCCATATACTGTATGGAGCAGCATCATGGAGGCCCATATACTGTATGGACAACAAAGAAAATGACGGCACTTCCACTACAAAAAATAGGTGTGAACAGGTGCTTACTAAGAGCAGCTACCTCCATATATAATGAACAAATAACACTGAGTATATAGATATGAAATATGAAATATGAATAACATAACTGCTGTAGAAAATAGAAATAAATGAAAAAAAATTTGAAATTTTTTTTTTAGCGCATGTAAATATGAAGTATGAAAAATGAATAGCATTACTGCTGTAAGTAAATGAGAAATCTTAGCACATAAATTGGCCAATTCATGTGTCCCTGATAGCCGCGGTAAGGCGTTTCTCGATGTCAGGACCTACCAATGTGAATACCTCTCTAAGAGGTACACATAATCAGACAGAGGTCTCTTAGAGAGGTATTCACATTGGTAGGTCCTGACATCGAGAAACGCCTTACCGCGGCTATCAGGGACACATGAATTGGCCAATTTATGTGCTAAGATTTCTCATTTACTTACAGCAGTAATGCTATTCATTTTTCATACTTCATATTTACATGCGCTAAAAATAAATTTTCAAAAAATTTTTCATTTATTTCTATTTTCTACAGCAGTTATGTTATTCATATTTCATATTTCATATCTATATACTCAGTGTTACAGTGTGCTACTTTATTTGTTCTTCATATACTGTATGGAGCAGCATTATATGGGGTCAATATACTGTATGGAGCAGCATTACATGGGGCCAATATACTGTATGGACCAGCATCATATGGGGCCAATATACTGTATGGAGCAGCATTACATGGAGCCAATATACTGTATGGACCAGCATCATATGGAGACAATATACTGTATGGAGCAGCATGACAGGGGGCCAATATACTGTATGGAGCAGCATTACATGGGGCCAATATACTGTATGGAGCAGCATCATATGGGGCCAATACACTGTATGGAGCAGCATCATATGGGGCCAATACACTGTATGGAACAGCATCATATGGGGCCAATATACTGTATGGAGCAGCATTACATGGGGCCAATATACTGTATGGAACAGCATCATATGGGGCCAATATACTGTATGGAGCAGCATGACATGGGGCCAATATACTGTATGGAGCAGCATCATATGGGGCCAATACACTGTATGGAGCAGCATCATATGGGGCCAATATACTGTGTGGAGCAGCATTACATGGGGCCAATATACTGTATGGAGCAGCATTACATGGGGCCAATATACTGTATGGAGCAGCATCATATGGGGCCAATATACTGTATGGAGCAGCATGATATGGCGCCAATATACTGTATGGAGCAGCATGACATGTGGCCAATATGCTGTATGGAGCAGCATCATATGGCACCAATATACAGTATGGAGCAGCATTACATGGGGCCAATATACTGTATAGAGCAGCATCATATGGGGAAAATATACTGTATGGAGCAGCATTACATTGGGCCAGTATACTCTATGGAGCAGCATTACATGGGGCCCATAATTCTGTATGGAGGTGGTCACTGTATTACCTGTATATTTCTGTATTACAGCATATATAGGTACTCTGTATATGCTGTAATGTCTCTGGTGATCACTGTATTACCTGTACACCGACACTATATACAGAGCTCCTGTGTATTATGTCACCAGTGGTAATATTAATGTTATTAGTATTGTGTTTTTTATTAATGATCAGTATTGTATTATTCGGTCACTGAGGTGGTAATATATGATCTGGTCATGGTGTGGAGGTATTTGTTCCTTGTACAGTATGTGGTATTATTCGGTCACTATGTGGTAGTAATACATGCTCTGGTCATGGTGTGACAGTATTATTCAGTCACTATGTGGAGGTAATATGTGGTCTGGTCATGGTGTGACTGTATTAATTGCCTGTATGTGGTATTTGGTCAATATGTGGTCTGGTCATGGTGTGGCGGTATTTATCTCTTGTATGTGGTGGTATTGGTCTTGGTATAGTGGATTGTGTTGTGTATGGAGGTCACTTGTTCCCTTTGATATCAATAAGGGGAAGATTCTTGATTTCCAATGGAGATTAAATACTTGGATGTTTAACGCCTCCCTGTCCTGTGGCTATTGCACAGTAGCAAATATGCACTTACAGGGGTTCTACGGTGAAAACAAGTAATCACCTCTCCTAAGGCCATGTTCACATGTTCAGCATATGGTCAGTATTTTACATCAGTATTTGTAAGACAAAACCAGGAGTGGGTGAAAAATGCAGAAGTGGTGACATCTTTCTACTTTACTTTTCCTCTGATTGTTCCTCACAAATACTGATGTAAAATACTGACCAAATGCTGATCGTGTGAACGTGGCCAAAGGATAAATAAGTTATTGAATGCTGTGACCTGGAGAATGTGCAACCTTTATCCCCATTAGTATGGAGCGGCAAGTACGACTCGACCACTGATCCATTTATTCCCTAAGGGGCTGCACTTGGCTTTTTCTGGAAGCCCCCAAAGAGGATGAATGGAGCTACGGTCAGACATACCACATGCCGCTCCATTTTAAAATGGGGATAAAAGTGTCCTGTCAGGGATAAAAGTTCCCCATTCTTTCAATCAGTGCGGTTTGCAATGCATAAGGAGAAAGGATTACCAGCTTCATGAATAGTTCAAAAAATAGGTTTCTTTATTGTGACAAAAGCTCTTTAAAAACAGATTCCATAGTCACATAGTGTAGCCAGGGCAACGCGTTTCGAACGCTAAAGATGCGTTCTTTGTCAAGACTACAGTAATTGTACATCCCAGTTATGGTGGCGCACAGTAGATGTGCAGGAGCCGCCTGTGATTTACAGTCGACGCTCCACTATAACAGGGATAACGGCTAACAGGTATGTGCATATAGCTGTAGGGTGGGCCCCTAGGGTCAATTTCCCCTGTGGGCCCCAGACACCCCAGTGTGACCCTGGATAAGGAAGATACGAGGGTTGTGAAGTAAGCCTGTTTAGCAGAGGTAAGGGCTGATTTGAAAGCGAGTGTTGCTTGTTTGAATGCCGAGAAGTCATCTTGCGAATGTGTTTTCTTCCAATGCCGCTCCATGACCCCAGGGCCGCCATCAGGGCATTACTACCCTTACTACTGTATGGGGCCCGGTGAAAAGAAGCAAGAAGGGGGGGCAGGCACGCTGGCAGCCCGGGGCCCCTCTCTTTGCTTCTTCTTACCGGGCCTCAGGGGTAACAGTTAAATGCCCGATGCACCCGGCAGACGGAAATGGGTGCTTTACCTTTAAGCAGCGGCCAGGTGCATCATGGTCCTGACTCCAATCTCCTGACACACTGCATGCTCATCTTCATTCCTGAGCAGAGCAGCATGTCTCGGAGGCGGTGGCTAGTGTGTGAGTAGCAGGAGGAGGAAGCTGCTGCTGAGTTTGGTGGTGAGTGGGGCCTGGTGGTGCTCAGAGGGGCCTGCTGATGGTGATGAGGGGGCCTGCTGATGGTTATGCGGGGCCTGCTGATGGTTGTGGGGGGCCTGGTGATGGCAGGACCTGCTGCTAGTGATGGGCGGCCTGCTGCTGGTGATGCGGGGGCCTGCTGATTGTGGTGGGGGGGCCTGCTGATGACGGTGGGGGGGCCTGCTAATGGTGATGAGGGGAGGCTGCTGCTTCTGGTGGTGAGGGGAGGCTGCTGCTGGTTCTGAGGGGAGGCTGCTGCTGGTGCTGAGGAGAAGCTGCTGCTGGTGCTGAGGGGAGGCTGGTGCTGAGGGGAGGCTGGTGCTATTGCCAAGGGGAGGCTGCTGCTGCTGGTGGTGAGGGGAGGCTGCTGCTGGTTCTGAGGGGAGGCTGCTGCTGGTGCTGAGGAGAAGCTGCTGCTGGTGCTGAGGGGAGGCTGGTGCTGTTGCCAAGGGGAGGCTGCTGCTGGTGCTGAGGAGAGGCTGCTGGTGCTGAGGGGAGGCTGGTGCTGGTGCCAAGGGTAGGCTGCTGCTGGTGCTAAGGAGAGGCTGCTGGTGCTGAGGGGAGGCTTGTGCTGAGGGGAGGCTGGTGCTGGTGCTGAGTAGAGGCTGCTGGTGCTGAGGGGAGGCTTGTGTGGAGGTTGCTGCTGGTGCTGAGGGGAGGCTGCTACTGGTGCCAAGGGGAAACTGCTGCTGGGAGGAGGCTGGTGCTGGTGCCGATGGGAGGCTGGTGCTGGTTCCGAGGGGAGGCTGCTGCTTGTGCCGAGGAGAGGCTGGTGCTGGTGCCGAGGGGAGGCTGGTGCTGGTGTCGAGGGGAGGCTGCTGCTGGTACCGAGGAGAGGCTGCTGCTGGTGCAGAGGAGAGGCTGCTGGTGCTGAGGGGAGGCTTGTGGTGAGGCTGATGCTGGTGCTGAGGGGAGGCTGCTGCTGGTGCTGAGGGGAGGCTGTTGCTGGTGGTGAGAGGAGGCTGGAGGTGAGGGAAGGCTGGTGGTGGAGAGGGGAGGTTGCTGCTGGTGATGAGGGGAGGCTGCTGCTGCAGCTGCTGAGGGGAGGCAGCTGCTGGTGCTGAGGAGAGGCTGCTGAGGTGGTGAGGGAAGGCTGCTGATGTTGGTGAGGGGAGACTACTGGTGGTGGTGAGGCGAGGCTGCTGGTGATGAGGGGAGGTTGCTGCTGGTGATGAGGGGAGGCTGCTGCTGGTGATGAGAGGAGGTTGGTGCTGAGTGGTGGCTGGTGCCGAGGAGAGGCTACTGCTGGTGCTGAGGGGAGGCTGATGGGGAGGCTGCTGCTGGTGATGAGGGGAGGCTGGTGATGAGGGGAGGCTGCTGGTGGTTGTGATGAGGGGAGGCTGGTGGTGATGAGGGGAGGCGGCTGGCGGTGGTGAGAGGAGGCTGCAAGTGGTGGTGAGGGGAGTCTGCTGGTGGTGGTGAGGGGAGGCTGCTGCTGGGGGGAGGCTGCTGCTGGTATTGAGGGGAGGCTGCTGGTGGTTCTGAGTTGAGGCTGTTGCTGGTGCTGAGGGGGGCCTGTTTCTGAGGGGAGGCTGCGTCCGGCAGGGTGAGGCTGGTGCTGAGGGAAGGCTGCGACCGGCAGCGAGAGGCTGAGGAGGCGGTGGCGAGGACGACCAGGGCTAGTCGACAAGGATATGCCAATTGCATATCAAGATGATGCCAACCTCTGTGGACAGGTAGGAGGAACAAGAGTAGTTGACAAATAGGGTGATCAATAGACCTTGGAATAATAATAACTTCCACAATTGGATGTGTTTAAATAAAATGTTCCTGTGCTGAGATAATCTTATACATGTGCCCCTGCTGTGTACTGTGTAATGGCTGTGTCTGACCGTGCAGGAACATGGTCTGATCATACCACATCTCCTGGGCAGGGGAGGAAGAAAAAGAATATACAGACATTACAGCAGGGGATCACAGCTGATTCTTTCTGTGAGGTAAAACATTTCACTGCCTGTTTTTAAACAATGTTTTACTTCAAAGAAAGAAACAGTTGGGATCCCATGCTGAAATGTCTGTATACTCTTTTGTTTCCTCCCCTTAGCATGAGATGTGGTTGTGGCACCCCAGGGGTCAGGTTGCCACAGTGGCATTGCCTCCCTCACAAGAGTTGATGCCATGCCTGGAAGCAAGCAGGAGTCCCCTAATCAGGTTTTACTAAGCATGCAACACTTTCCTGGCTCCAGACCAGCAAGGGGAGTCCCTCCCCTTGGCAACTGGGATCTGGGGGCGTGGTTAGTGAGACTTAGTGTGTGAGGAGTTGAAGTCAGGACATCGAGGAGAGAGGAGCTGGGGACTGGAGCTGCGCGGCAGCTCACCCCAGAAGAACCAGCACAGAAGAACCGGACACCGGAGTCCGAGGCTGTGGGGCACCGAAGGCCCAGCAGTAGAAACCGGAGGGCAGGAGACTGCAGGTCTCCTGGCCCCATCAGACGCCCAAAGGCTCAGCAGCACCGCAGGGTTCAGCACCGCCACGTGAGAGCGACGCACCAGCAAGGCCCGAGCTGCCTGCCATACGGGTGAGCACAGAAACGTTGCACTCAGGGACGAGGGCCGCGCACAGCTACAAGCAGCAGGGCCAAAGAGTTTAGTGTAAAGGGAAGGCCTCCAATTTCACCTGGCAAGGAGGATTCTTTACTTGCTTCCAGGATGCCCGGACTTCCACTTCTAGCCAGCACCCTAGTCCCGGCTTGTCTAATCACCACCAGTAAAGATAAGAGGAAACCGCCATTGAGTTGTGGATTATTGCTGCGCCATCAACCCCTGCACTACAACGTCCAGCATGACCCATAACATCTACACTGCCCTGGAGCTAAGTTCTACCTGTGGAGAGCCACACTATCCCTGCTGCAGTAACATCAGCTCCAGAGGACCTGCTCCGCAGCGGCGGCTCCCCTAGCCGCATACCACAGGTGGCGTCACAAACTTTATACAATCACCATAAATCCCCTATCAATAACCCCTGGGTCACGGACCGGGTCACCGCTACTGTGACATAACCCAGCATTTACCGGCCCGGCACCGGGTACCCCACGGCCCAGAGGGCGCGTCATGGTATGATCAGACCGTGTTCTGTACACGGTCAGACACAGCCATTACATTATTCAAAGATCTATTGATTAAAATTAACTTTTGTTCGTGGGAAAACCCCTTTAAGTTCATGTATTAATTTGTCCACCATCTCAGTACATGATTATATGATACAATCATTCCCTCTGCTCCTGAAAGGGGGGAGGGGAGGGAATGATTGATATAAGTGTATACAGTGCATTGTGAAAGTATTTGGTCCCCTTGAACTTTTCTAACTTTTGCCACATTTCTGGCTTCAAACATAAAGATATAAAATTCTATTTTTGGGGGAAGAATCAAAAACAAGTGGGACACAATCGTGAAGTGGAACGAAATTTATTGGAAATGTTAAACTTTTTTAACAAATTAAAAACTGTGGGACTGCTGGCTTGTGGATTTAGACTGGACAACCCCTTTAAGGCTCCTTCAGCCATCAGTGAATATCGGTCTGTGCTCGGACCGCAATGCATGGACTTGCCGCGGGTCTCCTGACCTCAACTCAGCAGCCTCACAGCATGTATGAGGATGCGGGTCAGCATGATTGGTGCCCAGTCCAAGCACTGCAGACTGAGAGCAGAACGATTTCTCACTTCCAGTATTTACACTGTCATAATAATAAAGATGTTTCCCAATCATATACAGTGCATTGTGAAAGTATTTGGCCCCCTTGAACTTTTCTACCTTTTGCCACATTTCTGGCTTCAAACATAAAGATATAAAATTCAAATTTTTTGGAAAGAATCAACAACAAGTGGGACACAATCGTGAAGTGGAACGAAATTTATTGGAAATGTTAAACTTTTTTAACAAATTAAAAACTGTGGGACTGCTGGCTTGTGGATTTAGACTGGACAACCCCTTTAAGGCTCCTTCAGCCATCAGTGAATATCGGTCTGTGCTCGGACCGCAATGCATGGACTTGCCGCGGGTCTCCTGACCTCAACTCAGCAGCCTCACAGCATGTATGAGGATGCGGGTCAGCATGATTGGTGCCCAGTCCAAGCACTGCAGACTGAGAGCAGAACGATTTCTCACTTCCAGTATTTACACTGTCATAATAATAAAGATGTTTCCCAATCATATACAGTGCATTGTGAAAGTATTTGGCCCCCTTGAACTTTTCTACCTTTTGCCACATTTCTGGCTTCAAACATAAAGATATAAAATTCAAATTTTTTGGAAAGAATCAACAACAAGTGGGACACAATCGTGAAGTGGAACGAAATTTATTGGAAATGTTAAACTTTTTTAACAAATTAAAAACTGAAAAGTGGGGCGTGCAATATTATTCGGCCCTCTTGAGTTAATAATCGCCATCTTTTGCTGCGATTACAGCTGAAAGTCGCTTGGGGTATGTCACTATCAGCTTTGCACATCGAGAGGCTGAAATTCTTGCCCATTCTTCCTTGCAAAACAGTTCGAGCTCATTGAGGTTGGATGGAGGGCGTTTGTGAACAGCAGTTTTCAGCTCTTTCCACAGATTCTCGATTGGATTCAGGTCTGGACTTTGACTTTGCCATTCTAACACCTGGATACGTTTATTTTTGAACCATTTTATTGTAGATTTTGCTTTATGTTTGGGATCATTGTCTTGTTGGAAGATAAATCTCCGTCCCAGTCTCAGGTCTTTTGCAGACTCCAACAGGTTTTCTTCCAGAATGGTCCTGTATTTGGCTCCGTCCATCTTCCCATCAATATTAACCATCTTCCCTGTCCCTGCTGAAGAAAAGCAGGCCCAAACCATGATGCTGCCACCACCATGTTTGACAGTGGGGATAGTGTTTTGAGGGTGATGAGCTGTGTTGCTTTTACGCCAAAGATATCGTTTTGCATTGTGGCCAAAAAGTTTGATAATGGTTTCATCTGACCAGAGCACCTTATTCCACATGTTTGGTGTGTCTCCCAGGTGGCTTGTGGCAAACTTCAAATGAGACTTTTTATGGATATCTTTGAAAAATGGCTTTCTTCTTGCCACTCTTCCATAAAGGCCAGATTTGTGCAGTGTATGACTGATTGTTGTCCTATGGACAGACTCTCCCACCTCAGCTGTAGATCTCTGCAGTTCAAACAGAGTGATCATGGGCCTTTTGGCTGCATCTCTGATCAGTCTTCTCCTTGTTCGAGATGAAAGTTTAGAGGGACGGCTGGGTCTTGATAGATTTGCAGTGGTCTGATAATCCTTCCATTTCAATATGATCACTTGTACAGTGCTCCTCGAGATGTTAAAAACTTGGGAAATCTTTTTGTATCCAAATCCGGCTTTAAACTTCACCACAACAGTATCTCGGACCTGCCTGGTGTGATCCTTGGTCTTCATGATGCTCTCTGCACTTGAAACAGAACCCTGAGACTATCACAGAGCAGGTGCATTTATACGGAGACTTGATTACACACAGGTGGATTCTATTTATCATTACCAGTCATTTAGGACAACATTGGATCATTCAGAGATCCTCACTGAACTTCTGGATTGAGTTTGCTGCACTGAAAGTAAAGGGGCCGAATAATATTGCACGCCCCACTTTTCAGTTTTTAATTTGTTAAAAAAGTTTAAAATATCCAATAAATTTCGTTCCACTTCACGATTGTGTCCCACTTGTTGTTGATTCTTTCCAAAAAAATTTAATTTTATATCTTTATGTTTGAAGCCAGAAATGTGGCAAAAGGTAGAAAAGTTCAAGGGGGCCAAATACTTTCACAATGCACTGTATATGATTGGGAAACATCTTTATTATTATGACAGTGTAAATACTGGAAGTGAGAAATCGTTCTGCTCTCAGTCTGCAGTGCTTGGACTGGGCACCAATCATGCTGACCCGCATGCTCATACATGCTGTGAGGCTGCTGAGTTGAGGTCAGGAGACCCGCGGCAAGTCCATGCATTGCGGTCCGAGCACAGACCGATATTCACTGATGGCTGAAGGAGCCTTAAAGGGGTTGTCCAGTCTAAATCCACAAGCCAGCAGTCCCTCTGTGTCACTGACTGAAGACTTGTGAATCCACACATCGTAAGCACTGTGAGGATTCGCTGGTGTCAGAGCCAGGAATGGCAATCACTTGGCTTCAAGGATGTGAAATGCAGACTCCCAGCCAGAAGGGGGGGTGTGGAGATAGAGGGAGAACAAACAGGTGGGCAGGTGAATTTAAAGGGTTGGCTCTGCCGTGAAGTACCGAGTGGTGGGACTTTATTTGAACAGTCATCCTGTGCTGACAGAGTCCCTTTAAACATAAGTCATACTCATCTTCTGGCGTCTTCATCAATTTTCAGCACTGCTTCGGTCTTGCGGCGCCATCTTGTGAACGCAGCTTCTGACTGACTGGAAGTCAGAAGCTATGTCACAATCTCTCAATGCAAGTCTGAAAGCCTGAACGATGCTCTCATATACTTGATCTGGTCATGGTGTGACAGTATTTGTCTCTTGTATGTGGTATTATTCAGTCACTATGTGGTGGTAATATGTGGTGTGGTCACAGTGTGGCAGAAAGTAGAGTTTTTCCAAGAGTGGTCGGTGGGACTGTGGAAGGTTTGAGGAGTGGAGGCGGAGCTGGGGTGAAGCCTGGGTGGAGTTTCAAGGGGGCCCCAAAATTTTGCCAGTATGGGGCACCGAAATTCCTAGCAGCAGCCCTGCACGACCCTGGACACTTGCCAAAGCTTTTTAGTGATGCTATTGTGCCAGTTTTGTCTATTGATTCGTCACACTCTGTCATGCATGAGAGGGGTAACCGAGTCAATAGCTGGTGCTATGCTAGAGTGGCATTGTAGAAGGCAGTGACACTGTCTGTGTCGTGGAGTGAAGATATGGATGTCAGTGGTAGAATAGAATTAGAGAGTGTGTGAGTGTGGAGACATGCAAGGTTTCTTCAGGGGTGTGCTATTTGCTGACATGGGTGACAGGTGAGGAGGACAGAGATGAGAAAGTGTTGGAATAATACATATTAATCTGTATGTGTATTGCAACAACTACTGTGCTGTTTCATATGTTGTGCATATTGTGAGGTTGTTAACAAAGTTTAGTTAAAAAAAAAACAAAAAAAACTCCCACAGACAGGATGCCCCCTCCTTCTCTTCCTGTGTTGTTGTTATATATCTGATTTGATTTCCTCATGCTGCAGTAACATCATGCTGTGCCTGTGCTGGATATAAATAAACCTACATTCTGTGTTCTAAACTCTGGATGTCACGCGGATTAATCCTCTGCTAACAGGTTATGGGCCCAGATGTACCAGAGTCCCAGAGTCACAGATCCCCAGAACACAGAGGAAAGAAAAGAAAGAAAGACAGCAAACTGAGAAGAAGCAAAGATGGCCACCAGCAGCAGCTCCATGAAATTTACAGTGCCAAGTCTCACTAACCAGAATTATCAATCCTGGAAATTCAAAGTGAAAATGCTGCTAATAAGAGAAGGTACGTGGAAATACACACAGGAGCCTAAACCTGACCCAGTGCCACAGGAGTGGACAGAGATGGATCAGAAAGCACAAAGTACCATATCACTCAGTATAGATGATGACCAGATTGTGCATGTGTGCAAATGTAATACTGCAAAGGAAATGTGGGAGCAGTTGCAAAAGGTACATGAGAGGATAAATTTAAGCAATAAGCTCTATCTCATGAGAAAGCTGTACCAGTCTAAGCTACAGAAAGGCCAGGATATGCAGGATTACATAAGAAGTGTTCTGGAAGTTGTAGAACGCCTGAGAGTCATTGGGGAAGATCTAAAGGACTTTCATGTGGCCGCATTACTGCTTAGTGGCCTTTCAGAGAGGTATGATACGCTTGTAACCGCACTAGATGCGCGTCCAGATGATGAGCTTACACTGGATTATGTCAGGGGGAAGCTCATAAATGAATATAAGCGAAAGGCAGAAGGTGTAAACAGTAGGACATGCAACACAGAATCTGCTTTACAGACACAAAACCTAACTGATAACAGGAAGCACATAAAAGAAACACGTGAATGTTTTGTTTGCAAGAAATCAGGACATTTGAAAGCTGACTGCAGAGTCTGGAAAGCTAGAATGAATCAGCTGAAAAAGCAAAGCAGTCATCAAAGGGTTAAAAGTGCTGTATCTGGAGAAAATGATTCTGTGAATACTGAAACTGCATTTACTGTCAGTGCAAATACATCAAAGCATGCATGGTGTATAGACTCTGGAGCAGCTAGTCACATGACTAATAACAGAGACTTCTTTTCTAAGCTTAACCAAAGTAAATCAGAGAAATTGATTATGGCTAATGGTCAGTACATGACTTCAGAAGGCATAGGAGATGGTTATATTGATTGTCAAATCTCACCAACACAAAGCAGGAAGATCCCAGTAAAGGATGTGCTGTATGTGCCTAGTCTTGAAAGTAATCTACTATCTGTGAAGAAACTCACAAAACAAGGAAATGAAGTTACATTTAAGCATGATAGCTGCATCATCTCAAAGGAAGGTCACACACTAGTAGAGGGAAACATCACAGATGAACTTTATCAGCTGAAATGCAAAGAGTGTGTGTATACAGCGCAACAAGAAGAGCATAAAAACTGTATTCATGTGTGGCATATGCGTCTGGCACACAGAGACCCAGAAGCAATAAGAAAGTTAGTCCAAAAGCAACTAGCTGAGGATATTACAATTGATCTATGTAACCAGACAATGAAGTGTACTAGCTGCATCAAAGGGAAAATGTCTAGGAAAGCTTTTCCTAAGAGAATTAGTACAACAACAGCACAGCCACTAGATTTAATACACACAGATGTCTGTGGTCCAATGAGCACTCTGACCCCAGGGAAGAAGAGATATTTTCTCACATTTATTGATGATCATTCAAGATATACAGTTGTCCACCTGCTTTACAGCAAGAAGGAAGTTCCAGAGAAACTTGAAATATACCTAGCTGAAGTATATAATAAATTTGGAAGAATGTCAAAGATTCTACGTGCAGATAATGGGACTGAATATACAAGTAATGAGACACAGAGCATTTTAAAGAAAAATGGAATCCTATTTCAGACCACTGTACCGTACAACCCAGAGCAAAATGGTGTCGCGGAAAGAAGGAACCGAACACTATGTGAAAGTGGAAGAAGCATGTTATTTGATGCAAATCTGCCCACAGTATATTGGGGTGAAGCAATCATGACAGCTTGCTATCTTCAGAACAGACTACCAGGTAAAGCTACAGACAAAACTCCATTTGAGCAATGGAATAGCAGAAAGCCAAAACTACATCACATAAGAATATTCGGAAGTAAAGCATTTGTACATGTTCCCAAAGAAAAGCGAACTAAGTGGGAATCTCACGCTAAGGAAGGTATCCTGGTAGGCTACAGCGAAACCCAGAAAGGTTATAGGATTCTACACCCAGATAAAATATGTGCAAAATACAAGGACCTAAAAACACAGATGTACTGTCTGTGATATTAGATAGCCAAAATACTTCCATGTATTGTTGCGTCCAAAGATATTTTCTTCATATTTCTTCATATTTCTTCATATTCCCCTTTTTTTTTTTTTCATAATTTCACCTTTATTTCCATTTTTATTTTCATAATAATTTTTTGTTTGGGCTTTAAGTGCGCTCTCGACCTGGGCCGTGGCACCACTGTGCGGTTTTGACCTATGAGGTATTTCCAGCTCATGAACCATTGGGGCAGAATATACGCGGTTAGTATATACCGCGGTACATACGGTATGTGCCTGGATGGGTGTCAGCTACTGTATAACTTGGACATTTGCCCTGGCCTGGGGTACTTATGGATGGGAGGGCTTCATGTCACCATCCAACACAAGATGTCAGTTGGTTACCTTGTGTGCCCCTTAATCGTCGCTCCGTAGTGTGCGGTTTTTCCTTGTCTGTGATGCGCACACCGGATGTGACGCTTGCGTGTCACGCCCGGCACCTGCGTTCCACATACCGGATGTCAGCTGACCGGAACCGGAAGTGACACGATCGCGAGTATAGCGCGACTAGGATTTAAAAGAGGACTTATCAGAGTGTCAAATGGCGCTGTCTGGTGAATGAGCTGCGCGATTGTGGGCAGCGTGCATACCGCATGTCTTCTCTTTTTTTCCCCTGATGACTAGCTAAGGCAAAGAAACGCGTCGGGAGCGGTATATTGTGATGGGCTGGTGACCCTATGAGACTTGGTCTGCCCCCATCATATGGAGCTATCTTGAAGTCTGAGAGCAGGAACGGATATCAAAATTGGTGAGGATGTTCCATTTCTATATATAGCAAGGTTAAATGGTTACCATTGATAGGGTTAATGTTTCTGCGTTCTCACATATTGAGACACAATAAGTTGTTATAGTGTCCCGTAGGCTCCATCATTTTCTTTTTGCCACACTTTCTTGGTTGCGTCAGAGATACAATATGCTTATATGACATATATCTATATCTTTGGACGCAACAATACATGGAAGTATTTTGGCTATCTAATATCACAGACAGTACATCTGTGTTTTTAGGTCCTTGTATTTTGCACATATTTTATCTAGTGGTAATAAATGTTAAGTTTTACATTTCTATAGCACTACACCTGCTTGTGTTTACATTTATTTTTTTGTGTAGTTATTTCTAAAACCCCTGCTGCTGCATTTTGATTCTACACCCAGAAACAAACTAGATCACAATAAGTAGAGATGTAGTGATTGATGAGAACTTTGTATCACCCAAGTTTTGTGACATCACGCCAGTAGTCCAGCTGAAGTCACAATTACAAGACAGCAACAAGGAGGATGTAGAGGTCTGGCTGGATTCTTCAACTAATGAAGGAACAACAGAAAAATCAGGTGAATCTGAAATCAGGAGATCGTCAAGATCAAGCAAAGGTATACCAGCTAAACGTCTATCCTACATTGTCAAGACACTACCTGAGTCAGAGCCGCAGTCATGGGATGAAATGCAAGCACTACCTGTCCATGAAAGAACAAAGTGGATCGATGCCGCTAATGAGGAAATCAAATCGCTTCATCAACTCCAAACTTGGAAACTCACCAAGCTACCACAGGGCAAAAAGGCAATCAAGTGCAAGTGGGTCTTCAAAACCAAATATGACTCAGAAGGTAAAGTCCACAGATTCAAAGCAAGGTTGGTCGCAAAAGGATATTCTCCAAAGTATGGCGAAGATTACGATGCTACATTTGCTCCAGTCACTAAACAGACCACGTTCAGAGCTTTGTTAGCTGTAGTTGCTGTACAAAAGATGTATGTCAGACATTTGGATATAAAAACTGCCTTTTTAAATGGTGACATTGAGGAGGACTTATACATGACTCAACCTGAAGGTTATGTAAAAAGAGGTCAAGAGAATCTTGTTTGCAAACTACAAAAATCTCTCTATGGTCTTAAGCAATCAGCAAGAGCATGGAACACCAAGATGAATAAAGTCTTGTTGGAAGACAAAATATACAGATGGAAAGTGGATGTATATTCTCTTATATGTGGACGACGTGATTGTTGTTCATCAAGACGACGCAGAAATTGGAAAAATGACTGAAATTCTGAATCAGCACTTTGAATCAAAAGACCTTGGAAGTGTGACATATTATCTAGGAATCCAAATCCAGAGAGAGGAAGATGGAAGTTTTCTTCTAAACCAAATTGCAAAAATTAATTTGATTCTGAATCAGTTTAAAATGTCGGAGGTCAAAGGTATATCAACCCCAATGGAACCATCCTACCTGAAGCTGGAAGGAGAAGATGACCTGTTGCCTAACAATGAGAAATATCGTCAGGCAGTGGGGACACTTCTATACATATCAACTATGACTCGACCGGATATCACAACAACAGTTGGAATCCTTTGCAGATATGTGGAAAAACCGCGCCAAAGAGACTGGAATGCTGTTAAGAGACTTCTCCGATATTTGAAAGAAACACAAGATGTAAATTTAAAACTATCTGCAGCAGGAGATCTAGAACTTACCGGCTATGTAGATGTGGATAGGGCTGGTGATTCGCGTGATCATAAATCCACAAGTGGATACTTGTTTAAAGTTGGAGAAAGTTCAATCTCCTGGTCTAGTAGGAAACAAGTGTCTGTTGCCTTGTCATCTACAGAAGCGGAGTATGTGTCCGCAGCCTATGCAAGCCAGGAGGTTGTTTGGCTAAGACAATTGATGGACGATCTTGGCAAACCGACAACTCAGCCGACGGTGATTTATGAGGACAACCAAGGATGCATTAAACTTGCATGCAGTGAAAAAATCAGTGCTAGAACCAAGCACATTGACGTCAGACATCATCATCTACGTGATTTGATAGATCGTGGGATAATTCACTTTGTCTATTGTGAAACTGATAAGATGGTAGCTGACATTATGACAAAGCCATTGCCACGAGCTAGGTTAAAAGAATTGATAACCACAATGGGACTAAGAGGATAAGTAGTTGTTGAGTGGGGGTGTTGGAATAATACATATTAATCTGTATGTGTATTGCAACAACTACTGTGCTGTTTCATATGTTGTGCATATTGTGAGGTTGTTAACAAAGTTTAGTTAAAAAAAAAAAAAAACTCCCACAGACAGGATGCCCCCTCCTTCTCTTCCTGTGTTGTTGTTATATATCTGATTTGATTTCCTCATGCTGCAGTAACACCAGACTCCATGCTGTGCCTATGCTGGATATGAATAAACCTACATTCTGTGTTCTAAACTCTGGATGTCACGCGGATTAATCCTCTACTAACAGAAAGTGAGTAGATGGTGATGAGGTAGGGGGAGAGGGGAGGTTGTGAAGTTAGATAGGGAGCAGAGACGGGTGAAGATAAGGTCTAATGTATTTCCGTCTGTGTGGGTGGCTGAGGAGGAACATTGAGTAAGTTCAAAAGATAAAGTAAGACACAGGAGTTTGGAGGCTGCTGACTGGAGGGTGTCAGTAGGGATGCTGAAGTCACCCATTATGATAGTGGAAATGTCAGCGGAAAGAAAGTGAAGAAGCCAGGTGGAGAATTAGTCAATATAGGTAGTGGCCGGGCCCGGAGGTCGGTATATGACGGCCACTTGGAGGTAGAATAGATGCGGACAGAGTGGACTTCAAAAGAGAAGATAAGGCAGGTTAGAGGTGGGATTGGATTAAAGGTGCAGTTGGTAGAAAGAAGAAGACCCACTCCTCCGCCATGTATGTTGCCAAGGAGAAGAGTGTGGGCAAAGTGGAGGCCATCATAACACAGCGGAGCAAGGGAGGCAGTGTTGGAGGGTGTCAGCCATGTTTCGGTGAGGCCCAGGAAGGAGAAATTGTGAGAGGTAAGGAGGTCATGAATCACATGGAGCTTATTACAGACAGAGTGGGCATTTCAGAGTGCTCCAGAGAGAGGGAGCAGAGGGGTGGTCGTCAAGGACACAGGTTTTACATAGGAGAGATTGCGGTAATTCATATTAGGATGAGAGCGATAAGAGGGGGAATAAATGGGAAGTATCAGATGTGGGCAGGCTGACATTATGGGGAGGCAAACAAAGCAAATGCCTGGGGCCCCCACTCCCTCAGGGGCCCCCAGTGGGGGCATAATGGTTGCGGTCACACTGGGGGCTGTGTTGGGGGCTCCTTTCCAATTATCAATGAGACAGGAGCTACGTCGTTCCTGCACTCTCAATAGAAACGGCCAGGCAGCGCTCCATCCCCTCCAGCCCCTGCCAGTGACTTTGGTCTGAGACTGAGCTGGGTTTTTTCTGCGCATGTGACAGGATGCTGAAGGAATCAGGTGAGGCGCTGACACGTACAAGTGTGTGAGGCAAAACCTGTGCCTCGTCCCAGCACTGCAGCCTCTGTCTGTTCCCTCTGACTCCCAGCTCATGGTCCGTGACTTGAAGCTTATCTTTTAATGTTCCATGCTATTATGGACAACAGCAAGATATCTTACTGAAAAGTGCAGCCGGCATTCCAGGCTGTGCGGTGGGCTGCCTTTTCTGCAATATATCTTAGTGGAAACTGTCAGACTGATGTCAGCTGAGCTCACCAAGCAGAAAACACTTTGGTAACTAGTAGCTGATGGAGCGGGGATGAGGGAGGCTGGGAGATAGGAGAGTGGGGGGTTGTCAGCAGGCTCGGACAGGCCTGGCGGGGTGCCAGGAAATTTCCCGGTGGGCCCCGGCCCCCTGCAGAGAAGGCAGAGGAGAATTTAAAAAAAAAAAAAGGAAAAAAAAAGTGGTCGCGGGCCCTTTAAGGGCGCGCGCACACACTCTCACCGCCGCCGTGATGCCCAGAACAGTAGCGGGAGTGGCCTGGGAGCAGGAGAGCCGAAGAGCAGAGCAGGGGCTGTACTGCAGCGTCACATTTAGCAGACAGGGCCGCACGTCTGCTGAAAGTGACGTCACAGCGCGCCCTGCACTGCAGTCTTCCGCCTTAGGAGCGCTTCTGTACTGTACAGATTGTGTAATATAGTGTGTGTTTGTATGAATTTTTCTGAATATGCTGCCTGCCTGTGTGTGTATATGCCTGTGTGTGTGTGTGTATATATCCCTGTGTATGTGTATATGCCTGTGTGTACAGTCATGGCCAAAAGTTTTGAGAATGACACCAAAATTATATTTTCACATGATCTGCTGGCCTCTGGTTTTTATTAGTGTTTGTCTGATGTTTATATCACATACAGAAATATAATTGCAATCATATTATGAGTACAAATAGGTTATATTGACAGTTAGAATGAGTTAATGCAGCAAGTCAATATTTGCAGTGTTGCCCCTTCTTCTTCAAGACCTCTGTAATTCTCCCTGGCATGCTCTCAATCAACTTTTGGACCAAATCCTGACTGATAGCAGTCCATTCTTGCATAATCAATGCTTGCATTTTGCCAGAATTTGTTGGTTTTTGTTTGTCCACCCGTCTCTTGATGATTGACCACAAGTTCTCAATGGGATTAAGATCTGGGGAGTTTCCAGGCCATGGACCCAAAATCTCTATGTTTTGTTCCATAAGCCATTTTGTTATCACCTTTGCTTTATGGCAAGGTGCTCCATCATGCCTTTTGGGCGCCAAACTGCTCTTGGACGGTTGGGAGAAGTTGCTCTTGGAGGACATTCTGGTACCATTCTTTATTCATGGCTGTGTTTTTAGGCAAGACTGTGAGTGAGCCGATTCCCTTGGCTGAGAAGCAACCCCACACATGAATGGTTTCAGGATGCTTTACAGTTGGCATGAGACAAGACTGGTGGTAGCGCTCACCTCTTCTTCTCCGAATAAGCTGTTTTCCAGATGTCCCAAACAATCGAAAAGGGGATTCATCAGAGAAAATGACTTTGCCCCAGTCCTCAGCAGTCCACTCCCTGTACCTTTTGCAGAATATCAGTCGGTCCCTGATGTTTTTTCTGGAGAGAAGTGGCTTCTTTGCTGCCCTCCTTGGAACCAGCCCTTGCTCAAAGAGTCTCCGCCTCACAGTGCGTGCAGAAGCAGTCACATCAGCCTGCTGCCATTCCTGAGCAAGCTCGGCACTGCTGGTAGTCCGATCCCGCAGCTGAAACAGTTTTAAGATACGGTCCTGGTGCTTGCTGGTCTTTCTTGGGTGCCCTGGAGCCTTTTTGACATGCTTCTCCTTGAAGTTCTTGATGATGCGATAGATTGTTGACTGAGGTGCAATCTTTGTAGCTGCGATACTCTTCCCTGTTAGGCCATTTTTGGGCATTGCAATGATGGCTGCACATGTTTCTTTAGAGATAACCATGGTTAACTGAAGAGAAACAATGATACCAAGAACCAGCCTCCTTTTAAAGTGTCCAGTGATGTCATTCTTACTTAATCATGACTGATTGATCGCCAGCCCTGTCCTCATCAACACCCACACCTGAGTTAATGGATCAATCACTAAAACGATGTTAGCTGCTCCTTTTAAGGCAGGACTGCAATGATGTTAAAATGTGTTTTGGGGGTTAAAGTTCATTTTCTGGGCAAATATTGACTTTGCAAGTACAGTAATTGCTGTTAAGCTGATCAATCTTTGACATTCAGGAGTATATGCAAATTGCCATTACAAAAAATGAAGCAGTAAACTTTGGAAAAATTACTATTTGTCTCATTCTCAATACTTTTGGCCATGACTGTATGTGTATATGCCTGCGTGTGTGTATATTCCTGTGTGTGTGTATATGCCTGCATTTGTGTGTGTATATGCCTGTGTGTGTACAGTGTGTGTATATGCCTGCCTTCATGTGTGTGTGTGTATGCCTGCATGTGTGTACAGTGTGTGTGTATATGCCTGCATGTGTGTGTGTATATATACCTGCATGTGTGTGTATATGCCTGCATGTGTGTGTGTGTATGCCTGCATGTGTGTGTGTGTGTATATGCCTGCTTGTGTGTGTGTATGTATGCCTGCATGTGTGTGTGTGTATATGCCTGCATGTGTGTGTGTGTGTATATGCCTGCATGTATGTGTGTGTGTGTGTGTATATGCCTGCTTGTGTGTGTGTGTATGTATGCCTGCATGTGTGTGTGTGTATATGCCTGCATGTGTGTGTGTATATGCCTGCGTGTGTGTGTGTGTATATGCCAGCATGTGTATGTATTTGAGTGCCTGCATGCCTACGTGTATATGTGTCTTCACACGTTTGTGCGTGCTTCCCTGCTTGTCTGCATTTTTGTGTGTGATTGTCTGAGTGTGTCTGTGCATGATTGCGTGTGCATTTCTGTGTGTGCTTGCCTGCGTGTGTACGTGTCCCCATTTCTGTGGGTATGTGTATCTGCGTGTGTATATTAGGGCTCTTTCACATGTCCTGATATTTACGGGACTGGAGATATGTGTCCACCTGTGTGTCATCCGTGTGACACATACCAGTGCTTGGGAATCAGTGTACAGTTAACGCTGTTCCCAAGAGCCGGGTGCTGAGCGCTTGCCCTCATCATGGATCCCTGCCGGCACTGCGATCAGCAGCAGCAGGGTCAATGATGAGAGTAGTAGTCAACTCCCGCCGTGTCCAACTGTAAAAATAGGAATAAAATTAAAAAATCCTTGTACTCACCTCTCCTAAGTGTCACCCGCTGTAATCTGTGCGAGCGCTCACGCCGAAGAGAATGACTTCTGCAGCGAGCGGGCCTCGGAGCTGCACTCAGTGATTGACAGGGCACCGCTTGTTGAGCGCAGCTCCGGGGTCCACTCGCTGCAGGAGTCATTCTCCTCGGCGTGAGTGCTCGCACGGATTACAGCGGGTGACTCTTAGGAGAGGTGAGTATAAGGATTTTTTTAATTTTATTCCTATTTTTACAGTTGGACACTGCTGGAGTAGACTACTACTCTCATCATTGACCCTGCTGCTGCTGATCGCAGCGCCAGCAGGGATCTATGATGAGGGCAGCGCTCAGCACCCAGTGCTTGGGAAGAGCACTAACTGTCATCAGTGTGCGGGACGTTTTGCGGCCTGTGCAGCAGGTAAAAAACAGACATGTCAGCGTGTTTTGCCCATGGACACCACATGGTCTGTGGAAAGTGGAAACACACTGACGTGTGCACATTCATTTGAATGGGTCTACGTGTACCAGTGTCTGTGGTACATGAGGAAACTGTCACCGCATGTACTGACGTGTGAAAGAGCCCTTAGTATGTGTCTGTGTGCGCTTGTTTTCGTGTGTGTAAGCGCGCTTCTGCATGTCTGTGTGGTCTTCCGATGATTTATTATATTTGGGGAGAGAAATTTTAGGAGACAAAATGGGGAGATGTGTGAAGAAACGGTATGGTGAACTAGAGGGGTGGGAATGAGTGCAGGAACAGAATGGGGAAGGGGGATGTATAAGGAAACAGTATGGAGAGTGGGGGAATAGTGTGAGGAGACAGTATGGAGAGAGAAAAGTGTGATGTGACACAGCACAGAGACTAGGTAGTGAGGGGGAAGGTATAGAGATGCGGCAGTATGGGGGAAACAGTGTGAGGGCACAGAAAGGAGGTAACAGTATGCTGAGGAGGTGGAGTGTGATGAAGGGGCACAGTATAGAGACTGGGTAGTATAGGGGGGACACAGTGTGAGAGGACAGTGTGAAGAGGGGGCCCAGTATGGTAAGGAGAGGACAGTGTGGAGAGCATGTACCATAAGAGTTGTAGAGTGTATGTCATATTTTGTGCAGGGAGCATTGTAAGAGTTAGGTTTATTTAGGGGCTCAGTGTAGATATTTTTATTCAGGAGCATCATAATGACACTGCCATCTTTAAGGGCATCATGTGGGGATGTGCTGCAGAAGACCGGAGAAGATGGAAGTCTGCAGAGACGAGCTGTGGAACTCATCATGGAGTCTGGACAAGAGGAAGAACAGAAAGAGAACGACTCTAATCAGAGAAGCCGTCTCAGGTAAGATACCTGCATGTAAATGTTCATTTGTGATCCTGCCTGTGTCTCATCAGTAATGTGGTTCCTGTATGGTCTGCAGTCTGATGATGACTGATAACTCCCAGTATCTCTATTGTTAATTACATACTGGGAGTTGTAGGTTTATGCGATACAAAGATATATGGGTCTGACCTGACATTACAATTGATGGTGGTTCAGATGATGTATTCGTGTACTGATGTGTATGTGCGCGTCTGCGTGTTTGTGCGCGTCTGCGTATCTGGAATAATATGGATTTTTGTAAGATGCGTGTATGTAACTGTGCATTGTGGTGTGTAATAACATTCATATGCTTGAGGCACCTTTACTAAATCTGTTAGGACTCACTCACATGTGTTAGGGAATTCCATTTGTCTTTCCACATTTAGGAACAGACAAGTGAAATATGCTAACCCTGACAAAACTGTCACCATAGGGATGTGCTTGTATGGACACGGGTTCAGGAGCTGAGCCTGCTCCATACTGGGCAGATGTCGGCTGTGTTACATAGCCGGCGTCTGCCTGTAACAGCAGTGATCAGAGCTCGCCTTGATTGCTGCTGTTTTGAGTATTTAAGTGCCCTTGTCAATCACTGACAGCGGCATTTAGATAGCACAATGGCCGGTGCATGCAGTCACCTGTTCCCTTCAGCCCCCTGTGACGCAGTTGCAGGTTGCTGATGGGTTGCCAGTAGTGCTGAGTGCGCGTGGTCGGATAAGAGACATTACAGTCACCGCGAGCTACAAAGTGCTGCAATAACGTCAGGCACCTTAATTGTGACACTTCCATGGAGCCCAACCTCAGGCTGAGCGTTATTGAATGACTAACATGGCAGCAACACCTGGCAACTAGTGCTGAGTGAGTGTGGTTGGATAAGGTGTGATCCCAGCATGCTCAGGTGTTATCTGAGTATCTTGTAGTGCTCTGCTAATATGCTCGAGTCCCCGGGGTAGCATGTTTTGCGGCGGTAGACAGAAGCAACACATGCAGGGATTACCTAACAAACAGGCAATTCCTGCATGTGTTGCGTCTGTCTACTGCCGCAAAACATGCTACCCCGGGGACTCGAGCATATTAGCAGAGCACTACAAGATACTCAGATAACACTTGAACATGCTGGGATCACACCTTATCCGACCACACTCACTCAGCACTAGTTGCCAGGTGTTGCTGCCATGTTAGTCATTCAATGAAGCTCAGCCTGAGGTTGGGCTCCATAGAAGATGTCACAATCAAGGTGCCGGACGTTATTGCAGCACCCTCACTTTGTAGTTCGTGGTGACTGTAATGTCTCCCTCCTTGCACCGACCCAATAACAGGAAGCGAGTGGCGGCAGGGAGAATAAAATGTAATTTTCTCTGTGTAGCCAATGCTTTTCCAATAAGCCGTCTAACCAGGCTTTACACCCTATTTACCTGCAGATTACCCTTTTATCTGCAGATAAATAGCGTTTTTCAAGGTGACAAGTTACCATTAAAGGGACTCTGGCAGTACGGAATGACTGTTCGAATATAGTCCTGCAACTTGGTGCTCCACAGCGCGGCCAATCATGTAATTATAGAACATTATAGAAAAGCATAACAAGTAATAAAACCGTTTATGGTGGGCTGTAGTGTGGGCCCCTAGAGTCAGTTCCCCTGGTGGGCCCTAGCCACCCCAGTCCGACCCTGGTTGTCAGCCTGCAGAATCACATCAAGTGTGTGATGACAGGGGGAGCATCTGGAGCAGTTCAAATTTGTTGAAGAGGTCCTGTTTACTGTGCTTATTACACAATAAGAAGATTTGATAAGTCCTGGGCTTGAGCTTTAAAGGGAACCTGTCACCAGAAAAAGCACTATTAACCTGCAGATATGGGGTCAATCATCAGGGTAATAGCGTTACTAACCTGCCTGGTGCCTGCACTTAGCTGAACGCTGCGAGGAGAAAATGAACTTCATTCCTTCCAGCAGTGTTCCAGTTTCAGTCACGGGGCGGTGCCGGCGCGGTTTCAGTCACCGGTCTGAAAATACAGAGCAGTGGCTGTAACTGCGCCCCCGGCCCTGACTGACAGTCGCTCTGCATTGGGGCCGGCTGTCAGTCAAGGCCAGTGGCACGGTACTGTAAACTCAGATCGGTGACTGATCCTGTGCCCCCATGACTGAAACTGAACGTTGCTGGAGTGAATAAAGGACATTTTCTCCCCATAGCGTTCTGATATGTGTGGGCACCGGGCAGGTTAGTAACGCTATTAACCTGCAGATTAAGCCTATATCTGCAGATTAATAGCGTTTTTTTCTGGTGACAGGCTCTCTTTACAATACCCAGCTGACTTGACTTGAGCAACCAATAGTTGCTGTAGAGGGTGAGGGGAGGAGCGCAGAACCACTGTGCAGAAAGGAGACCAGCCATTGGCAGCATTTCTCAAAGGTGCACAAAGAAAAGTTTAGTATTTTGTTGTGTCATATTCAACCTCAGGTAATGGATTTAAAGGGGTTGTCAACTACTAGGGAACCCCCTCTCAAAGGGTTTATCTAGAATTATATTAATTTTTTACTATGGGCATAAGTGCTGACAGGCAGGTGGTTACTAACTACCTGCCTATTCTACCCAGCGCAGATCTCTCCTAGCACAGAGTGGTCACAGACCATTCCTGACGATCATTCTGAGACTTCCGCTGACGTCACATTGTCGCAACAGCTTCTCTTCCGCTCTGTAGCCAGGGTGTAACTGCTGATGTCATGCTGACAGCCAGCTCCTCGCTGCCTCATTGCGGGGAGCCGTCTCTCAATTAGCATGATGTTGACAGTCACATCCTGGCAACAGAGCAGCCCAAGTTACACCACTGACACCAAACATCTACCGCAAAAACTACATAATAGCTCTGCGTTATCAATACAGTTGTTGGGACTGCTTAAGGATCTTTGATGACACCACAGTCGTAACCATGATATCATCACAGGTCCTGTACTGTGCAGGAGTTTAGAAGAAGTGAAGAGGAAGAGACAGACTGGTAAGTATTGTGCATATATACAGTACAGACCAAAAGTTTGGACACACCTTCTCATTTAAAGATTTTTCTGTATTTTCATGACTATGAAAATTGTACATTCACACTGAAGGCATCAAAACTATGAATTAACACATATGGAATTATATACTTAACAAAAAAGTGTGAAACAACTGAAAATATGTCTTATATTCTAGGTTCTTCAAAGCAGCCACCTTTTGCTTTGATGACTGCTTTGCACACTCTTGGCATTCTCTTGATGAGCTTCAAGAGGTAGTCACCGGAAATGGTCTTCCAACAATCTTGAAGGAGTTCCCAGAGATGCTTAGCACTTGTTGGCCCTTTTGCCTTCACTCTGCGGTCCAGCTCACCCCAAACAATCTCGATTGGGTTCAGGTCTAGTGACTGTGGAGGCTAGGTTATCTGGCGTAGCACCCCATCACTCTCCATCTTGGTCAAATAGCCCTTACACAGCCTGGAGGTGTGTTTGGGGTCATTGTCCTGTTGAAAAATAAGTGATGGTCCAACTAAACGCAAACCGGATGAAAAAGCATGCCGCTGCAAGATGCTGTGGTAGCCATACTGGTTCAGTATGCCTTCAATTTTGAATAAATCCCCAACAGTGTCATCAGCAAAGCACCCCCACACCATCACACCTCCTCCTCCATGCTTCACGGTGGAAACCAGGCATGTAGAGTCCATCCGTTCACCTTTTCTGCGTCGCACAAAGACACGGTGGTTGGAACCAAAGATCTTAAATTTGGACTCATCAGAGCAAAGCACAGATTTCCACAGGTCTAATGTCCATTTCGTCTGTTCTTTAGCCCAAACAAGTCTATTCTGCTTGTTGCCTGTCCTTAGCAGTGGTTTCCTAGCATCTATTTTACCATGAAGGCCTGCTGCACAAAGTCTCCTCTTAATAGTTGTGGAAACGATGTGTCTGCTGCTAGAACTGTGTGTGGCACTGACCTGGTCTCTAATCTGAGCTGCTGTTAACCTGCGATTTCTGAGGCTGGTGACTCGGATAAACTTATCCTCAGAAGCAGAGGTGACTCTTGGTCTTCCTTTCCTGGGGCGGTCCTCATGTGAGCCAGTTTCTTTGTAGCACTTGATGGTTTTTGCAACTGCACTTGGGGACACTTTCAAAGTTTTCCCAATTTTTCGCACTGACTGACCTTCATTTCTTAAAGTAATGATGGCAACTCGTTTTTCTTTACTTAGCTGCTTTTTTCTTGCCATAATACAAATTCTAACAGTCTATTCAGTAGGATTATCAGCTGTGTATCCACCAGACTTCTGCACAACACAACTGATGGTCCCAACCACAATCATAAGGCAAGAAATCCCACTTATTAAACCTGACAGGGCACACCTGTGAAGTGAAAACCATTGTTGGAAGACCATTTCCAGTGATAACCTCTTGAAGCTCATCAAGAGAATGCCAAGAGTGTGTAAAGCAGTCATCAAAGCAAAAGGTGGCTACTTTGAAGAACCTGGAATATAAGACATATTTTCAGTTGTTTCACACTTTTTGTTAAGTATATAATTCCACATGTGTTAATTCATAGTTTTGATGCCTTCAGTGTGAATGGACAATTTTCATAGTCATGAAAATACAGAAAAATCTTTAAATGAGAAGGTGTTTCCAAACTTTTGGTCTGTACTGTATATATATGTGCTTAATAAATATATATATATATATAAACACAAGTCTATATCTATGTGCTCATATATACAGTGGGGAAAATAAGTATTTGATACATTGCTGATTTTGCAAGTTTTCCCACCTACAAAGAATGAAGAGGTCTGTAATTTTTATCGTGGGTACAATTCAACTGTGAGAGACAGAATATAAAAAGTAATCTAGAAAATCAGACTGTATGATTTTTACATTTTTACATAATTAATTTGTATATTATTGCTTGAAATAAGTATTTGATATAATAGAAAAACTGAACTATGTGTATGTAGCATCCACAGTTATAAATCCCGGCAGCACAGACAAAAGTTAATAAGTGTAAAGATTGGCAATTGCCCAATGAATGAGCAAAATGCTGCTCATTCATCGGGTGATTGGATTGTTTATGGCAGAACAAAAAATCATTATTCTCAGCAGCACATCACTAGTAATTGTTCATCACTGTTCATCAAGCGCTCATCATTGTTAGTCAGCCTGTCTAAAGACGCCAATATCAAGCACAGAACGACTTGACAATTGCACTCGCTTAACGGCCTGAACTCTGTGCATGTAAATGCAACTGAAATGTTTCTGTGTGATGGTACAATATATGAGCGTTTGGTGCCCCACTTTAAACTTTTGCCCAGGGCCCCACTTTGGCTAAAACCGGCCCTGGATGTGGGGGTAACAGGATTGGAAGATATGTCGCCTGCAGTGAGGAGAAGCAGAGAGAGGTAGAGCAGGTGGGAGAAGGAGAGTGACTGTTTTTTCATGTTTTAGTAGGATAGATCTGAGGTTGAAGAGCAGTATGGCAGATGAGGACAGGTGTGGAGATAAGAGGGAAGGAGAGATAATTATTTGGTTAGAGGGTGCTGAGGTTTGGGGATAGCGAAGGAGACTGAGGATTAGTGGAGCCAAAACTGTGAGCATATGTAAGCATGTTGAAGGAGTAGGAGTAGGTTAAAAGAAAAGCTAGGTACATGTAATAAGCAGTGCTTACTGTTCCCTTCTGGTTTATTCCTGGTATACAGTGGGTACGGAAAGTATTCAGACCCCTTTAAATTTTTCACTCTTTGTTTCATTGCAGCCATTTGGTAAATTCTAAATAGTTCATATTTTACTCATTAGAGTACACTCTGCACCCCATCTTGACTGAAAAAAAACAGAAATATAGAAATTTTTGCAAATTTATTAAAAAGAAAAATTTAAATATCACATGGTCATAAGTATTCAGACCCTTTGCTCAGACACTCATATTAAAGTCACATGCTGTCCATTTCCTTGTAATCCTCCTTGAGATGGTTCTACTCCTTCATTGGAGTCCAGCTGTGTTTAATTAACTGATAAGACTTGATTTGTAAAGGCACACCCCTGTCTATATAAGACCTAACAGCTCACAGTGCTTGTCAGACCAAATGAGAATCAAAGGAACTGCCCAAGGAGCTCAGAGACAAAATTGTGGCAAGGCACAGATCTGGCCAAGGTTACAAAAGAATTTCTGTATTACTCAATGTTCCTAAGGGCACAGTGGCCTCCATAATCCTTAAATGGAAGAAGTTTGGGACCACCAGAAGTCTTCCTAGACCTGGCCATCCAGCCAAACTGAGCAATCATGGGAGAAGAGACTTGGTGAGAGAGGTAAAGAAGAACCCCAAGATCACTGTGGCTGAGCTCCAGAGATGCAGTAGGGAGATGGGAGAAAGTTCCATAAAGTCAACTATCACTGCAGTCCTCCACCAGTCAAGGACTCCCAGACTATGAGAAATAAGATTCTCTGGTTTGATGAGATGAAGATAGAACTTTTTGGTGATAATTCTAAGCAGTATTTGTGGAGAAAACCAGGCACTGCTCATTACCTGCCCAATACAATCTCAACAGTGAAACATGGTGGTGGCAGCATTGCTATGGGGGTGTTTTTCAGCTGCAGGGACAGGATGACTGGTTGCAATTGAAGGAAACATGAATGTGGCCAAGTACAGAGATATCCTGGATGAAAACCTCTTCCAGAGTGCTCTTGACCTCAGACTTGGCCAAAGGTTCACCTTCCAACAAGACAATGACCCTAAGCACACAGCTAAAATAACAAAGGAGGGGTTTGAGAACCACTCTGTGACCATTCTTGACTAGCCCAGTCAGAGCCCTAACCTAAACCCAATTGAGCGTCTCTGGAAAGACCTGAAAATGGCTGTCCACCAACGTTCAGCATCCAACCTGACGGAACTTGAGAGGATCTGCAAGGAAGAATGGCAGAGGATCCCCAAATCCAGGAGTGAAAAACTTGTTGCACCATTCCGAAGAAGACTCATGGCTGTACTAATTCAAAAGGGTGCTTCTACTCAGTACTGAGCAAAGATTCTGAATACTTATGACCATGTGATATTTCAGTTTTTCTTTTTTAATAAACTTGCAAAAATGTCTACATTTCTGTTTTTTTCAGTCAAGATGGTGTGCAGAGTGTACTTTAATGAGTAAAATATGAACTATTTAGAATTTACCAAATGGCTGCAATGAAACAAAGAGTGAAAAATGTAAAGGGGTCTGAATACTTTCCGTACCCACTGTATTACTGCAGCACACTTACAGAGCAACACAGAATTCGTCACCAGACCTGTATCTACACATGTAAACCTACATAAGAGATATCACTAAAGAGAAGTGTGTTGTACCCCTAAGAAGATATCAAAACCAAAAAGAAGGGAATCCTAGTCAAGTACCGCTCAATATATATAATGTTAATAAATATGGAGGAGACGGAGACCCAAACGAAAACAAAGGTTTGTTAAATATATAAACCATTTTATTGTACATCAATTATAAATATAATACCAATAATACAACAATACAAGGTAAGGGGGAGAAGTGCAATTAAAAAACAGGGAGGATGGAAACAATCCCTGAATATAAGGATAGAACCAGATAATGAGGAGCTCCTGTGAGATGAAAAATGCTCTAGAGTTCTAGGGGCAAACACAATTAGGGCGGGCTAGTAATTACTGCAAACTGCGAGACTAAGAAATATGATGAATAGTCTATAAAAAACAGGAAAAAATATGAATATACCTGCAAAAGAACTATTCTAACAAGTAGAATATGCAAGCATATAATCCGGTATAATTAAATAAATTAAATACTAAAACCTCACAGCTAACTGACAATTATATAAGGTATAAATATCAGAGAGTTTAGCTGATCAATTGTGAGTGGCCGTAGTTTTAATAAGAACCCGGAAAAAAGGCTCGATGTTTATAATACGTTTTAACAGTACGCAAAATATAGGTGAAGCAACCCTGATGTTCTACAGCACTAGTGTCTTATAAGTGGCGTGCATTGCAGTCAGTTAAATAAATACATAGTAGAGAGCAGGAAGGCAAAACTTTAAACTTTGCCTGTATAATACCCCTGCAATATCTATATAATAATCAGAAGTTGGTCAAAAGACGAGATGGCCGCAGTAGATGCTAATCCCCAATATGGGGTGCAGGTGAAAATAATGAAGCCAATTAACCCTGGTAGATATAATCATAACAAGAGCATAAAGAGATAAACATATGATGGTATCAGGAGAGCCCGAAGATAATCAGTCATAAAGTATGTGCACCAGTACCATGTCTCACGAGAAGCACAGGAGCATCCAGATGGTGTGTGTGAGCCTCGACATGCATTTCACCAACTGCGGCCTCGTCAGGCTCTCCGGACACCGTCATATGTTTATGTCCTTATG
This sequence comes from Phyllobates terribilis, assembly GCF_046119375.1. Classification (NCBI taxonomy): domain Eukaryota; kingdom Metazoa; phylum Chordata; class Amphibia; order Anura; family Dendrobatidae; genus Phyllobates; species Phyllobates terribilis. The sequence goes on along the minus strand of NW_027362809.1, from coordinate 2,685,855 downwards.
CTTCTGTTATGATTATATCTAGCAGTGTTGCTAGATATAATGCTATGATTTAACAAAAAAAAAAACCTGGCCTCCTCCACCCCTTAATAGCCAGCCATCACACACCTTATTTCCCCCGTCGCCCAGTACAGCTCAATGAGTTGTTATGGAGGAGGGGGAAAAGTGTAACTATAGTCACAGGTAAATGTAATTATTTTACATAGCAAAGCAATACAGCTTTAAATGCTATGATTTAAAAAAAAAATCTGGCCTTCTTCCACCCCTTAATAGCCAGCCATCACACACCTTATTTCTCCGTCGCCCAGGACAGCTCAATGAGTTGATATAGAGGAGGGGGAAAAGTGTAACTATAGTCACCAGTAGTCACCGGTAAATATAATTTTTTTTACATAGCAATGCAATATAGCTTTAAATGCTATGATTTAAAAAAAAAAAAAACTGGCCTCCTTCCACCCCTTAATAGCCAGCCATCACACACCTTATTTCCCCGTCGCCCAGGACAGCTCAATGAGTTGTTATAGAGGAGGGGGAAAAGTGTAACTATAGTCACCGGTAGCCACCGGTAAATATAATTATTTCACACAGCAAAGCAATATAGCTTTAAATGCTATGATTTAAAAAAAAAAAAAAAAAACTGGCCTCCTTCCACCCCTTAATAGCCAGCCATCTCACACCTTATTTCCCCGTCGCCCAGGACAGCTCAATGAGTTGTTATGGAGGAAGGGGAAAAGTGTAATTATAGTCACCGGTAGTCACCGGTAAATATAATTATTTTACATAGCAAAGCAATATAGCTTTAAATGCAATGATTAAAAAAAAAAATAATAAAAAAACTGGCCTCCTTCCACCCCTTAATAGCCAGCCATCTCACACCTTATTTCCCCATCGCCCTGGACAGCTCAATGAGTTGTTATGGAGGAGGGGGAAAAGTGTAACTATAGTCACCGGTAGTCACCGGTAAATATAATTATTTTACATAGCAAAGCAATATAGCTTTCAATGCTATGATTTAAAAAAACAAACCAAAAAAAAAAAACTGGCCTCCTTCCACCCCTTAATAGCCAGCCATCTCACACCTTATTTCCCCGTCGCCCAGGACAGCTCAATGAGTTGTTATGGAGGAGGGGGAAAAGTGTAACTATAGTCACCGGTAGTCACCAGTAAATATAATTATTTTACATAGCAAAGCAATATAGCTTTAAATGCTATGATTTATAAAAAAAAAAAAACTGGCCTCCTTCCACCCCTTAATAGCCAGCCATCTCACACCTTATTTCCCCGTCGCCCAGGACAGCTCAATGAGTTGTTATGGAGGAAGGGGAAAATTGTAATTATAGTCACCGGTAATCACCGGTAAATATAACTAGAATATTTTTTCTCTTATGTACTATATACATAGCGTAACACTATACATATAGTATCATAAGGCTCTTATTGTCAGGGGCATGTAGTGTGCATGGTATTCCCAGGCACACCATAATGCCACACATAACCCTACTGGGCACTTACCTCCCTTGCCTCATCCATCTTTATGGCCATCCTTTTGAACAGGAATATCTTCTGTGTTCTTCTGGGGTCCTGATCCTGGCTTGAGTCCTGACATGCTTATTTCTTGCTTGTCCAGGTCCTGCTTGCCCTTCCGGATCTTCTTATTTTGATGTTCTTCTTGGGGTTTAGGAAGACAGCTTGCTCTGATGATATTAAAGAGCCGGTGGATGGTTTGGGGTTTTCCAGCTGATGTTGGTAAATGAAAACCCCGTGAACAAGGCCTGGTGGTCTGCTGAGAGGGCTGAGTTGTTAGCCTCTGCTGCTTCCAGAATTTGAAGATTGAATGGTCTGGAGCCGCGCTGGATGTTACTTGGCTATAAGAGAGAAAGAAAACACAAGAAGGTGATTACATAAGAACAGTATATAGTAAAGTTCAGGAAAGCTAGAGGCTCTCTACATATGTCAACCAATGATCGGCAGATTTTGTCACTATCTGCTGATCATTTAACATGTATGGGGGCTTACAATCTCACCACTGACAAATCAGCGACCTTCACTGTTATTAGTAATCTGACGAATTTGGAAAAATTGATTAAAGCTATGTGAAACTATTCATAAATGAGTCTGTATAAAACATCTCCTCTAATACTTACTGGCACAGGAACATGTGGGGGACACATTCTAAGGGCTTCCACCGAGTCCCAGTCAATACGCTGGAAAAACCTATGGGCTCTGATGTTATCATGGACTCCGAGGCGCCTGGCAGGATCTTCCCGGAGGAGCTGCAAAAGAAGAAAAAAAAATGTTTATATTTATATAACAGCTTCATAAATAAAATTTAACTAAAATAAATAAATATTATATATATTTATGAAAAAAAAAAGCCTAATATTAGTGTTTTTTTTCTGACATCTTCAATAATACATGACAGGTAATATATACCATCACGTCACCCCTACAAGTGTTTACGTGTTATATTGAACACGTAAACACTTGACCTAACATGAGATTCCACTCCCACCAATGGAGCTGAATATAATAGTAAATTACCGCTAACATCACAATAAATCACACAATAATATAAAAGTAATACAACTTATATCATGTACTGACCTTTTTAATGATGTTCTTCGCCTCCTTGCTGGAAGCGTTGAATAGTCCTCGATGGTATTTGGACCTGCTGGTAATCATGATGTTCAAAATGATGCCAAATGCATACCAGTCTACCCCAGCATTGTACTCCTCCGCAGCCAGCATCTCAGGAGCCATGAAGCCTGGTGTCCCAGCGTATTCGGTGGCTGTCCGGTCTCCATAGATGTTCTCAAGTGCCAGACCGAAGTCGGCAATCTTTATATGGCCCGTCGCAGCCACCAAGATGTTAGAAGGCTTGAGATCTCTGTGAAGAAGACAAATGGATTCTTATCAGTGTCCGCTGTATAATTCTCAGTATTGCTGTGTATAGTTATAGGCATCACTGGTGGTGGAGGATTAGATGTATTTCTAGTTACCGGTGGATGATGCCCTTAGAATGCAGGTGTTGAATTCCACACACAAGTTCTGCGGCGTAGAATCTGGCCGAAAGAAAAGAGGAGAAAATAGTTTTTAGTGAATCAGAAACTCAGAAATATATATTGCCCAAAAGACTAGACAGGCAGGACTTATCAGGATTTTATATTTCTGGTTATTATATACAAGTATTTATATTATTATAATGGTCTAGAAGGGCAGTCGCACATATCGTATTGATTATAAGGCACCTGGACCTGCTCATCCTAAGTATAGGACATCAATGTTAAAGTAGTGGATAACCTCTTTAAGTTCCTTCTTGCCTATAGGGATACACAATTGCTACTATTACAATGTATATTCATATGGTGTTAAAGGATTATCCAGGATCAGAAAAACATGGTGTCTTTCTTTAAAAAATAACGCCACATGACTAATGTGAATGAGGATGAACTGCGATGCCTCACACAACCTGTGGACAGGTGCGGTGCTATTTTTGGAAATAAAAATTAGAGCTGTATTTTTCTAAGTGTTTCCCTAATAACATCCCTGTGAATGGGAGATATGAATTTACGTGAACGTTAGGGCTAACAATCGAATCAATCTAGTCAGTCTCATTTAGAAAATACATAGCTGTATGGCTTAGACTGTGAATACTGTACCGTGCACTGGGGATGTCAAGACACCCCTTCCTCATCAGGAGATGGTGGAATTCGCCACAGGTGACATACTCCATCCCAAGAAGCACAAGCTCCTGTCAGACAAGACGTAGAAATCAGTCGTATGATAAAGTCATTGTAGCAGTCATACATTTACTAACACTCAATAATCAGTGATTTCTTCTGCGATTTCTTCTGTGATTAATCTCTGTTCCACTTACTCGTGGAGATATAGTTGCATAATAATAGCAGTAATGATACTTTCTTCTTTTACTATGTGTTTATTAGTTATTCTAAGTATATACATATAGAAGATATATCTACATATGTAGAATGTGATGTGCTAAATGTACAGCATTACTTTTCACTGTAATGTTGCCTTCTGCATTTCTCACCATTATGAAGTACTCATTAAGAATGACATCCATAGGGGTGGACAAATGACTTCAGATATTGGGAGCCAGTTGAACCACTCCAAGACTTTCCATAGACTTCAATAGAGAAACCCCAAAAGTTAACCGTCAGCATCATATTTCTAGGCACATTGCCTGGTTCCCAGGGTTTGTCCAGTGTTCCCACAGTAGGTGACAGCTACACATACAAGGAGCAGGACATGAAAATGTTTCCAATGCTGAAATGTTAACAAACACCAGATATAAACGTGGACATATCCTGTGCATATAGATGAGTGCACTTTATTCTTTATCCAATATTAATGAACAGGTCACAATTTTACCTTGGTCTGAAAGGCGAATGTGCCATGAAGAAGGAAGGGGCTGCCAGATGCAAGTTGTAACACACGCCGCTCCACCAACGCGCGCTCCTCTCCTTCAGCTAGCAGGTTCCTCTTTGTGATGACTTTTATAGCAAATTGCTGGCCGGTATATCTATCTTCCGCCAGCACCACCTAGAAAAAAATGGTCATTTGTTGATGATCTTCATTAAAGGTGTTGTCTGGCCTTGGGGTACAAGTCTGCAGACACTTTATGTGAGTGTAGACTCATGAGGATTCTCCAGTGATGGGAGCAGATGGTCATTTATCCGGCCTCACTCAATTCCCTTGTATTGAGCGAGCCTGTGTAAGGGGGTGTTGACTGGACCGTTGCATTCATACCCCTGAAGACACCAATCGTGTTGTATTGTAGTGCAGTTTTCAGTATATATGGTGTAATTACATAGTTACAGTATGTCATATTATGTGAATTGTAATATAGAGTGTGATATGGTCATATGTATAATGTATAGTGTACAGCATAGGATTGCGCAAGATAAGACATAGTTTAGGACTTAGGAGTTTACATAGGTAGGATGAGAATAGTGTAAGAAAGTGTTCATGTTTAGGACTAGCTCATAGTGGGAGGGAAAAGTGCCAGTTAAAGGAGACTGCTTCCTGTTTGTAGAGCGTTCGTGAGTGATATAAGATCAAATTCAAGGGCAGTTGGGGCTGATATCAAGAGTGAGTACATATTGTTCTGGGTGATATGAGGCCTTACAAAAATTCACTGCAGACATTCCTGCAATGTCCGGAGATCAGGGCTCGATTCAGGTGCTATGGCAAGCACCTCACCCCTTTACATACAGAGGAAGATGGACGTGCAATTGTGTATGGGAAATGTAACAGATCTCGGGTGTATTGTGGAACTCAACTGGGAAATCCTGGGGCTGACAGGATCAGTGAACGTAGGGATAGTCCAGTTAGAACGTAAATAAATGCTGAAAATGTTCTGTACTATGGAAATAAGAAATGGAGAATGTTGTGCCCGATACTGTGTATTACAATCTGATGCAATTGAACTGTCGAGTAAACTTCTGTGTGTTGAAACGAACTGAGTGTTCCCTAATCTATGTGCGGCAGCTCCTTAAGTTGAAGACCTGGAGACAGCTGGGGCCTGTGGCCTACAAGTGAGTGTAACGCACCCTACACGCAACAGCACATTTGAACTGGCACACAATTTTTCTGTAAAGTGCCAGGGCGACATGGACAGCTGCACATGTCTCGTCGGCACATGACCACATGTATGCAAATTGCATACCTGCAGTTATGCTCCTGCCCATTCCTGGCACCGGCACTGGAGAACCTCAACAGCACACACACTGCACACTGTGAGGACTCACAAGTCTGTAGTCACATAGTTACTGCAGACTTGTACCCTAAGGCCGAACAACTCATTGAAATAAGTGTGGAGGGGAGCAGGAAAGTGACACCATTGCTATTTCTTTAATAATTATTTTATATTTCTACAGTTTCTTACTAGCTTACATACAGGAGATCTAATAGCTATAAACATGGGCACTAGGAAATAACCCCACTAGAATTACCCATTAAAGCTAGGAGGTTAAAGGATTACTTCAGTCTTAGCCATGCATGATTGAGACAGGAATAACTACAACTCCAGAGCTGGTCGGCATTATTCCTGTGTCAGCCATGAAAAGCTGAGATGAGAATCAATATAAACAGACTGTGTTGGGGTGCAGAGCTCAGCTGTACATAGATGCTGGCATCAAAGACCATGCTGCAAATGTATGCCTATCTATACTAGGGTTATTTTGTGCAGCATATATACTTTATCACATTTGGCGTCTATTACACTTTATATGTGTGTAGGAATTATTTCCACCCAACATACCTTTTTCTAATAGCCTATTATGTATACATTACTTAATATTGCTGCATATTCTTTTGTTATGCACCATGGGGTTTGCCTGTGTTTTTAGCCTTATCTGATTTTCTCTTTTTTCATCAGATTTTATCATGTGTCTAAATTGTACTAATAAAATATATACCTTTTATGCTACCTTGGCTATTGCTCATAGTTTTTTGTATAGGTTATTTCAAGATCGATAAAGATTTAAGCAAAACAAAAGATCATTTTACCCTATGAAAGACCACTTTGCTTGTTTGTCGGGCGAACGTCAGCCTGTTTCTACTGGTTTCCGATAACTGCGCAGTGTGAATGCACCTTAATCTGCAGCACAGACCTGAGACTACATTTGCAGACACTTTGTCCTGATCCTAAACTCCTTTTCACTCCACAGCACCTCTGGTGTCAGGTTTTATGTTGCAGTGATGCCAGGAGTTAGGCTATGTGCCCACGATGCAGAAATGAAGCAGAAAATTTCTGCAGCATTTCTGCATCTCCCTGGCAGAAAAAACGCATGCAGATTGTACATGCAGATTGTGCATGCTTTTTTCCTGCAGAATACATGCGGATCCACATGCGGATTCACATGCGTTTCCGCATGCAGATTGACAAGCGCTTTCCAGGCGATAGCATCACTTGGAAAGTGCTTGACAACTAGGTCACACTGCATGGATTTATACAGTGTGAAACGTAAAAATAAAATAAAATAAAGCTATACTCACCCCCGATGCCCCGGCGTGGCTGCAGCGCTCCTTCCTGTCTAGTTCCCGGCTGCCGGCATATCGTGAGACAGAGCGGTGAAGGGCCTGCGGTCACATGACTGTGACGTCACCGCAGGTCCTTCAGCGATGCCGGCATGCAGAGAAGCCTTCGGAAAGGTGAGTATTAACTTTATTTATTATTTTATTCTTTTTTTTACAGGAAGAATGGTACCCAGGTCTGGATGAGAGTCTTCTCTCCTCCTGAACTGGGTACCATCCGTACATAGAGACGCATAGAATTCACTTGTAGAAATGTACAGACGCGCATTCTATGCGTCTCAATGCAAGTCAATAGCGGGGCTTCCGCTGCGCTTCCGCAAAATTAAATGACATGCTGCAGATTTTTGTACGCAGCATAAACGCTGCGGAAAAATCCGCAGCATGTGCATAGAACATGCGGAATCCCCTTGGGGACCATGGGGTGCGGATTACCTAGTGTTTCACAAGCGTTTCCGCTGCGGAAATTCCGCATCATAAACGCTTGAAAAACGCTACGTGGGCACCCAGCCTTATAAGAATTGCAGAAAACACGAGAGGTGAATATATTGTGAAGAGTATGCTTTGGGATATTTGCTGGCTTCTCTGGTAATCAAGGAGCTCTCTCCTTTTCCCAGGAATGTCCTAAAAAATCAGAGAGTTGTCTGTAATAGTATTAGGAGGCTTGTCCTCAATTCGATTTTTGTCCTAACTTCAGGGAGTAGTATGATTAAAAAAATAAAATGATACTACCCTGATAAATCCTTTGCTATTCCAGAGCCTGGCACAGTAGTCCAAACCTGCACTTGTTTACCTTGCTGCAGACAATCACTGGTCTCATTGAGGATGTCTCTATTTATTGGACAAAACCATTGAGACGAGTCATTGGTTAGCAATCAGGAGAATGTATGAGACGTCACCACTGCTGACACGGAATTTTTTGAATTATTACTTTTTAACTGTGGACAATATCTTTAATAAATGTCATTCTCAGTACACACACATATATTTACTCATACTTATGTAGCTACGTACATGCAGATGTACAATGTAGTGCCTTGAAAAAGTATTCACATCCTGTGAACTTTTCCACATTTTTTCAAGTTACATGCAAAAACTTAAATGTATTTTATTGGAATTTTATGTGATATACCAACACAGAGTACAAGTGTAGCACCCTGAGGATTCGGCTGCTACAGGGGTATTGCACCTCAACCCAGAGGTGTGATATTCCACTCCCGGGTAAGGATGGAGTGTGGAACTGAGCTCAGATAGACTGCATGCACTACATACATCCCATTTCAGAGGAGCAGGCCGACGGTACTCCCACTTAGAAATGTGCAGGTACAACCGAGCCTGTTCCTGGCTGGAGTGGGAGGGGGGTGGTACATCCCATGTAGTGTAGGGGCAGATAGGGGGAGCAGTCTGGGTAGTGATAGGAGCTCATTGGGTGCTGGTCACCTGAGCTCACACATAGAGGGATATATAAGGAGGGCACCAACTTAGATCAGGGTCAGTCAGCTGCAGAGGACAAGTTCAGACGCAGAAAGTGAGTTGGAGAGGAGAGAGAAGGAAACAGCAGCCCTGGAGAGAGAGAGAGTGGAGCAGAGAAAGACCCAGAGGGGGAAGACTGAAGGGACCCAAGAACCCAAATTAGAGCACCGGGTGAGGAGTCAGCATCAGGGTACCGGAACCCAAGCTGGTGGGGGCAAAAACAATCCCTAGCCAGAGACCGGAGATCGTGGGCAGCGTTTGCCACGGTCACCCACCATATTCACCCCGAAGGCACACCACATGAAGGGTCAGGGAACCCAGGGCCAAGGGTGTCCCAACAGAAGGCCCGAGGGAGCTGGACCTAGGTGGATCACTGGTGGGGACGGCTGAAGAAAGGACAGAGGGAGAGCTCAGGGCCACGCTCCGGACTTGTTTGGGGGTTGGCTGGATCCAGGACCTGGTGGACGCAGCACGGCTCGGGTGGTCACTAGCAGCTGGAGTGACCAGTATAACATCTGCAGTAAGTAAACACCCTTAACTGCACAACCCGACTCTGTCTTCACTGCCGTCTGCACTACACCACCACAACCCCCATCCTCTGCGCCTGTCCCCTCTGAGGCTATACCCCTCCCGTTGGGGGTTATCTCACCAAGCTGCGCACCCACCATCAGCCTCAGCGGACCCTGCTGCAGCGGCGGCCACAGTGACCGCATCACAACGGGTGGCGTAGTCGACACAAAAGAACTTTAGTAACATCTGTAAAGCTGCCACATAACACTGAGCTTGACGCCCTGGGCACGGGGCCGGGTCACAGCCGCTCGGAGACTACAACCCCCCATCTGATCCGGTGCCGGGTATTCCCCTCAAAAAGGAATATGTCCCAGGGGGCGCGTCAACTTTGGCGTAGTCGGCAGGATTACGTGCCCGCAACAACCGGGTACTGCGTGCCTGAAGAAAAGTGCAAGTTTACCTCAGAAAGAAGTCTCCCGCCGGTTCCGGAGGGTCCACGCCATCGGACTCCATCACCAGTCGTTTCCCGCCGATTGTCCGCCATTTCCAGCTTGTTCCCGCCATCTGCAGAGTTTCCCGCCACTGGGCGACGCTTCCCGCCAAAACCGCAGATTTCCCGCCTTGGAAGAGCAGCGGACGCCATTATGGGCGTGCCAAAGGAGGGCAGGAGGCCACCTCCCATCGTGGGCCAGGACAGAAAATGGCGCCAAAAGTGGAAACCGCCCCCACCAACAGAGACTGTGATGTTGGAGGTGTCTGTCAGCGTGAACGAACTGCCCCTGGAGCTGACAGTCACCGAGTTGCCCCGGGACCGCCCTCGAAGTGGGAGGAGACGAAAGGAGAGAACAAAGATGGGTGTCGCCTGGAGCAGTCTGGAGCGAGCGCACCCGGAGGCAAGAAGTCTAACGAGGAGTAGCGGAGAAGCTTACCCGGATATGGAGAGAAAGCAGAGCAGCACCGGCCCGCTGGCCAGGAGCCTGCCGGAAGAAGAGCAGAGCAGCACCGACCCGATGGTCAGGAGCCTGCTAGAGTCCACAACCCCGCTAGGTCTAGCGGAGATCTTAGCGCAGCTCCCCCGAGACCGGGAGTGTGCACAAACTGCCCTGGAGGGCCTCGAAAGGAGGATGGCCCGGGTACGGCGTGAGATACTGGCGGAGTGGAGCCGGGAGATGGCCCAGCAAGCAGAGACCAGTCAACGGAGCGCGCTACCCTGGAAGAGGAAGCAGACCGCCTCTGAGGATGGCGCGGGAGGACCCAAGGCCGGAGACGGCGCCGAGGAGGGAGCCGAACGCATGGAGGCAGGTAAAGGGGACGCCTATACCCCAAGCCGAGAAACCGCCCACCTGCCCCAGCTCCCCGTCGCAGAGCCCGAAAGTCCCCCTGCTGTGCCCGTGGCCGCCATGTCACCGCCATGGACTAGGCCCCGACCGGAAGCCGCCGCAGCGACCCCTGTGACGTCACGCGCCTCGACCCGGAGCGTGACAAAGCAGGAATTACCACCAGCCTGGTCGCAAGGCCTAGTACCCCCGGGCTCCGCACCACCAACAGCGCCCCCTACCTCCGCGGAGCCTCCGGCCTGGCCGCAAGGCCAGGTAGCCCAGGGCGCCGCCGTCCTAACGGTGCCCTTCACCTTCCAGGTGCCCCAGGCCTGGCCGCAGGGCCTGGGCAACCCGGGCGCCACCACCACCGCGCCCGCGCCCGCAATACCTAGGGTGCCACACCTGGGGGAGGACCTCTTCGGCCAGCTCACATGGCCGGACGGGCGGCCCTTCATCTGGCCCGAAGGGTACCCTGAGCTGGAGCGGCAGCAAAGACTAGGGCCCTTGTGTGAGCCCCTAATCCCGGCTCCGAAGCCCGTGGCTCGGGTCTCGCCTCCTCTAGCAGAAGCCCAATTCGTGTGGGACCCCACGGGAGAAGATTTGATGGGGTTCACCGGAGAAACTCGGGCAGCCGCAGCTGAACGTACAGAGTGTTGCCGTCAACAGCTGGCAGAGTTTAAGAGAGAACGGGAGGAGAGGCGGGTCAGAGAACAACAGGCCCAAATCCAGAGCGCGGAGCAGAAGAGCCGGACTAGGAGGAACCCCCGAGCAGCGCATTGTCCCCGCACCATCGGGACAGTGATAAAGTTCAACCCGCAGCATGGGTGGGGCTTTATTCGGGACCGTAACAACCGCGGTGACGTTTTTGTGACTCGCAGAGACGTCGAGTCCCACCTGCCGGAAGGTCACAAAGGCCGTGACCTCTACGTCGGAGACGAGGTCACTTTCACCCGGCACAAGTGTGCCAAAGGACCTTACGCCCTCCACGTACACCGCCTGACGGAGGAGGAGTTGCGGTGCGAGGAGGAGGAGCAAGAGGACCCGGACGGGTCTGAAGTAACAACCAGCTATAAGCAAAGAGCAGGAGGAAGACGCCGTTGAGTGCGGCAGAGCAGGTGCTGTAAATAGTTACCCAATCAGGGTATAAAGGAACTGGAACTGTTGTTGCTGCTAAAATAGTCCCCGTTGGGACCAGTGAACTGTTTACCCGTTAACCCCTTTATCCTACAGGCTGAGGACTGTGAGCAGCCATTCCCTTCCCTCTACCTGGCCGAGGACTGAGAGCGGCCAACTTCCAACTTCCCTGTATATAGTTGCGCGTCCTAAAGCGCCCCCTACCGGTTTTATAGGAAAACCAGTTTTCCAGAGAGACTGTCGCACTTTACCCGGTCACACGTTGCACAGTGACCGGAGGAGGAGCCAGAAGCGACGAGAATGTTTTATCTGAAAAGTTTTATGCTAATATATGTTGTTTTATATGTTTTATATGTTTATGAAAAAAAGAAAATTTTGTATGTTTTTGGTGTTTTATGTCTTTACAGCCCGAGGACGTGCTGTGATTTACCAGGGGGGAATGTAGCACCCTGAGGATTCGGCTGCTACAGGGGTATTGCACCTCAACCCAGAGGTGTGATATTCCACTCCCGGGTAAGGATGGAGTGTGGAACTGAGCTCAGATAGACTGCATGCACTACATACATCCCATTTCAGAGGAGCAGGCCGACGGTACTCCCACTTAGAAATGTGCAGGTACAACCGAGCCTGTTCCTGGCTGGAGTGGGAGGGGGGTGGTACATCCCATGTAGTGTAGGGGCAGATAGGGGGAGCAGTCTGGGTAGTGATAGGAGCTCATTGGGTGCTGGTCACCTGAGCTCACACATAGAGGGATATATAAGGAGGGCACCAACTTAGATCAGGGTCAGTCAGCTGCAGAGGACAAGTTCAGACGCAGAAAGTGAGTTGGAGAGGAGAGAGAAGGAAACAGCAGCCCTGGAGAGAGAGAGAGTGGAGCAGAGAAAGACCCAGAGGGGGAAGACTGAAGGGACCCAAGAACCCAAATTAGAGCACCGGGTGAGGAGTCAGCATCAGGGTACCGGAACCCAAGCTGGTGGGGGCAAAAACAATCCCTAGCCAGAGACCGGAGATCGTGGGCAGCGTTTGCCACGGTCACCCACCATATTCACCCCGAAGGCACACCACATGAAGGGTCAGGGAACCCAGGGCCAAGGGTGTCCCAACAGAAGGCCCGAGGGAGCTGGACCTAGGTGGATCACTGGTGGGGACGGCTGAAGAAAGGACAGAGGGAGAGCTCAGGGCCACGCTCCGGACTTGTTTGGGGGTTGGCTGGATCCAGGACCTGGTGGACGCAGCACGGCTCGGGTGGTCACTAGCAGCTGGAGTGACCAGTATAACATCTGCAGTAAGTAAACACCCTTAACTGCACAACCCGACTCTGTCTTCACTGCCGTCTCCACTACACCACCACAACCCCCATCCTCTGCGCCTGTCCCCTCTGAGGCTATACCCCTCCCGTTGGGGGTTATCTCACCAAGCTGCGCACCCACCATCAGCCTCAGCGGACCCTGCTGCAGCGGCGGCCACAGTGACCGCATCACAACGGGTGGCGTAGTCGACACAAAAGAACTTTAGTAACATCTGTAAAGCTGCCACATAACACTGAGCTTGACGCCCTGGGCACGGGGCCGGGTCACAGCCGCTCGGAGACTACAACCCCCCATCTGATCCGGTGCCGGGTATTCCCCTCAAAAAGGAATATGTCCCAGGGGGCGCGTCACAAGTATTTGTGAAGTGTAAAGGAAATGATACATGTTTTTCTGAATATTTTAAAAATGTAAATCTGAAAATTGTGACGTGCATTTGTATTCAGCCCCTCTGAGTCAACACTTTGTAGGACCACCTTTTGCTGCAATTACTGCTGCAAGGTATTTTTCTACCAGCTTTGCACTATAGGTTGAAATTTTTGCCCACTCTTCTTTGCAAACTAGCTGTGAGATTGGATAGAGAGCGTTTGTGAACAACAATTTTTAAGCCTTGCCACAAATTCTCAATGAGATTTATGTCTGGACTTTAACTGGGCTATATAAACACACGAGTATGTTTTTATTTAAACCATCTTATTGTAGCTCTGGAAGTATGTTTAGAGTCGTTGTCCTGCGGGAAGGTGAACCTTCATCTCTGTTTCAAGTTTTTCCAGCCTCTAACAGGTTTTTCCTACAAGATTGTCTTGTATTTAGCTCCATCCATCTTCTAATCAACTCTGACGAGCGTCCCTGTTAAAGAAAAGCATCCCCACAGCATGATGATTCCACCACCATGTTTGACGGTGGGGATGGTGTTTTCAGGGTGATCTGCAGTGTTAGTTTTCCTCCACACTTAGTGTTTTTCATTTAGCAAAAAATTTAAATTATTGGTCTCATCTGACCAGAGCACATTCTTCCACATTCTATGTGGGTGACACAGCTAGCATGGATAAAGGTGGATGAAAGTGCTCTGGTCACATATTTGCATGTAGAGTTTCTACGGCAGCTGTCACTTCTGCATGATGTTGTCTATACAGGTGTCTGGCCCACACTTGCACAGCCAACAGGATCGTGCACCTGTATTGAAAAATAGATGTTGTTATCTGCTGGCCATCCAAGATTCCAAGGTGCAGGCATGTGGGGAAAACAGCAGCACCTGCAACTTCCTAGTGCAGAAGTTAGAGGCACCAGAAAAATACTTTAACCCACTGTAGACTATCAGAAAACACTATTACACATATATAGGTAGCAACACATTTGGAAACCGCCCTGCATCTGCCTTTGTCAGAAACACCTGAATTTGGGGATCTAAGATGGTTATTAACAGTGTTATTCTCTACTTCATTCATGATCTTATATTGTATAGCAAACAATATACGATCTGGGCTCGTAATGTTATAGGTTCTTACCTTTCCAAAACTCCCCCGGCCAAGCACTTGATGAAAATCTAGTCTCTTGATGTTGTCAGAGATTGTGCTGCCGGGGAGAGATGGCCGCACACCACTGTCTCCTAAAATGGCAAACAGAAATAAGACGAGAAATTAGAAAAAGAATTTACTGTCCATGTATAAAGTGTTGGTTATTTTGTAACCTTAGCAGAGAATTCAGTTTTGGTCAGCATTGGAGTATTCATCTTTGTAAACATATTGCTTTATGCTGTTAATTGAAAAACAGACTATAATTTACTATTCAGTTTAGCACAAAGGGTTAATTATGTTATTACAAAATGGAGAATCAGTATCATTTATGTGCGGAATAATACTGGTAGCACAGTGATTGTCCTATATTAAGTGTACTGCCTTAGAAAACAATTACAGCTCAACGCTAATATTGTCCTGCAACAGTGTTAAAGGGCCCCTTCCCCTGGGACTGAGAAGTGGGTATACGTTTCGCATGTATAGGCACTCTACCTGAAGCCCTCCATTAGCTCCCCGATGCCTCCTCTGCTGGGATAGGCGTTCCTTTCCTCCTGCTTCCAAGATGACGGTCATAGCAGCATGGAGTACACTGGTAAATCTAAACCTCACCTCTCCTGCCTTTCCTTTCCCATCCCACAGCACAGAAAAGACAGGGAAGATGTGGTTTAGACTTACCAAACTGGTGGCCATCTTGGAGGTAGTAGGAACAGAACACAGATCTAAGCAATGGAGGTAGCGGGAGGCAAAAGAAGGGCGTCAGGAAGGATGACTGTATATTTACAAAGTGTAGTAACTTTTCAGTCTCAGGGTATAAGGTTGCTTTAATATACATTTTTTCCTATACTCAGTCACTAAGTTGCAAAGAGGGGAATTTATTAAATATACATAAAAAAACAAATACATTTTAATCAGATTGATTCTTCCTTGTTCCTCCATATTTTTGCCATTCTGCTAAAACGACTCAACACCGGTATGACATTCACTTCTATATAGTCCACCATCTTATGTGATATATTTAATGCCAAATATTTCAAACTGTTGCCCTCTTGGATAATAAGTATATCACCATCTGTAATTTGGAAATTCTTGTCCAATAATGATATCTGACTTATTCCAATTAATCTTCAATCCAGAAAAAATACCAAATCCATTCACCAATGAAATATCTGTCCTTAGATCTTCCTTTACATTTATTAAAATAATAACAAATCACCTGTGTACATCGCTAATATTTCCTCCTGAGTCCAAAACTGAGAACCCCTTATTCCTTTACAACCTTAGGCTGTGTGCCCACAATGCGTTTTTAATGCGTTTCCGCAGCGTTTTTATAGCTGCTGAAACGCATTAAAAACGCATGGTAGAAGGGCAGCAATGTTCCCCAATGATAATCCGCATGTGCTGTGCACATGCTGCGAAAATTTCCGCTGCGGAAAAAAACGCAGCGCTACCAATTATTTTGCAGAAGTGCTGCGTCTTCGCCGCCATTGACTTGCTTTAGATCACATGGATTACGCATCACTGTATATGTAGATGCGTAATCCACGCGTTCCAATGTGCAGATGGTACCCGGGTGTAGATGAGAGGAGAGTCTCCTCCACACCCAGGTACCATTAAAAAATCTGTAAAAAAAGAATAAAATAAAAAATAACTGTCTACTTACCTTCTGTCGGCCCGCGCTGCGCTCCTACTTGCTTCCCGGCACTTTGCAATGAATTGAAGGACCTGCGCTGACGTCAGAGTCATGTGACGGGTCACGCGATGCTGACGTCGGCAGGTCTTTCAATTCACTGTTGCCGGCAAGGGAGAACGGAGTGTAAAGCAGGACACCGGGGGCCATCGGAGGGTAAGTATACATTTATTTTTTTATTTTTACCACTCTCTCGGGTCACACTATATAAATCCATGCAATTTGCATGAATTTATATAGTGTGACCTAGTTGTCACAAGCACTTTCCAAGTGATGCTAATCGCTTGGAAAGCGCTTGTCAATCCGCATGCGGAAATGTCAGTGAATAAAGCTCCATTTCCGCATGTCCCTGGCAGGAAAACGCATGTACAATCCGCATGTACAATCCGCATGTACAATCCACATGTACAATCCGCATGCGTTTTTTTCTGCCAGGGAGATGCAGAAACGCTCAGAAAAAAATCCTGAGCATTTCTGCATCGTGGGCACATAGCCTTATATATGGTCAATAAGTAGGGCAAAGAGCAGCTTGGATTAGGAAATCCATGTCTTGTGCCCATAAAAAGGACAAAAAGCTGGGACATAACCCCATGCACCTACTACTTTAGGAGGGCACCATCTAATAACTGGGATCTACCTGCCACATGTCATACAACATCATACGAATTTCAAAAAGAAAAGAAGACATGCACCTAAGCGGTGATCACCTGAAGAAATAATCACGGAATATTTGAATATAAATTACATCAATTTATTACAGTATCTCCTGACACATATATAAGAATACGCACAAAAAAAATTATTTTAAAACACCATTAAAAATAGTGGAGGAATCCACTGCTTGAGGAACCCACTACTTTAGAGACCTTCCCATATTATAATGACAGAAAATACAATAAAGTGCAGTCAAATAGATGAACTCTAACAGGCTGTATAGAATATCTATGATGGTCAATATTGCACAAGCCCAAAGTATTCTATATAAATAGAGAATACACAAAAAACAATATGTATATAAAGTGCAACAACAGGTATCTGTGTGAAAATCAATATGGTGTCCCTGTATACAGGGTAATAGGTCTATAGAACAGTATAATTGTAAACTGGCGATTGCCAATAGACCCTTTCACCTCACACTGGAGATGACTACTCCATAACCACTCCATCACATACACTCAATTGTGGCCACCCGTGCTGCCCCAGCAAAAAATAATAGTAGAGCCAATTAAACAATATGATCATAGAAAGCAAATACTCAATCAAATCAGCCTGTAAATGGGAAGGTGCAAATGGGACCTCAGTGCCCAGTGCGTGTCGCCACACACGGTGGCTTCATCAGGGGCATTTAAAGTACATATCCTCGTGTCCCGGTATATATGTAGCCTAGAATCAAAATAATTACCGAGAAAATGTTTAATTTACCTGGAGAGTGCAGTTTATGAAGTCCGAATAAACCCACCTTGGACATTTTTAAAGAAACTGACTCCTGTGACTATCTTAAAAGTGGCTGAGTGAGTACCAACCCAGTTACAATTAGTGGAGAATGTGGGCAAGATTCCAGGAAAACGTGTACCTGCCACAGAGATCGATGGATGTCCTGGGTAAAGGCCGCCAGCCAGCCAGAGATGTCCGGCACCATGAAAGAGCCACTCAAACACCTGCTGCAAAGCCAACAACAGCAGCACCGGCAGCACTTGCAGAGCCAGCAGAGCCTGCAACAGCAGCACCGGGAGCAGCAACAGATGCAGCAAGAGACTAATAAACTTCTGATGCAGCAGATTCAGCAGCAACAACGGCAGATGGAACTTCTAGCGGGAAAAGTTCGCAGCAGAGAGGCCGTCCCTCCCTCAACTCCAGGTAATGATTCACACGTCAGGAAGACGGTAAGAAGAGCATTGCAAAAGATTACTCCGGGTGATGACGTCGAGGTCCTAACGTTCTTTGGGAGGGTGGCGGAGCGGGAGAGATTGCCTCCAGAGCAGTGGGCGGAGGTGCTGGTGCCATATTTAATGGGTCAGCCTCAGAAAGCCCATTATGACTTGTTTGGCCCTGCAGGACGCAAAGGAGTGCGCCAAATTAAAAACAGAAATTTTGGCGCGCTTGGGAGTGACTCTGACTGTTAGGGTGCAACGGGTGCACCACTGGGCCTATTGCAGTGACAAACCTCCCAGGTCCCAAATGTTCGACCTCCTACACTTGGTTCAAAGTGGTTGTAACCTCAATCTTCCTCCCCAGTACAGATGGTGGAAAAGGTCATCATGGACAGGTTCATCCACTCCCTTCCAAAGTCGGTGCAAGCCTGGGTTGCCCAGGGAGATCCCCGTAAAAGCTGCTGAGTGAGTATCAACCCCCTTAAAGGAGTTTATACAAAATTTCTCCATTGCCAAAAACCATATCAATAGGGAATCAGGATTGCTAAGTCTTAGAGTAACATGAATCCTGATAATCCTTGGGATTAATAAGCCTCTTCCCCAAAAAATTCTTCCAGAGGATTGGAAAAGATGTTGTATCACTAGACTTTGACGCACGTCTACATGATTTTCTATTACAGGTAAAGTCAATTACAGTATTAAAATCTCCTACAATCAAAATCGGATATTGCAAGTTTTCACTTTCTTCATAGTGAAGCTCAGATTTATATGGGAGAGGAATACAGGTGTTTGCAATTTCTAACCTTATGTTGTTAATTTTACATTTCAACAGTTTATATATATATATATATATATATATATTTATATATATATATATCTTACTTCTACCCTGTGTAATACATACTTATATTTACACCCCTTTGAACAAGGATAAAGACCCTCGTGAGTAGATATTATGTACAGCATGATATACATGTACTTGACAACCCACTTTTAGCTACTTTCTTGAATCACTATCTGAATGTGTCTTTTGAAGACATATCAGAGACATCAGATCTCTTCTCATCCAAGCAAAGAAATACCATTTCAACTTATCTTAAACCCTTCTAACATTAAATTAGATAACTTTCACCATATTAAAATAATAATTAAGTTAAAATATCCCTCCTCTTCTGATACCTCCCCCACTCCACCTTCCACTTCACCCCTTCAAACCATCTCCCACTCTTAGCTCCCCAACTACACGTTAGGCCGGGTCACACAAGTGTTGATTCTCTCATGTGAGAGAATTGGATCATTTATGCTAATGACACTAGGCTCAAGCTCTGACCAGAGTTTGAGCCGAGTGTCAGTTTACTGGGATCCGTTTCTCTTGTTTGAGACAATCATATTACAGGTGCGGAGAAGATGGAGAACTTCGTTTCTCCAACTTTTCCATCGTCTGTGTCTGCATAAATCAAACTGCACTGGGATGAAATCCAAGTCTGGGCCAAGGTTTTACACGCACCCATAGACTTGTATGGGTGCATGTGATCCGATTTGCTGAGCCACTCTCAGCGTGCTGCAATTGTTTTCCCATGCCGAATCGTCATGAGCAAAAACATTTCAGATCTGCACTGCCCCATAGTATAATATTGGGCTGAGTGCTGTCTGATAAAACATCAGAGAGCACTCTACTATGTCATACAGCAGTGTGAACGAGTTCTTAGAGAACTCCTCAACCAGACATCCACCCACCCTCCAACTAACCTGCCTTAAATAAATGAATCTTCCATAATCAATTGTAAGGGAGAATATCTCTCTATTTACATCTCAAAAACCCTTAGATTAGCCACTGACACAGAATTTAAGAAAACAAATAGTAAGATATTGTATGGTAATTCAATAGTGTATTAAATAATGTTTAAGTGCATTTATAAAATGACCCTAAAAATTCTTTATTAGATGTAGATATTTGAGTCTTAAAAGAAGTAGTAATAAGATCTTATTAATACGTATTTTGTCTCAAACTCTGTTTGCAGTTATGAGGAAATGGAAGGTAAAAGAACAACCTGAATTAAATTAATTGATAAGCGAAAAAAGAGAAAGTGGTCTACGATAATAAAAATCAGACAACTGTTTATGAGCATATCTGGGAAGAATGGACAGGTGTAGAGCAATGCTAGTTATGGGGTGAAGGGTTTTCCTTGTATCCTCCCCTTCAGTTTGGGGGTGCAGGTGGGGTTTGTTTTGATTCAAGGGAGGAGGGATGATGGAATAATATGGAAGGGTTAATATTTGTTCCATTTTGTTTTTCTTAAACAGATGATTGAAGCGTATGGATATTTATTGTATATGAGAGAATATAAATAAATGTTATATGTGAAGTACTATAACTGCATTAAAATAAATGAGATTATTGCAACATATTACTATTTAATAAACTATTTGTAATCTTTAAGAAAAAAAAATAGCAAGGAGGGGAATTTTATATGCATTTGTTGGAAATGTGTTTTTTGAGTATAAATGGTGCAAGATAAAAGATCTTCACCCTGAGGTTTCTGCCCCCATAATCAGTGCAGGAGAGCAAATGCTATGCAAAACCATGAATCTGCAACAACAGTAGTGGATTTTTTGTTTCCCATTTTGCTACAATGAATAATAATGGTACATACCCTCAAAATGGTACTTACCACACTAAAGAAATAGAGGCTACATACACATGCATCTCACTAAATTAGAATATTATCAAAAAGTTTATTTATTTCAGTTATTCAATACAAAAAGTGAAACTCACATATTATATAGAGTCATTACAAGCAGAGTGATCTATTTCAAGTGTTTATTTCTGTTAATGTAGATGATTATGGCTAACAGCCAATGAAAACACAAGCGTCATTATCTCAGTAAATTAGAATACTTTAGAACAACATCTTGAAAAATGTTTTTAAAATCTGAAATGTTGGCCTACTGAAATGTATGTTCAGTAAATGCACTCAATACTTGGTCAGGGCTCCTTTTGCATCAATTACTGCATCAATGCGGCGTGGCATGGAGGCGATCAGCCTGTGGCACTGCTGAGGTGTTATGGAAGCCCAGGTTGCTTTGATAGCAGCCTTCAGCTCGTCTGCATTGTTGGGTCTGGTGTCTCTCATCTTTCTCTTGACAATACCCCATAGATTCTCTATGGGGTTAAGGTCAGGCGAGTTTACTGGCCAATCAAGCACAGTGATACTGTTGGTTTTAAACCAGGTATTGGTACTTTTAGCAGTGTGGACAGGTGCCAAGTCCTGCTGGAGAATGAAATTTCCATCTCCAAAAAGCTTGTTAGCAGAGGGAAGCATGAAGTGCTCTAAAATTTCCTGGTAGACGGCTGCGCTGACTTTGGCCTGGAAAAAACACAATGGACCTACACCAGCAGATGACATGACTCCCCAAACCATCACTGATTGTGGAAACTTCACACTAGACCTCAAGCAGCTTGGATTGTGGCCTCTCCACTCTTCCTCCAGACTCTGGGACCTTGATTTCCAAATGAAAATTGGAACTCTGGGACCTTGTGGGGTGTGTCAATGACTGCCTTCTGGACATCTGTCAAGTCAGAAGTCTTCCCCATGATTGTGGAGCCTACTGAAACAGACTAAGGGACTTTTTAAATGCTTAGGAAGCCTTTGGAGGTGTTTTTTGTTAATTATTCTAATTTACTGAGACAATGACTTTTGTGTTTTCATTGGCTGTAAGCCATAGTCATCAACATTAACAGAAATAAACACTTGAAATAGAAAGGGTGCTTCTACTCAATACTGAGCCAAGGGTCTGAATTCTTATGACCATGTGATATTTCAGGGGTTTTTTTTAATAAATTTGCAAAAATTTCTACATTTCTGTTTTTTTTCAGTCAAGATGGGATGCAGAGTGTACGTTAATGAGAAAAAAAATGAACTTTTTAGAATTTACCAAATGGCTGCAATGAAACAAAGAGTGAAAAATTTAAAGGGGTCTGAATACTTTCTGTACCCACTGTATGCCCACATACTGTCCCTCTCCAAAATATTCCCCTGTACATTGCCCGATTGAATGAAGGAACCCCCACCACAATTGTGCCCCCTTTGACAATTGTCAACCTCATTATGTGCCCTCACTGTAACATTAGCCCCTTCCTTCCTCATCCACAATGATATAATTAATTTAATGTTTGGCTCCTTGACTTACTATTGGCTGTGCCATCTCTTCTCCTCTGAGGTGTTTGGGTGCCGACAATAGTGTGATGACGTCAGCAGCGTGCCGAGCAGCAGCATGTCGAGGCTGGGACTGACGAGCGCTGTTTTACCCTAGTCCCGATGACAGTGTTCAAATATGTTTGCGTCTGAAACATTTGAATATAAGAAGATGGGAGCTCCATATCCTGGACGGCTCCATGGGCTGCAGCAAAACTTGGTGGGCTGCATGCGGTACATGAGCTGTTTGTTGTGCAGGTCTGTTCTAAAACAACACTACATTGTATAACACCTGCACCAGATTGTGCAGTTACCTCAGCCCCGAGCCTACCGGCAGTCACAGTCGGACTCCCTATAGAGAAGGTAGAGAGGATTTATTACCATCTCTGGCTTTTCAATTACTGTGATAGATGTTAGAAATGCATTGGGGAAATATTGGCCCATTTTGAAGCAAGACCTAGTCCTTTCCAAATGTACTACACCAGTCCCTTCCACCACCTATAGAAGGGCGATGAACCTGAGGGACTTGCTGGTACATAGTTACCATAAAGATCCGGGACCAGAGAAAGCCTTCAGCTCAAAAGGCCCCAGATGGGGCTTCTATCCATGCAAGAACTGTGCGGCCTGTGTAAATCTGGTGCGGTGTACATCCTTCCCATCAAGTGATGGTCATAAGGAGTTTCAAATCACACAGCATACATCTTGCAATACAGAAGGCGTAATCAACCACGCCTTGTGTCCATGTGGCCTCATCTATGTGGGTCTTACTTTTCGCCAACTGAGAGTGCGTGTGAGGGAGCACGTGCAAGATATTAAGAATGCATCAGAATCTCTTGCCGATACTGTATTGAAGCCTATCCCAAGGCATTTCAAGTTAAAACATGGGTGTGATGCTAGCCTCCTCCAAATTCGGGGTATTGACAGGATATTAATTGACTAGGGGGGGGGGATTGGAGAAAGACCGTTGGTGGATTATGAAAATTGATTGCATATGCCCCAAAGGCCTCAACGAGGTCCTCAGTTTTGTCCCTTTCTTGTAATGTGCTATTGTGTTTAGGTTTTACTTATGTTTTATGCTGTTTATAACTTCTCACTTTTTTATTTACATGCAGGGTATCCAGTATTTTTGTACACTCTACTGTGAGACAGATGCTGGACCACCACTCACTTGGAGGATCTTCTTCTCCCTTCCCTCCCTCCCTTTTTCTGCCCCCCTCGGGGACCGGGTGCCTGATCGTCCTTGCGGGCCAGCGCTCCACGCATCTCCCTTTTTATGGATATGTACTCACCTTTCAGCAGCATCCCGCCCTGCTGCTCTCTCTTTTTCGGACCTGTCTATTTCCTGTGCGGTGTGCCACTAATTGATTCCATCCGCTATAAGCATTTTTTATAAAACATTTTACTCACTATTGTTATTCATCGGCTTTTACTCTTTGTTTATTGTTGCTTTAAATCTGTGATTTTGGATGCAAAAAAAAGGGCACTTTAAGATGCACTTCCTGTGTCACACTGACACGTCAGTATTCCTATCACTTGTATATTTTTTATTTTATTTTTTCGATTCCTCTTGCCCATTGTGGCTTATAATTTTCTGATTTTTTTATTGTACATTTTCCATTATACTGATGTCAGTAGCTATGTTACTATATAACACATGTCTATGCTCACTCGTATGTGAAGGGCACACATACATTTGTATTGTGACATTAACTATCTCTTCATACTATTGTTATTTATTATATTTATTTTACCTGTGATTGGTCTCACTAGTAGTGATGGGCGAGCGTGGTTTGTTAACCCTTTCAGCGAGCATGCTCGGGTGCTCGCCCAGTATCTTCAGCGTGCTGAGGTGTTATGTTTGAGTTATTGTGTGTGCATGATTTGCGACTGACAGCTTTAATACATGTGAGGAAAGCCTAACAAACAGGCATTCCTCACATGTGTTAAAGCTGTCAAACAGTCGCAAATCATGCACACACAGTGACTCAAACATGATATTCAAGTACACTGAAGATGCTCGGAAAACACCCGAGCATGCTCATAAATCTCGAGTAACGAACGTGCTCGCTCATCACTACTCACTAGTGTAACACTTTCACGTAACATATGTGGTTTTTCACGTTGCTGTGATTCTGGTTGCCATTGGATGCATCCGACATCTGCACCACATGGGCTTGGTCACGAAATAATAATAAAAAATATTCACACAATTCGTGCACTCTCTGTTTATTATTGTTTCCATGTTTTCATTCACTTGTCACATCTTCATTTTTTCTTCCTTTTCCCTTTCCCTTCCCTCCCCTCTTTTTTACCACCATTAGTTTTGCACATTTATGCACAATTTATAACTTTGTTCTGTTGATACTCATGGTATTCCCATATTCTCTGTACCATATTGAGTACATATTATATTATATTGTCTCATGACTCTCTCTATATATACTCCTTTATATTTAATAATGATACTTTGGGTATTACTTGGTGGACATTATACTTTATACACATATGTTGTACATAATTCTCACAATATGATGTCTATTCCTGATTGTGTGTTTTCATATATTATTTTCCCTCTTTTATCTACATCTTTGTATCTTTGTGTGTTTATATATATATATATATATATATATATATATAGTGGTCCAAAAGTAGGTGGACAGAAAATAATAACATTTATTTTGATTTATATATAAAATTATATTTACTAACACAAGCATAACATTGACAATTACATTTTATTCTGAACAATAACACAAAAGCCCTTAAATGTTATCAATGCAGGGGCTCAAACTGTTTTCCATTACAATTTGCACAGCTTTGAAGTCGCCTCTTGCGCTTCAACAAACTTTTTTGCACAAGTCTCTTTGGGTATTAATTTCTTGAAGTGCATCTCTTATGTCATTTTTCAAGTCACTGACACTTTTTTGGTTTTCGACTATAAATTTTGTCCTTGAGTACTCCCCAAAAGAAAAAATCCATTGGGGTCAAGTCTGGTGAACGTACCGGCCAATCAAGTGGGCCTCTTCGGCCAATCCATTTATTAGGAAATGTTTCATCAGGATACTCGCGGATTACTCTTGAATAATGTGGAGGGGCCCCAACTTGTTGAAAATAGACTTTTCTTTTCAAAGAGTCTGTGAGGTATGAAAAGTGGAATCTGATTGGTTGCTAAGGGCAACTGAGCCAGTTTTACTTTACACCATGTTTGATAAATCTTCCCCTTCATAACCTTATTACACTTTCTGTCCACCTACTTTCGGACCACCCTGTATATATATATATATATATATATATATATATATATATATATATATATAATATAACCGGGGATGCATCCCTCTGTCTGAAGCCTCGATAGACTGCGCATGCGCGACGCACAGTCTGGCTCCAGACAGAATCATGCATCCAGCCGTTACAGGTAAGAGGAGGTGTATGGCGCCGGAGATCGCGGTATGCGTAGACACTGAACGCATACCGCGTTCTCCGGCGCCATACTTGCATACTTACCTGACCGGGAGGAGCGTTGCCACGGCACCTCTCTTCTGGCCGGAGACCGGGGGCAGGAGTGAGGCGTCGGATCGGCGCGTGCACATAGCGCTATCCTTCGCCATTTTACTGAAGACACATTTACAGTGTGTCTTCAGCAAAATGGCGCCGGACAGCGCGGTGCTCCGGCGCCGGTCTCCGCCCCCGGCCTCCGGCAGAAGAGGACGCAGCAGCGCTGGAGCACAGAGAACAAAGGTGAGTATAACTGTTAATTTTTTTTTGTATATGTGTACAGTGTGAAAGGGATGAGGGGGCCACACATATCAGGATTGTGGGGTGAGGGGACCATGCATATACCAGGATTGTGGGGTGAGGGGACCATGCATATACTAGGATTGTGGGGTGAGGGGTACCACGCATACTAGGATTGAGGATGAGGGGAGCCACGCATACCGGGATTGGGGATGAGGGGTGCCACGCATATCGGGATTGGGGATGAGGGGTGCCACGCATATCGGGATTGGGGATGAGGGGTGCCACGCATACCGGGATTGGGGATGAGGAGTGCCACGCATACCGGGATTGGGGATGAGGGTTGCCACGCATACCGGGATTGGGAATGAGGGGTGCCACGCATGCCGGGATTGTGGATGAGGGGTGCCACGCATACCGGGATTCGGATGAGGGGCCATGCATACCAGGATAGGGATGAGGAGTGCAATGCATGCCAGGATAGGATGGTGCGGACAGGATGGGGGCAGCACAAATACCAGGAGGGGGGCAGCACATACCACACATACCAGCATGGGAGACCATATACCAATAAAAATGCTCGCCACCCGGGCATAGAACGGCTTCAATAGCTAGTATATATATATACATAGAAAGTCATGATTAACTTACACCAGGTATGGGCCGGTAATGTTCTCCCCAATTTCTTTCTCTCCCTCTAAGTATGTCTGCATCTCTTGGCATCCTGATGATTGTGCACATTCTGCCAGCCGGCAAGAAGCACCTGGTTGCCATGGATACGTGTCCCTATGACGCGGCACTTCGGGGACTCCTTACTGATGTGTCAGCGGGAGGCGGGCACCTGCTGCGTTGGACACTGACTCCCTTGCTTCCGGCGCTGGCTTCCGCCACTGGAAGCGCCGCTGTACCCCCGCTACACGTGCCAAAATACTTTGGATATATATACCCCCCTGCCTGTCACCCATACACAATCGCCCCCTGGAGAAGCAGGACTTGAAACGCGCGTCAGGGCCGCTTTCATGCCATCCACAGGTTGTAACTAGGCTGTACTCTCATTTTATGTGGGACCATAACTTTCTATATGTGTCACTGTGTATTACTCTCACTAGAAGATATACTTATGTTGTGACATCTGTGTCATAGGCATGATTCTTCTCCTTATTTGGATATTAGCAACTTGTACTGTATAATTAGTTCCTGCTGTGCACTCGTACTTTATATGCTTTACTTGTGATCTGGACTCTGATACATTCTTTTCCAGTTGCTCTATGTCTTATCCCTAATTTAGTGTATCATTAACCTTTGTGCATGGGATGCAGTAAGTATGTTAATGAATCAATTGAACGTATTTATTGATTTTTCTCTGCCTCCCTTGGGACGAATCATGCTTTAATAACACTTGTTGATTATTCCTTCTTTATAGACACTTAACTGTATGTATATATATATATATATATATATATAAAGTTATAAATATATATTTTTACATAATGAAATGGTATTCCTACTTATGGAGGGAATTGGATTGTAATGTATTCCCAATTAAACACCTGAGATTGGGAAGGAGGTGGAGACCTGTTGAAGGTTCCTCCTCTGGCCTATTAATCTCACTCCATGGATGAACCTAGGAATAGGGAATTCCATGGAAGGGTGTTTGGGTTATGTAATAAATATTATCCCTCAGTTCATTTATGGACACAGGAATCACTATTTGAATACTGTCATTGCAATGCAAATATATTGGGAAACTGCTAACAGAATGTTGTCCCTAATAATGAGAAATAGTGCGCTTTTATTATAAATAGGGGATAAGAGAAATCATTAAAGCACATACGTTGTTTACATTTGAAGAAAAGCTTTTGGTGGGGCTTGCCAATTTAAAAGATGGCGATCGTAGCATTAGAAGTGTAATGCGCATGCCCGGTGACGTCACGAAGCGGGCGGACCAGGTTTGCCCCGATCATGTGACGAGATAATGGGGATTTCCTGGGAGACATGCGCAGATGGGATTTTGAGACGCCGAGGACAGCGTGGAGGAAGTAAGAAACGTGGTCATGCATGATTGCTGCAGTGTGAGTCGCAACCTCAAATATATTATGATTTATAATGTACACCTGGCACTGATAAATACTAATCAAAGCACTTATCACTTTATGAGAGTTATGGATACTGTAATTGATGATAATAATATATCTGTCTAAAATTTTATCACTATGTATGTAACTGAATAATATTTTGTGATATGCACTACTGCACTTTTCTTATGTAATCATGGTTTTGTATCAATTAATTATAATTATGGAATCACTGTTTGTAACTATATATATTGCACTATATGCACTTGAACTCTGCTTGAGAAAGGTTCTGTGAACCGAAACGTTGCCTTTGGGCTCATTAAAGTCCATTTTTCTATAATATTTTTGGAGTGCTGCCTCTTGATATTCTTTCTTTCTATATATATATATATATATATATATATATATATATATATATATATATATATATATATAAAAATAAATATACTGTATATATATATATATATATACATATATGTATACACAGGGTGGACCATTTATATGGATTCACCTAAATTAAATGGGAATGGTTGGTGATATCAACTTTCTGTTTGTGGCACATTAGTATATGGGAGGGGGAAAACGTTTCCAGATGGATGGTGACCATGGTGGCCATTTTGAAGTCGGCCATTTTGGATCTAACTTTATTTTTTTCAATGGGAAGAGGGTCATGTGACACATCAAACTTATTGACAATTTCATAAGAAAAACAATGGTGTGCTTGGTTTTAACGTAACTTTACTCTTTCATGAGTTTTTTACAAGTTTATGACCACTTATAAAATGTGTTCAAAGTGCTGCCCATTGTGTTGGATTGTCAATGCAACCCTCTTCTCCCACTCTTGACACACTGATAGCAACAACGCAGAAGAAATGCTAGCACAGGCTTCCAGTATCCGTTGTTTCAGATGTTGCACATCTCATATCTTCACAGCATAGGCAATTGCCTTCAGATGACCCCAAAGATAAAAGTCTAAGGGAGTCAGATCGGGAGACCTTGGTGGCCATTCAACTAGCCCACGACGACCAATCCACTTTCCAGGAAACAGTTCATGTAGGAATGCTCTGATCTGACACCCATAATGTGATCGTGCACCATCTTGTTGGAAAAACTCAGGGAACGTGCCATCTTCAGTGCATAAAGAGGGCAACACATCAACATGTAGCAGTTTCAGATATCCAGTGGCATTGAGGTTTCCATTGATGAAGAATGGCCCCACTATCTTTGTACTCCATATACCACACCATACCATAAAGATACGAGATGTGCAGCAACTGAAACAATGGATACTGGAAGCCTGTGCTAGCATTTCTTCTGCGGCATTGCTGTCAGTGTGTCAAGAGTGGGAGAAGAGGGTTGCATTGACAATCCAACACAATGGGCAGCACTTTGAACACATTTTATAAGTGATCATAAACTTGTAAAAAACTCATGAAAGAATAAAGTTATGTTAAAACCAAGCAAACTATTGTTTTTCTTATGAAGTTCTCAATAAGTTTGATGTTTCACATTACCCTCTTCCCATTGAAAAAAATAAAGTTGGCCCCAAAATGGCCGACTTCAAAATGGCCGCTATGGTCACCACCCATCTGGAAAAGTTTTCCCCCTCCCATATACTAATGGGCCACAAACAGGAAGTTGATATCACTTAGGTGTATCCATATAAATGGCCCACCCAGTATATATATATATATATATATATATATATATATATATATATATACAGTAGATATATTGTCTCTTGCCTTACATTGGTTTATTCCTGTGGTTCCGTGGCACTTTGTTGTCACCTCTTTCCCTTGGATTTTTTATCTCTTTTGATTATGTCTGATTTTACTTACATTTTTGCAATAAAAATGTAACTTTTATTGGATTTGCTCCTGTTTCCATTTTTCTCTTTTTGGGTTATATAGTTATGGAAGAGCATTTAGAGGGACCGACTCTTTTCTTTTTGGATACTCCCTATAGAGAAGGTAGAGAGGATTTATTACCGTCTCTGCCTTTTCAATTACTGTGTACACAGCTCTGAACAAGTGCTGTGTATTCAGTATGGTAAGCGCAGATAGCGCTTCCTGCTCCAGACCCAGAGATCATGTGATGGCCGGGTGTAGAGAAAGAGCAAGAGCTTCTGGGTCCTAGGAGACCCAGTCAACCCTGCTATATAGGCAGTAGGTTGAATGTCCCCTGTAACTAGGATCAATATACCAGCAGATGTGTTTGGGACACAGGTTTATTAACAATTACTATTATATAAGTATGGCAGGTTCTCCTCCTGCACTTGTTAGTTCAGCTTTCCTCACATACTGCACAGCTCTCCAGTCCATACAATGGTCACTGATGGAGGAGCATGTAACCAGACCACTCCATCAGCCTTGTCCTATTGAGAACCTCCCATGAGAAAGATGCTTTTATAGTGAAGTAGACTGACGGACAGGTCTGGTCACTGCTCCTCCACCAGCAGCCATATTATAGACTAGAGAGCTGGGCAGTCTGTAAGGAAAGCTGCAGTAACAAGAGCAGGAGGAGAATCTGACATACCTACAGTATATCATAGTAAATGCCACAAAATCATGTCCCCAACACATCTGTTAAAGTAAAGATAAAATGGTCAACCTCATTAACTAATTCTGCAGCCAGCAATAGACAGCGCAACACAAAGACTATAGGAGGCAAACGACTCAATTTTATTTTAATGAAACCATATTGCAATTTTTTTTATCCATTCAAGCAAGAAAAAAATCAAATGTTTCAAAAGTTAAGACAACCCCTGTGTAAAATCATTGAAATAAAGAGCAAAAAACCCAGGAAAAAATAAATAAAAAAACAATGACTATCCAAATTGCATTTACAAGCCCCATCCCTAACAAAAAACCATGTAACTAATATATAAAAATAACACAAGCACAGAAATCCTTTATTTACTACAGATATTACCAGAAAAAAAATAAAATAATATTAAAATATTGTAAAATTTAGACTCGATGTTTCACAAAAAAATATTTAAATATCCAAACATTACAATTTTTTACAGTTTTTTAAACCATATGTATGAAAATAAGAAAAAAATGTGCCTTGGCAAGAATGGGGAAAAATGGCCTGATCATGTAGGGGTTTAACAAAGTACTGAATATATACATATATATAAATGGACTGGGGAACAGTTCTACAACCCTCCAGCTTCAGATCTTGCTCATGTATCACATCCTCCACCTGTCAGATTTAAAAGATGGGTAACTTGTGTAAAGTGACAACATTGCCCTGATCTGTAAGTGTGGGCATGAGAAGCTACATGTCATGGTGCTCCCTGTGGTAAGCTGATGTATAGTATTACCTGTGCCCTTGGTGGTCTTCTGCCCTTCTTCTTCTTTCTTGATTGAAGAGCTTTCATGTGATGAGCCAAAGATTTGTCTTCTCCTCTTGGCTCCACTTCTTCTAGCTAGGACCTCCTGATGACATTCCTGTTCTTCTTTCTGGCCTTGGTGATCAATCTTCTGAGAGACGATCTCCAACTCTGAGCCATTTCTCTTCTCTCCTCTCCTATGGCTCTTCTTGATGGACGGCTTCTCATCATCCGATGAGTCCAAAACATTTCTTCTCCTTTTCTTCCCTCTCATCCTAAAGTCCTCCTCTTTAATCTCCATAATGTCGCTTTGCTGAAGGCAGCTCCTCCTCATCCGCATGCAAGCCAACCGCAACTCTCCAACTGCCAACCGGCAACATTCCAATGTGCTCACTGGTCATGTGATAGGAATTGACCATAAGCAGTCATATATATGAGTTATCAGATATTGGTGTTTTTCTATTTTATTCTCATCATATCACATAGTATTAGGCCAAGCTCACAGATAGAGGTTTATTTTAGCTTTTCTGCTGCCTTTTTTCCTATAGAAAGACTCAAATATCCAGATCTTTTTCACATTTTCAGGTTAAGACTTGAATATACTTTGCAGCAATCTCGATAGTAATATTTACACGTAATGACAACTATAGGTTTCTAAAGAATAATTTCTAGTTACTATAATGGCTTCTTAGAAAACCCACATGTGTGAGTTTGCTGTTTTGCAGAACGCTCTTTGCCACCATTTTCCTTCTGACGCTGTTTTGCAGCATTTAGGGGATGTGCACACGGTTATTATTTGTAGAGGAAAAGAAATACTAGAGTGTTGGCGGGTAAAATGCTGCCTAAAATATGTGCAAAAACGCTTCAAGAATTGACATGCAGAAGATATGAAACTTCTTCAAATCTGCAAGGAAAAAATAAGCAGAATGTACATGAGATTCCATAAATCTCATTGACTTTGCTAGTACATTAAAACACTGCGTTTTTTCATGCAAAGAACGTGCGGAAATAACTTTTGAAAATACGGCAAAAATGCAACATGTGAACATGCCCTTGGCTTCTAGTCCATCAAAAATAGTGTAAGTCTGAACTTGAGATGCCGCTGTGGATACTCATTCTGGTGTTAATACTATAGGAAATGACAAGGCAATGATCGCGCTTTTTATTAGTGTAAATAGGGAAATACAGCCCTCCTAGACCGGACACAAGGATTTTATTTGCCAATAGTAATAATATTGGTGGGTTATATTTTTTACACTATACTACATACTTTTTTCACATATAACTATTTTCCTGTGATAAATTGTATTATCAATATATGGACTGGAGTTATTTGTAATTTAATTCCATATTTGGTGCACACAGATTGTTCTTTCTGCTGAATTCTAGATTAGTCATTGCTAGTGTCTCGGCATATTAGCATGTTTTTGTAATTTTTTGCTAAACCCTAATGAGGATTATTTGCTTATACTTGATATTCGCTTCTCAATAGTATTCGCTTATTCACTATATTCTAGATTATACATTTTGTCTTAGATGTATATTGGAAGTTCTTCATATTTTTTTCTTATGTCACATTATTATTTTTCACAGTGAATGTTTGATAAAGATCATGTTGACGCTTTTGTATTATACATTTTATTTTGACTTAAAAATAATACTTAGTACAATTTTAATGGAAACAATTTGCTTCAATAACACAGACCCTTATTAAATGACCCAGCATGCCACTTCTGGCCTGAGCTTTCAATGTAGAATTACATATTTGCTGTGTAACTAAATAGCTGTAATGCATAGAATAATTGGGCTTACTACAGAAGGGATAGATGCTCTTCTAGTGAAGCTTCATGATGTCCATTGCTCCAGAGTAGACGACCTTCTCTATGAACACTAAATGCCTGTAAGGCACAGTGTGATTATGGGGTGGGAATGCTTTAGGACATTTCTTTAGGATACAATGACATTGGTGGCAGACTGGTATCTGGTGTCACCACTAAAGGACGGCAGAAGTAATTCAGGCACATACTGGTGACAGTTTAGGATAATGTTACTGAAAAGAGGCAACAAGCTTACTGGTCACAGTCTCCGAGACGCCAACATGCTTCATAACTACAAATACTCTTAAATAGGGGAACAGCTTCACCACAGATAGATGACTGGCAAAAACATTTACGCTGGGCTTCCACTTTCCAAACTTTACACCACCTGCTGGAAGGCTCCTCCGCAGTATCTCAAGCTGTCTCGGTGTCCGTCCTCTTACAGAACAGCACTCACACTTTCAAGCAGTTATATGACCAGGTTTCACAAAGCAAACTGTAAAAATACTATTAATCAGATCTCGGACCAGATGGGGCTGATGTACGTACTCTGAAAATTCACATCAGGATGGCTGTGCAATCCTGATGTTAAGAGGAGCGTTTTATCCTTATTTTAATGTGATAAAGGAAAAGTTTCACAAAGGATTATACAGCCATCCTTATGCATATGCTGACAAGTACACCAGCCTCATCTGGGCTAACAGATTTGCATAATAATATATAATACTATAAGCAGTATGTATTGTAAAATCAGTGCTTGGATGTGGCATGAGGCATTGGAGGAGCTCAAGGACCCTGAAGGTGGCTGAATCCTGGTATCTAGACAGCTTCTCAGCAGCACTCACAAGCTCCATGGGAAACAAGTTGTAAGCGCTGTCCTCCTTGTTTGGGAGAACAGTCAACTCTGACAGACAGAATGGTGGCTGACCTAGGCAACAAGCAAATTCTAGAATTCAAAATACCTCCTCTCATGAGAAATGAAGAGAATTTTTAAAAAGGGGTTATTTGCAAAGTTCCCTATTTTTACAAGCACTTTGCAATTTTACCCAATTAAGAAATTGCGTATAGCCTTTTAATAATGTAATTAATCTGACTGATGTAAAAAACTATCCTTTTATAGACAGCACATTAAATATAAAATACAGGTGGATACAATTCTGTTACCATATACTGTGAATATAACTAGTGCCATGAACTGCCCATATGGGTAATGCCATTCAACTGTGCCATATAGTTGCCATATGTACAATATAGGAGCTATAAGAAATGTGCACTTTGAACTTCTGAATTCCAGCACCATGCGGAGCCTACACATGTATCGGTATAATGTGCCATAATGACTATTGTCATACCTGGGTTTATAATATTGGTGGTGAATATATTCTTATGGGCTCTGTATGACATTACTGACATGGGCAGCATTTGCCACTAATGATGGAGCACTGCATGACACTTTATGTTGGCGTTTTGTCCTATTATCTTGGGATAATCTTATTTTTCTGATCACTGTATATTACTAATATTCTGGATACTATACTTTTGGAATCATCTTCTAGTTGTAGCTCTGAAACTTGGGATAAAAGTGACTCTGTAAATGTCAGATTGACATTTTCTAGAATTGAAGAGCATTGTGGTAAGTATGAGAATGTACCAGGCAATAGATGTGTGTAATGCAATGCACATACCGCAGCCTCATGCTGAACCCCTCACCGCAGATTCATGAGTGTGAATGGCCCAAAGGCCAGACCGAAATCCCATTGAGGATCTGTGGCAAGACTTGAAATTGCTGTTCACAGACGTCTCCATCCAATCTCACTGAGATAGAGCATTTACAAAGAAGAATGGGAGAAAATGTCACTTCTAGATGCAAAGCTGGTAGAGACATACCTGAAAAGACTTGCAGCAGTAATTGCAGCGAAAGGTGGTCCTACAGACTATTTACTCCGGAGGGATAAATACAAATGCAAGTCACAGTTATCAGATTTATATTTTCTCAATATATAGAAAACCTTGTAGAATTTACTTTACACTTCACACATACAGTGGTGTGAAAAAGTGTTTGCCCCCTTCCTGATTTCTTATTCTTTTGCATCTTTGTCACACTTAAATGTTTCAGGTTAGTAATGGGGGTGTCTTATAGACGCCCATCATTACTAACCTGGGCTTCATGGCAGCTGGCGCTGACATGAAAACCAACCCTATTACCCCCTGCCACCGCACCAGGGCAGCGTGGAAGAGCGAGGCTAAGTGCCAGAATTGGCGCATCCTATGGATGCGCCATTTCTGGGGTGGCTGACGGCTGGTGTTTCTAGCCTGGGAGGGGGCCAATATTCATGGCACCCTTCCTGGGCTATTAGTATCAGCCCCCAGCTGTCTGTCCAGCCTTTGCTAGCTATTAAAATAGGGGGGACCCCACGTCATTTTTTTGGGTGGGTCTCCCATTTTAATAGTTAGTAAAGGCTAGGAGGGGGCCAATATTCATGGCACCCTTCCTGGGCTATTAGTATCAGCCCCCAGCTGTCTGTCCAGCCTTTGCTAGCTATTAAAATAGGGGGGACCCCACGTCATTTTTTTGGGTGGGTCTCCCATTTTAATAGTTAGTAAAGGCTAGGTATTCAGCTGGGGGCTGATATTAGTAGCCGGGGAAGCTCCATGGGTATTACCCCCTTCCCAGGCTTCAAACATCTGCCCCAGCTGTCTGCTTAACCTCCGATAGAGACTAAAATTATGGGGGATCCCACGTCAATTTTTTTTTAATAAATCCTTTATTTTAAGACTAAATGACACTTGAGGGGTTAATAAAGATGCAGTCCCTAAATTAATATTTATTTTTTAATTAATTTTTCCCAAAAATTTTGACGTGGGCTTTGCCATATTTTTGTATGCGAGCCAGGTACAGAATCCAGGAACGGGCTGCCCCCAACTCCCAGCTGCCTATTTGTACCTGGCCGGACACAATATAGGGAAGCCCTTTTTTTTTTATTATTTCATGAATTTCATGAAATAAGTTTAAAAAAGAAAAATACGTGGGGCTTCGCCCTATTTTTGTGTCCAGCCAGGTACAAATAGGCAATTTTTTTTTAATTATTTCAGGAAATTCATGAAATAATTAAAAAAAAATTGATGTGGGGTTTCGCACTATATTTGTGTCCAGCCAGGTACAGCAGACAGGAACGGGCTGACCCCAACCTCCAGCTGCCTATTTGTACCTGGCCGGACACAACAATATAGGGAAGCCCTTTTTTTCTTAATTATTTCATGAATTTCATGAAAAAATTAAAAAAAAAATACGTGGGGCTTCGCCCTATTTTTGTGTCCAGCCAGGTACAACTAGGCAGCTGGGGACTGGAATCTGCAGCGCAGGGAGGCCCAAGCTTTCTGGGCCCCACCCGCTGCAAATTGCAGTCCACAGCCACCCCGGAAAATGGCGCGTTCATAGAAGCGCCATCTTCTGGCGCTGTACCCAACTCATCCAGGGCCCTGGTGCGGTGGCTCACTGGGTAATAAAGGGGTTAGGGCCAGCTTGGCATTATCAGCTGGCCCTAAGCCCGAAATTCATGGGGTCACGCCAATATTAGACATGACCGCCATGAATTTCTAGTAAAGTATTTAAAAAAAAACACAAACACCCAGAATAAAGTCCTTTAATTGAAATAAAGACACAATTCTTTATTGTTCTAAATTAAACCATACTTACCATCACGCCCATTCCAGCTGAAGCCAACGATCTCCTGCAATAAAAGAAAAATAATAAAGCAACATCATTCTTACCTTTCGATGGTTCCCAGGACAGCTCCAGCTCTGCTACATCGAGATGACAGGCTGGACCGCAGGAGAAAGCTGCCATCCAGCCTGTCATCCCGCAGACACTGAGAAGCGCAGGCATGCTTGCGCTCCTCAGTATCAGGCTGTGACGGCATCCCGATGAGCCGAGTCTCTCACGCTCACCGCATGCGCAGGAGAATTCTCCCACGCTATCAGTGACGTGCATGAGGTGAGCTGAGTTCATTGTTGGCTCATCGGGATGCCGTCACAGTCAGACACTGAGGAGCGCAAGCATGCCTGTGCTTCTCAGTGTCTGCGGGATGACATGCTGGATGGCAGCTTTCTGCTGCGATCCAGCCTGTCATCTCCATGTAGCAGAGCTGGAGCTGTCCTGGGAGCCATCGAAAGGTAAGGATGATGTTGCTTTATTATTTTTCTTTTATTGCAGGAGATCGTTGGCTTCAGCTGGAATGGGCGTGATGGTAAGTAAGGTTTAATTTAGAACAATAAAGAATTGTGTCTTTATTTCAATTAAAGGACTTTATTCTGGGTGTTTATGTTTTTTTTTTAACTTTGACTATGGGGTTAGTAATGGGGGTGTCTTATAGACGCCTCTCCATTACTAACCTGGGCTTGATGTCAGCTGGCATTATAAGCTGACATCAACTCCAACCCTATTACCCCACTGCCACCGCTACAGGGCAGTGGGAAGAGCGAGGCTAAGTGCCAGAATTGGCGCATCCTATGGATGCGCCATTTCTGGGGTGGCTGACGGCTGGTGTTTCTAGCCTGGGAGGGGGCCAATATTCATGGCACCCTTCCTGGGCTATTAATATCAGCCCCCAGCTGTCTGCCTAGCCTTTGCTAGCTATTAAAATAGGGGGGACCCCACGTCATTTTTTGGGGGGGTCCCCCATCTTAATAGCTAGTAAAGGCTAGGTATTCAGCTGGGGGCTGATATTAGTAGCCTGGGAAGCTCCGTGGGTATTACCCTCTTCCCAGGCTTCAAACATCTGCCCTAGCTGTCTGCTTAACCTTCGCTAGAGACTAAAATTACGGGGAGCCCCACGCCAATTTTTTTTTTAATAAATCCTTTATTTTAACACTAAATGACAAGTACAGTAACCAACACTATCACTGTACTTATTATATATGTGACTGACATGTTTCTATCTATCTAATCTATGTGTGATGCTCTATTATTTCTGTTGTAAATTGTCGGGTACCGCTGCTGAATTGCCGGCCGGCTTTTTTAAAGAGACGGTGCATGAAAACACTAAGATTTTTTTAAATAAATCCTTTACACTAAATGACAAGTACAGTAAGCAACACTGTCACTGCACTTCTTATATATGTGACTGACATGTTTCTATGTATCAAATCTATGTGTGATGCTCTTTCTTTCTGTTATAAATTGTCGGGTACCGCTGCTGAATTGCCGGCCGGCTTTTTTAAAGAGACAGTGCATTAAAACACTAATATTTTTTTAAATAAATCCTTTACACTAAATGACAAGTACAGTAAGCAACACTGTCACTGTACTTCATATATATGTGACTGACATGTTTCTATCTAATCTATGTGTGAAGCTCTATTCTTTCTGTTCTAAATTGTCGGGTACCGGTGTATGCCACTGATGAATTGCCGGCTTTTCATGTTTCACTGTGAGCACTGTTCCCATCGATTTGGGCAACCACCTCCACCAATACATTCTACATTATTGTTAGTTGTTTTCCTTCATGTAGAATTAACCTACAAGGAAAGAAAGGGTTTATTTTCATTCCGATATTTGTGTCCCATTGATTTGCATTGGTTTCCGGTATCGGAATCGGCGATATCCGATACTTTTTGGGTATCGGCCCGATCCAATCCGATCCGATATTTCCTGATATCGGAAGGTATCCCTCAATACTAGTCCTGACCTCAATCCCATTGAAAATCTTAGGGGTGAGCTGAAATCTGCCATTGGGAAAAAGAACCCTGCAAACATTCAAGAGCTTGAACAAACTGCAAAGGAAGAGTGGGAGAAAATTCCAGCTGAGAAGTGCAAGAAGCTTACAGATGGCTACAAGAAATGTCTGGAGGCTGTCAGCAATGAGAAAGGGTGTGCAACCAAGTATTAATTAGGGGTGCCATTATTGTGGCACATTCAGTTTTTTCTTTGATATTGCAACATTGAAGTTGAAAAACAATATTGTATTGTTGTATTACTTTGGACCACAAATCCTGAGGATATAACTTTGGTACATTTCCATTTATTTCTGAAGATATTGTACAGTCTACGAAAAAATGAAGGCGTGACAAGAATGGTGAGCAGCACTGTAGTACAATAAATCATTAAAAATTTAAATATATATAGAATATAAAAAATAAAAAAAGATTAAATTAAATTAATAATTAATTTTTTAAAACCTTTTTTTAAAAAGCATTTTCCCTTGCAATTATATACTGTATATATAAAGGATAGAGCTTATGTGTTCAGTAATAATGTTGTCGTGTCAATGGAAGGGTGAAAAAAAATGGTAAGAGGAGGATATATAGATGGAAAACGTCCAATCACTAGCTGCCTCTATCTGTACCAGAAGCTAGGTACCACCCGACCAATTATCCATAGATCATCGCAACCCAGGGAATCATCTATTAACTTTCATAGCTGCAAATCATTATCCGGTAATCTTAAGACAAATTTACATACCAAGAAAGGGGGACATTCAACTCATTTTGGTGAAACATTATTTCTATGTCTGTTATTCCTTTCATTCATCCTGCTCTGTTCAGCCGCTGTTTAGCGTGATAGTATCAATCCTTTATCTAGTAGCCATTCTTCCTTACGGGTTTTCACACAGGACCCGCTAATCTATCAGCAGCTTCCAGCAATACCCACTCCCCTTTTTTCGGCGCTAGTGTTTTAAAGCCTAATTTCTTTCTAGATTCAGCTCCGGACATTTGTGATAGATTATTTCCTCCTATACTCGTATATAGATATAGCCATTTGAATTGCTGTTATGAAATGTTTTGAAATGATTGAAAGTGCATGTTTAACAAAAAAAAATTCTATTCTTATTAATCTGTTCTCCTCTCCTTTTTTAAGAGGTCTCAGAGTCCTGCCAATATATTGCTTTGAACATGGGCACTGAATTAAATCTATAACGCCTTCACTTTCACACCTTAAAATGCACCCAACAAAAAAATGCAAGTGTATTTCTGCAATTGTCCCATCTTTAATGTAACGGCAGTTCACACATTCATTCCTAGTGCTGTATATGGGAATCACTGACATTTCTACAGTATGTTATATTTTATCTTGATTATCAATATTTCTTGCACGGGGTCCCCATGGTATCATATTACTGATTGTAATTTTTTTATGTGTAATAAATGATTATTAATAGGGGGATTTATATGTGCCTGTAATTATTTTTCTTCAATAAACATAAAGCTAGAATCGCTACAGAATGTGCCTCTGCCATATACTAGTCTGTAGAGTTTGAATACTCGTGCAAGAAGCATTTATCAGGTTTGAATTTTATGAGAAAGTTTGCAGATATATAATGAATATGTGTAAATCAATCTGTACCACTAGGTAAAAATCCTTACATCAAGGAGACCAAGTAGACAAAAGTGAGCACTTCAAGTTAGTGTGTATAAAAAACAAATGATTTTACTGAACAATATCATAGACATTACCAAACACATACATAAAATAAAAACAGATGCCTCTTGTTTGAGGGATGGTAAGAAATGCCAACCCAGTATGCATGAATATTATCTCCTGGTGCACCCCACAAAATAGCATAGAACAACCTAGCAGAGATAGTCACTGCAGAGTAACCTATACCATTACATAATCCAACGATTCCAAGGATTGAAACTATCCAAAGTGCATGTGCATGTCAAAGAAGGAAATTGTTCATTAATTGGGGTGGTCCAGTGGTTAAACAAAAACAAAATAAACCCTGCTTCAAAGTCACCAATCAAGAGATAAATACATAATAAACCCTTAAAGTGCATGTGTATGGAGAATTATAATGCTCAGAATTATAATACACCAATGTCTGGAAATGACAGGGCTACTACAGAGCATGTATATAACTTAGTGTTCACAGAAGCGAAAGAGTCGAGGTGAAAAGCAGTTTATATGCTTGTTAGAAACTCACAACATGTATGGCTATACATGCAATACCGCACGCCTGGAAAACATGGACTGCCTCTGATGTACAAAAGCCCTGCTAGATGCAATCAAAAATAGGTAAAATGCAGTGGTGTACCACTAATGGAGGCAGACCACACGACTGCTATGGGGCCCGTGAGCTGGGGGGCCCCATAGCAGTCCAGGGGCGGACATATCGCTGCTGGTGCAGCTGTGCCGGGGGGCCCGCCGGTGCAGCGTCTCCCTGCTCGTGGCGGGCAGGGAGCGATCCCTGCATCCCCGCTGCTGACAGGACAGAATGGCAGCGGAGCTGCAGAGATCCATCCTCTGCTTCCTGCCCGCCGCTTCCTCCCTTACACAGGCACGCGCTCCTTGATGACATCATCATGCAGCGCAAGCCTGTGTGAGGGAGGAAATTGCAGCGGCCTGCGGGGGCAGAGAGGTAAGTGTTTTTTTTTTTTTTTTTTTTTTACTGAAACGCTGGTGAGATCAATAATGGGGCTGATGGAGCTGGAGAGCGCAATAAGGGGGCTGGGTAGAGCAATGGTGGGGCTGGTGCGGCTGGGGATAACAATGGTGGGGCTGGGAAGAGCAGTGATGATGCAGCTTGCGGGGGAACGGGCAGAGGGGTAAGTGTTTTTTTTTTTATTTTTACTGAAACGCTGGGGAGAGCAATAATGGTTATGACTGGGCTGGAGAGAGCAAAAGTGGGGCTGATGGGGCTGGTGAGAGCAATGGTAGGGCTGATGGGGCTGGGGAGAGCAATGGTGGGGCTGGGGAGAGCAATGGTGGGGCTGATGGGGCTGGGGAGAGCGCTGATGGGTCTGGGGAGAGCAATGGTGGGGCTGGGAAGAGCAGTGATGGGACTGATGGGGCGGGGAGAGCAATGATGGGGATTAGTAGACCAATGACGGGGATGGGGAGAGCAATGATGGGTTGCTGGGAGAGAGCAATGATGGAGGTGCTGGGAGAGTAATGACGGGGGTTGCTGGGAGAGAACAATGATAGGGGTGCTCGGAGAGAGCAATGACGGGGTGCAGGGAGAGAACAATGACGGGGGTGCTGGGAGAGAGCAATGACGGGGGTGCTGGGAGAGAGCAATGATGGGGGTGCTGGGAGAGAGCAATGATAGTGGTGCTGGGACAGAGCAATAATGGGGGTGCTCGGAGAGCGCAATGACGGGGATGCTGGGAGACAACAATGATGGGGTGCAGGGAGAGAGCAATGACGGGGGTGCAGGGAGAGAGCAATGACGGGGGTGCTGGGAGAGAGCAATTACAAGGGTGCTGGGAGAGCAATGACTGGGGTGCTGGGACAGAGCAATGTTGGGGGTGTTGGGAGAGAGCAATGATGGAGGTGCTGGGACAGAGCAATGATGGGGGCGCTTGTATATTTTCCGTGTGCACATAGCCTTACAGTTAATTGGGGAGAGTCACAGAGACTGAATAATTTATATTATTGGCAGGTGGAGATTATAGTTAATGGGGGGCACAGTGCTGCTTATCACTTTATATTTTGATTACTAAGTGGCTACCCCTAGTATATTAATGGGGGATAACAGACCTGTATTCAGGGGCGCAGTGCAGGAGAGACACATGTATATATACAATATATGTGACCTTGTTATTATCTAGGCTGGAGATCATCATGACAAGACGAATCATGACTGGGAGATGTCGACATGAAGGTCTGACCAGATGGAGAAGAAGCAGCAGAAACCGACTCTGATCAGGCGAGACGTCAGCGGTAAGTGCCTGGATGTAAATATTATTCTGTATCTGCGCTGTATGACTTGGAGTGATAATGTTACATGTAAAATCCCTTAGGCTGCATTCTCACATTTGTGTAAAATGTCAGATTTTTTTATCGGATGGTCCACGGACTTGTAGAGTTTTATAGATCACGGATCACGGATCTGAGAATGAGATCTGTGAGGATCAGAGAATGTCCTGTTCTGATCCGATTTTGAGGATTACAATAGGACATGCTCAATGCGTCTGTAAAACAGGGTAGCACACTGACACTGCACACAAATGCAGGAATATAGCCGTATTATGTATAGCACAGTCCCTTAGTACATAGTGTAATCACTTATTATGTATAGCATACGCCCTTAGTATATAGTGTACTCGCTTATTATGTATAGCGCCGTCCTTAGTTATATAGTTTCATCTTTTATTATATATAACACCCTCCCTTTTTACCTACCATCCTCTCTAGTTCTAGAGCTCACAATTGGGGGATGATACTGTGTTGGGGTCAGCAAACTTTGCCCTGGTAGTTGAGGTGAGGTACAGTAGGGTCATTATACTGCGCATGTGGAGGAATTCACCATGGGGGTATCATACTGTGTTTGGGGGACACTTTTGTTGGTATCACACTTCATGGGACAATGAAAGAGGGGTCTAGGACGTCAGCAGGAGGAAAATTACTATGTAAAGGCTGGAAGGTTGTGTGATCTGCTCTTCTGTGACACCGACAATT
Organism: Phyllobates terribilis; assembly: GCF_046119375.1. Classification (NCBI taxonomy): domain Eukaryota; kingdom Metazoa; phylum Chordata; class Amphibia; order Anura; family Dendrobatidae; genus Phyllobates; species Phyllobates terribilis. The sequence goes on along the minus strand of NW_027362809.1, from coordinate 2,642,419 downwards.
ATTTACATTTTTTTTGGGGGGGGGCCCAATTTGAACTTCTGCTATGGGGCCCCATGAATCCTATGTACGCCCCTGGTAAAATGTATTGCTAATAGCATTGTGCCACTTACACAGTGGAGTGTGAGACAGGGTTTGTCCTGCATCCCTCTTCCCCGACGCGCATTTTGTCCACACTTCCTCAGGGCCGTGTCAGAGGAGAGGGACGCTGGACCTTTTAAGTGATCACTGTACCAATGGTTGACGGAGGCTAGATATCACATGATTTAAACCTTCAGGGTTGTGAAGGATATGACGTGGCACATCGTAGGATTTTTTACCTTGTACATTGATTTACAGTTGTCCCTGTGACACTATGTTTGTTTTCAATCATTTTTATTAATATTTTATAACAGTTCAAGGGGTAGGGATATGGTTAGGGAATAGAGGAATATATGGGGGACGGGAGAGTAATGGATAAGTGTGGGAAAATGGATAAGGGGAAGGAGAACTCAAAATTGAATAAACAGTAGAATATATAGTATTACAACAAGTAAATTAAGATGAAAATCAAAATTTGGTTATAGAACAACTTAGTCGTAATATAATAGATATCCAATTAAATCTAATAAGTATATGTATTAATAATTTAAGTAACAATCAGGAATATATTTCAGGCCACTTTGTTCATTTTTTGAAATATTTGTTAAGGTTATTATTAGAGTTTGCAAATCAGTATTCATATAATTTATGTAGAGCCATTTTTTCTTTAATAACTGAAAAGATAGGTACATCCGTTTTTTTCCAGTAAGATGCAATGGCATTTTTAACTACCATATTTTTCGGACTATAAGACGCACCGGACCATAAGACGCACCTAGGTTTTAAAGGAGGAAAATAGGAAGAAAAAATGTAAGCAAAAAATGTGGTCCTGATGCCCTGTTATGGGGGAGGGGGTCTGCTGGTGACACTGGCATTGGGGTAATGTCCCTCAATTCTGTTAATATCCTCTATCCTGGTGTGTATGGCCTCTCCTTCCTGGTGTAAGTGGCCCCCATCCCATCCTGGTATGCATGGCACCCCTTTATCCCCCATCCTGGTATGCATGGCACCCCTTTATACACCATCCTGGTATGCATGACACCCCTTGAGCCCCCATCCTGGTATGCATGGCAACCCTTGAGCCCCCATCCTGGTATGCATGGCACCCCTTGAGCCCCCATCCTGGTATGCATGGCACCCTCTGAACCCCCATCCTGGTATGCATCTTGCCCCGCTTCAAGTGGACCGGGTGAGAGGCCCGAATCTATGAATGTAAAAGTGAACAGCTCTTCAGAGTGTCCATGTGTGGGATCAGTTGTCTCTGGGCGCTTGGCATGATGGGAGGAAGGAGGATCAGGGTGAGGAATATGCGGTCCAGACTCACGGCTACTGAGACTTGACCGTGTGGAAGACAGGGTGGTGGTGGCAGCTAAGTGACTGGAAGCATTATCCGCTATCCAACCAACAACCTTTTGACACTGCTCTGGGTTCAATAGTGGTGTGCTGCGGTCCCCTAGCAGTTGGGACAGTAAGGTCGGGCGAGAAGATGTGGGTGTTTGTTGTGGCACAATTTCAGCTTGCCCACGGCCTTGTCCTCGGCCTCTGCATGCACCATCACCATCACGTCCAGTTCCCCGTCCCTTGCTACGTGCCTTGCCCATTTGTCTTGTCCTCGGCAGAGATGAGGGGGTTGGAGGGGGCAGTGGTGGGCAGAGGAAGGAGTTAAAAGTATTAAATAACCATTTGGACTTGAAAAATAAGGACAGGGTCGGACTGGCCTGGCGGAATGCCGGTGAAATGCCAGGTGGGCCCCACAGAAGGAGAGGAAAAAAAACTTTTTTTGTAAGGACATGGGTCTTTTAAAAGTGCGGGTGGCAGGAGAACGCGCATGCAGACCTGACCCGCCGTGATGACCATGGCCGGCGTCACCGCCACTAGGCGCACCCAAGTAAGTGTTGGGGCCCCGGGGTTGAGGGACACCGGCACGCTACTGGGCCTATGAGTCGGGGGAGGGAGAGCCCCCTACGGAGAGGGGGAGCGCCCCCTTCAGGAGGGAGAGCCCCCGCCCCCACCTCTCCTCCTCAAATACTTACCTATCCTCCTCGTTCCCTGCAGCTCCAGTGGTGTTAGCGTCTTCTGATTCTGACGTCTCAGGGCAGAGGGCGAGGTGACATCACTACCGCACTCTGCTCTGAGCACTACAGAGTCAGAAGACGACGTGCTGAGTACACCAAACCTGCAGGGAACTGGAGAGGTATTTGATTTTTTTTATGTATGCAGCATCATGGGGGCCCATATACTGTATGGAGCAGCATCATGTGGGCCCATATACTGTATGGAGCAGCATCATGGAGGCCCATATACTGTATGGAGCAGCATCATGAAGGCCCATATACTGTATGGAGCAGCATCATGGGGGCCCATATACTGTATGGAGCAGCATCATGGAGGCCCATATACTGTATGGAGCAGCATCATGGGGGCCCATATACTGTATGGACCAGCATCATGGGGGCCCATATACTGTATGAAGCAGCAGCATGGAGGCCCATATACTGTATGGAGCAGCATCATGGAGGCCCATATACTGTATGGAGCAGCATCATGGGGGCCCATATACTGTATGTACCAGCATCATGGGGGCCCATATAATGTAAGGAGCAGCATCATGGGGGCCCATATATTGTATGGAGCAGCATCATGGGGGCCAAATACTGTATGGAGCAGCATCATGGGGTCCAATATATTGTATAGAGCAGCATCATGGGGGCCCATATACTGTATGGAGCAGCATCATGGAGGCCCATATACTGTATGGACAACAAAGAAAATGACGGCACTTCCACTACAAAAAATAGGTGTGAACAGGTGCTTACTAAGAGCAGCTACCTCCATATATAATGAACAAATAACACTGAGTATATAGATATGAAATATGAAATATGAATAACATAACTGCTGTAGAAAATAGAAATAAATGAAAAAAATTTTGAAAATTTTTTTTTAGCGCATGTAAATATGAAGTATGAAAAATGAATAGCATTACTGCTGTAAGTAAATGAGAAATCTTAGCACATAAATTGGCCAATTCATGTGTCCCTGATAGCCGCGGTAAGGCGTTTCTCGATGTCAGGACCTACCAATGTGAATACCTCTCTAAGAGGTACACATAATCAGACAGAGGTCTCTTAGAGAGGTATTCACATTGGTAGGTCCTGACATCGAGAAACGCCTTACCGCGGCTGTCAGGTACACATGAATTGGCCAATTTATGTGCTAAGATTTCTCATTTACTTACAGCAGTAATGCTATTCATTTTTCATACTTCATATTTACATGCGCTAAAAAAAAATTTTCAAAAATTTTTTCATTTATTTCTATTTTCTACAGCAGTTATGTTATTCATATTTCATATTTCATATCTATATACTCAGTGTTACAGTGTGCTACTTTATTTGTTCTTCATATACTGTATGGAGCAGCATCATGTGGGCCAGTATACTGTATGGAACAGCATCATGGGGGCCCACATACAGTATGGAGCAGCATTGTGGGGGCCCACAAACTGTATGGAGCAGCATCATGGGGGCCGATACAATGTATGGAGCAGCATCATGGGGGTCAATACACTGTATGGAGCAGCATTACATGGGGCCAATATACTGTATGGAGCAGCATTATATGGGGTCAATATACTGTATGGAGCAGCATTACATGGGGCCAATATACTGTATGGAGCAGCATCATATGGGGCCAATATACTGTATGGAGCAGCATTACATGGGGCCAATATACTTTATGGAGCAGCATTACATGGGGCCAATATACTGTATGGAGCAGCATTATATGGGGAAAATATACTGTATGGAGCAGCATCATATGGGGCCAATATACTGTATGGAGCAGCATTACATGGAGCCAATATACTGTATGGAGCAGCATTACATGGAGCCAATATACTGTATGGAGCAGCATTATATGGGGTCAATATACTGTATGGAGCAGCATCATATGGGGCCAATATACTGTATGGAGCAGCATTACATGGAGCCAATATACTGTATGGACCAGCATCATATGGAGACAATATACTGTATGGAGCAGCATTACATGGAGCCAATATACTGTATGGACCAGCATCATATGGAGACAATATACTGTATGGAGCAGCATGACAGGGGGCCAATATACTGTGTGGAACAGCATCATATGGGGCCAATATACTGTATGGAGCAGCATGACATGGGGCCAATATACTGTATGGAACAGCATCATATGGGGCCAATACACTGTATGGAGCAGCATCATATGGAGACAATATACTGTATGGAGCAGCATTACATGGAGCCAATATACTGTATGGACCAGCATCATATGGCACCAATATACAGTATGGAGCAGCATTACATGGGGCCAATATACTGTATAGAGCAGCATCATATGGGGAAAATATACTGTATGGAGCAGCATTACATTGGGCCAGTATACTCTATGGAGCAGCATTACATGGGGCCCATAATTCTGTATGGAGGTGGTCACTGTATTACCTGTATATTTCTGTATTACAGCATATATAGGTACTCTGTATATGCTGTAATGTCTCTGGTGATCACTGTATTACCTGTACACCGACACTATATACAGAGCTCCTGTGTATTATGTCACCAGTGGTAATATTAATGTTATTAGTATTGTGTTTTTTATTAATGATCAGTATTGTATTATTTGGTCACTGAGGTGGTAATATATGATCTGGTCATGGTGTGGAGGTATTTGTTCCTTGTACAGTATGTGGTATTATTCGATCACTATGTGGTAGTAATACATGCTCTGGTCATGGTGTGACAGTATTATTCAGTCACTATGTGGAGGTAATATGTGGTCTGGTCATGGTGTGACTGTATTAATTGCCTGTATGTGGTATTTGGTCAATATGTGGTCTGGTCATGGTGTGGCGGTATTTATCTCTTGTATGTGGTGGTATTGGTCTTGGTATAGTGGATTGTGTTGTGTATGGAGGTCACTTGTTCCCTTTGATATCAATAAGGGGAAGATTCTTGATTTCCAATGGAGATTAAATACTTGGATGTTTAACGCCTCCCTGTCCTGTGGCTATTGCACAGTAGCAAATATGCACTTACAGGGGTTCTACGGTGAAAACAAGTAATCACCTCTCCTAAGGCCATGTTCACATGTTCAGCATATGGTCAGTATTTTACATCAGTATTTGTAAGACAAAACCAGGAGTGGGTGAAAAATGCAGAAGTGGTGACATCTTTCTACTTTACTTTTCCTCTGATTGTTCCTCACAAATACTGATGTAAAATACTGACCAAATGCTGATCGTGTGAACGTGGCCAAAGGATAAATAAGTTATTGAATGCTGTGACCTGGAGAATGTGCAACCTTTATCCCCATTAGTATGGAGCGGCAAGTACGACTCGACCACTGATCCATTTATTCCCTAAGGGGCTGCACTTGGCTTTTTCTGGAAGCCCCCAAAGAGGATGAATGGAGCTACGGTCAGACATACCACATGCCGCTCCATTTTAAAATGGGGATAAAAGTGTCCTGTCAGGGATAAAAGTTCCCCATTCTTTCAATCAGTGCGGTTTGCAATGCATAAGGAGAAAGGATTACCAGCTTCATGAATAGTTCAAAAATAGGTTTCTTTATTGTGACAAAAGCTCTTTAAAAACAGATTCCATAGTCACATAGTGTAGCCAGGGAAATGCATTTCGAACGCTAAAGATGCGTTCTTTGTCAAGACTACAGTAATTGTACATCCCAGTTATGGTGGCGCACAGTAGATGTGCAGGAGCCGCCTGTGATTTACAGTCGACGCTCCACTATAACAGGGATAACGGCTAACAGGTATGTGCATATAGCTGTAGGGTGGGCCCCTAGGGTCAATTTCCCCTGTGGGCCCCAGACACCCCAGTGTGACCCTGGATAAGGAAGATACGAGGGTTGTGAAGTAAGCCTGTTTAGCAGAGGTAAGGGCTGATTTGAAAGCGAGTGTTGCTTGTTTGAATGCCGAGAAGTCATCTTGCGAATGTGTTTTCTTCCAATGCCGCTCCATGACCCCAGGGCCGCCATCAGGGCATTACTACCCTTACTACTGTATGGGGCCCGGTGAAAAGAAGCAAGAAGGGGGGACAGGCACGCTGGCAGCCCGGGGCCCCTCTCTTTGCTTCTTCTTACCGGGCCTCAGGGGTAACAGTTAAATGCCCGATGCACCCGGCAGACGGAAATGGGTGCTTTACCTTTAAGCAGCGGCCAGGTGCATCATGGTCCTGACTCCAATCTCCTGACACACTGCATGCTCATCTTCATTCCTGAGCAGAGCAGCATGTCTCGGAGGCGGTGGCTAGTGTGTGAGTAGCAGGAGGAGGAAGCTGCTGCTGAGTTTGGTGGTGAGTGGGGCCTGGTGGTGCTCAGAGGGGCCTGCTGATGGTGATGAGGGGGCCTGCTGATGGTTATGCGGGGCCTGCTGATGGTTGTGGGGGGCCTGGTGATGGCAGGACCTGCTGCTAGTGATGGGCGGCCTGCTGCTGGTGATGCGGGGGCCTGCTGATTGTGGTGGGGGGGCCTGCTGATGACGGTGGGGGGGCCTGCTAATGGTGATGAGGGGAGGCTGCTGCTTCTGGTGGTGAGGGGAGGCTGCTGCTGGTTCTGAGGGGAGGCTGCTGCTGGTGCTGAGGAGAAGCTGCTGCTGGTGCTGAGGGGAGGCTGGTGCTGAGGGGAGGCTGGTGCTATTGCCAAGGGGAGGCTGCTGCTGCTGGTGGTGAGGGGAGGCTGCTGCTGGTTCTGAGGGGAGGCTGCTGCTGGTGCTGAGGAGAAGCTGCTGCTGGTGCTGAGGGGAGGCTGGTGCTGTTGCCAAGGGGAGGCTGCTGCTGGTGCTGAGGAGAGGCTGCTGGTGCTGAGGGGAGGCTTGTGCTGAGGGGAGGCTGGTGCCAAGGGTAGGCTGCTGCTGGTGCTAAGGAGAGGCTGCTGGTGCTGAGGGGAGGCTTGTGCTGAGGGGAGGCTGGTGCTGGTGCTGAGTAGAGGCTGCTGGTGCTGAGGGGAGGCTTGTGTGGAGGTTGCTGCTGGTGCTGAGGGGAGGCTGCTACTGGTGCCAAGGGGAAACTGCTGCTGGGAGGAGGCTGGTGCTGGTGCCGATGGGAGGCTGGTGCTGGTTCCGAGGGGAGGCTGCTGCTTGTGCCGAGGAGAGGCTGGTGCTGGTGCCGAGGGGAGGCTGGTGCTGGTGTCGAGGGGAGGCTGCTGCTGGTACTGAGGAGAGGCTGCTGCTGGTGCAGAGGAGAGGCTGCTGGTGCTGAGGGGAGGCTTGTGGTGAGGCTGATGCTGGTGCTGAGGGGAGGCTGCTGCTGGTGCTGAGGGGAGGCTGTTGCTGGTGGTGAGAGGAGGCTGGAGGTGAGGGAAGGCTGGTGGTGGAGAGGGGAGGTTGCTGCTGGTGATGAGGGGAGGCTGCTGCTGCAGCTGCTGAGGGGAGGCAGCTGCTGGTGCTGAGGAGAGGCTGCTGAGGTGGTGAGGGAAGGCTGCTGATGTTGGTGAGGGGAGACTACTGGTGGTGGTGAGGCGAGGCTGCTGGTGATGAGGGGAGGTTGCTGCTGGTGATGAGGGGAGGCTGCTGCTGGTGATGAGAGGAGGTTGGTGCTGAGTGGTGGCTGGTGCCGAGGAGAGGCTACTGCTGGTGCTGATGGGAGGCTGATGGGGAGGCTGCTGCTGGTGATGAGGGGAGGCTGGTGATGAGGGGAGGCTGCTGGTGGTTGTGATGAGGGGAGGCTGGTGGTGATGAGGGGAGGCGGCTGGCGGTGGTGAGAGGAGGCTGCAAGTGGTGGTGAGGGGAGTCTGCTGGTGGTGGTGAGGGGAGGCTGCTGCTGGGGGGAGGCTGCTGCTGGTATTGAGGGGAGGCTGCTGGTGGTTCTGAGTTGAGGCTGTTGCTGGTGCTGAGGGGGGCCTGTTTCTGAGGGGAGGCTGCGTCCGGCAGGGTGAGGCTGGTGCTGAGGGAAGGCTGCGACCGGCAGCGAGAGGCTGAGGAGGCGGTGGCGAGGACGACCAGGGCTAGTCGACAAGGATATGCCAATTGCATATCAAGATGATGCCAACCTCTGTGGACAGGTAGAAGGAACAAGAGTAGTTGACAAATAGGGTGATCAATAGACCTTGGAATAATAATAACTTCCACAATTGGATGTGTTTAAATAAAATGTTCCTGTGCTGAGATAATCTTATACATGTGCCCCTGCTGTGTACTGTGTAATGGCTGTGTCTGACCGTGCAGGAACATGGTCTGATCATACCACATCTCCTGGGCAGGGGAGGAAGAAAAAGAATATACAGACATTACAGCAGGGGATCACAGCTGATTCTTTCTGTGAGGTAAAACATTTCACTGCCTGTTTTTAAACAATGTTTTACTTCAAAGAAAGAAACAGTTAGGATCCCATGCTGAAATGTCTGTATACTCTTTTGTTTCCTCCCCTTAGCATGAGATGTGGTTGTGGCACCCCAGGGGTCAGGTTGCCACAGTGGCATTGCCTCCCTCACAAGAGTTGATGCCATGCCTGGAAGCAAGCAGGAGTCCCCTAATCAGGTTTTACTAAGCATGCAACACTTTCCTGGCTCCAGACCAGCAAGGGGAGTCCCTCCCCTTGGCAACTGGGATCTGGGGGCGTGGTTAGTGAGACTTAGTGTGTGAGGAGTTGAAGTCAGGACATCGAGGAGAGAGGAGCTGGGGACTGGAGCTGCGCGGCAGCTCACCCCAGAAGAACCAGCACAGAAGAACCGGACACCGGAGTCCGAGGCTGTGGGGCACCGAAGGCCCAGCAGTAGAAACCGGAGGGCAGGAGACTGCAGGTCTCCTGGCCCCATCAGACGCCCAAAGGCTCAGCAGCACCGCAGGGTTCAGCACCGCCACGTGAGAGCGACGCACCAGCAAGGCCCGAGCTGCCTGCCATACGGGTGAGCACAGAAACGTTGCACTCAGGGACGAGGGCCGCGCACAGCTACAAGCAGCAGGGCCAAAGAGTTTAGTGTAAAGGGAAGGCCTCCAATTTCACCTGGCAAGGAGGATTCTTTACTTGCTTCCAGGATGCCCGGACTTCCACTTCTAGCCAGCACCCTAGTCCCGGCTTGTCTAATCACCACCAGTAAAGATAAGAGGAAACCGCCATTGAGTTGTGGATTATTGCTGCGCCATCAACCCCTGCACTACAACGTCCAGCATGACCCATAACATCTACACTGCCCTGGAGCTAAGTTCTACCTGTGGAGAGCCACACTATCCCTGCTGCAGTAACATCAGCTCCAGAGGACCTGCTCCGCAGCGGCGGCTCCCCTAGCCGCATACCACAGGTGGCGTCACAAACTTTATACAATCACCATAAATCCCCTATCAATAACCCCTGGGTCACGGACCGGGTCACCGCTACTGTGACATCCCCCAGCATTTACCGGCCCGGCACCGGGTACCCCACGGCCCAGAGGGCGCGTCATGGTATGATCAGACCGTGTTCTGTACACGGTCAGACACAGCCATTACATTATTCAAAGATCTATTGATTAAAATTAACTTTTGTTCGTGGGAAAACCCCTTTAAGTTCATGTATTAATTTGTCCACCATCTCAGTACATGATTATATGATACAATCATTCCCTCTGCTCCTGAAAGGGGGGAGGGGAGGGAATGATTGATATAAGTGTATACAGTGCATTGTGAAAGTATTTGGTCCCCTTGAACTTTTCTAACTTTTGCCACATTTCTGGCTTCAAACATAAAGATATAAAATTCTATTTTTGGGGGAAGAATCAAAAACAAGTGGGACACAATCGTGAAGTGGAACGAAATTTATTGGAAATGTTAAACTTTTTTAACAAATTAAAAACTGTGGGACTGCTGGCTTGTGGATTTAGACTGGACAACCCCTTTAAGGCTCCTTCAGCCATCAGTGAATATCGGTCTGTGCTCGGACCGCAATGCATGGACTTGCCGGGGGTCTCCTGACCTCAACTCAGCAGCCTCACAGCATGTATGAGGATGCGGGTCAGCATGATTGGTGCCCAGTCCAAGCACTGCAGACTGAGAGCAGAACGATTTCTCACTTCCAGTATTTACACTGTCATAATAATAAAGATGTTTCCCAATCATATACAGTGCATTGTGAAAGTATTTGGCCCCCTTGAACTTTTCTACCTTTTGCCACATTTCTGGCTTCAAACATAAAGATATAAAATTCAAATTTTTTGGAAAGAATCAACAACAAGTGGGACACAATCGTGAAGTGGAACGAAATTTATTGGAAATGTTAAACTTTTTTAACAAATTAAAAACTGAAAAGTGGGGCGTGCAATATTATTCGGCCCTCTTGAGTTAATAATCGCCATCTTTTGCTGCGATTACAGCTGAAAGTCGCTTGGGGTATGTCACTATCAGCTTTGCACATCGAGAGGCTGAAATTCTTGCCCATTCTTCCTTGCAAAACAGTTCGAGCTCATTGAGGTTGGATGGAGGGCGTTTGTGAACAGCAGTTTTCAGCTCTTTCCACAGATTCTCGATTGGATTCAGGTCTGGACTTTGACTTTGCCATTCTAACACCTGGATACGTTTATTTTTGAACCATTTTATTGTAGATTTTGCTTTATGTTTGGGATCATTGTCTTGTTGGAAGATAAACCTCCGTCCCAGTCTCAGGTCTTTTGCAGACTCCAACAGGTTTTCTTCCAGAATGGTCCTGTATTTGGCTCCGTCCATCTTCCCATCAATATTAACCATCTTCCCTGTCCCTGCTGAAGAAAAGCAGGCCCAAACCATGATGCTGCCACCACCATGTTTGACAGTGGGGATAGTGTTTTGAGGGTGATGAGCTGTGTTGCTTTTACGCCAAAGATATCGTTTTGCATTGTGGCCAAAAAGTTTGATAATGGTTTCATCTGACCAGAGCACCTTATTCCACATGTTTGGTGTGTCTCCCAGGTGGCTTGTGGCAAACTTCAAATGAGACTTTTTATGGATATCTTTGAAAAATGGCTTTCTTCTTGCCACTCTTCCATAAAGGCCAGATTTGTGCAGTGTATGACTGATTGTTGTCCTATGGACAGACTCTCTCACCTCAGCTGTAGATCTCTGCAGTTCAACCAGAGTGATCATGGGCCTTTTGGCTGCATCTCTGATCAGTCTTCTCCTTGTTCGAGATGAAAGTTTAGAGGGACGGCTGGGTCTTGATAGATTTGCAGTGGTCTGATAATCCTTCCATTTCAATATGATCGCTTGTACAGTGCTCCTCGAGATGTTAAAAACTTGGGAAATCTTTTTGTATCCAAATCCGGCTTTAAACTTCACCACAACAGTATCTCGGACCTGCCTGGTGTGATCCTTGGTCTTCATGATGCTCTCTGCACTTGAAACAGAACCCTGAGACTATCACAGAGCAGGTGCATTTATACGGAGACTTGATTACACACAGGTGGATTCTATTTATCATTACCAGTCATTTAGGACAACATTGGATCATTCAGAGATCCTCACTGAACTTCTGGACTGAGTTTGCTGCACTGAAAGTAAAGGGGCCGAATAATATTGCACGCCCCACTTTTCAGTTTTTAATTTGTTAAAAAAGTTTAACATTTCCAATAAATTTCGTTCCACTTCACGATTGTGTCCCACTTGTTGTTGATTCTTTCCAAAAAAATTGAATTTTATATCTTTATGTTTGAAGCCAGAAATGTGGCAAAAGGTAGAAAAGTTCAAGGGGGCCAAATACTTTCACAATGCACTGTATATGATTGGGAAACATCTTTATTATTATGACAGTGTAAATACTGGAAGTGAGAAATCGTTCTGCTCTCAGTCTGCAGTGCTTGGACTGGGCACCAATCATGCTGACCCGCATGCTCATACATGCTGTGAGGCTGCTGAGTTGAGGTCAGGAGACCCGCGGCAAGTCCATGCATTGCGGTCCGAGCACAGACCGATATTCACTGATGGCTGAAGGAGCCTTAAAGGGGTTGTCCAGTCTAAATCCACAAGCCAGCAGTCCCTCTGTGTCACTGACTGAAGACTTGTGAATCCACACATCGTAAGCACTGTGAGGATTCGCTGGTGTCAGAGCCAGGAATGGCAATCACTTGGCTTCAAGGATGTGAAATGCAGACTCCCAGCCAGAAGGGGCGGTGTGGAGATAGAGGGAGAACAAACAGGTGGGCAGGTGAATTTAAAGGGTTGGCTCTGCCGTGAAGTACCGAGTGGTGGGACTTTATTTGAACAGTCATCCTGTGCTGACAGAGTCCCGATAAACATAAGTCATACTCACCTTCTGGCGTCTTCATCAATTTTCAGCACTGCTTCGGTCTTGCGGCGCCATCTTGTGAACGCAGCTTCTGACTGACTGGAAGTCAGAAGCTATGTCACAATCTCTCAATGCAAGTCTGAAAGCCTGAACGATGCTCTCATAGACTTGATCTGGTCATGGTGTGACAGTATTTGTCTCTTGTATGTGGTATTATTCAGTCACTATGTGGTGGTAATATGTGGTGTGGTCACAGTGTGGCAGAAAGTAGAGTTTTTCCAAGAGTGGTCGGTGGGACTGTGGAAGGTTTGAGGAGTGGAGGCGGAGCTGGGGTGAAGCCTGGGTGGAATTTCAAGGGGGCCCCAAAATTTTGCCAGTATGGGGCACCGAAATTCCTAGCAGCAGCCCTGCACGACCCTGGACACTTGCCAAAGCTTTTTAGTGATGCTATTGTGCCAGTTTTGTCTATTGATTCGTCACACTCTGTCATGCATGAGAGGGGTAACCGAGTCAATAGCTGGTGCTATGCTAGAGTGGCATTGTAGAAGGCAGTGACACTGTCTGTGTCGTGGAGTGAAGATATGGATGTCAGTGGTAGAATAGAATTAGAGAGTGTGTGAGTGTGGAGACATGCAAGGTTTCTTCAGGGGTGTGCTATTTGCTGACATGGGTGACAGGTGAGGAGGACAGAGATGAGAAAGTGTTGGAATAATACATATTAATCTGTATGTGTATTGCAACAACTACTGTGCTGTTTCATATGTTGTGCATATTGTGAGGTTGTTAACAAAGTTTAGTTAAAAAAAAAAAAAAAAAACTCCCACAGACAGGATGCCCCCTCCTTCTCTTCCTGTGTTGTTGTTATATATCTGATTTGATTTCCTCATGCTGCAGTAACATCATGCTGTGCCTGTGCTGGATATAAATAAACCTACATTCTGTGTTCTAAACTCTGGATGTCACGCGGATTAATCCTCTGCTAACAGGTTATGGGCCCAGATGTACCAGAGTCCCAGAGTCACAGATCCCCAGAACACAGAGGAAAGAAAAGAAAGAAAGACAGCAAACTGAGAAGAAGCAAAGATGGCCACCAGCAGCAGCTCCATGAAATTTACAGTGCCAAGTCTCACTAACCAGAATTATCAATCCTGGAAATTCAAAGTGAAAATGCTGCTAATAAGAGAAGGTACGTGGAAATACACACAGGAGCCTAAACCTGACCCAGTGCCACAGGAGTGGACAGAGATGGATCAGAAAGCACAAAGTACCATATCACTCAGTATAGATGATGACCAGATTGTGCATGTGTGTAAATGTAATACTGCAAAGGAAATGTGGGAGCAGTTGCAAAAGGTACATGAGAGGATAAATTTAAGCAATAAGCTCTATCTCATGAGAAAGCTGTACCAGTCTAAGCTACAGAAAGGCCAGGATATGCAGGATTACATAAGAAGTGTTCTGGAAGTTGTAGAACGCCTGAGAGTCATTGGGGAAGATCTAAAGGACTTTCATGTGGCCGCATTACTGCTTAGTGGCCTTTCAGAGAGGTATGATAAGCTTGTAACCGCACTAGATGCGCGTCCAGATGATGAGCTTACACTGGATTATGTCAGGGGGAAGCTCATAAATGAATATAAGCGAAAGGCAGAAGGTGTAAACAGTAGGACATGCAACACAGAATCTGCTTTACAGACACAAAACCTAACTGATAACAGGAAGCACATAAAAGAAACACGTGAATGTTTTGTTTGCAAGAAATCAGGACATTTGAAAGCTGACTGCAGAGTCTGGAAAGCTAGAATGAATCAGCTGAAAAAGCAAAGCAGTCATCAAAGGGTTAAAAGTGCTGTATCTGGAGAAAATGATTCTGTGAATACTGAAACTGCATTTACTGTCAGTGCAAATACATCAAAGCATGCATGGTGTATAGACTCTGGAGCAGCTAGTCACATGACTAATAACAGAGACTTCTTTTCTAAGCTTAACCAAAGTAAATCAGAGAAAGTGATTATGGCTAATGGTCAGTACATGACTTCAGAAGGCATAGGAGATGGTTATATTGATTGTCAAATCTCACCAACACAAAGCAGGAAGATCCCAGTAAAGGATGTGCTGTATGTGCCTAGTCTTGAAAGTAATCTACTATCTGTGAAGAAACTCACAAAACAAGGAAATGAAGTTACATTTAAGCATGATAGCTGCATCATCTCAAAGGAAGGTCACACACTAGTAGAGGGAAACATCACAGATGAACTTTATCAGCTGAAATGCAAAGAGTGTGTGTATACAGCGCAACAAGAAGAGCATAAAAACTGTATTCATGTGTGGCATATGCGTCTGGCACACAGAGACCCAGAAGCAATAAGAAAGTTAGTCCAAAAGCAACTAGCTGAGGATATTACAATTGATCTATGTAACCAGACAATGAAGTGTACTAGCTGCATCAAAGGGAAAATGTCTAGGAAAGCTTTTCCTAAGAGAATTAGTACAACAACAGCACAGCCACTAGATTTAATACACACAGATGTCTGTGGTCCAATGAGCACTCTGACCCCAGGGAAGAAGAGATATTTTCTCACATTTATTGATGATCATTCAAGATATACAGTTGTCCACCTGCTTCACAGCAAGAAGGAAGTTCCAGAGAAACTTGAAATATACCTAGCTGAAGTATATAATAAATTTGGAAGAATGTCAAAGATTCTACGTGCAGATAATGGGACTGAATATACAAGTAATGAGACACAGAGCATTTTAAAGAAAAATGGAATCCTATTTCAGACCACTGTACCGTACAACCCAGAGCAAAATGGTGTCGCGGAAAGAAGGAACCGAACACTATGTGAAAGTGGAAGAAGCATGTTATTTGATGCAAATCTGCCCACAGTATATTGGGGTGAAGCAATCATGACAGCTTGCTATCTTCAGAACAGACTACCAGGTAAAGCTACAGACAAAACTCCATTTGAGCAATGGAATAGCAGAAAGCCAAAACTACATCACATAAGAATATTCGGAAGTAAAGCATTTGTACATGTTCCCAAAGAAAAGCGAACTAAGTGGGAATCTCACGCTAAGGAAGGTATCCTGGTAGGCTACAGCGAAACCCAGAAAGGTTATAGGATTCTACACCCAGATAAAATATGTGCAAAATACAAGGACCTAAAAACACAGATGTACTGTCTGTGATATTAGATAGCCAAAATACTTCCATGTATTGTTGCGTCCAAAGATATTTTCTTCATATTTCTTCATATTTCTTCATATTCCCCTTTTTTTTTTTTTTTTTTCATAATTTCACCTTTATTTCCATTTTTATTTTCATAATAATTTTTTGTTTGGGCTTTAAGTGCGCTCTCGACCTGGGCCGTGGCACCACTGTGCGGTTTTGACCTATGAGGTATTTCCAGCTCATGAACCATTGGGGCAGAATATACGCGGTTAGTATATACCGCGGTACATACGGTATGTGCCTGGATGGGTGTCAGCTACTGTATAACTTGGACATTTGCCCTGGCCTGGGGTACTTATGGATGGGAGGGCTTCATGTCACCATCCAACACAAGATGTCAGTTGGTTACCTTGTGTGCCCCTTAATCGTCGCTCCGTAGTGTGCGGTTTTTCCTTGTCTGTGATGCGCACACCGGATGTGACGCTTGCGTGTCACGCCCGGCACCTGCGTTCCACATACCGGATGTCAGCTGACCGGAACCGGAAGTGACACGATCGCAAGTATAGCGCGACTAGGATTTAAAAGAGGACTTATCAGAGTGTCAAATGGCGCTGTCTGGTGAATGAGCTGCGCGATTGTGGGCAGCGTGCATACCGCATGTCTTCTCTTTTTTTCCCCTGATGACTAGCTAAGGCAAAGAAACGCGTCGGGAGCGGTATATTGTGATGGGCTGGTGACCCTATGAGACTTGGTCTGCCCCCATCATATGGAGCTATCTTGAAGTCTGAGAGCAGGAACGGATATCAAAATTGGTGAGGATGTTCCATTTCTATATATAGCAAGGTTAAATGGTTACCATTGATAGGGTTAATGTTTCTGCGTTCTCACATATTGAGACACAATAAGTTGTTATAGTGTCCCGTAGGCTCCATCATTTTCTTTTTGCCACACTTTCTTGGTTGCGTCAGAGATACAATATGCTTATATGACATATATCTATATCTTTGGACGCAACAATACATGGAAGTATTTTGGCTATCTAATATCACAGACAGTACATCTGTGTTTTTAGGTCCTTGTATTTTGCACATATTTTATCTAGTGGTAATAAATGTTAAGTTTTACATTTCTATAGCACTACACCTGCTTGTGTTTACATTTATTTTTTTGTGTAGTTATTTCTAAAACCCCTGCTCCTGCATTTTGATTCTACACCCAGAAACAAACTAGATCACAATAAGTAGAGATGTAGTGATTGATGAGAACTTTGTATCACCCAAGTTTTGTGACATCACGCCAGTAGTCCAGCTGAAGTCACAATTACAAGACAGCAACAAGGAGGATGTAGAGGTCTGGCTGGATTCTTCAACTAATGAAGGAACAACAGAAAAATCAGGTGAATCTGAAATCAGGAGATCGTCAAGATCAAGCAAAGGTATACCAGCTAAACGTC
Source organism: Phyllobates terribilis (assembly GCF_046119375.1). Lineage (NCBI taxonomy): Eukaryota > Metazoa > Chordata > Amphibia > Anura > Dendrobatidae > Phyllobates > Phyllobates terribilis. The sequence goes on along the minus strand of NW_027362809.1, from coordinate 2,625,489 downwards.
TATCCTACATTGTCAAGACACTACCTGAGTCAGAGCCGCAGTCATGGGATGAAATGCAAGCACTACCTGTCCATGAAAGAACAAAGTGGATCGATGCCGCTAATGAGGAAATCAAATCGCTTCATCAACTCCAAACTTGGAAACTCACCAAGCTACCACAGGGCAAAAAGGCAATCAAGTGCAAGTGGGTCTTCAAAACCAAATATGACTCAGAAGGTAAAGTCCACAGATTCAAAGCAAGGTTGGTCGCAAAAGGATATTCTCCAAAGTATGGCGAAGATTACGATGCTACATTTGCTCCAGTCACTAAACAGACCACGTTCAGAGCTTTGTTAGCTGTAGTTGCTGTACAAAAGATGTATGTCAGACATTTGGATATAAAAACTGCCTTTTTAAATGGTGACATTGAGGAGGACTTATACATGACTCAACCTGAAGGTTATGTAAAAAGAGGTCAAGAGAATCTTGTTTGCAAACTACAAAAATCTCTCTATGGTCTTAAGCAATCAGCAAGAGCATGGAACACCAAGATGAATAAAGTCTTGTTGGAAGACAAAATATACAGATGGAAAGTGGATGTATATTCTCTTATATGTGGACGACGTGATTGTTGTTCATCAAGACGACGCAGAAATTGGAAAAATGACTGAAATTCTGAATCAGCACTTTGAATCAAAAGACCTTGGAAGTGTGACATATTATCTAGGAATCCAAATCCAGAGAGAGGAAGATGGAAGTTTTCTTCTAAACCAAAGTGCAAAAATTAATTTGATTCTGAATCAGTTTAAAATGTCGGAGGTCAAAGGTATATCAACCCCAATGGAACCATCCTACCTGAAGCTGGAAGGAGAAGATGACCTGTTGCCTAACAATGAGAAATATTGTCAGGCAGTGGGGACACTTCTATACATATCAACTATGACTCGACCGGATATCACAACAACAGTTGGAATCCTTTGCAGATATGTGGAAAAACCGCGCCAAAGAGACTGGAATGCTGTTAAGAGACTTCTCCGATATTTGAAAGAAACGCAAGATGTAAATTTAAAACTATCTGCAGCAGGAGATCTAGAACTTACCGGCTATGTAGATGTGGATAGGGCTGGTGATTCGCGTGATCATAAATCCACAAGTGGATACTTGTTTAAAGTTGGAGAAAGTTCAATCTCCTGGTCTAGTAGGAAACAAGTGTCTGTTGCCTTGTCATCTACAGAAGCGGAGTATGTGTCCGCAGCCTATGCAAGCCAGGAGGTTGTTTGGCTAAGACAATTGATGGACGATCTTGGCAAACCGACAACTCAGCCGACGGTGATTTATGAGGACAACCAAGGATGCATTAAACTTGCATGCAGTGAAAAAATCAGTGCTAGAACCAAGCACATTGACGTCAGACATCATCATCTACGTGATTTGATAGATCGTGGGATAATTCACTTTGTCTATTGTGAAACTGATAAGATGGTAGCTGACATTATGACAAAGCCATTGCCACGAGCTAGGTTAAAAGAATTGAGAACCACAATGGGACTAAGAGGATAAGTAGTTGTTGAGTGGGGGTGTTGGAATAATACATATTAATCTGTATGTGTATTGCAACAACTACTGTGCTGTTTCATATGTTGTGCATATTGTGAGGTTGTTAACAAAGTTTAGTTAAAAAAAAAAAAAAAACTCCCACAGACAGGATGCCCCCTCCTTCTCTTCCTGTGTTGTTGTTATATATCTGATTTGATTTCCTCATGCTGCAGTAACACCAGACTCCATGCTGTGCCTATGCTGGATATGAATAAACCTACATTCTGTGTTCTAAACTCTGGATGTCACGCGGATTAATCCTCTGCTAACAGAAAGTGAGTAGATGGTGATGAGGTAGGGGGAGAGGGGAGGTTGTGAAGTTAGATAGGGAGCAGAGACGGGTGAAGATAAGGTCTAATGTATTTCCGTCTGTGTGGGTGGCTGAGGAGGAACATTGAGTAAGTTCAAAAGATAAAGTAAGACACAGGAGTTTGGAGGCTGCTGACTGGAGGGTGTCAGTAGGGATGCTGAAGTCACCCATTATGATAGTGGGAATGTCAGCGGAAAGAAAGTGAAGAAGCCAGGTGGAGAATTAGTCAATATAGGTAGTGGCCGGGCCCGGAGGTCGGTATATGACGGCCACTTGGAGGTAGAGTAGATGCGGACAGAGTGGACTTCAAAAGAGAAGATAAGGGAGGTTAGAGGTGGGATTGGATTAAAGGTGCAGTTGGTAGAAAGAAGAAGACCCACTCCTCCGCCATGTATGTTGCCAAGGAGAAGAGTGTGGGCAAAGTGGAGGCCATCATAACACAGCGGAGCAAGGGAGGCAGTGTTGGAGGGTGTCAGCCATGTTTCGGTGAGGCCCAGGAAGGAGAAATTGTGAGAGGTAAGGAGGTCATGAATCACATGGAGCTTATTACAGACAGAGTGGGCATTTCAGAGTGCTCCAGAGAGAGGGAGCAGAGGGGTGGTCGTCAAGGACACAGGTTTTACATAGGAGAGATTGCGGTAATTCATATTAGGATGAGAGCGATAAGAGGGGGAATAAATGGGAAGTATCAGATGTGGGCAGGCTGACATTATGGGGAGGCAAACAAAGCAAATGCCTGGGGCCCCCACTCCCTCAGGGGCCCCCAGTGGGGGCATAATGGTTGCGGTCACACTGGGGGCTGTGTTGGGGGCTCCTTTCCAATTATCAATGAGACAGGAGCTACGTCGTTCCTGCACTCTCAATAGAAACGGCCAGGCAGCGCTCCATCCCCTCCAGCCCCTGCCAGTGACTTTGGTCTGAGACTGAGCTAGTTTTTTCTGCGCATGTGACAGGATGCTGAAGGAATCAGGTGAGGCGCTGACACGTACAAGTGTGTGAGGCAAAACCTGTGCCTCGTCCCAGCACTGCAGCCTCTGTCTGTTCCCTCTGACTCCCAGCTCATGGTCCGTGACTTGAAGCTTATCTTTTAATGTTCCATGCTATTATGGACAACAGCAAGATATCTTACTGAAAAGTGCAGCCGGCATTCCAGGCTGTGCGGTGGGCTGCCTTTTCTGCAATATATCTTAGTGGAAACTGTCAGACTGATGTCAGCTGAGCTCACCAAGCAGAAAACACTTTGGTAACTAGTAGCTGATGGAGCGGGGATGAGGGAGGCTGGGAGATAGGAGAGTGGGGGGTTGTCAGCAGGCTCGGACAGGCCTGGCGGGGTGCCAGGAAATTTCCCGGTGGGCCCCGGCCCCCTGCAGAGAAGGCAGAGGAGAATTTAAAAAAAAAAAAAGGAAAAAAAAAGTGGTCGCGGGCCCTTTAAGGGCGCGCGCACACACTCTCACCGCCGCCGCGATGCCCAGAACAGTAGCGGGAGTGGCCTGGGAGCAGGAGAGCCGAAGAGCAGAGCAGGGGCTGTACTGCAGCGTCACATTTAGCAGACAGGGCCACACGTCTGCTGAAAGTGACGTCACAGCGCGCCCTGCACTGCAGTCTTCCGCCTTAGGAGCGCTTCTGTACTGTACAGATTGTGTAATATAGTGTGTGTTTGTATGAATTTTTATGTATATGCTGCCTGCCTGTGTGTGTATATGCCTGTGTGTGTGTGTGTGTATATATCCCTGTGTATGTGTATATGCCTGTGTGTACAGTCATGGCCAAAAGTTTTGAGAATGACACCAAAATTATATTTTCCCATGATCTGCTGGCCTCTGGTTTTTATTAGTGTTTGTCTGATGTTTATATCACATACAGAAATATAATTGCAATCATATTATGAGTACCAATAGGTTATATTGACAGTTAGAATGAGTTAATGCAGCAAGTCAATATTTGCAGTGTTGCCCCTTCTTCTTCAAGACCTCTGTAATTCTCCCTGGCATGCTCTCAATCAACTTTTGGACCAAATCCTGACTGATAGCAGTCCATTCTTGCATAATCAATGCTTGCATTTTGCCAGAATTTGTTGGTTTTTGTTTGTCCACCCGTCTCTTGATGATTGACCACAAGTTCTCAATGGGATTAAGATCTGGGGAGTTTCCAGGCCATGGACCCAAAATCTCTATGTTTTGTTCCATAAGCCATTTTGTTATCACCTTTGCTTTATGGCAAGGTGCTCCATCATGCTGGAAAAGGCATTTTTGGGCGCCAAACTGCTCTTGGACGGTTGGGAGAAGTTGCTCTTGGAGGACATTCTGGTACCATTCTTTATTCATGGCTGTGTTTTTAGGCAAGACTGTGAGTGAGCCGATTCCCTTGGCTGAGAAGCAACCCCACACATGAATGGTTTCAGGATGCTTTACAGTTGGCATGAGACAAGACTGGTGGTAGCGCTCACCTCTTCTTCTCCGAATAAGCTGTTTTCCAGATGTCCCAAACAATCGAAAAGGGGATTCATCAGAGAAAATGACTTTGCCCCAGTCCTCAGCAGTCCACTCCCTGTACCTTTTGCAGAATATCAGTCGGTCCCTGATGTTTTTTCTGGAGAGAAGTGGCTTCTTTGCTGCCCTCCTTGGAACCAGCCCTTGCTCAAAGAGTCTCCGCCTCACAGTGCGTGCAGAAGCACTCACACCAGCCTGCTGCCATTCCTGAGCAAGCTCGGCACTGCTGGTAGTCCGATCCCGCAGCTGAAACAGTTTTAAGATACGGTTCTGGTGCTTGCTGGTCTTTCTTGGGTGCCCTGGAGCCTTTTTGACATGCTTCTCCTTGAAGTTCTTGATGATGCGATAGATTGTTGACTGAGGTGCAATCTTTGTAGCTGCGATACTCTTCCCTGTTAGGCCATTTTTGGGCATTGCAATGATGGCTGCACATGTTTCTTTAGAGATAACCATGGTTAACTGAAGAGAAACAATGATACCAAGAACCAGCCTCCTTTTAAAGTGTCCAGTGATGTCATTCTTACTTAGTCATGTCTGATTGATCGCCAGCCCTGTCCTCATCAACACCCACACCTGAGTTAATGGATCAATCACTAAAATGATGTTAGCTGCTCCTTTTAAGGCAGGACTGCAATGATGTTAAAATGTGTTTTGGGGGTTAAAGTTCATTTTCTGGGCAAATATTGACTTTGCAAGTACAGTAATTGCTGTTAAGCTGATCAATCTTTGACATTCAGGAGTATATGCAAATTGCCATTACAAAAAATGAAGCAGTAAACTTTGGAAAAATTACTATTTGTCTCATTCTCAATACTTTTGGCCATGACTGTATGTGTATATGCCTGCGTGTGTGTATATTCCTGTGTGTGTGTATATGCCTGCATTTGTGTGTGTATATGCCTGTGTGTGTACAGTGTGTGTATATGCCTGCCTTCATGTGTGTGTGTGTATGCCTGCATGTGTGTACAGTGTGTGTGTATATGCCTGCATGTGTGTGTGTATATATACCTGCATGTGTGTGTATATGCCTGCATGTGTGTGTGTGTATGCCTGCATGTGTGTGTGTGTGTATATGCCTGCTTGTGTGTGTGTATGTATGCCTGCATGTGTGTGTGTGTATATGCCTGCATGTGTGTGTGTGTGTATATGCCTGCATGTATGTGTGTTTGTGTATGCCTGCATGTGTGTGTGTGTATATGCCTGCATATGTGTGTGTGTGTATATGCCTGCTTGTGTGTGTGTGTATGTATGCCTGCATGTGTGTGTGTGTATATGCCTGCATGTGTGTGTGTATATGCCTGCGTGTGTGTGTGTGTATATGCCAGCATGTGTATGTATTTGAGTGCCTGCATGCCTACGTGTATATGTGTCTTCACACGTTTGTGCGTGCTTCCCTGCTTGTCTGCATTTTTGTGTGTGATTGTCTGAGTGTGTCTGTGCATGATTGCGTGTGCATTTCTGTGTGTGCTTGCCTGCGTGTGTACGTGTCCCCATTTCTGTGGGTATGTGTATCTGCGTGTGTATATTAGGGCTCTTTCACATGTCCTGATATTTACGGGACTGGAGATATGTGTCCACCTGTGTGTCATCCGTGTGACACATACCAGTGCTTGGGAATCAGTGTACAGTTAACGCTGTTCCCAAGAGCCGGGTGCTGAGCGCTTGCCCTCATCATGGATCCCTGCCGGCACTGCGATCAGCAGCAGCAGGGTCAATGATGAGAGTAGTAGTCAACTCCCGCCGTGTCCAACTGTAAAAATAGGAATAAAATTAAAAAATCCTTGTACTCACCTCTCCTAAGTGTCACCCGCTGTAATCTGTGCGAGCGCTCACGCCGAAGAGAATGACTTCTGCAGCGAGCGGGCCTCGGAGCTGCACTCAGTGATTGACAGGGCACCGCTTGTTGAGCGCAGCTCCGGGGTCCACTCGCTGCAGGAGTCATTCTCCTCGGCGTGAGTGCTCGCACGGATTACAGCGGGTGACTCTTAGGAGAGGTGAGTATAAGGATTTTTTTTATTTTATTCCTATTTTTACAGTTGGACACTGCTGGAGTAGACTACTACTCTCATCATTGACCCTGCTGCTGCTGATCGCAGCGCCAGCAGGGATCTATGATGAGGGCAGCGCTCAGCACCCAGTGCTTGGGAAGAGCACTAACTGTCATCAGTGTGCGGGACGTTTTGCGGCCTGTGCAGCAGGTAAAAAACAGACGTGTCAGCGTGTTTTGCCCATGGACACCACATGGTCTGTGGAAAGTGGAAACACACTGACGTGTGCACATTCATTTGAATGGGTCTACGTGTACCAGTGTCTGTGGTACATGAGGAAACTGTCACCGCATGTACTGATGTGTGAAAGAGCCCTTAGTATGTGTCTGTGTGCGCTTGTTTTCGTGTGTGTAAGCGCGCTTCTGCATGTCTGTGTGGTCTTCCGATGATTTATTATATTTGGGGAGAGAAATTTTAGGAGACAAAATGGGGAGATGTGTGAAGAAACGGTATGGTGAACTAGAGGAGGGGTGGGAATGAGTGCAGGAACAGAATGGGGAAGGGGGATGTATAAGGAAACAGTATGGAGAGTGGGGGAATAGTGTGAGGAGACAGTATGGAGAGAGAAAAGTGTGATGTGACACAGCACAGAGACTAGGTAGTGAGGGGGAAGGTATAGAGATGCGGCAGTATAGGGGAAACAGTGTGAGGGCACAGAAAGGAGGTAACAGTATGCTGAGGAGGTGGAGTGTGATGAAGGGGCACAGTATAGAGACTGGGTAGTATAGGGGGGACACAGTGTGAGAGGACAGTGTGAAGAGGGGGCCCAGTATGGTAAGGAGAGGACAGTGTGGAGAGCAGGTACCATAAGAGTTGTAGAGTGTATGTCATATTTTGTGCAGGGAGCATTGTAAGAGTTAGGTTTATTTAGGGGCTCAGTGTAGATATTTTTATTCAGGAGCATCATAATGACACTGCTATCTTTAAGGGCATCATGTGGGGATGTGCTGCAGAAGACCGGAGAAGATGGAAGTCTGCAGAGACGAGCTGTGGAACTCATCATGGAGTCTGGACAAGAGGAAGAACAGAAAGAGAACGACTCTAATCAGAGAAGCCGTCTCAGGTAAGATACCTGCATGTAAATGTTCATTTGTGATCCTGCCTGTGTCTCATCAGTAATGTGGTTCCTGTATGGTCTGCAGTCTGATGATGACTGATAACTCCCAGTATCTCTATTGTTAATTACATACTGGGAGTTGTAGGTTTATGTGATACAAAGATATATGGGTCTGACCTGACATTACAATTGATGGTGGTTCAGATGATGTATTCGTGTACTGATGTGTTTGTGCGCGTCTGCGTGTTTGTGCGCGTCTGCGTATCTGGAATAATATGTATTTTTGTAAGATGCGTGTATGTAACTGTGCATTGTGGTGTGTAATAACATTCATATGCTTGAGGCACCTTTACTAAATCTGTTAGGACTCACTCACATGTGTTAGGGAATTCCATTTGTCTTTCCACATTTAGGAACAGACAAGTGAAATATGCTAACCCTGACAAAACTGTCACCATAGGGATGTGCTTGTATGGACACGGGTTCAGGAGCTGAGCCTGCTCCATACTGGGCAGATGTCGGCTGTGTTACATAGCCGGCGTCTGCCTGTAACAGCAGTGATCAGAGCTCGCCTTGATTGCTGCTGTTTTGAGTATTTAAGTGCCCTTGTCAATCACTGACAGCGGCATTTAGATAGCACAATGGCCGGTGCATGCAGTCACCTGTTCCCTTCAGCCCCCTGTGACGCAGTTGCAGGTTGCTGATGGGTTGCCAGTAGTGCTGAGTGCGCGTGGTCGGATAAGAGACATTACAGTCACCGCGAGCTACAAAGTGCTGCAATAACGTCAGGCACCTTAATTGTGACACTTCCATGGAGCCCAACCTCAGGCTGAGCGTTATTGAATGACTAACATGGCAGCAACACCTGGCAACTAGTGCTGAGTGAGTGTGGTTGGATAAGGTGTGATCCCAGCATGCTCAGGTGTTATCTGAGTATCTTGTAGTGCTCTGCTAATATGCTCGAGTCCCCGGGGTAGCATGTTTTGCGGCGGTAGACAGAAGCAACACATGCAGGGATTACCTAACAAACAGGCAATTCCTGCATGTGTTGCGTCTGTCTACTGCCGCAAAACATGCTACCCCGGGGACTCGAGCATATTAGCAGAGCACTACAAGATACTCAGATAACACCTGAACATGCTGGGATCACACCTTATCCGACCACACTCACTCAGCACTAGTTGCCTGGTGTTGCTTCCATGTTAGTCATTCAATGAAGCTCAGCCTGAGGTTGGGCTCCATAGAAGATGTCACAATCAAGGTGCCGGACGTTATTGCAGCACCCTCACTTTGTAGTTCGTGGTGACTGTAATGTCTCCCTCCTTGCACCGACCCAATAACAGGAAGCGAGTGGCGGCAGGGAGAATAAAATGTAATTTTCTCTGTGTAGCCAATGCTTTTCCAATAAGCCGTCTAACCAGGCTTTACACCCTATTTACCTGCAGATTACCCTTTTATCTGCAGATAAATAGCGTTTTTCAAGGTGACAAGTTACCATTAAAGGGACTCTGGCAGTACGGAATGACTGTTCGAATATAGTCCTACAACTTGGTGCTCCACAGCGCGGCCAATCATGTAATTATAGAACATTATAGAAAAGCATAACAAGTAATAAAACCGTTTATGGTGGGCTGTAGTGTGGGCCCCTAGAGTCAGTTCCCCTGGTGGGCCCTAGCCACCCCAGTCCGACCCTGGTTGTCAGCCTGCAGAATCACATCAAGTGTGTGATGACAGGGGGAGCATCTGGAGCAGTTCAAATTTGTTGAAGAGGTCCTGTTTACTGTGCTTATTACACAATAAGAAGATTTGATAAGTCCTGGGCGGGAGATTTAAAGGGAACCTGTCACCAGAAAAAGCACTATTAACCTGCAGATATGGGGTCAATCATCAGGGTAATAGCGTTACTAACCTGCCTGGTGCCTGCACTTAGCTGAACGCTGCGAGGAGAAAATGAACTTCATTCCTTCCAGCAGTGTTCCAGTTTCAGTCACGGGGCGGTGCCGGCGCGGTTTCAGTCACCGGTCTGAAAATACAGAGCAGTGGCTGTAACTGCGCCCCCGGCCCTGACTGACAGTCGCTCTGCATTGGGGCCGGCTGTCAGTCAAGGCCAGGGGCACGGTACTGTAAACTCAGATCGGTGACTGATCCTGTGCCCCCATGACTGAAACTGAACGTTGCTGGAGTGAATAAAGGACATTTTCTCCCCATAGCGTTCTGATATGTGTGGGCACCGGGCAGGTTAGTAACGCTATTAACCTGCAGATTAAGCCTATATCTGCAGATTAATAGCGTTTTTTTCTGGTGACAGGCTCTCTTTACAATACCCAGCTGACTTGACTTGAGCAACCAATAGTTGCTCTAGAGGGTGAGGGGAGGAGCGCAGAACCACTGTGCAGAAAGGAGACCAGCCATTGGCAGCATTTCTCAAAGGTGCACAAAGAAAAGTTTAGTATTTTGTTGTGTCATATTCAACCTCAGGTAATGGATTTAAAGGGGTTGTCAACTACTAGGGAACCCCCTCTCAAAGGGTTTATCTAGAATTATATTAATTTTTTACTATGGGCATAAGTGCTGACAGGCAGGTGGTTACTAACTACCTGCCTATTCTACCCAGCGCAGATTTCTCCTAGCACAGAGTGGTCACAGACCATTCCTGACGATCATTCTGAGACTTCCGCTGACGTCACATTGTCGCAACAGCTTCTCTTCCGCTCTGTAGCCAGGGTGTAACTGCTGATGTCATGCTGACAGCCAGCTCCTCGCTGCCTCATTGCGGGGAGCCGTCTCTCAATTAGCATGATGTTGACAGTCACATCCTGGCAACAGAGCAGCCCAAGTTACACCACTGACACCAAACATCTACCGCAAAAACTACATAATAGCTCTGCGTTATCAATACAGTTGTTGGGACTGCTTAAGGATCTTTGATGACACCACAGTCGTAACCATGATATCATCACAGGTCCTGTACTGTGCAGGAGTTTAGAAGAAGTGAAGAGGAAGAGACAGACTGGTAAGTATTGTGCATATATACAGTACAGACCAAAAGTTTGGACACACCTTCTCATTTAAAGATTTTTCTGTATTTTCATGACTATGAAAATTGTACATTCACACTGAAGGCATCAAAACTATGAATTAACACATATGGAATTATATACTTAACAAAAAAGTGTGAAACAACTGAAAATATGTCTTATATTCTAGGTTCTTCAAAGCAGCCACCTTTTGCTTTGATGACTGCTTTGCACACTCTTGGCATTCTCTTGATGAGCTTCAAGAGGTAGTCACCGGAAATGGTCTTCCAACAATCTTGAAGGAGTTCCCAGAGATGCTTAGCACTTGTTGGCCCTTTTGCCTTCACTCTGCGGTCCAGCTCACCCCAAACAATCTCGATTGGGTTCAGGTCTAGTGACTGTGGAGGCTAGGTTATCTGGCGTAGCACCCCATCACTCTCCATCTTGGTCAAATAGCCCTTACACAGCCTGGAGGTGTGTTTGGGGTCATTGTCCTGTTGAAAAATAAGTGATGGTCCAACTAAACGCAAACCGGATGAAATAGCATGCCGCTGCAAGATGCTGTGGTAGCCATACTGGTTCAGTATGCCTTCAATTTTGAATAAATCCCCAACAGTGTCATCAGCAAAGCACCCCCACACCATCACACCTCCTCCTCCATGTTTCACGGTGGAAACCAGGCATGTAGAGTCCATCCGTTCACCTTTTCTGCGTCGCACAAAGACACGGTGGTTGGAACCAAAGATCTTAAATTTGGACTCATCAGAGCAAAGCACAGATTTCCACTGGTCTAATGTCCATTTCGTCTGTTCTTTAGCCCAAACAAGTCTATTCTGCTTGTTGCCTGTCCTTAGCAGTGGTTTCCTAGCAGCTATTTTACCATGAAGGCCTGCTGCACAAAGTCTCCTCTTAATAGTTGTGGAAACGATGTGTCTGCTGCTAGAACTGTGTGTGGCACTGACCTGGTCTCTAATCTGAGCTGCTGTTAACCTGCGATTTCTGAGGCTGGTGACTCGGATAAACTTATCCTCAGAAGCAGAGGTGACTCTTGGTCTTCCTTTCCTGGGGCGGTCCTCATGTGAGCCAGTTTCTTTGTAGCACTTGATGGTTTTTGCAACTGCACTTGGGGACACTTTCAAAGTTTTCCCAATTTTTCGCACTGACTGACCTTCATTTCTTAAAGTAATGATGGCAACTCGTTTTTCTTTACTTAGCTGCTTTTTTCTTGCCATAATACAAATTCTAACAGTCTATTCAGTAGGATTATCAGCTGTGTATCCACCAGACTTCTGCACAACACAACTGATGGTCCCAACCACAATCATAAGGCAAGAAATCCCACTTATTAAACCTGACAGGGCACACCTGTGAAGTGAAAACCATTGTTGGAAGACCATTTCCAGTGATAACCTCTTGAAGCTCATCAAGAGAATGCCAAGAGTGTGTAAAGCAGTCATCAAAGCAAAAGGTGGCTACTTTGAAGAACCTGGAATATAAGACATATTTTCAGTTGTTTCACACTTTTTGTTAAGTATATAATTCCACATGTGTTAATTCATAGTTTTGATGCCTTCAGTGTGAATGGACAATTTTCATAGTCATGAAAATACAGAAAAATCTTTAAATGAGAAGGTGTTTCCAAACTTTTGGTCTGTACTGTATATATATGTGCTTAATAAATATATATATATATATAAACACAAGTCTATATCTATGTGCTCATATATACAGTGGGGAAAATAAGTATTTGATACATTGCTGATTTTGCAAGTTTTCCCACCTACAAAGAATGAAGAGGTCTGTAATTTTTATCGCGGGTACACTTCAACTGTGAGAGACAGAATATAAAAAGTAATCTAGAAAATCAGACTGTATGATTTTTACATAATTAATTTGTATATTATTGCTTGAAATAAGTATTTGATATAATAGAAAAACTGAACTATGTGTATGTAGCATCCACAGTTATAAATCCCGGCAGCACAGACAAAAGTTAATAAGTGTAAAGATTGGCAATTGCCCAATGAATGAGCAAAATGCTGCTCATTCATCGGGTGATTGGATTGTTTATGGCAGAACAAAAATCATTATTCTCAGCAGCACATCACTAGTAATTGTTCATCACTGTTCATCATGCGCTCATCATTGTTAGTCAGCCTGTCTAAAGACGCCAAAATCAAGCACAGAACGACTTGACAATTGCACTCGCTTAACGGCCTGAACTCTGTGCATGTAAATGCAACTGAAATGTTTCTGTGTGATGGTACAATATATGAGCGTTTGGTGCCCCACTTTAAACTTTTGCCCAGGGCCCCACTTTGGCTAAAACCGGCCCTGGATGTGGGGGGAACAGGATTGGAAGATATGTCGCCTGCAGTGAGGAGAAGCAGAGAGAGGTAGAGCAGGTGGGAGAAGGAGAGTGACTGTTTTTTCATGTTTTAGTAGGATAGATCTGAGGTTGAAGAGCAGTATGGCAGATGAGGACAGGTGTGGAGATAAGAGGGAAGGAGAGATAATTATTTGGTTAGAGGGTGCTGAGGTTTGGGGATAGCGAAGGAGACTGAGGATTAGTGGAGCCAAAACTGTGAGCATATGTAAGCATGTTGAAGGAGTAGGAGTAGGTTAAAAGAAAAGCTAGGTACATGTAATAAGCAGTGCTTACTGTTCCCTTCTGGTTTATTCCTGGTATACAGTGGGTACGGAAAGTATTCAGACCCCTTTAAATTTTTCACTCTTTGTTTCATTGCAGCCATTTGGTAAATTCTAAATAGTTCATATTTTACTCATTAGAGTACACTCTGCACCCCATCTTGACTGAAAAAAAAACAGAAATATAGAAATTTTTGCAAATTTATTAAAAAGAAAAATTTAAATATCACATGGTCATAAGTATTCAGACCCTTTGCTCAGACACTCATATTAAAGTCACATGCTGTCCATTTCCTTGTAATCCTCCTTGAGATGGTTCTACTCCTTCATTGGAGTCCAGCTGTGTTTAATTAACTGATAAGACTTGATTTGTAAAGGCACACCCCTGTCTATATAAGACCTAACAGCTCACAGTGCTTGTCAGACCAAATGAGAATCAAAGGAACTGCCCAAGGAGCTCAGAGACAAAATTGTGGCAAGGCACAGATCTGACCAAGGTTACAAAAGAATTTCTGTATTACTCAATGTTCCTAAGGGCACAGTGGCCTCCATAATCCTTAAATGGAAGAAGTTTGGGACCACCAGAAGTCTTCCTAGACCTGGCCATCCAGCCAAACTGAGCAATCATGGGAGAAGAGACTTGGTGAGAGAGGTAAAGAAGAACCCCAAGATCACTGTGGCTGAGCTCCAGAGATGCAGTAGGGAGATGGGAGAAAGTTCCATAAAGTCAACTATCACTGCAGTCCTCCACCAGTCAAGGACTCCCAGACTATGAGAAATAAGATTCTCTGGTTTGATGAGATGAAGATAGAACTTTTTGGTGATAATTCTAAGCAGTATTTGTGGAGAAAACCAGGCACTGCTCATTACCTGCCCAATACAATCCCAACAGTGAAACATGGTGGTGGCAGCATTGCTATGGGGGTGTTTTTCAGCTGCAGGGACAGGATGACTGGTTGCAATTGAAGGAAACATGAATGTGGCCAAGTACAGAGATATCCTGGATGAAAACCTCTTCCAGAGTGCTCTTGACCTCAGACTTGGCCAAAGGTTCACCTTCCAACAAGACAATGACCCTAAGCACACAGCTAAAATAACAAAAGAGTGGTTTGAGAACCACTCTGTGACCATTCTTGACTAGCCCAGTCAGAGCCCTAACCTAAACCCAATTGAGCGTCTCTGGAAAGACCTGAAAATGGCTGTCCACCAACGTTCAGCATCCAACCTGACGGAACTTGAGAGGATCTGCAAGGAAGAATGGCAGAGGATCCCCAAATCCAGGAGTGAAAAACTTGTTGCACCATTCCGAAGAAGACTCATGGCTGTACTAATTCAAAAGGGTGCTTCTACTCAGTACTGAGCAAAGATTCTGAATACTTATGACCATGTGATATTTCAGTTTTTCTTTTTTAATAAACTTGCAAAAATGTCTACATTTCTGTTTTTTTCAGTCAAGATGGTGTGCAGAGTGTACTTTAATGAGTAAAATATGAACTATTTAGAATTTACCAAATGGCTGCAATGAAACAAAGAGTGAAAAATGTAAAGGGGTCTGAATACTTTCCGTACCCACTGTATTACTGCAGCACACTTACAGAGCAACACAGAATTCGTCACCAGACCTGTATCTACACATGTAAACCTACATAAGAGATATCACTAAAGAGAAGTGTGTTGTACCCCTAAGAAGATATCAAAACCAAAAAGAAGGGAATCCTAGTCAAATACCGCTCAATATATATAATGTTAATAAATATGGAGGAGACGGAGACCCAAACGAAAACAAAGGTTTGTTAAATATATAAACCATTTTATTGTACATCAATTATAAATATAATACCAATAATACAACAATACAAGGTAAGGGGGAGAAGTACAATTAAAAAACAGGGAGGATGGAAACAATCCCTGAATATAAGGATAGAACCAGATAATGAGGAGCTCCTGTGAGATGAAAAATGCTCTAGAGTTCTAGGGGCAAACACAATTAGGGCGGGCTAGTAATTACTGCAAACTGCGAGACTAAGAAATATGATGAATAGTCTATAAAAAACAGGAAAAATTATGAATATACCTGCAAAAGAAGTATACTAACAAGTAGAATATGCAAGCATATAATCCGGTATAATTAAATAAATTAAATACTAAAACCTCACAGCTAACTGACAATTATATAAGGTATAAATATCAGAGAGTTTAGCTGATCAATTGTGAGTGGCCGTAGTTTTAACCCCTTAAGCCCCGGAGCATTTTTCGTTTTTGCATTTTCGTTTTTGCTCCCCTTGTTCCCAGAGCCATAGCGTTTTTATTTTTTGGTCAAAATGGCCATGTGAGGGCTTATTTTTTGCGGGACGAGTTGTACTTTTCAACGCCATTACTAGTTTTATCATATCCTGTACGGGAAAACGGGAAAAAAATTCCAAGTGCGGTAAAATTGCAAAAAAAGTGCAATACCACAGTTGTTTTTTATTTATTTTTTTTACTATGTTCACTGAATGCTAAAACTGACCTGCTCTTCTTATTCTACAGGTCATTACGAGTTCATAGACACCAAACATGTATATGTTCTTTTATATTTAAGTGGTGAAAAAAAATTCCAAAATTTGGTAAAAAAAAAAATAAAAAAATAGCGCCATTTTCTAAGACCCGTAGCGTCTCCATTTTTCGGGATCTGGGGCTGGTTGAGGTCTTATTTTTTGCGTGCCGGGATGTCGTTTTTATTGATACTATTTGGGGGTAGATCCGATGTTTTGATCGCCCGTTATTGCATTTTATTGCAATTTTGCAGCGACCAAAAAACGTAATTCTGGCGTTTAGAATTTTTTTCTCGTTACGCCGTTTACCGATCGGAATAATTCTTTTTTTATATTGATAGATCGTGCGATTCTGAATGCGGCGATACCAAATATGTGTATGTGGGTTTTTTTTTTATATATTTTATTTTGAATGGGGCGAAAGGGGGGTGATTTAAACTTTTATATTTTTTTATTTTTTTTTATATTTTTAAAAACTTTTTTTTTTTACTTTTTGCATGCTTCTATAGTCTCCATAGGAGACTAGAAGCAGCAACTGTCCGATCGCCTCTGCTACATACAGGGGACGAGCAGGTCCCCTGCATGCAGCAGAAATGGTCCTGTGCTATGAGCGCCGACCACTAGGTGGCGCTCATAGCGACAAGATCATGACAACCACAGGCGTCTGCTGCAGACCCTGGGTTGTCATGCACGCCCATCGGCGACCCGCGATCACGTGACGGGGTCGCCGGTGGGCGGGGCTTATGACGCGCTACCCGGAAGCGCGCGTTAAATGCTGCTGTCGGAGATTGACAGCAGCATTTAACTGGTTAACAGCCACGGGTGGATCGCGATTCCACCCGCGGCTGTTGCGGGCACATGTCAGCTGTAAGAATCAGCTGACATGTGCTCGGTTCAGTGAGGGCTCAGCGCCGGAGCCCTCACTGAACCGGCAGTAAGCAAATATGCGTACTAATACGTCCCCGGTAAGTAAGGGGTTAATAAGAACCCGGAAAAAAGGCTCGATGTTTATAATACGTTTTAACAGTACGCAAAATATAGGTGAAGCAACCCTGATGTTCTACAGCACTAGTGTCTTATAAGTGGCGTGCATTGCAGTCAGTTAAATAAATACATAGTAGAGAGCAGGAAGGCAAAACTTTAAACTTTGCCTGTATAATACCCCTGCAATATCTATATAATAATCAGAAGTTGGTCAAAAGACGAGATGGCCGCAGTAGATGCTAATCCCCAATATGGGGTGCAGGTGAAAATAATGAAGCCAATTAACCCTGGTAGATATAATCATAACAAGAGCATAAAGACATAAACATATGATGGTATCAGGAGAGCCCGAAGATAATCAGTCATAAAGTATGTGCACCAGTACCATGTCTCACGAGAAGCACAGGAGCATCCAGATGGTGTGTGTGAGCCTCGACATGCATTTCACCAACTGCGGCCTCGTCAGGCTCTCCGGACACCGTCATATGTTTATGTCCTTATGCTTTTGTTATGATTATATCTAGCAGTGTTGCTAGATATAATGCTATGATTTAACAAAAAAAAAAACCTGGCCTCCTCCACCCTTAATAGCCAGCCATCACACACCTTATTTCCCCCGTCGCCCAGTACAGCTCAATGAGTTGTTATGGAGGAGGGGGAAAAGTGTAACTATAGTCACAGGTAAATGTAATTATTTTACATAGCAAAGCAATACAGCTTTAAATGCTATGATTTAAAAAAAAAAATCTGGCCTTCTTCCACCCCTTAATAGCCAGCCATCACACACCTTATTTCTCCGTCGCCCAGGACAGCTCAATGAGTTGATATAGAGGAGGGGGAAAAGTGTAACTATAGTCACCAGTAGTCACCGGTAAATATAATTTTTTTTACATAGCAATGCAATATAGCTTTAAATGCTATGATTTAAAAAAAAAAAAAACTGGCCTCCTTCCACCCCTTAATAGCCAGCCATCACACACCTTATTTCCCCGTCGCCCAGGACAGCTCAATGAGTTGTTATAGAGGAGGGGGAAAAGTGTAACTATAGTCACCGGTAGCCACCGGTAAATATAATTATTTCACACAGCAAAGCAATATAGCTTTAAATGCTATGATTTAAAAAAAAAAAAAAAACTGGCCTCCTTCCACCCCTTAATAGCCAGCCATCTCACACCTTATTTCCCCGTCGCCCAGGACAGCTCAATGAGTTGTTATGGAGGAAGGGGAAAAGTGTAATTATAGTCACCGGTAGTCACCGGTAAATATAATTATTTTACATAGCAAAGCAATATAGCTTTAAATGCAATGATTAAAAAAAAAAAAAAAAAAAACTGGCCTCCTTCCACCCCTTAATAGCCAGCCATCTCACACCTTATTTCCCCATCGCCCTGGACAGCTCAATGAGTTGTTATGGAGGAGGGGGAAAAGTGTAACTATAGTCACCGGTAGTCACCGGTAAATATAATTATTTCACACAGCAAAGCAATATAGCTTTAAATGCTATGATTTAAAAAAAAAAAAAAAACTGGCCTCCTTCCACGCCTTAATAGCCAGCCATCTCACACCTTATTTCCCCGTCGCCCAGGACAGCTCAATGAGTTGTTATGGAGGAAGGGGAAAAGTGTAATTATAGTCACCGGTAGTCACCGGTAAATATAATTATTTTACATAGCAAAGCAATATAGCTTTAAATGCAATGATTAAAAAAAAAAAAAAAAAAAAAACTGGCCTCCTTCCACCCCTTAATAGCCAGCCATCTCACACCTTATTTCCCCGTCGCCCTGGACAGCTCAATGAGTTGTTATGGAGGAGGGGGAAAAGTGTAACTATAGTCACCGGTAGTCACCGGTAAATATAATTATTTTACATAGCAAAGCAATATAGCTTTCAATGCTATGATTTAAAAAAACAAACCAAAAAAAAAAAACTGGCCTCCTTCCACCCCTTAATAGCCAGCCATCTCACACCTTATTTCCCCGTCGCCCAGGACAGCTCAATGAGTTGTTATGGAGGAAGGGGAAAATTGTAATTATAGTCACCGGTAGTCACCGGTAAATATAACTAGAATATTTTTTCTCTTATGTACTATATACATAGCGTAACACTATACATATAGTATCATAAGGCTCTTATTGTCAGGGGCATGTAGTGTGCATGGTATTCCCAGGCACACCATAATGCCACACATAACCCTACTGGGCACTTACCTCCCTTGCCTCATCCATCTTTATGGCCATCCTTTTGAACAGGAATATCTTCTGTGTTCTTCTGGGGTCCTGATCCTGGCTTGAGTCCTGACACGCTTATTTCTTGCTTGTCCAGGTCCTGCTTGCCCTTCCGGATCTTCTTATTTTGATGTTCTTCTTGGGGTTTAGGAAGACAGCTTGCTCTGATGATATTAAAGAGCCGGTGGATGGTTTGGGGTTTTCCAGCTGATGTTGGTAAATGAAAACCCCGTGAACAAGGCCTGGTGGTCTGCTGAGAGGGCTGAGTTGTTAGCCTCTGCTGCTTCCAGAATTTGAAGATTGAATGGTCTGGAGCCGCGCTGGATGTTACTTGGCTATAAGAGAAAAAGAAAACACAAGAAGGTGATTACATAAGAACAGTATATAGTAAAGTTCAGGAAAGCTAGAGGCTCTCTACATATGTCAACCAATGATCGGCAGATTTTGTCACTATCTGCTGATCATTTAACATGTATGGGGGCTTACAATCTCACCACTGACAAATCAGCGACCTTCACTGTTATTAGTAATCTGACGAATTTGGAAAAAGTGATTAAAGCTATGTGAAACTATTCATAAATGAGTCTGTATAAAACATCTCCTCTAATACTTACTGGCACAGGAACATGTGGGGGACACATTCTAAGGGCTTCCACCGAGTCCCAGTCAATACGCTGGAAAAACCTATGGGCTCTGATGTTACCATGGACTCCGAGGCGCCTGGCAGGATCTTCCCGGAGGAGCTACAAAAGAAGAAAAAAAAATGTTTATATTTATATAACAGCTTCATAAATAAAATTTAACTAAAATAAATAAATATTATATATATTTATGAAAAAAAAAAGCCTAATATTAGTGTTTTTTTTCTGACATCTTCAATAATACATGACAGGTAATATATACCATCACGTCACCCCTACAAGTGTTTACGTGTTATATTGAACACGTAAACACTTGACCTAACATGAGATTCCACTCCCACCAATGGAGCTGAATATAATAGTAAATTACCGCTAACATCACAATAAATCACACAATAATATAAAAGTAATACAACTTATATCATGTACTGACCTTTTTAATGATGTTCTTCGCCTCCTTGCTGGAAGCGTTGAATAGTCCTCGATGGTATTTGGACCTGCTGGTAATCATGATGTTCAAAATGATGCCAAATGCATACCAGTCTACCCCAGCATTGTACTCCTCCGCAGCCAGCATCTCAGGAGCCATGAAGCCTGGTGTCCCAGCGTATTCGGTGGCTGTCCGGTCTCCATAGATGTTCTCAAGTGCCAGACCGAAGTCGGCAATCTTTATATGGCCCGTCGCAGCCACCAAGATGTTAGAAGGCTTGAGATCTCTGTGAAGAAGACAAATGGATTCTTATCAGTGTCCGCTGTATAATTCTCAGTATTGCTGTGTATAGTTATAGGCATCACTGGTGGTGGAGGATTAGATGTATTTCTAGTTACCGGTGGATGATGCCCTTAGAATGCAGGTGTTGAATTCCACACACAAGTTCTGCGGCGTAGAATCTGGCCGAAAGAAAAGAGGAGAAAATAGTTTTTAGTGAATCAGAAACTCAGAAATATATATTGCCCAAAAGACTAGACAGGCAGGACTTATCAGGATTTTATATTTCTGGTTATTATATACAAGTATTTATATTATTATAATGGTCTAGAAGGGCAGTCGCACATATCGTATTGATTATAAGGCACCTGGACCTGCTCATCCTAAGTATAGGACATCAATGTTAAAGTAGTGGATAACCTCTTTAAGTTCCTTCTTGCCTATAGGGATACACAATTGCTACTATTACAATGTATATTCATATGGTGTTAAAGGATTATCCAGGATCAGAAAAACATGGTGTCTTTCTTTAAAAAATAACGCCACATGACTAATGTGAATGAGGATGAACTGCGATGCCTCACACAACCTGTGGACAGGTGCGGTGCTATTTTTGGAAATAAAAATTAGAGCTGTATTTTTCTAAGTGTTTCCCTAATAACATCCCTGTGAATGGGAGATATGAATTTACGTGAACGTTAGGGCTAACAATCGAATCAATCTAGTCAGTCTCATTTAGAAAATACATAGCTGTATGGCTTAGACTGTGAATACTGTACCGTGCACTGGGGATGTCAAGACACCCCTTCCTCATCAGGAGATGGTGGAATTCGCCACAGGTGACATACTCCATCCCAAGAAGCACAAGCTCCTGTCAGACAAGACGTAGAAATCAGTCGTATGATAAAGTCATTGTAGCAGTCATACATTTACTAACACTCAATAATCAGTGATTTCTTCTGCGATTTCTTCTGTGATTAATCTCTGTTCCACTTACTCGTGGAGATATAGTTGCATAATAATAGCAGTAATGATACTTTCTTCTTTTACTATGTGTTTATTAGTTATTCTAAGTATATACATATAGAAGATATATCTACATATGTAGAATGTGATGTGCTAAATGTACAGCATTACTTTTCACTGTAATGTTGCCTTCTGCATTTCTCACCATTATGAAGTACTCATTAAGAATGACATCCATAGGGGTGGACAAATGACTTCAGATATTGGGAGCCAGTTGAACCACTCCAAGACTTTCCATAGACTTCAATAGAGAAACCCCAAAAGTTAACCGTCAGCATCATATTTCTAGGCACATTGCCTGGTTCCCAGGGTTTGTCCAGTGTTCCCACAGTAGGTGACAGCTACACATACAAGGAGCAGGACATGAAAATGTTTCCAATGCTGAAATGTTAACAAACACCAGATATAAACGTGGACATATCCTGTGCATATAGATGAGTGCACTTTATTCTTTATCCAATATTAATGAACAGGTCACAATTTTACCTTGGTCTGAAAGGCGAATGTGCCATGAAGAAGGAAGGGGCTGCCAGATGCAAGTTGTAACACACGCCGCTCCACCAACGCGCGCTCCTCTCCTTCAGCTAGCAGGTTCCTCTTTGTGATGACTTTTACAGCAAATTGCTGGCGGGTATATCTATCTTCCGCCAGCACCACCTAGAAAAAAATGGTCATTAGTTGATGATCTTCATTAAAGGTGTTGTCTGGCCTTGGGGTACAAGTCTGCAGACACTTTATGTGAGTGTAGACTCATGAGGATTCTCCAGTGATGGGAGCAGATGGTCATTTATCCGGCCTCACTCAATTCCCTTGTATTGAGCGAGCCTGTGTAAGGGGGTGTTGACTGGACCGTCGCATTCATACCCTTGAAGACACCAATCGTGTTGTATTGTAGTGCAGTTTTCAGTATATATGGTGTAATTACATAGTTACAGTATGTCATATTATGTGAATTGTAATATAGAGTGTGATATGGTCATATGTATAATGTATAGTGTACAGCATAGGATTGCGCAAGATAAGACATAGTTTAGGACTTAGGAGTTGACATAGGTAGGATGAGAATAGTGTAAGAAAGTGTTCATGTTTAGGACTAGCTCATAGTGGGAGGGAAAAGTGCCAGTTAAAGGAGACTGCTTCCTGTTTGTAGAGCGTTCGTGAGTGATATAAGATCAAATTCAAGGGCAGTTGGGGCTGATATCAAGAGTGAGTACATATTGTTCTGGGTGATATGAGGCCTTACAAAAATTCACTGCAGACATTCCTGCAATGTCCGGAGATCAGGGCTCGATTCAGGTGCTATGGCAAGCACCTCACCCCTTTACATACAGAGGAAGATGGACGTGCAATTGTGTATGGGAAATGTAACAGATCTCGGGTGTATTGTGGAACACAACTGGGAAATCCTGGGGCTGACAGGATCAGTGAACGTAGGGATAGTCCAGTTAGAACGTAAATAAATGCTGAAAATGTTCTGTACTATGGAAATAAGAAATGGAGAATGTTGTGCCCGATACTGTGTATTACAATCTGATGCAATTGAACTGTCGAGTAAACTTCTGTGTGTTGAAACGAACTGAGTGTTCCCTAATCTATGTGCGGCAGCTCCTTAAGTTGAAGACCTGGAGACAGCTGGGGCCTGTGGCCTACAAGTGAGTGTAACGCACCCTACACGCAACAGCACATTTGAACTGGCACACAATTTTTCTGTAAAGTGCCAGGGCGACATGGACAGCTGCACATGTCTCGTCGGCACATGACCACATGTATGCAAATTGCATACCTGCAGTTATGCTCCTGCCCATTCCTGGCACCGGCACTGGAGAACCTCAACAGCACACACACTGCACACTGTGAGGACTCACAAGTCTGTAGTCACATAGTTACTGCAGACTTGTACCCTAAGGCCGAACAACTCATTGAAATAAGTGTGGAGGGGAGCAGGAAAGTGACACCATTGCTATTTCTTTAATAATTATTTTATATTTCTACAGTTTCTTACTAGCTTACATACAGGAGATCTAATAGCTATAAACATGGGCACTAGGAAATAACCCCACTAGAATTACCCATTAAAGCTAGGAGGTTAAAGGATTACTTCAGTCTTAGCCATGCATGATTGAGACAGGAATAACTACAACTCCAGAGCTGGTCGGCATTATTCCTGTGTCAGCCATGAAAAGCTGAGATGAGAATCAATATAAACAGACTGTGTTGGGGTGCAGAGCTCAGCTGTACATAGATGCTGGCATCAAAGACCATGCTGCAAATGTATGCCTATCTATACTAGGGTTATTTTGTGCAGCATATATACTTTATCACATTTGGCGTCTATTACACTTTATATGTGTGTAGGAATTATTTCCACCCAACATACCTTTTTCTAATAGCCTATTATGTATACATTACTTAATATTGCTGCATATTCTTTTGTTATGCACCATGGGGTTTGCCTGTGTTTTTAGCCTTATCTGATTTTCTCTTTTTTCATCAGATTTTATCATGTGTCTAAATTGTACTAATAAAATATATACCTTTTATGCTACCTTGGCTATTGCTCATAGTTTTTTGTATAGGTTATTTCAAGATCGATAAAGATTTAAGCAAAACAAAAGATCATTTTACCCTATGAAAGACCACTTTGCTTGTTTGTCGGGCGAACGTCAGCCTGTTTCCACTGGTTTCCGATAACTGCGCAGTGTGAATGCACCTTAATCTGCAGCACAGACCTGAGACTACATTTGCAGACACTTTGTCCTGATCCTAAACTCCTTTTCACTCCACAGCACCTCTGGTGTCAGGTTTTATGTTGCAGTGATGCCAGGAGTTAGGCTATGTGCCCACGATGCAGAAATGAAGCAGAAAATTTCTGCAGCATTTCTGCATCTCCCTGGCAGAAAAAACGCATGCAGATTGTACATGCAGATTGTGCATGCTTTTTTCCTGCAGAATACATGCGGATCCACATGCGGATTCACATGCGTTTCCGCATGCAGATTGACAAGCGCTTTCCAGGCGATAGCATCACTTGGAAAGTGCTTGACAACTAGGTCACACTGTATAAATCCATGCAAACAGCATGGATTTATACAGTGTGAAACGTAAAAATAAAATAAAATAAAGCTATACTCACCCCCGATGCCCCGGCGTGGCTGCAGCGCTCCTTCCTGTCTAGTTCCCGGCTGCCGGCATATCGTGAGACAGAGCGGTGAAGGGCCTGCGGTCACATGACTGTGACGTCACCGAAGGTCCTTCAGCGATGCCGGCATGCAGAGAAGCCTTCGGAAAGGTGAGTATTAACTTTATTTATTATTTTATTCTTTTTTTTACAGGAACAATGGTACCCAGGTCTGGATGAGAGTCTTCTCTCCTCCAGAACTGGGTACCATCCGTACATAGAGACGCATAGAATTCACTTGTAGAAATGTACAGACGCGCATTCTATGCGTCTCAATGCAAGTCAATAGCGGGGCTTCCGCTGCGCTTCCGCAAAATTAAATGACATGCTGCGGATTTTTGTACGCAGCATAAACGCTGCGGAAAAATGCGCAGCATGTGCATAGAACATGCGGAATCCCCTTGGGGACCATGGGGTGCGGATTACCTAGTGTTTCACAAGCGTTTCCGCTGCGGAAATTCCGCATCATAAACGCTTGAAAAACGCTACGTGGGCACCCAGCCTTATAAGAATTGCAGAAAACACGAGAGGTGAATATATTGTGAAGAGTATGCTTTGGGATATTTGCTGGCTTCTCTGGTAATCAAGGAGCTCTCTCCTTTTCCCAGGAATGTCCTAAAAAATCAGAGAGTTGTCTGTAATAGTATTAGGAGGCTTGTCCTCAATTCCATTTTTGTCCTAACTTCAGGGAGTAGTATGATTAAAAAAATAAAACGATACTACCCTGATAAATCCTTTGCTATTCCAGAGCCTGGCACAGTAGTCCAAACCTGCACTTGTTTACCTTGCTGCAGACAATCACTGGTCTCATTGAGGATGTCTCTATTTATTGGACAAAACCATTGAGACGAGTCATTGGTTAGCAATCAGGAGAATGTATGAGACGTCACCACTGCTGACACGGAATTTTTTGAATTATTACTTTTTAACTGTGGACAATATCTTTAATAAATGTCATTCTCAGTACACACACATATATTTACTCATACTTATGTAGCTACGTACATGCAGATGTACAATGTAGTGCCTTGAAAAAGTATTCACATCCTGTGAACTTTTCCACATTTTTTCAAGTTACATGCAAAAACTTAAATGTATTTTATTGGAATTTTATGTGATATACCAACACAGAGTACAAGTATTTGTGAAGTGTAAAGGAAATGATACATGTTTTTCTGAATATTTTAAAAATGTAAATCTGAAAATCGTGACGTGCATTTGTATTCAGCCCCTCTGAGTCAACACTTTGTAGGACCACCTTTTGCTGCAATTACTGCTGCAAGGTATTTTTCTACCAGCTTTGCACTATAGGTTGAAATTTTTGCCCACTTTTCTTTGCAAACTAGCTGTGAGATTGGATAGAGAGCGTTTGTGAACAACAATTTTTAAGCCTTGCCACAAATTCTCAATGAGATTTATGTCTGGACTTTAACTGGGCTATATAAACACACGAGTATGTTTTTATTTAAACCATCTTATTGTAGCTCTGGAAGTATGTTTAGAGTCGTTGTCCTGCGGGAAGGTGAACCTTCATCTCTGTTTCAAGTTTTTCCAGCCTCTAACAGGTTTTTCCTACAAGATTGTCTTGTATTTAGCTCCATGCATCTTCTAATCAACTCTGACGAGCGTCCCTGTTAAAGAAAAGCATCCCCACAGCATGATGATTCCACCACCATGTTTGACGGTGGGGATGGTGTTTTCAGGGTGATCTGCAGTGTTAGTTTTCCTCCACACTTAGTGTTTTTCATTTAGCAAAAAATTTAAATTATTGGTCTCATCTGACCAGAGCACATTCTTCCACATTCTATGTGGGTGACACAGCTAGCATGGATAAAGGTGGATGAAAGTGCTCTGGTCACATATTTGCATGTAGAGTTTCTACGGCAGCTGTCACTTCTGCATGATGTTGTCTATACAGGTGTCTGGCCCACACTTGCACAGCCAACAGGATCGTGCACCTGTATTGAAAAATAGATGTTGTTATCTGCTGGCCATCCAAGATTCCAAGGTGCAGGCATGTGGGGAAAACAGCAGCACCTGCAACTTCCTAGTGCAGAAGTTAGAGGCACCAGAAAAATACTTTAACCCACTGTAGACTATCAGAAAACACTATTACACATATATAGGTAGCAACACATTTGGAAACCGCCCTGCATCTGCCTTTGTCAGAAACACCTGAATTTGGGGATCTAAGATGGTTATTAACAGTGTTATTCTCTACTTCATTCATGATCTTATATTGTATAGCAAACAATATACAATCTGGGCTCGTAATGTTATAGGTTCTTACCTTTCCAAAACTCCCCCGGCCAAGCACTTGATGAAAATCTAGTCTCTTGATGTTGTCAGAGATTGTGCTGCCGGGGAGAGATGGCCGCACACCACTGTCTCCTAAAATGGCAAACAGAAATAAGACGAGAAATTAGAAAAAGAATTTACTGTCCATGTATAAAGTGTTGGTTATTTTGTAACCTTAGCAGAGAATTCAGTTTTGGTCAGCATTGGAGTATTCATCTTTGTAAACATATTGCTTTATGCTGTTAATTGAAAAACAGACTATAATTTACTATTCAGTTTAGCACAAAGGGTTAATTATGTTATTACAAAATGGAGAATCAGTATCATTTATGTGCGGAATAATACTGGTAGCACAGTGATTGTCCTATATTAAGTGTACTGCCTTAGAAAACAATTACAGCTCAACGCTAATATTGTCCTGCAACAGTGTTAAAGGGCCCCTTCCCCTGGGACTGAGAAGTGGGTATACGTTTCGCATGTATAGGCACTCTACCTGAAGCCCTCCATTAGCTCCCCGATGCCTCCTCTGCTGGGATAGGCGTTCCTTTCCTCCTGCTTCCAAGATGACGGTCATAGCAGCATGGAGTACACTGGTAAATCTAAACCTCACCTCTCCTGCCTTTCCTTTCCCATCCCACAGCACAGAAAAGACAGGGAAGATGTGGTTTAGACTTACCAAACTGGTGGCCATCTTGGAGGTAGTAGGAACAGAACACAGATCTAAGCAATGGAGGTAGCGGGAGGCAAAAGAAGGGCGTCAGGAAGGATGACTGTATATTTACAAAGTGTAGTAACTTTTCAGTCTCAGGGTATAAGGTTGCTTTAATATACATTTTTTCCTATACTCAGTCACTAAGTTGCAAAGAGGGGAATTTATTAAATATACATAAAAAAACAAATACATTTTAATCAGATTGATTCTTCCTTGTTCCTCCATATTTTTGCCATTCTGCTAAAACGACTCAACACCGGTATGACATTCACTTCTATATAGTCCACCATCTTATGTGATATATTTAATGCCAAATATTTCAAACTGTTGCCCTCTTGGATAATAAGTATATCACCATCTGTAATTTGGAAATTCTTGTCCAATAATGATATCTGACTTATTCCAATTAATCTTCAATCCAGAAAAAATACCAAATCCATTCACCAATGTAATATCTGTCCTTAGATCTTCCTTTACATTTATTAAAATAATAACAAATCACCTGTGTACATCGCTAATATTTCCTCCTGAGTCCAAAACTGAGAACCCCTTATTCCTTTACAACCTTAGGCTGTGTGCCCACAATGCGTTTTTAATGCGTTTCCGCAGCGTTTTTATAGCTGCTGAAACGCATTAAAAACGCATGGTAGAAGGGCAGCAATGTTCCCCAATGATAATCCGCATGTGCTGTGCACATGCTGCGAAAATTTCCGCTGCGGAAAAAAACGCAGCGCTACCAATTATTTTGCAGAAGTGCTGCGTCTTCGCCGCCATTGACTTGCTTTAGATCACATGGATTACGCATCACTGTATATGTAGATGCGTAATCCACGCGTTCCAATGTGCAGATGGTACCCGGGTGTAGATGAGAGGAGAGTCTCCTCCACACCCAGGTACCATTAAAAAATCTGTAAAAAAAGAATAGAATAAAAAATAACTGTCTACTTACCTTCTGTCGGCCCGCGCTGCGCTCCTACTTGCTTCCCGGCACTTTGCAATGAATTGAAGGACCTGCGCTGACGTCAGAGTCATGTGACGGGTCACGCGATGCTGACGTCGGCAGGTCTTTCAATTCACTGTTGCCGGCAAGGGAGAACGGAGTGTAAAGCAGGACACCGGGGGCCATCGGAGGGTAAGTATACATTTTTTTTTTTATTTTTACCACTCTCTCGGGTCACACTATATAAATCCATGCAATTTGCATGAATTTATATAGTGTGACCTAGTTGTCACAAGCACTTTCCAAGTGATGCTAATCGCTTGGAAAGCGCTTGTCAATCCGCATGCGGAAATGTCAGTGAATAAAGCTCCATTTCCGCATGTCCCTGGCAGGAAAACGCATGTACAATCCGCATGTACAATCCGCATGTACAATCCGC
This sequence comes from Phyllobates terribilis, assembly GCF_046119375.1. Taxonomy (NCBI): domain Eukaryota; kingdom Metazoa; phylum Chordata; class Amphibia; order Anura; family Dendrobatidae; genus Phyllobates; species Phyllobates terribilis. The sequence continues at coordinate 2,596,658 of NW_027362809.1, read as the reverse complement.
ATGTACAATCCACATGTACAATCCGCATGCGTTTTTTTCTGCCAGGGAGATGCAGAAACGCTCAGGAAAAAATCCTGAGCATTTCTGCATCGTGGGCACATAGCCTTATATATGGTCAATAAGTAGGGCAAAGAGCAGCTTGGATTAGGAAATCCATGTCTTGTGCCCATAAAAAGGACAAAAAGCTGGGACATAACCCCATGCACCTACTACTTTAGGAGGGCACCATCTAATAACTGGGATCTACCTGCCACATGTCATACAACATCATACGAATTTCAAAAAGAAAAGAAGACATGCACCTAAGCGGTGATCACCTGAAGAAATAATCACGGAATATTTGAATATAAATTACATCAATTTATTACAGTATCTCCTGACACATATATAAGAATACGCACAAAAAAAATTATTTTAAAACACCATTAAAAATAGTGGAGGAATCCACTGCTTGAGGAACCCACTACTTTAGAGACCTTCCCATATTATAATGACAGAAAATACAATAAAGTGCAGTCAAATAGATGAACTCTAACAGGCTGTATAGAATATCTATGATGGTCAATATTGCACAAGCCCAAAGTATTCTATATAAATAGAGAATACACAAAAAACAATATGTATATAAAGTGCAACAACAGGTATCTGTGTGAAAATCAATATGGTGTCCCTGTATACAGGGTAATAGGTCTATAGAACAGTATAATTGTAAACTGGCGATTGCCAATAGACCCTTTCACCTCACACTGGAGATGACTACTCCATAACCACTCCATCACATACACTCAATTGTGGCCACCCGTGCTGCCCCAGCAAAAAATAATAGTAGAGCCAATTAAACAATATGATCATAGAAAGCAAATACTCAATCAAATCAGCCTGTAAATGGGAAGGTGCAAATGGGACCTCAGTGCCCAGTGCGTGTCGCCACACACGGTGGCTTCATCAGGGGCATTTAAAGTACATATCCTCGTGTCCCGGTATATATGTAGCCTAGAATCAAAATAATTACAGAGAAAATGTTTAATTTACCTGGAGAGTGCAGTTTATGAAGTCCGAATAAACCCACCTTGGACATTTTTAAAGAAACTGACTCCTGTGACTATCTTAAAAGTGGCTGAGTGAGTACCAACCCAGTTACAATTAGTGGAGAATGTGGGCAAGATTCCAGGAAAACGTGTACCTGCCACAGAGATCGATGGATGTCCTGGGTAAAGGCCGCCAGCCAGCCAGAGATGTCCGGCACCATGAAAGAGCCACTCAAACACCTGCTGCAAAGCCAACAACAGCAGCACCGGCAGCACTTGCAGAGCCAGCAGAGCCTGCAACAGCAGCACCGGGAGCAGCAACAGATGCAGCAAGAGACTAATAAACTTCTGATGCAGCAGATTCAGCAGCAACAACGGCAGATGGAACTTCTAGCGGGGAAAGTTCGCAGCAGAGAGGCCGTCCCTCCCTCAACTCCAGGTAATGATTCACACGTCAGGAAGACGGTAAGAAGAGCATTGCAAAAGATTACTCCGGGTGATGACGTCGAGGTCCTAACGTTCTTTGGGAGGGTGGCGGAGCGGGAGAGATTGCCTCCAGAGCAGTGGGCGGAGGTGCTGGTGCCATATTTAATGGGCCAGCCTCAGAAAGCCCATTATGACTTGTTTGGCCCTGCAGGACGCAAAGGAGTGCGCCAAATTAAAAACAGAAATTTTGGCGCGCTTGGGAGTGACTCTGACTGTTAGGGTGCAACGGGTGCACCACTGGGCCTATTGCAGTGACAAACCTCCCAGGTCCCAAATGTTCGACCTCCTACACTTGGTTCAAAGTGGTTGTAACCTCAATCTTCCTCCCCAGTACAGATGGTGGAAAAGGTCATCATGGACAGGTTCATCCACTCCCTTCCAAAGTCGGTGCAAGCCTGGGTTGCCCAGGGAGATCCCCGTAAAAGCTGCTGAGTGAGTATCAACCCCCTTAAAGGAGTTTATACAAAATTTCTCCATTGCCAAAAACCATATCAATAGGGAATCAGGATTGCTAAGTCTTAGAGTAACATGAATCCTGATAATCCTTGGGATTAATAAGCCTCTTCCCCAAAAAATTCTTCCAGAGGATTGGAAAAGATGTTGTATCACTAGACTTTGACGCACGTCTACATGATTTTCTATTACAGGTAAAGTCAATTACAGTATTAAAATCTCCTACAATCAAAATCGGATATTGCAAGTTTTCACTTTCTTCATAGTGAAGCTCAGATTTATATGGGAGAGGAATACAGGTGTTTGCAATTTCTAACCTTATGTTGTTAATTTTACATTTCAACAGTTTATATATATAATAATAATCTTTATTTTTATATAGCGCTAACATATTCCGCAGCGCTTTACATACATTATTGTCGCTGTCCCCATTGGGGCTCACAATCTAGATTCCCTATCAGTATGTCTTTGGAGTGTGGGAGGAAACCGGAGAACCCGGAGGAAACCCACGCAAACACGGGGAGAACATACAAACTCCTTGCAGATGTTGTCCTTGGTGGGATATGAACCCAGGACCCCAGCGCTGCAAGGCTTCAGTGCTAAACACTGAGCCACCGTGCCGCCCATATATATATATATATATATATATATATATATATATTTATATATATATATATCTTACTTCTACCCTGTGTAATACATATGTAGCACCCTGAGGATTCGGCTGCTACAGGGGTATTGCACCTCAACCCAGAGGTGTGATATTCCACTCCCGGGTAAGGATGGAGTGTGGAACTGAGCTCAGAAAGCTGCATGCACTACACACATCCCATTTCCGAGGAACAGACCAACGGTACTCCCACTTAGAAATGTGCAGGTACGACCGAGTCTGTTCCTGGCTGGAGTGGGAGGGGGGTGGTACATCCCAGTAGTGTAGGGGCAGATAGGGGGAGCAGCCTGGGTAAAGATAGGAGCTCATTGGGTGCTGGTCACCTGAGCTCACACATAGAGGGAGTATTTAAGGTGGGCACCATCTAAGATCATGGTGAGTCAGCCAGTCTTTGCAGAGAAGTCAGAGGAAGAGAGCAGAGGAGCAGAGCAGCCCCAGAGCAAGAGTGAGAGAGGAGAACGAAAGACCCAGAGGGGGAGAAAGAAGGAACTCTGAGAGCCCAAATATAATCACAGGGTGAAGAGTTGGCAACAGGGTACCGGATCCCAAACTGGTGGGGGCTACAGCATACCTCACCCAGAGACCGGAGGCCGTGGGCAGAATCTGCCACGGCCACCCACCATATCCACCCAGAAGGCAGACTACGCATAGGGTCAGGGAACCCAGAGGCAAGGGTTCGCCAACAAGAGGCCCGAGGGAGCCGGACATAGGTGGATCCCTGGTGGGGAAGGCCAGAGACGAGGACAGGACAGAAAGGGAGCTCAGAACCACGCTCCAGAACTACTTGGGGGTTGGCCGAGTCCAGGACCTGGTGGACGCAGCACGGCTCGGGTGGTCACTCAAGGCCGGAGTGACCGGAACATCTGCAGTAAGTAAAGAACCTTGAACTGCACAACCCGACTCTGACTCTCATTACCATCATCCCTGCACTTCCACAACCACCATCCTCTGCACCTGACCCCCTGAGGCCATACCCCTCCCGTTGGGGGTTATACTATCTAAAGCTGCACCAACACCATCAGCCTCAGCGGACCCTGCTGCAGCGGCGGCCGTAGTGACCGCAATTCAACGGGTGGCGTAGTCGACATAAAGAACTTTAGTAACATCAGTAAGGACTGCCACACACTGAGCTTGACACCCTGGGCACGGACCGGGTCACAGCCACTCGGAGACTACAACCCCCATCTGATCCGGCTCCGGGTATTCCCCTAAAGAATATGGCCCAGGGGGCGCGTCAACTTTGGCGTAGTCGGCAGGATCACGTGCCCGCAACACCCGGGTACTGCGTGCCTGAAGAAAAGAACAAGTTTACCTCAAAAAGAAGTCTCCTGCCGGTTCCGGAGGGTCCCCGCCATCGGACCCCATCACAGGTCGTTTCCCGCCGGTTGTCCGCCATTAACAGCTTTTTCCCGCCATCTGCAGAGTTTCCCGCCACTGGGAGACGATTCCCGCCATTTCCAAAGGTTTCCCGCCTTGGAAGAGCGGACGCCATTATGGGCGTGCCAGAGGATGGCAAGAGGCCGCCTCCCATCGTGGGCCAGGACCGAAAATAGCGCCAAAAGTGGAAACCGCCCCCACCAACAGAGACTGTGATGCTAGAGGTGTCTGTCAGCGTGAAAGAACTGCCCCTGGAGCTGACAATCACCAAGTGGCCCCGGGACCGCCCTCGAAGTGGGAGGACTGAGAAGAAGAGCGCAAAGATGGGTGTCGCCTGGAGCAGTCTGGAGAGAGCGCACCCGGAGACAAGAAGCCTGGAGCAGAGTCCAGAAAGAGCCTACCCGGAGATGGAGGGAGAGCCAGGCAGCACCGACCCAGTGGTCAGGAGCCTGATGCGGGCCGCCACTCCAGGCAGCACCGACCCAGTGGTCAGGAGCCTGTTGCCGGTCGCCACTCCAGAAGGCCTGCTGGAGACAACGGAAGGAGAGCAGAGCAGCACCGACCCGTTGGTCAGGAGCCTGCTAGAAGCAACGACCCCACTAGGCTTAGTGGAGGTCTTGGCACAGCTCCCCCGAGATCGGGAGTGTGCACAGACTGCGCTGGAGGGCCTCGCACGGAGGATGGCCCGGGTGCAGCGAGAGACGTTGGCGGAGTGGAGCCGTGAGATGGCCCAGCAGACAAGAACCCGTCAGCGGAGCACGCCACCCGAGACGAGGAGACAGACCGCCTCTGAGGATGGCGCAGGAGGACTGAAGGCCGGAGACGGCGCCGAGAAGGGAGCCGAACGAAAGGAGGCAGGTAAAGGGGACGTCTCTACCCCAAACCGGGAAACCGCGTACCTGCCCCAGCTCCCCGTCGCAGAGCCCGAAGTACCCCCTGCCGTGCCTGTAACCGCAACGTCACCGCCACAGACTAGACCTCAACCGGAAGCCGCAGCCGCGACCCCTGTGACGTCACACGCCTCGACCCCGAGCGTGACCAAGCAGGAAGTACCACCAGCCTGGTCGCAAGGCCTAGTACCCCCGGGCGCCGCAATACCAACAGCGCCCCCTACCTCCGCGGAGCCACCGGCCTGGTCGCAGGGCCAAGTAGCCCAGGGCGCCGCCGTCCTTACGGTGCCCTTCACTTTCCAGGTGCCCCAGGCCTGGCCGCAAGGCCTGGGCAACCCGGGCGCCACCACCACCGCGCCCATAAAACCAAGAGTGCCGCATCTGGGAGAAGATCTGTTCGCCCAACATACGTGCCCGGATGGGCAGCCCTTTATATGGCCACCGGAGTTTCACCATCCCCGACTCCGGAAAGAGAGACCCCTAGACGAACCCCTGATCCCGGCTCCAAAGCCCGTAAAGAGGACCTCACCCCCGCTAGAGGAAGCACAGTTTGAGTGGGACCCCACCGGAGAAGATCTCATGGGGTTCACTCAGGAGACCCGGGCAGCTGCAGCGGAGCGTGCAGAGTCCTGCCGGCAACAGCTCGAGGTCTTTGAGAGGGAGCGGAGAGAGAGGCGGGTCCGGGAACAACAAGCCCAAATAAAGAGCGCGGAGCAGAAGAGCCGGGCCAGGAGGAGTCCCCGTGCAGCTCATGGTCCCCCTTCCACCGGGACTGTGATCAAGTTTAATATGCAGCACGGGTGGGGCTTCATCCGAGATCACCGCACCCCAGGCGACGTCTTCGTGACAAGAAGAGACGTTGAGTCCCACCTACCGGAGGGACACAGAGGTCGTGACCTGTATGTAGGGGACGAGGTCACCTTCACCCGGCACAAGTGTGCCAAAGGACCCTACGCCCTCAATGTGCATCGCCTGACGGAGGAGGAGCTGCGGTGTGAAGAGGAGCAAGAGGACCCGGACGGGTCTGAAGCTAAAGTTAATCACAAAGAAAGAGCAGGAGGACGTCGTTGTTGAGTACAGCAGAGTAGAAGCTGTATATAGTTGCCCGTCGGGGCACAGTGAACTGTTGCTATTATAGTCCCCGTTGGGACAAGTGTGAACTGTTACCCGTATTTCCCTTAATCCCACTGACCGAGGACTGAGAGCGGTCATTCCTTTCCTAATACCTGGCCGAGGACTGAGAGCGGCCATATCCCCTTGTATATAGTTGCGCTTCCTAAAGCGCCCCCTACCGGTTTTATAGGAAAACCATTTTTCTAGAGAAACTGTTGCACTTTTCCCGGGCACACGTTGCACAGTGTCCGGAGGAGGAGCTAGAAGCAAGAGAAGTCTACGAGAATGTTATTTATGAAAAAAAAAGTTTTATTGCTGATATATATGTTTTATATGTTTTTATTATGTTGTTTATGCAAAAATTGTATGTTTTGGATGTTTTTATCTTACAGCCCGAGGACGTGCTGTGATTTACCAGGGGGGAATGTAGCACCCTGAGGATTCGGCTGCTACAGGGGTATTGCACCTCAACCCAGAGGTGTGATATTCCACTCCCGGGTAAGGATGGAGTGTGGAACTGAGCTCAGAAAGCTGCATGCACTACACACATCCCATTTCCGAGGAACAGACCAACGGTACTCCCACTTAGAAATGTGCAGGTACGACCGAGTCTGTTCCTGGCTGGAGTGGGAGGGGGGTGGTACATCCCAGTAGTGTAGGGGCAGATAGGGGGAGCAGCCTGGGTAAAGATAGGAGCTCATTGGGTGCTGGTCACCTGAGCTCACACATAGAGGGAGTATTTAAGGTGGGCACCATCTAAGGTCAGGGTGAGTCAGCCAGTCTTTGCAGAGAAGTCAGAGGAAGAGAGCAGAGGAGCAGAGCAGCCCCAGAGCAAGAGTGAGAGAGGAGAACGAAAGACCCAGAGGGGGAGAAAGAAGGAACTCTGAGAGCCCAAATATAATCACAGGGTGAAGAGTTGGCAACAGGGTATCGGATCCCAAACTGGTGGGGGCTACAGCATACCTCAGCCAGAGACCGGAGGCCGTGGGCAGAATCTGCCACGGCCACCCACCATATCCACCCAGAAGGCAGACTACGCATAGGGTCAGGGAACCCAGAGGCAAGGGTTCGCCAACAAGAGGCCCGAGGGAGCCGGACATAGGTGGATCCCTGGTGGGGAAGGCCAGAGACGAGGACAGGACAGAAAGGGAGCTCAGAACCACGCTCCAGAACTACTTGGGGGTTGGCCGAGTCCAGGACCTGGTGGACGCAGCACGGCTCGGGTGGTCACTCAAGGCCGGAGTGACCGGAACATCTGCAGTAAGTAAAGAACCTTGAACTGCACAACCCGACTCTGACTCTCATTACCATCATCCCTGCACTTCCACAACCACCATCCTCTGCACCTGACCCCCTGAGGCCATACCCCTCCCGTTGGGGGTTATACTATCTAAAGCTGCACCAACACCATCAGCCTCAGCGGACCCTGCTGCAGCGGCGGCCGTAGTGACCGCAATTCAACGGGTGGCGTAGTCGACATAAAGAACTTTAGTAACATCAGTAAGGACTGCCACACACTGAGCTTGACACCCTGGGCACGGACCGGGTCACAGCCACTCGGAGACTACAACCCCCATCTGATCCGGCTCCGGGTATTCCCCTAAAGAATATGGCCCAGGGGGCGCGTCACATACTTATATTTACACCCTTTTGAACAAGGATAAAGACCCTCGTGAGTAGATATTATGTACAGCATGATATACATGTACTTGACAACCCACTTTTAGCTACTTTCTTGAATCACTATCTGAATGTGTCTTTTGAAGACATATCAGAGACATCAGATCTCTTCTCATCCAAGCAAAGAAATACCATTTCAACTTATCTTAAACCCTTCTAACATTAAATTAGATAACTTTCACCATATTAAAATAATAATTAAGTTAAAATATCCCTCCTCTTCTGATACCTCCCCCACTCCACCTTCCACTTCACCCCTTCAAACCATCTCCCACTCTTAGCTCCCCAACTACACGTTAGGCCGGGTCACACAAGTGTTGATTCTCTCATGTGAGAGAATTGGATCATTTATGCTAATGACACTAGGCTCAAGCTCTGACCAGAGTTTGAGCCGAGTGTCAGTTTACTGGGATCCGTTTCTCTTGTTTGAGACAATCATATTACAGGTGCGGAGAAGATGGAGAACTTCGTTTCTCCAACTTTTCCATCGTCTGTGTCTGCATAAATCAAACTGCACTGGGATGAAATCCAAGTCTGGGCCAAGGTTTTACACGCACCCATAGACTTGTATGGGTGCATGTGATCCGATTTGCTGAGCCACTCTCAGCGTGCTGCAATTGTTTTCCCATGCCGAATCGTCATGAGCAAAAACATTTCAGATCTGCACTGCCCCATAGTATAATATTGGGCTGAGTGCTGTCTGATAAAACATCAGAGAGCACTCTACTATGTCATACAGCAGTGTGAACGAGTTCTTAGAGAACTCCTCAACCAGACATCCACCCACCCTCCAACTAACCTGCCTTAAATAAATGAATCTTCCATAATCAATTGTAAGGGAGAATATCTCTCTATTTACATCTCAAAAACCCTTAGATTAGCCACTGACACAGAATTTAAGAAAACAAATAGTAAGATATTGTATGGTAATTCAATAGTGTATTAAATAATGTTTAAGTGCATTTATAAAATGACCCTAAAAATTCTTTATTAGATGTAGATATTTGAGTCTTAAAAGAAGTAGTAATAAGATCTTATTAATACGTATTTTGTCTCAAACTCTGTTTGCAGTTATGAGGAAATGGAAGGTAAAAGAACAACCTGAATTAAATTAATTGATAAGCGAAAAAAGAGAAAGTGGTCTACGATAATAAAAATCAGACAACTGTTTATGAGCATATCTGGGAAGAATGGACAGGTGTAGAGCAATGCTAGTTATGGGGTGAAGGGTTTTCCTTGTATCCTCCCCTTCAGTTTGGGGGTGCAGGTGGGGTTTGTTTTGATTCAAGGGAGGAGGGATGATGGAATAATATGGAAGGGTTAATATTTGTTCCATTTTGTTTTTCTTAAACAGATGATTGAAGCGTATGGATATTTATTGTATATGAGAGAATATAAATAAATGTTATATGTGAAGTACTATAACTGCATTAAAATAAATGAGATTATTGCAACATATTACTATTTAATAAACTATTTGTAATCTTTAAGAAAAAAAAATAGCAAGGAGGGGAATTTTATATGCATTTGTTGGAAATGTGTTTTTTGAGTATAAATGGTGCAAGATAAAAGATCTTCACCCTGAGGTTTCTGCCCCCATAATCAGTGCAGGAGAGCAAATGCTATGCAAAACCATGAATCTGCAACAACAGTAGTGGATTTTCTGTTTCCCATTTTGCTACAATGAATAATAATGGTACATACCCTCAAAATGGTACTTACCACACTAAAGAAATAGAGGCTACATACACATGCATCTCACTAAATTAGAATATTATCAAAAAGTTTATTTATTTCAGTTATTCAATACAAAAAGTGAAACTCACATATTATATAGAGTCATTACAAGCAGAGTGATCTATTTCAAGTGTTTATTTCTGTTAATGTAGACAAGCGTCATTATCTCAGTAAATTAGAATACTTTATAACAACAGCTTGAAAAATGTTTTTAAAATCTGAAATGTTGGCCTACTGAAATGTATGTTCAGTAAATGCACTCAATACTTGGTCGGGCTCCTCGTGCATCAATTACTGCATCAATGCGGCAATGTGGCATGGAGGCGATCAGCCTGTGGCACTGCTGAGGTGTTATGAAAGCCCAGGTTGCTTTGATAGCAGCCTTCAGCTCGTCTGCATTGTTGGGTCTGGTGTCTCTCATCTTCCTCTTGACAATACCCCATAGATTCTCTATGGGGTTAAGGTCAGGCGAGTTTACTGGCCAATCAAGCACAGTGATACTGTTGTGTGTAAACCAGGTATTGGTACTTTTGGCAGTGTGGACAGGGGCCAAGTCCTGCTGGAGAATGAAATTTCCATCTCCAAAAAGCTTGTTAGCAGAGGGAAGCATGAAGTGCTCTAAAATTTCCTGGTAGACGGCTGCGCTGACTTTGGCCTGGAAAAAACACAATGGACCTACACCAGCAGATGACATGACTCCCCAAACCATCACTGATTGTGGAAACTTCACACTAGACCTCAAGCAGCTTGGATTGTGGCCTCTCCACTCTTCCTCCAGACTCTGGGACCTTGATTTCCAAATGAAAATTGGAACTCTGTGACCTTGTGGGGTGTGTCAATGACTGCCTTCTGGACATCTGTCAAGTCAGAAGTCTTCCCCATGATTGTGGAGCCTACTGAAACAGACTAAGGGACTTTTTAAATGCTTAGGAAGCCTTTGGAGGTGTTTTTTGTTAATTATTCTAATTTACTGAGACAATGACTTTTGTGTTTTCATTGGCTGTAAGCCATAATCGTCAACATTAACAGAAATAAACACTTGAAATAGAAAGGGTGCTTCTACTCAATACTGAGCCAAGGGTCTGAATTCTTATGACCATGTGATATTTCAGGGGTTTTTTTTTAATAAATTTGCAAAAATTTCTACATTTCTGTTTTTTTTCAGTCAAGATGGGATGCAGAGTGTACGTTAATGAGAAAAAAAATGAACTTTTTAGAATTTACCAAATGGCTGCAATGAAACAAAGAGTGAAAAATTTAAAGGGGTCTGAATACTTTCTGTACCCACTGTATGCCCACATACTGTCCCTCTCCAAAATGAATGAAGGACCCCCCACCACAATTGTGCCCCCTTTGACAATTGTCACCCTCATTATGTGCCCTCACTGTAACATTAGCCCCTTCCTTCCTCATCCACAATGATATAATTAATTTAATCTTTGGCTCCTTGACTTACTATTGGCTGTGCCATCTCTTCTCCTCTGAGGTGTTTGGGTGCCGACAATAGTGTGATGACGTCAGCAGCGTGCCGAGCAGCAGCATGTCGAGGCTGGGACTGACGAGCGCTGTTTTACCCTAGTCCCGATGACAGTGTTCAAATATGTTTGCGTCTGAAACATTTGAATATAAGAAGATGGGAGCTCCATATCCTGGACGGCTCCATGGGCTGCAGCAAAACTTTGGTGGGCTGCATGCGGTACATGAGCTGTTTGTTGTGCAGGTCTGTTCTAAAACAACACTACATTGTATAACACCTGCACCAGATTGTGCAGTTACCTCAGCCCCGAGCCTACCGGCAGTCACAGTCGGACTCCCTATAGAGAAGGTAGAGAGGATTTATTACCATCTCTGGCTTTTCAATTACTGTGATAGATGTTAGAAATGCATTGGGGAAATATTGGCCCATTTTGAAGCAAGACCTAGTCCTTTCCAAATGTACTACACCAGTCCCTTCCACCACCTATAGAAGGGCGATGAACCTGAGGGACTTGCTAGTACATAGTTACCATAAAGATCCGGGACCAGAGAAAGCCTTCAGCTCAAAAGGCCCCAGATGGGGCTTCTATCCATGCAAGAACTGTGCGGCCTGTGTAAATCTGGTGCGGTGTACATCCTTCCCATCAAGTGATGGTCATAAGGAGTTTCAAATCACACAGCATACATCTTGCAATACAGAAGGCGTAATCAACCACGCCTTGTGTCCATGTGGCCTCATCTATGTGGGTCTTACTTTTCGCCAACTGAGAGTGCGTGTGAGGGAGCACGTGCAAGATATTAAGAATGCATCAGAATCTCTTGCCGATACTGTATTGAAGCCTATCCCAAGGCATTTCAAGTTAAAACATGGGTGTGATGCTAGCCTCCTCCAAATTCGGGGTATTGACAGGATATTAATTGACTAGGGGGGGGGGATTGGAGAAAGACCGTTGGTGGATTATGAAAATTGATTGCATATGCCCCAAAGGCCTCAACGAGGTCCTCAGTTTTGTCCCTTTCTTGTAATGTGCTATTGTGTTTAGGTTTTACTTATGTTTTATGCTGTTTATAACTTCTCACTTTTTTATTTACATGCAGGGTATCCAGTATTTTTGTACACTCTACTGTGAGACAGATGCTGGACCACCACTCACTTGGAGGATCTTCTTCTCCCTTCCCTCCCTCCCTTTTTCTGCCCCCCTCGGGGACCGGGTGCCTGATCGTCCTTGCGGGCCAGCGCTCCACGCGTCTCCCTTTTTATGGATATGTACTCACCTTTCAGCAGCATCCCGCCCTGCTGCTCTCTCTTTTTCGGACCTGTCTATTTCCTGTGCGGTGTGCCACTAATTGATTCCATCCGCTATAAGCATTTTTTATAAAACATTTTACTCACTATTGTTATTCATCGGCTTTTACTCTTTGTTTATTGTTGCTTTAAATCTGTGATTTTGGATGCAAAAAAAGGGCACTTTAAGATGCACTTCCTGTGTCACACTGACACGTCAGTATTCCTATCACTTGTATATTTTTTATTTTATTTTTTCGATTCCTCTTGCCCATTGTGGCTTATAATTTTCTGATTTTTTTATTGTACATTTTCCATTATACTGATGTCAGTAGCTATGTTACTATATAACACATGTCTATGCTCACTCGTATGTGAAGGGCACACATACATTTGTATTGTGACATTAACTATCTCTTCATACTATTGTTATTTATTATATTTATTTTACCTGTGATTGGTCTCACTAGTAGTGATGGGCGAGCGTGGTTTGTTAACCCTTTCGGCGAGCATGCTCGGGTGCTCGCCCAGTATCTTCAGCGTGCTGAGGTGTTATGTTTGAGTTATTGTGTGTGCATGATTTGCGACTGACAGCTTTAATACATGTGAGGAAAGCCTAACAAACAGGCATTCCTCACATGTGTTAAAGCTGTCAAACAGTCGCAAATCATGCACACACAGTGACTCAAACATGATATTCAAGTACACTGAAGATGCTCGGAAAACACCCGAGCATGCTCATAAATCTCGAGTAACGAACGTGCTCGCTCATCACTACTCACTAGTGTAACACTTTCACGTAACATATGTGGTTTTTCACGTTGCTGTGATTCTGGTTGCCATTGGATGCATCCGACATCTGCACCACATGGGCTTGGTCACGAAATAATAATAAAAAATATTCACACAATTCGTGCACTCTCTGTTTATTATTGTTTCCATGTTTTCATTCACTTGTCACATCTTCATTTTTTCTTCCTTTTCCCTTTCCCTTCCCTCCCCTCTTTTTTACCACCATTAGTTTTGCACATTTATGCACAATTTATAACTTTGTTCTGTTGATACTCATGGTATTCCCATATTCTCTGTACCATATTGAGTACATATTATATTATATTGTCTCATGACTCTCTCTATATATACTCCTTTATATTTAATAATGATACTTTGGGTATTACTTGGTGGACATTATACTTTATACACATATGTTGTACATAATTCTCACAATATGATGTCTATTCCTGATTGTGTGTTTTCATATATTATTTTCCCTTTTTTATCTACATCTTTGTATCTTTGTGTATTTATATATATAATATATATATATATATATATATATATATATATATATATATATATATATATATAGTGGTCCAAAAGTAGGTGGACAGAAAATAATAACATTTATTTTGATTTATATATAAAATTATATTTACTAACACAAGCATAACATTGACAATTACATTTTATTCTGAACAATAACACAAAAGCCCTTAAATGTTATCAATGCAGGGGCTCAAACTGTTTTCCATTACAATTTGCACAGCTTTGAAGTCGCCTCTTGCGCTTCAACAAACTTTTTTGCACAAGTCTCTTTGGGTATTAATTTCTTGAAGTGCATCTCTTATGTCATTTTTCAAGTCACTGACACTTTTTGGTTTTCGACTATAAACTTTGTCCTTGAGTACTCCCCAAAAGAAAAAATCCATTGGGGTCAAGTCTGGTGAACGTACCGGCCAATCAAGTGGGCCTCTTCGGCCAATCCATTTATTAGGAAATGTTTCATCAGGATACTCGCGGATTACTCTTGAATAATGTGGAGGGGCCCCAACTTGTTGGAAATAGACTTTTTTTTTCAAAGAGTCTGTGAGGAATGAAAAGTGGAATCTGATTGGTTGCTAAGGGCAACTGAGCCAGTTTTACTTTACACCATGTTTGATAAATCTCCCCCTTCATAACCTTATTACACTTTCTGTCCACCTACTTTCGGACCACCCTGTATATATATATATATATATATATATATATATATATAATATAACCGGGGATGCATCCCTCTGTCTGAAGCCTCGATAGACTGCGCATGCGCGACGCACAGTCTGGCTTCAGACAGAATCATGCATCCAGCCGTTACAGGTAAGAGGAGGTGTATGGCGCCGGAGATCGCGGTATGCGTAGACACTGAACACATACCGCGTTCTCCGGCGCCATACTTGCATACTTACCTGACCGGGAGGAGCGTTGCCACGGCACCTCTCTTCTGGCCGGAGACCGGGGGCAGGAGTGAGGCGTCGGATCGGCGCGTGCACATAGCGCTATCCTTCGCCATTTTACTGAAGACACATTTACAGTGTGTCTTCAGCAAAATGGCGCCGGACAGCGCGGTGCTCCGGCGCCGGTCTCCGCCCCCGGCCTCCGGCAGAAGAGGACGCAGCAGCGCTGGAGCACAGAGAACAAAGGTGAGTATAACTGTTAATTTTTTTTTGTATATGTGTACAGTGTGAAAGGGATGAGGGGGCCACACATATCAGGATTGTGGGGTGAGGGGACCATGCATATACCAGGATTGTGGGGTGAGGGGACCATGCATATACTAGGATTGTGGGGTGAGGGGTACCACGCATACTAGGATTGAGGATGAGGGGAGCCACGCATACCGGGATTGGGGATGAGGGGTGCCACGCATATCGGGATTGGGGATGAGGGGTGCCACGCATACCGGGATTGGGGATGAGGGGTGCCACGCATACCGAGATTGGGGATGAGGGGTGCCACGCATACCGGGATTGGGAATGAGGGGTGCCACGCATGCCGGGATTGTGGATGAGGGGTGCCACGCATACCGGGATTCGGATGAGGGGCCATGCATACCAGGATAGGGATGAGGAGTGCAATGCATGCCAGGATAGGATGGTGCGGACAGGATGGGGGCAGCACAAATACCAGGAGGGGGGCAGCACATACCACACATACCAGCATGGGAGACCATATACCAATAAAAATGCTCGCCACCCGGGCATAGAACGGCTTCAATAGCTAGTATATATATATACATAGAAAGTCATGATTAACTTACACCAGGTATGGGCCGGTAATGTTCTCCGCAATTTCTTTCTCTCCCTCTAAGTATGTCTGCATCTCTTGGCATCCTGATGATTGTGCACATTCTGCCAGCCGGCAAGAAGCACCTGGTTGCCATGGATACGTGTCCCTATGACGCGGCACTTCGGGGACTCCTTACTGATGTGTCAGCGGGAGGCGGGCACCTGCTGCGTTGGACACTGACTCCCTTGCTTCCGGCGCTGGCTTCCGCCACTGGAAGCGCCGCTGTACCCCCGCTACACGTGCCAAAATACTTTGGATATATATACCCCCCTGCCTGTCACCCATACACAATCGCCCCCTGGAGAAGCAGGACTTGAAACGCGCGTCAGGGCCGCTTTCATGCCATCCACAGGTTGTAACTAGGCTGTACTCTCATTTTATGTGGGACTATAACTTTCTATATGTGTCACTGTGTATTACTCTCACTAGAAGATATACTTATGTTGTGACATCTGTGTCATAGGCATGATTCTTCTCCTTATTTGGATATTAGCAACTTGTACTGTATAATTAGTTCCTGCTGTGCACTCGTACTTTATATGCTTTACTTGTGATCTGGACTCTGATACATTCTTTTCCAGTTGCTCTATGTCTTATCCCTAATTTAGTGTATCATTAACCTTTGTGCATGGGATGCAGTAAGTATGTTAATGAATCAATTGAACGTATTTATTGATTTTTCTCTGCCTCCCTTGGGACGAATCATGCTTTAATAACACTTGTTGATTATTCCTTCTTTATAGACACTTAACTGTATGTATATATATATATATATATATATATATAAAAAGTTATAGATATATATTTTTACATAATGAAATGGTATTCCTACTTATGGAGGGAATTGGATTGTAATGTATTCCCAATTAAACACCTGAGATTGGGAAGGAGGTGGAGACCTGTTGAAGGTTCCTCCTCTGGCCTATTAATCTCACTCCATGGATGAACCTAGGAATAGGGAATTCCATGGAAGGGTGTTTGGGTTATGTAATAAATATTATCCCTCAGTTCATTTATGGACACAGGAATCACTATTTGAATACTGTCATTGCAATGCAAATATATTGGGAAACTGCTAACAGAATGTTGTCCCTAATAATGAGAAATAGTGCGCTTTTATTATAAATAGGGGATAAGAGAAATCATTAAAGCACATACGTTGTTTACATTTGAAGAAAAGCTTTTGGTGGGGCTTGCCAATTTAAAAGATGGCGATCGTAGCATTAGAAGTGTAATGCGCATGCCCGGTGACGTCACGAAGCGGGCGGACCAGGTTTGCCCCGATCATGTGACGAGATAATGGGGATTTCCTGGGAGACATGCGCAGATGGGATTTTGAGACGCCGAGGACAGCGTGGAGGAAGTAAGAAACGTGGTCATGCATGATTGCTGCAGTGTGAGTCGCAACCTCAAATATATTATGATTTATAATGTACACCTGGCACTGATAAATACTAATCAAAGCACTTATCACTTTATGAGAGTTATGGATACTGTAATTGATGATAATAATATATCTGTCTAAAATTTTATCACTATGTATGTAACTGAATAATATTTTGTGATATGCACTACTGCACTTTTCTTATGTAATCATGGTTTTGTATCAATTAATTATAATTATGGAATCACTGTTTGTAACTATATATATTGCACTATATGCACTTGAACTCTGCTTGAGAAAGATTCTGTGAACCGAAACGTTGCCTTTGGGCTCATTAAAGTCCATTTTTCTATAATATTTTTGGAGTGCTGCCTCTTGATATTCTTTCTTTCTATATATATATATATATATATATATATATATATATATAAAAATAAATATACTGTATATATATATATATATATATATATATATATATATATATACATATATGTATACACAGGGTGGGCCATTTATATGGATTCACCTAAATTAAATGGGAATGGTTGGTGATATCAACTTTCTGTTTGTGGCACATTAGTATATGGGAGGGGGAAAATGTTTCCAGATGGATGGTGACCATGGTGGCCATTTTGAAGTCGGCCATTTTGGATCTAACTTTATTTTTTTCAATGGGAAGAGGGTCATGTGACACATTAAACTTATTGACAATTTCATAAGAAAAACAATGGTGTGCTTGGTTTTAACGTAACTTTACTCTTTCATGAGTTTTTTACAAGTTTATGACCACTTATAAAATGTGTTCAAAGTGCTGCCCATTGTGTTGGATTGTCAATGCAACCCTCTTCTCCCACTCTTGACACACTGATAGCAACAACGCAGAAGAAATGCTAGCACAGGCTTCCAGTATCCGTTGTTTCAGATGTTGCACATCTCATATCTTCACAGCATAGACAATTGCCTTCAGATGACCCCAAAGATAAAAGTCTAAGGGGGTCAGATCGGGAGACCTTGGTGGCCATTCAACTAGCCCACGACGACCAATTCACTTTCCAGGAAACAGTTCATGTAGGAATGCTCGGACCTGACACGCATAATGTGATCGTGCACCATCTTGTTGGAAAAACTCAGGGAACGTGCCATCTTCAGTGCATAAAGAGGGCAACACATCAACATGTAGCAGTTTCAGATATCCAGTGGCATTGAGGTTTCCATTGATGAAGAATGGCCCCACTATCTTTGTACTCCATATACCACACCATACCATAAAGATGCGAGATGTGCAGCAACTGAAACAATGGATACTGGAAGCCTGTGCTAGCATTTCTTCTGCGGCATTGCTGTCAGTGTGTCAAGAGTGGGAGAAAAGGGTTGCATTGACAATCCAACACAATGGGCAGCACTTTGAACACATTTTATAAGTGATCATAAACTTGTAAAAAACTCATGAAAGAATAAAGTTATGTTAAAACCAAGCACACTATTGTTTTTCTTATGAAGTTCTCAATAAGTTTGATGTTTCACATTACCCTCTTCCCATTGAAAAAAATAAAGTTGGACCCAAAATGGCCGACTTCAAAATGGCCGCTATGGTCACCACCCATCTGGAAAAGTATTCCCCCTCCCATATACTAATGGGCCACAAACAGGAAGTTGATATCACTTAGGTGTATCCATATAAATGGCCCACCCAGTATATATATATATATATACATATATATACAGTAGATATATTGTCTCTTGCCTTACATTGGTTTATTCCTGTGGTTCCGTGGCACTTTGTTGTCACCTCTTTCCCTTGGATTTTTTATCTCTTTTGATTATGTCTGATTTTACTTACATTTTTGCAATAAAAATGTAACTTTTATTGGATTTGCTCCTGTTTCCATTTTTCTCTTTTTGGGTTATATAGTTATGGAAGAGCATTTATAGGGGCCGACTCTTTTCTTTTTGGATACTCCCTATAGAGAAGGTAGAGAGGATTTATTACCGTCTCTGCCTTTTCAATTACTGTGTACACAGCTCTGAACAAGTGCTGTGTATTCAGTATGGTAAGCGCAGATAGCGCTTCCTGCTCCAGACCCAGAGATCATGTGATGGCCGGGTGTAGAGAAAGAGCAAGAGCTTCTGGGTCCTAGGAGACCCAGTCAACCCTGCTATATAGGCAGTAGGTTGAATGTCCCCTGTAACTAGGATCAATATACCAGCAGATGTGTTTGGGACACAGGTTTATTAACAATTACTATTATATAAGTATGGCAGGTTCTCCTCCTGCACTTGTTAGTTCAGCTTTCCTCACATACTGCACAGCTCTCCAGTCCATACAATGGTCACTGATGGAGGAGCATGTAACCAGACCACTCCATCAGCCTTGTCCTATTGAGAACCTCCCATGAGAAAGATGCTTTTATAGTGAAGTAGACTGACGGACAGGTCTGGTCACTGCTCCTCCACCAGCAGCCATATTATAGACTAGAGAGCTGGGCAGTCTGTAAGGAAAGCTGCAGTAACAAGAGCAGGAGGAGAATCTGACATACCTACAGTATATCATAGTAAATGCCACAAAATCATGTCCCCAACACATCTGTTAAAGTAAAGATAAAATGGTCAACCTCATTAACTAATTCTGCAGCCAGCAATAGACAGCGCAACACAAAGACTATAGGAGGCAAACGACTCAATTTTATTTTAATGAAACCATATTGCAATTTTTTTTATCCATTCAAGCAAGAAAAAAATCAAATGTTTCAAAAGTTAAGACAACACCTGTGTAAAATCATTGAAATAAAGAGCAAAAAAACCAGGAAAAAATAAATAAAAAAACAATGACTATCCAAATTGCATTTACAAGCCCCATCCCTAACAAAAAACCATGTAACTAATATATAAAAATAACACAAGCACAGAAATCCTTTATTTACTACAGATATTACCAGAAAAAAAATAAAATAATATTAAAATATTGTAAAATTTAGACTCGATGTTTCACAAAAAAATATTTAAATATCCAAACATTACAATTTTTTACAGTTTTTTAAACCATATGTATGAAAATAAGAAAAAAATGTGCCTTGGCAAGAATGGGGAAAAATGGCCTGATCATGTAGGGGTTTAACAAAGTACTGAATATATACATATATATAAATGGACTGGGGAACAGTTCTACAACCCTCCAGCTTCAGATCTTGCTCATGTATCACATCCTCCACCTGTCAGATTTAAAAGATGTGTAACTTGTGTAAAGTGACAACATTGCCCTGATCTGTAAGTGTGGGCATGAGAAGCTACATGTCATGGTGCTCCCTGTGGTAAGCTGATGTATAGTATTACCTGTGCCCTTGGTGGTCTTCTGCCCTTCTTCTTCTTTCTTGATTGAAGAGCTTTCATGTGATGAGCCAAAGATTTGTCTTCTCCTCTTGGCTCCACTTCTTCTAGCTAGGACCTCCTGATGACATTCCTGTTCTTCTTTCTGGCCTTGGTGATCAATCTTCTGAGAGACGATCTCCAACTCTGAGCCATTTCTCTTCTCTCCTCTCCTATGGCTCTTCTTGATGGACGGCTTCTCATCATCCGATGAGTCCAAAACATTTCTTCTCCTTTTCTTCCCTCTCATCCTAAAGTCCTCCTCTTTAATCTCCATAATGTCGCTTTGCTGAAGGCAGCTCCTCCTCATCCGCATGCAAGCCAACCGCAACTCTCCAACTGCCAACCGGCAACATTCCAATGTGCTCACTGGTCATGTGATAGGAATTGACCATAAGCAGTCATATATATGAGTTATCAGATATTGGTGTTTTTCTATTTTATTCTCATCATATCACATAGTATTAGGCCAAGCTCACAGATAGAGGTTTATTTTAGCTTTCCTGCTGCCTTTTTTCCTATAGAAAGACTCAAATATCCAGATCTTTTTCACATTTTCAGGTTAAGACTTGAATATACTTTGCAGCAATCTCGATAGTAATATTTACACGTAATGACAACTATAGGTTTCTAAAGAATAATTTCTAGTTACTATAATGGCTTCTTAGAAAACCCACATGTGTGAGTTTGCTGTTTTGCAGAACGCTCTTTGCCACCATTTTCCTTCTGACGCTGTTTTGCAGCATTTAGGGGATGTGCACACGGTTATTATTTGTAGAGGAAAAGAAATACTAGAGTGTTGGCGGGTAAAATGCTGCCTAAAATATGTGCAAAAACGCTTCAAGAATTGACATGCAGAAGATATGAAACTTCTTCAAATCTGCAAGGAAAAAATAAGCAGAATGTACATGAGATTCCATAAATCTCATTGACTTTGCTAGTACATTAAAACACTGCGTTTTTTCATGCAAAGAACGTGCGGAAATAACTTTTGAAAATACGGCAAAAATGCAACATGTGAACATGCCCTTGGCTTCTAGTCCATCAAAAATAGTGTAAGTCTGAACTTGAGATGCCGCTGTGGATACTCATTCTGGTGTTAATACTATAGGAAATGACAAGGCAATGATCGCGCTTTTTATTAGTGTAAATAGGGAAATACAGCCCTCCTAGACCGGACACAAGGATTTTATTTGCCAATAGTAATAATATTGGTGGGTTATATTTTTTACACTATACTACATACTTTTTTCACATATAACTATTTTCCTGTGATAAATTGTATTATCAATATATGGACTGGAGTTATTTGTAATTTAATTCCATATTTGGTGCACACAGATTGTTCTTTCTGCTGAATTCTAGATTAGTCATTGCTAGTGTCTCGGCATATTAGCATGTTTTTGTAATTTTTTGCTAAACCCTAATGAGGATTATTTGCTTATACTTGATATTCGCTTCTCAATAGTATTCGCTTATTCACTATATTCTAGATTATACATTTTGTCTTAGATGTATATTGGAAGTTCTTCATATTTTTTTCTTATGTCACATTATTATTTTTCACAGTGAATGTTTGATAAAGATCATGTTGACGCTTTTGTATTATACATTTTACTTTGACTTAAAAATAATACTTAGTACAATTTTAATGGAAACAATTTGCTTCAATAACACAGACCCTTATTAAATGACCCAGCATGCCACTTCTGGCCTGAGCTTTCAATGTAGAATTACATATTTGCTGTGTAACTAAATAGCTGTAATGCATAGAATAATTGGGCTTACTACAGAAGGGATAGATGCTCTTCTAGTGAAGCTTCATGATGTCCATTGCTCCAGAGTAGACGACCTTCTCTATGAACACTAAATGCCTGTAAGGCACAGTGTGATTATGGGGTGGGAATGCTTTAGGACATTTCTTTAGGATACAATGACATTGGTGGCAGACTGGTATCTGGTGTCACCACTAAAGGACGGCAGAAGTAATTCAGGCACATACTGGTGACAGTTTAGGATAATGTTACTGAAAAGAGGCAACAAGCTTACTGGTCACAGAGTCTCCGAGACGCCAACATGCTTCATAACTACAAATACTCTTAAATAGGGGAACAGCTTCACCACAGATAGATGACTGGCAAAAACATTTACGCTGGGCTTCCACTTTCCAAACTTTACACCACCTGCTGGAAGGCTCCTCCGCAGTATCTCAAGCTGTCTCGGTGTCCGTCCTCTTACAGAACAGCACTCACACGTTCAAGCAGTTATATGACCAGGTTTCACAAAGCAAACTGTAAAAATACTATTAATCAGATCTCGGACCAGATGGGGCTGATGTACGTACTCTGAAAATTCACATCAGGATGGCTGTGCAATCCTGATGTTAAGAGGAGCGTTTTATCCTTATTTTAATGTGATAAAGGAAAAGTTTCACAAAGGATTATACAGCCATCCTTATGCATATGCTGACAAGTACACCAGCCTCATCTGGGCTAACAGATTTGCATAATAATATATAATACTATAAGCAGTATGTATTGTAAAATCAGTGCTTGGATGTGGCATGAGGCATTGGAGGAGCTCAAGGACCCTGAAGGTGGCTGAATCCTGGTATCTAGACAGCTTCTCAGCAGCACTCACAAGCTCCATGGGAAACAAGTTGTAAGCGCTGTCCTCCTTGTTTGGGAGAACAGTCAACTCTGACAGACAGAATGGTGGCTGACCTAGGCAACAAGCAAATTCTAGAATTCAAAATACCTCCTCTCATGAGAAATGAAGAGAATTTTTAAAAAGGGGTTATTTGCAAAGTTCCCTATTTTTACAAGCACTTTGCAATTTTACCCAATTAAGAAATTGCGTATAGCCTTTTAATAATGTAATTAATCTGACTGATGTAAAAAACTATCCTTTTATAGACAGCACATTAAATATAAAATACAGGTGGATACAATTCTGTTACCATATACTGTGAATATAACTAGTGCCATGAACTGCCCATATGGGTAATGCCATTCAACTGTGCCATATAGTTGCCATATGTACAATATAGGAGCTATAAGAAATGTGCACTTTGAACTTCTGAATTCCAGCACCATGCGGAGCCTACACATGTATCGGTATAATGTGCCATAATGACTATTGTCATACCTGGGTTTATAATATTGGTGGTGAATATATTCTTATGGGCTCTGTATGACATTACTGACATGGGCAGCATTTGCCACTAATGATGGAGCACTGCATGACACTTTATGTTGGCGTTTTGTCCTATTATCTTGGGATAATCTTATTTTTCTGATCACTGTATATTACTAATATTCTGGATACTATACTTTTGGAATCATCTTCTAGTTGTAGCTCTGAAACTTGGGATAAAAGTGACTCTGTAAATGTCAGATTGACATTTTCTAGAATTGAAGAGCATTGTGGTAAGTATGAGAATGTACCAGGCAATAGATGTGTGTAATGCAATGCACATACCGCAGCCTCATGCTGAACCCCTCACCGCAGATTCATGAGTGTGAATGGCCCAAAGGCCAGACCGAAATCCCATTGAGGATCTGTGGCAAGACTTGAAATTGCTGTTCACAGACGTCTCCATCCAATCTCACTGAGATAGAGCATTTACAAAGAAGAATGGGAGAAAATGTCACTTCTAGATGCAAAGCTGGTAGAGACATACCTGAAAAGACTTGCAGCAGTAATTGCAGCGAAAGGTGGTCCTACAGACTATTTACTCCGGAGGGATAAATACAAATGCAAGTCACAGTTATCAGATTTATATTTTCTCAATATATAGAAAACCTTGTAGAATTTACTTTACACTTCACACATACAGTGGTGTGAAAAAGTGTTTGCCCCCTTCCTGATTTCTTATTCTTTTGCATCTTTGTCACACTTAAATGTTTCAGGTTAGTAATGGGGGTGTCTTATAGACGCCCATCATTACTAACCTGGGCTTCATGGCAGCTGGCGCTGACATGAAAACCAACCCTATTACCCCCTGCCACCGCACCAGGGCAGCGTGGAAGAGCGAGGCTAAGTGCCAGAATTGGCGCATCCTATGGATGCGCCATTTCTGGGGTGGCTGACGGCTGGTGTTTCTAGCCTGGGAGGGGGCCAATATTCATGGCACCCTTCCTGGGCTATTAGTATCAGCCCCCAGCTGTCTGTCCAGCCTTTGCTAGCTATTAAAATAGGGGGGACCCCACGTCATTTTTTTGGGTGGGTCTCCCATTTTAATAGTTAGTAAAGGCTAGGTATTCAGCTGGGGGCTGATATTAGTAGCCGGGGAAGCTCCATGGGTATTACCCCCTTCCCAGGCTTCAAACATCTGCCCCAGCTGTCTGCTTAACCTCCGATAGAGACTAAAATTATGGGGGATCCCACGTCAATTTTTTTTTAATAAATCCTTTATTTTAACACTAAATGACACTTGAGGGGTTAATAAAGATGCAGTCCCTAAATTAATATTTATTTTTTAATTAATTTTTCCCAAAAATTTTGACGTGGGCTTTGCCATATTTTTGTATGCGAGCCAGGTACAGAATCCAGGAACGGGCTGCCCCCAACTCCCAGCTGCCTATTTGTACCTGGCCGGACACAATATAGGGAAGCCCTTTTTTTTTTATTTCATGAATTTCATGAAATAAGTTTAAAAAAGAAAAATACGTGGGGCTTCGCCCTATTTTTGTGTCCAGCCAGGTACAAATAGGCAATTTTTTTTTAATTATTTCAGGAAATTCATGAAATAATTAAAAAAAAATTGATGTGGGGTTTCGCACTATATTTGTGTCCAGCCAGGTACAGCAGACAGGAACGGGCTGACCCCAACCTCCAGCTGCCTATTTGTACCTGGCCGGACACAACAATATAGGGAAGCCCTTTTTTTTTAATTATTTCATGAAATAATTAAAAAAAATTGACGTGGGGCTTCGCACTATATTTGTGTCCAGCCAGGTACAGCAGGCAGCAACGGGCTGCCCCCAACCACCAGCTGCCTATTTGTACCTGGCCGGACACAACAATATAGGGAAGCCCTTTTTTTCTTAATTATTTCATGAATTTCATGAAAAAATTAAAAAAAAAATACGTGGGGCTTCGCCCTATTTTTGTGTCCAGCCAGGTACAACTAGGCAGCTGGGGACTGGAATCTGCAGCGCAGGGAGGCCCAAGCTTTCTGGGCCCCACCCGCTGCAAATTGCAGTCCACAGCCACCCCGGAAAATGGCGCGTTCATAGAAGCGCCATCTTCTGGCGCTGTACCCAACTCATCCAGGGCCCTGGTGCGGTGGCTCACTGGGTAATAAAGGGGTTAGGGCCAGCTTGGCATTATCAGCTGGCCCTAAGCCCGAAATTCATGGGGTCACGCCAATATTAGACATGACCGCCATGAATTTCTAGTAAAGTATTTAAAAAAAAACACAAACACCCAGAATAAAGTCCTTTAATTGAAATAAACACACAATTCTTTATTGTTCTAAATTAAACCATACTTACCATCACGCCCATTCCAGCTGAAGCCAACGATCTCCTGCAATAAAAGAAAAATAATAAAGCAACATCATTCTTACCTTTCGATGGTTCCCAGGACAGCTCCAGCTCTGCTACATCGAGATGACAGGCTGGACCGCAGGAGAAAGCTGCCATCCAGCCTGTCATCCCGCAGACACTGAGAAGCGCAGGCATGCTTGCGCTCCTCAGTATCAGGCTGTGACGGCATCCCGATGAGCCGAGTCTCTCACGCTCACCGCATGCGCAGGAGAATTCTCCCACGCTATCAGTGACGTGCATGAGGTGAGCTGAGTTCATTGTTGGCTCATCGGGATGCCGTCACAGTCAGACACTGAGGAGCGCAAGCATGCCTGTGCTTCTCAGTGTCTGCGGGATGACATGCTGGATGGCAGCTTTCTGCTGCGATCCAGCCTGTCATCTCCATGTAGCAGAGCTGGAGCTGTCCTGGGAGCCATCGAAAGGTAAGGATGATGTTGCTTTATTATTTTTCTTTTATTGCAGGAGATCGTTGGCTTCAGCTGGAATGGGCGTGATGGTAAGTAAGGTTTAATTTAGAACAATAAAGAATTGTGTCTTTATTTCAATTAAAGGACTTTATTCTGGGTGTTTGTGTTTTTTTTTTAACTTTGACTATGGGGTTAGTAATGGGGGTGTCTTATAGACGCCTCTCCATTACTAACCTGGGCTTGATGTCAGCTGGCATTATAAGCTGACATCAACTCCAACCCTATTACCCCACTGCCACCGCTACAGGGCAGTGGGAAGAGCGAGGCTAAGTGCCAGAATTGGCGCATCCTATGGATGCGCCATTTCTGGGGTGGCTGACGGCTGGTGTTTCTAGCCTGGGAGGGGGCCAATATTCATGGCACCCTTCCTGGGCTATTAATATCAGCCCCCAGCTGTCTGCGTAGCCTTTGCTAGCTATTAAAATAGGGGGGACCCCACGTCATTTTTTTGGGGGGGTCCCCCATCTTAATAGCTAGTAAAGGCTAGGTATTCAGCTGGGGGCTGATATTAGTAGCCTGGGAAGCTCCGTGGGTATTACCCTCTTCCCAGGCTTCAAACATCTGCCCTAGCTGTCTGCTTAACCTCCGCTAGAGACTAAAATTACGGGGAGCCCCACGCCAATTTTTTTCTTAATAAATCCTTTATTTTAACACTAAATGACAAGTACAGTAACCAACACTATCACTGTACTTATTATATATGTGACTGACATGTTTCTATCTATCTAATCTATGTGTGATGCTCTATTATTTCTGTTGTAAATTGTCGGGTACCGCTGCTGAATTGCCGGCCGGCTTTTTTAAAGAGACGGTGCATGAAAACACTAAGATTTTTTTAAATAAATCCTTTACACTAAATGACAAGTACAGTAAGCAACACTGTCACTGCACTTCTTATATATGTGACTGACATGTTTCTATGTATCAAATCTATGTGTGATGCTCTTTCTTTCTGTTATAAATTGTCGGGTACCACTGCTGAATTGCCGGCCGGCTTTTTTAAAGAGACGGTGCATTAAAACACTAATATTTTTTTAAATAAATCCTTTACACTAAATGACAAGTACAGTAAGCAACACTGTCACTGTACTTCATATATATGTGACTGACATGTTTCTATCTAATCTATGTGTGAAGCTCTATTCTTTCTGTTCTAAATTGTCGGGTACCGGTGTATGCCACTGATGAATTGCCGGCTTTTCATGTTTCACTGTGAGCACTGTTCCCATCGATTTGGGCAACCACCTCCACCAATACATTCTACATTATTGTTAGTTGTTTTCCTTCATGTAGAATTAACCTACAAGGAAAGAAAGGGTTTATTTTCATTCCGATATTTGTGTCCCAATTTGATTTGCATTGGTTTCCGGTATCGGAATCGGCGATATCCGATACTTTTTGGGTATCGGCCCGATCCAATCCGATCCGATATTTCCTGATATCGGAAGGTATCCCTCAATACTAGTCCTGACCTCAATCCCATTGAAAATCTTAGGGGTGAGCTGAAATCTGCCATTGGGAAAAAGAACCCTGCAAACATTCAAGAGCTTGAACAAACTGCAAAGGAAGAGTGGGAGAAAATTCCAGCTGAGAAGTGCAAGAAGCTTACAGATGGCTACAAGAAATGTCTGGAGGCTGTCAGCAATGACAAAGGGTGTGCAACCAAGTATTAATTAGGGGTGCCATTATTGTGGCACATTCAGTTTTTTCTTTGATATTGCAACATTGAAGTTGAAAAACAATATTGTATTGTTGTATTACTTTGGACCACAAATCCTGAGGATATAACTTTGGTACATTTCCATTTATTTCTGAAGATATTGTACAGTCTACGAAAAAATGAAGGCGTGACAAGAATGGTGAGCAGCACTGTAGTACAATAAATCATTAAAAATTTAAATATATATAGAATATAAAAAATAAAAAAAGATTAAATTAAATTAATAATTAATTTTTTAAAACCTTTTTTTAAAAAGCATTTTCCCTTGCAATTATATACTGTATATATAAAGGATAGAGCTTATGTGTTCAGTAATAATGTTCTCGTGTCAATGGAAGGGTGAAAAAAAATGGTAAGAGGAGGATATATAGATGGAAAACGTCCAATCACTAGCTGCCTCTATCTGTACCAGAAGCTAGGTACCACCCGACCAATTATCCATAGATCATCGCAACCCAGGGAATCATCTATTAACTTTCATAGCTGCAAATCATTATCCGGTAATCTTAAGACAAATTTACATACCAAGAAAGGGGGACATTCAACTCATTTTGGTGAAACATTATTTCTATGTCTGTTATTCCTTTCATTCATCCTGCTCTGTTCAGCCGCTGTTTAGCGTGATAGTATCAATCCTTTATCTAGTAGCCATTCTTCCTTACGGGTTTTCACACAGGACCCGCTAATCTATCAGCAGCTTCCAGCAATACCCACTCCCCTTTTTTCGGCGCTAGTGTTTTAAAGCCTAATTTCTTTCTAGATTCAGCTCCGGACATTTGTGATAGATTATTTCCTCCTATACTCGTATATAGATATAGCCATTTGAATTGCTGTTATGAAATGTTTTGAAATGATTGAAAGTGCATGTTTAACAAAAAAAAATTTCTATTCTTATTAATCTGTTTTCCTCTCCTTTTTTAAGAGGTCTCAGAGTCCTGCCAATATATTGCTTTGAACATGGGCACTGAATTAAATCTATAACTCCTTCACTTTCACACCTTAAAATGCACCCAACAAAAAAATGCAAGTGTATTTCTGCAATTGTCCCATCTTTAATGTAACGGCAGTTCACACATTCATTCCTAGTGCTGTATATGGGAATCACTGACATTTCTACAGTATGTTATATTTTATCTTGATTATCAATATTTCTTGCACGGGGTCCCCATGGTATCATATTACTGATTGTAATTTTTTTATGTGTAATAAATGATTATTAATAGGGGGATTTATATGTGCCTGTAATTATTTTTCTTCAATAAACATAAAGCTAGAATCGCTACAGAATGTGCCTCTGCCATATACTAGTCTGTAGAGTTTGAATACTCGTGCAAGAAGCATTTATCAGGTTTGAATTTTATGAGAAAGTTTGCAGATATATAATGAATATGTGTAAATCAATCTGTACCACTAGGTAAAAATCCTTACATCAAGGAGACCAAGTAGACAAAAGTGAGCATTTCAAGTTAGTGTGTATAAAAAACAAATTATTTTACTGAACAATATCATAGACATTACCAAACACATACATAAAATAAAAACAGATGCCTCTTGTTTGAGGGATGGTAAGAAATGCCAACCCAGTATGCATGAATATTATCTCCTGGTGCACCCCACAAAATAGCATAGAACAACCTAGCAGAGATAGTCACTGCAGAGTAACCTATACCATTACATAATCCAACGATTCCAAGGATTGAAACTATCCAAAGTGCATGTGCATGTCAAAGAAGGAAATTGTTCATTAATTGGGGTGGTCCAGTGGTTAAACAAAAACAAAATAAACCCTGCTTCAAAGTCACCAATCAAGAGATAAATACATAATAAACCCTTAAAGTGCATGTGTATGGAGAATTATAATGCTCAGAATTATAATACACCAATGTCTGGAAATGACAGGGCTACTACAGAGCATGTATATAACTTAGTGTTCACAGAAGCGAAAGAGTCGAGGTGAAAAGCAGTTTATATGCTTGTTAGAAACTCACAACATGTATGGCTATACATGCAATACCGCACGCCTGGAAAACATGGACTGCCTCTGATGTACAAAAGCCCTGCTAGATGCAATCAAAAATAGGTAAAATGCAGTGGTGTACCACTAATGGAGGCAGACCACACGACTGCTATGGGGCCCGTGAGCTGGGGGGCCCCATAGCAGTCCAGGGGCGGACATATCGCTGCTGGTGCAGCTGTGCCGGGGGGCCCGCCGGTGCAGCGTCTCCCTGCTCGTGGCGGGCAGGGAGCGATCCCTGCATCCCCGCTGCTGACAGGACAGAATGGCAGCGGAGCTGCAGAGATCCATCCTCTGCTTCCTGCCCGCCGCTTCCTCCCTTACACAGGCACGCGCTCCTTGATGACATCATCATGCAGCGCGGGCCTGTGTGAGGGAGGAAATTGCAGCGGCCTGCGGGGGCAGAGAGGTAAGTGGTTTTTTTTTTGTTTTTTTTACTGAAACGCTGGTGAGATCAATAATGGGGCTGATGGAGCTGGAGAGCGCAATAAGGGGGCTGATGGGGCTGGGTAGAGCAATGGTGGGGCTGGTGCGGCTGGGGATAACAATGGTGGGGCTGGGAAGAGCAGTGATGATGCAGCTTGCGGGGGAACGGGCAGAGGGGTAAGTGTTTTTTTTTTTATTTTTACTGAAACGCTGGGGAGAGCAATAATGGTTATGACTGGGCTGGAGAGAGCAAAAGTGGGGCTGATGGGGCTGGTGAGAGCAATGGTAGGGCTGATGGGGCTGGGGAGAGCAATGGTGGGGCTGGGGAGAGCAATGGTGGGGCTGATGGGGCTGGGGAGAGCGCTGATGGGTCTGGGGAGAGCAATGGTGGGGCTGGGAAGAGCAGTGATGGGACTGATGGGGCGGGGAGAGCAATGATGGGGATTAGTAGACCAATGACGGGGATGGGGAGAGCAATGATGGGTTGCTGGGAGAGAGCAATGATGGAGGTGCTGGGAGAGTAATGACGGGGGTTGCTGGGAGAGAACAATGATAGGGGTGCTCGGAGAGAGCAATGACGGGGTGCAGGGAGAGAACAATGACGGGGGTGCTGGGAGAGAGCAATGACGGGGGTGCTGGAAGAGAGCAATGATGGGGGTGCTGGGAGAGAGCAATGATAGTGGTGCTGGGACAGAGCAATAATGGGGGTGCTCGGAGAGCGCAATGACGGGGATGCTGGGAGACAACAATGATGGGGTGCAGGTGACGCGCCCCCTGGGACATATTCCTTTTTGAGGGGAATACCCGGCACCGGATCAGATGGGGGGGGTTGTAGTCTCCGAGCGGCTGTGACCCGGTCCCGTGCCCAGGGCGTCAAGCTCAGTGTTATGTGGCAGCTTTACAGATGTTACTAAAGTTCTTTTGTGTCGACTACGCCACCCGTTGTAATGCGGTCACTGTGGCCGCCGCTGCAGCAGGGTCCGCTGAGGCTGATGGTGGGTGCGCAGCTTGGTGGGATAACCCCCAACGGGAGGGGTATAGCCTCAGAGGGGACAGGCGCAGAGGATGGGGGTTGTGATGGTGCGGTGCAGCCGGCAATGAAGACAGACTCGGGTTGTGCAGTTAAGGGTGTTTACTTACTGCAGATGTTGTACTGGTCACTCCAGCTGCTAGTGACCACCCGAGCCGTGCTGCGTCCACCAGGTCCTGGATCCAGCCAACCCCCAAACAAGTCCGGAGCGTGGCCCTGAGCTCTCCCTCTGTCCTTTCTTCAGCCGTCCCCACCAGTGATTCACCTAGGTCCAGCTCCCTCGGGCCTTCTGTTGGGACACCCTTGGCCCTGGGTTCCCTGACCCTTCATGTGGTGTGCCTTCGGGGTGAATGTGGTGGGTGACCGTGGCAAACGCTGCCCACGATCTCCGGTCTCTGGCTAGGGATTGTTTTTGCCCCCACCAGCTTGGGTTCCGGTACCCTGATGCTGACTCCTCACCCGGTGCTCTAATTTGGGTTCTTGGGTCCCTTCAGTCTTCCCCCTCTGGGTCTTTCTCTGCTCCACTCTCTCTCTCTCCAGGGCTGCTGTTTCCTTCTCTCTCCTCTCCAACTCACTTTCTGCGTCTGAACTTGTCCTCTGCAGCTGACTGACTCTCTGCGTCTGACCCTGATCTTAGTTGGTGCCCACCTTATATACACCCTCTATGTGTGAGCTCAGGTGACCAGCACCCAATGAGCTCCTATCTTTACCCAGGCTGCTCCCCCTATCTGCCCCTACACTACATGGGATGTACCACCCCCCTCCCACTCCAGCCAGGAACAGGCTCGGTTGTACCTGCACATTTCTAAGTGGGAGTACCGTCGGCCTGCTCCTCTGAAATGGGATGTATGTAGTGCATGCAGTCTATCTGAGCTCAGTTCCACACTCCATCCTTACCCGGGAGTGGAATATCACACCTCTGGGTTGAGGTGCAATACCCCTGTAGCAGCCGAATCCTCAGGGTGCTACATTCCCCCCTGGTAAACCACAGCACGTCCTCGGGCTGTAAAGACATAAAACACCAAAACATACAAAAATTTTTTTTTTTTTTTTTTCATATAAACATATAAAACATTATATATATAAAACTTTTTTATATAAACATTCTCGTAGTCGTTTCTTGTTTCAGGTTCCTCCTCCGGACACTGTGCAACGTGTGTCCGGGAAAAGTGCGACAGTTTCTTAGTAAAACTGGAAAACTGGTTTTCCTATAAAACCGGTAGGGGGCGCTTTAGGAAGCGCAACTATATACAGGGGAAGTTGGCCGCTCTCAGTCCTCGGCCAGGTAGAGGGATGGGAATGGCTGCTCACAGTCCTCAGCCTGTAGGATGAAGGGGTTAACGGGTAACAGTTCACTGGTCCCAACGGGGACTATTTTAGCAGCAACAGTTTCAGTTTCTTTATACCCCCCATTGGGTAACTTATTTACAGCACCTGCTCTGCCGCACTCAACGGCGTCTTCCTCCTGCTCTTTGAACTTCAGACCCGTCCGGGTCCTCTTGCTCCTCCTCCTCGCACCGCAACTCCTCCTCCGTCAGGCGGTGTACGTGGAGGGCGTAAGGTCCTTTGGCACACTTGTGCCGGGTAAAGGTGACCTCATCTCCGATGTAGAGGTCACGACCTCTGTGCCCCTCCGGCAGATGGGACTCCACGTCTCTGCGCGTGACAAAGACGTCGCCGTGGGTGTTGTTGTCTCGAATGAAGCCCCACCCGTGCTGCTGGTTGAACTTTATTACAGTCCCGGTGGTACGGGGACTGTGCGCTGCACGGGGGTCCCTCCTGGTCCGGCTCTTTTGCTCGGCGCTCCCTATTTGGGCCTGTTGTTCCCGGACCCGCCTCTCTCTCCGCTCCCTCGCGAACTCCTCGAGCTGCTGTCGGCAACACTCGGCGCGGTCTGCTGCAGCTGCCCTAGTTTCCTGAGTGAACCCCATTAGATCTTCTCCAGTGGGGTCCCACTCAAACTGCGCTTCCGCTAGCGGGGGCGAGATCCGTGCCACGGGCTTCGGAGCCGGAATCAGGGGTTCATCCAGGGGTCTTAGTCTCTGCTGCCGTTCCAGCTCATGGTATCCTTCGGGCCAGATGAAGGGCCGCCCGTCCGGCCATGTGAGCTGGCTGAACAAGTCCTCCCCCAGGTGTGGCACCCTTGGTATTGCGGGCGCGGTGGTGGTGGCGCCCGGGTTGCCCAGGCCTTGCGGCCAGGCCTGGGGCACCTGGAAGGTGAAGGGCACCGTTAGGACGGCGGCGCCCTGGGCTACTTGGCCTTGCGGCCAGGCCGGAGGCTCCGCGGAGGTAGGGGGCGCTGTTGGTGATGCGGCGCCCGGGGGTACTAGGCCTTGCGACCAGGCTGGTGGTATTTCCTGCTTTGTCACGCTCCGGGTCGAGGCGCGTGACGTCACAGGGGTCGCTGCGGCGGCTTCCGGTCGGGGCCTAGTCCATAGCGGTGACATGGCGGCTACGGGCACAGCAGGGGGACTTTCGGGCTCTGCGACGGGGAGCTGGGGCAGGTGAGCGGTGTCACGGCTTGGGGTATAGGCGTCCCCTTTACCTGCCTCCATGCGTTCGGCTCCCTCCTCGGCGCCGTCTCCGGCCTTGGGTCCTCCCGCGCCATCCTCAGAGGCGGTCTGCTTCCTCTTCCAGGGTAGCGTGCTCCGTTGACTGGTCTCTGCTTGCTGGGCCATCTCCCGGCTCCACTCCGCCAGTATCTCACGCTGTACCCGGGCCATCCTCCGTGCGAGGCCCTCCAGGGCAGTTTGTGCACACTCCCGGTCTCGGGGGAGCTGCGCTAATATCTCCGCTAGACCTAGCGGGGTTGTAGACTCTAGCAGGCTCCTGACCATCGGGTCGGTGCTGCTCTGCTCTCCTTCCAGCAGGCTCCTGGCCAGCGGGCCGGTGCTGCTCTGCCCTCCTTCCTCGGTCTCTAGCAGACTCCTGGCCAGCGGGCCGGTGCTGTTCTGCTTTCCCTCCATCTCCGGGTAAGCTCCTCCGCTACTCCTCGTTAGACCTCTTGCCTCCGGGTGCGCTCGCTCTAGACTGCTCCAAGCGACACCCATCTTTTCTCTTCTCTTTCGTCTCCTCCCACTTAGAGGGCGGTCCCGGGGCAACTCGGTGACTGTCAGCTCCATGGGTAGTTCTTTCACGCTGACCGACACCTCCAGCATCACAGTCTCTGTTGGTGGGGGCGGTTTCCACTTTTGGCGCCATTTTCTGTCCTGGCCCACGATGGGAGGTGGCCTCTTGCCCTCCTTTGGCACGCCCATAATGGCGTCCGCTGCTCTTCCAAGGCGGGAAATCTGCGGTTTTGGCGGGAAGCGTCGCCCAGTGGCGGGAAACTCTGCAGATGGCGGGAACAAGTTGGAAATGGCGGACAATCGGCGGGAAACGACTGGTGATGGAGTCCGATGGCGTGGACCCTCCGGAACCGGCGGGAGACTTCTTTCTGAGGTAAACTTGCACTTTTCTTCAGGCACGCAGTACCCGGTTGTTGTGGGCACGTAATCCTGCCGACTACGCCAAAGTTGACGCGCCCCCTGGGACATATTCCTTTTTGAGGGGAATACCCGGCACCGGATCAGATGGGGGGGGTTGTAGTCTCCGAGCGGCTGTGACCCGGTCCCGTGCCCAGGGCGTCAAGCTCAGTGTTATGTGGCAGCTTTACAGATGTTACTAAAGTTCTTTTGTGTCGACTACGCCACCCGTTGTAATGCGGTCACTGTGGCCGCCGCTGCAGCAGGGTCCGCTGAGGCTGATGGTGGGTGCGCAGCTTGGTGGGATAACCCCCAACGGGAGGGGTATAGCCTCAGAGGGGACAGGCGCAGAGGATGGGGGTTGTGATGGTGCGGTGCAGCCGGCAATGAAGACAGACTCGGGTTGTGCAGTTAAGGGTGTTTACTTACTGCAGATGTTGTACTGGTCACTCCAGCTGCTAGTGACCACCCGAGCCGTGCTGCGTCCACCAGGTCCTGGATCCAGCCAACCCCCAAACAAGTCCGGAGCGTGGCCCTGAGCTCTCCCTCTGTCCTTTCTTCAGCCGTCCCCACCAGTGATTCACCTAGGTCCAGCTCCCTCGGGCCTTCTGTTGGGACACCCTTGGCCCTGGGTTCCCTGACCCTTCATGTGGTGTGCCTTCGGGGTGAATGTGGTGGGTGACCGTGGCAAACGCTGCCCACGATCTCCGGTCTCTGGCTAGGGATTGTTTTTGCCCCCACCAGCTTGGGTTCCGGTACCCTGATGCTGACTCCTCACCCGGTGCTCTAATTTGGGTTCTTGGGTCCCTTCAGTCTTCCCCCTCTGGGTCTTTCTCTGCTCCACTCTCTCTCTCTCCAGGGCTGCTGTTTCCTTCTCTCTCCTCTCCAACTCACTTTCTGCGTCTGAACTTGTCCTCTGCAGCTGACTGACTCTCTGCGTCTGACCCTGATCTTAGTTGGTGCCCACCTTATATACACCCTCTATGTGTGAGCTCAGGTGACCAGCACCCAATGAGCTCCTATCTTTACCCAGGCTGCTCCCCCTATCTGCCCCTACACTACATGGGATGTACCACCCCCCTCCCACTCCAGCCAGGAACAGGCTCGGTTGTACCTGCACATTTCTAAGTGGGAGTACCGTCGGCCTGCTCCTCTGAAATGGGATGTATGTAGTGCATGCAGTCTATCTGAGCTCAGTTCCACACTCCATCCTTACCCGGGAGTGGAATATCACACCTCTGGGTTGAGGTGCAATACCCCTGTAGCAGCCGAATCCTCAGGGTGCTACACAGGGAGAGAGCAATGACGGGGGTGCAGGGAGAGAGCAATGACGGGGGTGCTGGGAGAGAGCAATTACAAGGGTGCTGGGAGAGCAATGACTGGGGTGCTGGGACAGAGCAATGTTGGGGGTGTTGGGAGAGAGCAATGATGGAGGTGCTGGGACAGAGCAATGATGGGGGCGCTTGTATATTTTCCGTGTGCACATAGCCTTACAGTTAATTGGGGAGAGTCACAGAGACTGAATAATTTATATTATTGGCAGGTGGAGATTATAGTTAATGGGGGGCACAGTGCTGCTTATCACTTTATATTTTGATTACTAAGTGGCTACCCCTAGTATATTAATGGGGGATAACAGACCTGTATTCAGGGGCGCAGTGCAGGAGAGACACATGTATATATACAATATATGTGACCTTGTTATTATCTAGGCTGGAGATCATCATGACAAGACGAATCGTGACTGGGAGATGTCGACATGAAGGTCTGACCAGATGGAGAAGAAGCAGCAGAAACCGACTCTGATCAGGCGAGACGTCAGCGGTAAGTGCCTGGATGTAAATATTATTCTGTATCTGCGCTGTATGACTTGGAGTGATAATGTTACATGTAAAATCCCTTAGGCTGCATTCTCACATTTGTGTAAAATGTCAGATTTTTTTATCGGATGGTCCACGGACTTGTAGAGTTTTATAGATCACGGATCACGGATCTGAGAATGAGATCTGTGAGGATCAGAGAATGTCCTGTTCTGATCCGATTTTGAGGATTACAATAGGACATGCTCAATGCGTCTGTAAAACAGGGTAGCACACTGACACTGCACACAAATGCAGGAATATAGCCGTATTATGTATAGCACAGTCCCTTAGTACATAGTGTAATCACTTATTATGTATAGCATACGCCCTTAGTATATAGTGTACTCGCTTATTATGTATAGCGCCGTCCTTAGTTATATAGTTTCATCTTTTATTATATATAACACCCTCCCTTTTTACCTACCATCCTCTCTAGTTCTAGAGCTCACAATTGGGGGATCATACTGTGTTGGGGTCAGCAAACTTTGCCCTGGTAGTTGAGGTGAGGTACAGTAGGGTCATTATACTGCGCATGTGGAGGAATTCACCATGGGGGTATCATACTGTGTTTGGGGGACACTTTTGTTGGTATCACACTTCATGGGACAATGAAAGAGGGGTCTAGGACGTCAGCAGGAGGAAAATTACTATGTAAAGGCTGGAAGGTTGTGTGATCTGCTCTTCTGTGACACCGACAATTATTTACATTTTTTTTGGGGGGGGGGGCCCAATTTGAACTTCTGCTATGGGGCCCCATGAATCCTATGTACGCCCCTGGTAAAATGTATTGCTAATAGCATTGTGCCACTTACACAGTGGAGTGTGAGACAGGGTTTGTCCTGCATCCCTCTTCCCCGACGCGCATTTTGTCCACACTTCCTCAGGGCCGTGTCAGAGGAGAGGGACGCTGGACCTTTTAAGTGATCACTGTACCAATGGTTGACGGAGGCTAGATATCACATGATTTAAACCTTCAGTGTTGTGAAGGATATGACGTGGCACATCGTAGGATTTTTTACCTTGTATATTGATTTACAGTTGTCCCTGTGACACTATGTTTGTTTTCAATCATTTTTATTAATATTTTATAACAGTTCAAGGGGTAGGGATATGGTTAGGGAATAGAGGAATATATGGGGGACGGGAGAGTAATGGATAAGTGTGGGAAAATGGATAAGGGGAAGAAGAACTGAAAATTGAATAAACAGTAGAATATATAGTATTACAACAAGTAAATTAAGATGAAAATCAAAATTTGGTTATAGAACAACTTAGTCGTAATATAATAGATATCCAATTAAATCTAATAAGTATATGTATTAATAATTTAAGTAACAATCAGGAATATATTTCAGGCCACTTTGTTCATTTTTTGAAATATTTGTTAAGGTTATTATTAGAGTTTGCAAATCAGTATTCATATAATTTATGTAGAGCCATTTTTTCTTTAATAACTGAAAAGATAGGTACATCCGTTTTTTTCCAGTAAGATGCAATGGCATTTTTAACTACCATATTTTTCGGACTATAAGACGCACCGGACCATAAGACGCACCTAGGTTTTAAAGGAGGAAAATAGGAAGAAAAAATGTAAGCAAAAAATGTGGTCCTGATGCCCTGTTATGGGGGAGGGGGTCTGCTGGTGACACTGGCATTGGGGTAATGTCCCTCAATTCTGTTAATATCCTCTATCCTGGTATGTATGGCCTCTCCTTCCTGGTATAAGTGGCCCCCATCCCATCCTGGTATGCATGGCACCCCTTTATCCCCCATCCTGGTATGCATGGCACCCCTTTATATACCATCCTGGTATGCATGACACCCCTTGAGCCCCCATCCTGGTATGCATGGCAACCCTTGAGCCCCCATCCTGGTATGCATGGCACCCCTTGAGCCCCCATCCTGGTATGCATGGCACCCTCTGAACCCCCATCCTGGTATGCATCTTGCCCCGCTTCAAGTGGACCGGGTGAGAGGCCCGAATCTATGAATGTAAAAGTGAACAGCTGTTCAGAGTGTCCATGTGTGGGATCAGTTGTCTCTGGGCGCTTGGCATGGTGGGAGGAAGGAGGATCAGGGTGAGGAATATGCGGTCCAGACTCACGGCTACTGAGACTTGACCGTGTGGAAGACAGGGTGGTGGTGGCGGCTAAGTGACTGGAAGCATTATCCGCTATCCAACCAACAACCTTTTGACACTGCTCTGGGTTCAATAGTGGTGTGCTGCGGTCCCCTAGCAGTTGGGACAGTAAGGTCGGGCGAGAAGATGTGGGTGTTTGTTGTGGCACAATTTCAGCTTGCCCACGGCCTTGTC
This sequence comes from Phyllobates terribilis, assembly GCF_046119375.1. Classification (NCBI taxonomy): domain Eukaryota; kingdom Metazoa; phylum Chordata; class Amphibia; order Anura; family Dendrobatidae; genus Phyllobates; species Phyllobates terribilis. The sequence continues at coordinate 2,557,762 of NW_027362809.1, read as the reverse complement.
CTCGGCCTCTGCATGCACCATCACCATCACGTCCAGTTCCCCGTCCCTTGCTACGTGCCTTGCCCATTTGTCTTGTCCTCGGCAGAGATGAGGGGGTTGGAGGGGGCAGTGGTGGGCAGAGGAAGGAGTTAAAAGTATTAAATAACCATTTGGACTTGAAAAATAAGGACAGGGTCGGACTGGCCTGGCGGAATGCCGGTGAAATGCCAGGTGGGCCCCACAGAAGGAGAGGAAAAAAAACTTTTTTGTAAGGACATGGGTCTTTTAAAAGTGCGGGTGGCAGGAGAACGCGCATGCAGACCTGACCCGCCGTGATGACCATGGCCGGCGTCACCGCCACTAGGCGCACCCATGTAAGTGTTGGGGCCCCGGGGTTGAGGGACACCGGCACGCTACTGGGCCTATGAGTCGGGGGAGGGAGAGCCCCCTACGGAGAGGGGGAGCGCCCCCTTCAGGAGGGAGAGCCCCCGCCCCCACCTCTCCTTCTCAAATACTTACCTATCCTCCTCGTTCCCTGCAGCTCCAGTGGTGTTAGCGTCTTCTGATTCTGACGTCTCAGGGCAGAGGGCGAGGTGACATCACTACCGCACTCTGCTCTGAGCACTGCAGAGTCAGAAGACGACGTGCTGAGTACACCAAACCTGCAGGGAACGGGAGAGGTATTTGATTTTTTTTATGTATGCAACATCATGGGGGCCCATATACTGTATGGAGCAGCATCATGTGGGCCCATATACTGTATGGAGCAGCATCATGGAGGCCCATATACTGTATGGAGCAGCATCATGGAGGCCCATATACTGTATGGAGCAGCATCATGGGGGCCCATATACTGTATGGACCAGCATCATGGGGGCCCATATACTGTATGGAGCAGCATCATGGAGGCCCATATACTGTATGGAGCAGCATCATGGGGGCCCATATACTGTATGGACAACAAAGAAAATGACGGCACTTCCACTACAAAAAATAGGTGTGAACAGGTGCTTACTAAGAGCAGCTACCTCCATATATAATGAACAAATAACACTGAGTATATAGATATGAAATATGAAATATGAATAACATAACTGCTGTAGAAAATAGAAATAAATGAAAAAAATTTTGAAAATTTTTTTTTAGCGCATGTAAATATGAAGTATGAAAAATGAATAGCATTACTGCTGTAAGTAAATGAGAAATCTTAGCACATAAATTGGCCAATTCATGTGTCCCTGATAGCCGCGGTAAGGCGTTTCTCGATGTCAGGACCTACCAATGTGAATACCTCTCTAAGAGGTACACATAATCAGACAGAGGTCTCTTAGAGAGGTATTCACATTGGTAGGTCCTGACATCGAGAAACGCCTTACCGCGGCTATCAGGGACACATGAATTGGCCAATTTATGTGCTAAGATTTCTCATTTATTTACAGCAGTAATGCTATTCATTTTTCATACTTCATATTTACATGCGCTAAAAATAAATTTTCAAAAAAATTTTCATTTATTTCTATTTTCTACAGCAGTTATGTTATTCATATTTCATATTTCATATCTATATACTCAGTGTTACAGTGTGCTACTTTATTTGTTCTTCATATACTGTATGGAGCAGCATCATGTGGGCCAGTATACTGTATGGAACAGCATCATGGGGGCCCACATACAGTATGGAGCAGCATCGTGGGGGCCCACAAACTGTATGGAGCAGCATCATGGGGGCCGATACAATGTATGGAGCAGCATTACATGGGGCCAATATACTGTATGGAGCAGCATTACATGGAGCCAATATACTGTATGGAGCAGCATTACATGGGGCCAATATACTGTATGGAGCAGCATTACATGGGGCCAATATACTGTATGGAGCAGCATTATATGGGGTCAATATACTGTATGGAGCAGCATTACATGGGGTCAATATACTGTATGGACCAGCATCATATGGGGCCAATATACTGTATGGAGCAGCATTACATGGAGCCAATATACTGTATGGACCAGCATCATATGGAGACAATATACTGTATGGAGCAGCATGACAGGGGGCCAATATACTGTATGGAACAGCATCATATGGGGCCAATATACTGTATGGAGCAGCATCATATGGGGCCAATACACTGTATGGAGCAGCATCATATGGGGCCAATATACTGTGTGGAGCAGCATTACATGGGGCCAATATACTGTATGGAGCAGCATTACATGGGGCCAATATACTGTATGGAGCAGCATCATATGGGGCCAATATACTGTATGGAGCAGCATGATATGGCGCCAATATACTGTATGGAGCAGCATGACATGTGGCCAATATGCTGTATGGAGCAGCATCATATGGGGCCAATACACTGTATGGAGCAGCATCATATGGCACCAATATACAGTATGGAGCAGCATTACATGGGGCCAATATACTGTATAGAGCAGCATCATATGGGGAAAATATACTGTATGGAGCAGCATTACATTGGGCCAGTATACTCTATGGAGCAGCATTACATGGGGCCCATAATTCTGTATGGAGGTGGTCACTGTATTACCTGTATATTTCTGTATTACAGCATATATAGGTACTCTGTATATGCTGTAATGTCTCTGGTGATCACTGTATTACCTGTACACCGACACTATATACAGAGCTCCTGTGTATTATGTCACCAGTGGTAATATTAATGTTATTAGTATTGTGTTTTTTATTAATGATCAGTATTGTATTATTCGGTCACTGAGGTGGTAATATATGATCTGGTCATGGTGTGGAGGTATTTGTTCCTTGTACAGTATGTGGTATTATTCGGTCACTATGTGGTAGTAATACATGCTCTGGTCATGGTGTGACAGTATTATTCAGTCACTATGTGGAGGTAATATGTGGTCTGGTCATGGTGTGACTGTATTAATTGCCTGTATGTGGTATTTGGTCAATATGTGGTCTGGTCATGGTGTGGCGGTATTTATCTCTTGTATGTGGTGGTATTGGTCTTGGTATAGTGGATTGTGTTGTGTATGGAGGTCACTTGTTCCCTTTGATATCAATAAGGGGAAGATTCTTGATTTCCAATGGAGATTAAATACTTGGATGTTTAACGCCTCCCTGTCCTGTGGCTATTGCACAGTAGCAAATATGCACTTACAGGGGTTCTACGGTGAAAACAAGTAATCACCTCTCCTAAGGCCATGTTCACATGTTCAGCATATGGTCAGTATTTTACATCAGTATTTGTAAGACAAAACCAGGAGTGGGTGAAAAATGCAGAAGTGGTGACATCTTTCTACTTTACTTTTCCTCTGATTGTTCCTCACAAATACTGATGTAAAATACTGACCAAATGCTGATCGTGTGAACGTGGCCAAAGGATAAATAAGTTATTGAATGCTGTGACCTGGAGAATGTGCAACCTTTATCCCCATTAGTATGGAGCGGCAAGTACGACTCGACCACTGATCCATTTATTCCCTAAGGGGCTGCACTTGGCTTTTTCTGGAAGCCCCCAAAGAGGATGAATGGAGCTACGGTCAGACATACCACATGCCGCTCCATTTTAAAATGGGGATAAAAGTGTCCTGTCAGGGATAAAAGTTCCCCATTCTTTCAATCAGTGCGGTTTGCAATGCATAAGGAGAAAGGATTACCAGCTTCATGAATAGTTCAAAAAATAGGTTTCTTTATTGTGACAAAAGCTCTTTAAAAACAGATTCCATAGTCACATAGTGTAGCCAGGGCAACGCGTTTCGAACGCTAAAGATGCGTTCTTTGTCAAGACTACAGTAATTGTACATCCCAGTTATGGTGGCGCACAGTAGATGTGCAGGAGCCGCCTGTGATTTACAGTCGACGCTCCACTATAACTGTTATGTTCTGCTACCAAAGCTAAGGAAAGAGAGGAGATCTGTCCCTACTATAGGACTCAGCTTAATCCCTACGATGTAACAGGGAACCTGATCCTGCGATCAGACCTGCTAAAGTCCTAATCTAGTCTGTACGGAGACCTATAGATGTGGGGAGGGAATCCCTACAAGTACTAAGGACTGGGAGGAATATGGGACACCTCCTAACAGAAATAGTAGCAGACAGACGAACAAACAAAATAGATAGAACATAGAGGTCCGTAGACCAAGCAAACTAACAGAGTTAGATACAGAGCACAGGCTAGCTAGAAAGTAGATATACAATGAAGTCCAGCAAAGCCAGAAGGGCGGAGCAGGATTAAATAGGCCAACAAGGTCATGTGACCAGCAAAGGAAAAAAAACCTAACAGCAAGGTTCTAACAGTACCCCCCCTTCTAAGAGGATCCTCCGGATCCCCTAGGACCAGGCTTATCAGGAAATCTCCTGTGAAACGCTCTGATAAGTCTGGACGCGGAAACATCATCTGACCTCACCCAAGAGTTATCCTCGGGTCCGAAACCTTTCCAGGCCACAAGATACTGCAAACTACCTCTATACCGTCTAGAGTCAAGGATGCGAGAAATTTCATATTCCCCGTCCTCCACCACCGGAGGAACAGAGGCAGAGGCGTCACCATCTGACACAACAGCTTTTTTTAACAGAAAGACATGAAAGACCGGATTAATTCTCCAGGAGGTAGGAACCTCCAACCTAACAGCAGATTGGTTGACAACCTGAAGCACCTTAAAGGGCCCTACAAACTTGGGACCCAATTTCTTAGAAGGAATCCTCAACCGCAGATTCCTAGAGGACAACCAAACCATGTCACCAACAGCGAACAAAACCTCCTGTCGTTTCCTATCAAAGTAGTCTTTAGATTTTCTGTTGGCCTCCTGAAGATTACCACGCACATCCGTCCAAACTCTTTCCAAATCACCGGAAAAATTCTCCTCCTCAGGCACGGCAGATCCCAACTTGGAGAACGACCCAAACGACGGATGTCTCCCAGAACAACAAAAAAAAGGCGAACAACCAGCAGAAGAAGATGTATGATTGTTCAGAGCAAATTCGGCAAGTGGCAGAAACTCAGACCACCCCTCTTGATTGTCTGCCACAAAACAACGCAAGAACTGCTCAACATCCTGGTTTTTCCTTTCTGTCTGGCCATTAGATTCAGGATGATATCCGGACGAAAACGACAAATGAATTCCCAACCTGTCACAAAAGGCACGCCAAAAACGCGCCACGAACTGAGGACCCCTATCAGAAACAATGTCAGTAGGAACGCCATGAAGTCTGACAATTTCCTTGACAAAGGCCTTAGCGAGAGTTTTAGCGCAGGGCAGTTTGACGAAGGGAACCAAGTGACACATCTTGCTAAAACGGTCCACGACCACCCAGATGACAGTAAAACCCTCAGAGGGGGGAAGGTCAGTTATAAAGTCCATAGCCAAATGTGTCCAAGGAGCACTGGGGACCTCCAAAGGACAAAGCAACCCCGCAGCAGGAGTATGTGAGGACTTATATCTAGCACATATAGTACATTGGCGCACCCACTTAATGACTTCCTTCTGCCATCCAGGCCACCAAAAACTGCGACCCACCAGTCTCTTGGTCTCAGAGATTCCGGGATGACCTGCCAACCGAGATTCGTGACACTCAACAAACAAATCTCTCCTAAAGGTCCCAGGCACAAACAACCTCCCATGAGGAGTGTTAGATGGGGCATTCTCCTGAGCTTTAAGAATCTCATCTTCCAAAACGGAGTCTAAAGCAGCTATCACAACACCTTCTTGTAAAATGTTTTCCTCTTTCTCAGCACCGACTATGGGAGAAAAACTGCGAGACAAGGCATCCGCCTTAACATTCTTAGTACCAGGGATGTAAGTAACGGAGAAATTAAACCGCGAGAAAAACAGTGCCCACCTAGCCTGACGGGCATTCAGGCGCTTGGCAGCATCAAGATATATCAGATTTTTATGATCCGTAAGAACCTGAACGGGAAATTCCGCACCTTCCAAGAAGTGGCGCCAGTGTTCAAATGCGAGTTTAATAGCCAATAATTCCCGATTACCAATATCGTAATTCAATTCAGTCTCCGAAAATTTTTTTGAAAAAAAGGCACAGGGATGTAATCCATCCCCGTTATCCTGAGACAATACTGCGCCAACCCCCACAGAGGAAGCATCAACCTCAACCAAAAACGGCCTAGTAACATCAGGCTGCATAAGGATGGGAGCAGAGGTGAACCTCTCCTTGAGATACACAAAAGCTTCAATGGCCTCAGAAGACCACTGAACCGCATCAGCACCTTTCCTGGTGAGATCAGTCAGAGGTTTGACAATACTAGAAAATTTTTTTATGAATTTTCTATAGTAATTGGCGAAACCCAAAAACCTCTGTATCGATTTCAAACCAATAGGCCTAGGCCATTCCTGCACAGCCTGAACCTTAACCGGATCCATCTCAAAACCTTTGCTGGAGATAATGTAGCCCAAAAAACTAATTCTCTGTACAGCGAACTCACATTTCTCCAGCTTAGCAAAAAGCGAATTGTCCATTAATAACTGTAATACCTCACGCACGCTCCGCCAATGAGACTCCAGATCTGGCGAATAAATCAAAATGTCATCCAAATACACAACCACATTTTTACCGATCAAAGGTCTAAGGATGTCATTAATCAGATTCTGAAAAAATGCAGGAGCATTAGTAAGACCAAAAGGCATAACCAGATTCTCAAAATGACCCACAGGAGTGTTAAAAGCAGTCTTCCATTCATCACCCTCCTTCATGCGCAACAGATTGTATGCCCCCTTAAGGTCAATTTTAGAGAACCACTTGGCCCCCAATAACTGGTTAAACAGATCAGGAATCAATGGCAGTGGGTAAGGATTGCGTACCGTAATTTTGTTAATCTCACGAAAATCCAGACAAGGACGTAAACCGCCGTCCTTTTTTTTTACAAAAAAAAATCCAACCGCCACAGGAGACTTAGAGGGCCTAATGTGACCGGCGGCCAAACTTGTCTGTATGTATTCCTCCAAAGCCTTCCTCTCAGGAATAGTAAGGTTAAATAAACGACTTTTAGGAAGAGTCGCTCCAGGGACAAATTCAATAGAACAATCATAGTCTCTATGGGGAGGCAAAACCTGCGATTCTTTCTCAGAAAAAAGTCTCCAAAAATCCTGAATAGGAACAGGCAATTCTCCCCTATCCAAAGCTGCAATACGCCCGTTACAACACTTGTCATAACATTTATGGCTCCAGGATTTAATTTCACTGGTAGACCAATCCAGTACAGGATTGTGAAATTTTAACCAGGGCAAACCCAATATTACTGGAGAAGGCAAGTTATTCAACACTACCAAATCCAATTTCTCATGGTGAACACCATTAATAGTGAGAGGAAATTCACTGACCTTGAGAGTAATATTCTTCAAAGGGGAGCCATCCACAGAAACCACAGCAATGGGGGATGATAAAGGTTCAGGTTTTAAATTGAGTTTTTCCACGAATCCCCCATCAATTACATTCAGTGTAGACCCGCAATCAACAAACACCCGAAATTCCATTAATTTTTCCTGAGCAATCGTGGAAGCAGCTAAAATAAAATATACCCTTGGAATTTAAACAGGCAATACGGGCGTGACTGACCATTTTTTTTTCTTTCTTCATACGAAGCTCACAGCCTTTAATCAAATGACCAGATTTTCCGCAATAGAAACACAAGCCTTCCGAAAAACGACGGTCTTTTTCTTGAGAGCGAGGTGCCACCGATCCAATCTCCATCGGTTCACCACTGTTAGTACACACATTATCATAACCAGAAACTGACATAGCAGAGGATTTGCTCTCATTAACCCTAGCACGCAGTCTTCTATCCACCCGTATAGCTAATTGCATAGCCTGTTGCAAATCCTCAGGTGTAGGATAAGCAATTAGCAGGTCTTTAACCCTTTCACTGAGCCCAGCAAGAAATAGACTTTTCAGAGCAGAATCGTTCCACCCTGTTTGAGTGGACCAACGACGAAAATGAGTACAATATTTTTCCACATTACCTGATCCTTGTTTTAAACGTCTCAACTCAGTCTCAGCTGATGCCACACGGTCAGGATCATCATATAATAGTCCTAAAGCAGAAAAAAAACTATCCACTGATCTGAAGCATGTATCACTAGGTTGCAAAGAAAAGGCCCACTCCTGAGGCTCTTTGCGCAAAAGTGACATTATGAACCCTACGCGCTGGGATTCATCCCCAGAGGACTTGGGTCTCAAACGAAAATACAATAAGCAAGCATTTTTAAATGAAAAAAATTCTCGATGTTCACCAAAAAATAAATCCGGCAAACATACCTTAGGCTCCAAGAAATATGCTCCAGGACAGTTGCTCACGTGCTGACGGAGCTCGGCCACTTCCAGAGAGAGTCCCTGCAGGTGTTTAGCCAAATCCTGAACCGACACCATGATGGAACAAAAAAAAAAACTCTTTCCTTAGAGAATTTGCAGGCTGGACTTACTGTTATGTTCTGCTACCAAAGCTAAGGAAAGAGAGATCTGTCCCTACTATAGGACTCAGCTGAATCCCTACGATGTAACAGGGAACCTGATCCTGCGATCAGACCTGCTAAAGTCCTAATCTAGTCTGTACGGAGACCTATAGATGTGGGGAGGGAATCCCTACAAGTACTAAGGACTGGGAGGAATATGGGACACCTCCTAACAGAAATAGTAGCAGACAGACGAACAAACAAAATAGATAGAACATAGAGGTCCGTAGACCAAGCAAACTAACAGAGTTAGATACAGAGCACAGGCTAGCTAGAAAGTAGATATACAATGAAGTCCAGCAAAGCCAGAAGGGCGGAGCAGGATTAAATAGGCCAACAAGGTCATGTGACCAGCAAAGGAAAAAAAAACCTAACAGCAAGGTTCTAACAATAACAGGGATAACGGCTAACAAGTATGTGCATATAGCTGTAGGGTGGGCCCCTAGGGTCAATTTCCCCTGTGGGCCCCAGACACCCCAGTGTGACCCTGGATAAGGAAGATACGAGGGTTGTGAAGTAAGCCTGTTTAGCAGAGGTAAGGGCTGATTTGAAAGCGAGTGTTGCTTGTTTGAATGCCGAGAAGTCATCTTGCGAATGTGTTTTCTTCCAATGCCGCTCCATGACCCCAGGGCCGCCATCAGGGCATTACTACCCTTACTACTGTATGGGGCCCGGTGAAAAGAAGCAAGAAGGGGGGGCAGGCACGCTGGCAGCCCGGGGCCCCTCTCTTTGCTTCTTCTTACCGGGCCTCAGGGGTAACAGTTAAATGCCCGATGCACCCGGCAGACGGAAATGGGTGCTTTACCTTTAAGCAGCGGCCAGGTGCATCATGGTCCTGACTCCAATCTCCTGACACACTGCATGCTCATCTTCATTCCTGAGCAGAGCAGCATGTCTCGGAGGCGGTGGCTAGTGTGTGAGTAGCAGGAGGAGGAAGCTGCTGCTGAGTTTGGTGGTGAGTGGGGCCTGGTGGTGCTCAGAGGGGCCTGCTGATGGTGATGAGGGGGCCTGCTGATGGTTATGCGGGGCCTGCTGATGGTTGTGGGGGGCCTGGTGATGGCAGGACCTGCTGCTAGTGATGGGCGGCCTGCTGCTGGTGATGCGGGGGCCTGCTGATTGTGGTGGGGGGGCCTGCTGATGACGGTGGGGGGGCCTGCTAATGGTGATGAGGGGAGGCTGCTGCTTCTGGTGGTGAGGGGAGGCTGCTGCTGGTTCTGAGGGGAGGCTGCTGCTGGTGCTGAGGAGAAGCTGCTGCTGGTGCTGAGGGGAGGCTGGTGCTGAGGGGAGGCTGGTGCTATTGCCAAGGGGAGGCTGCTGCTGCTGGTGGTGAGGGGAGGCTGCTGCTGGTTCTGAGGGGAGGCTGCTGCTGGTGCTGAGGAGAAGCTGCTGCTGGTGCTGAGGGGAGGCTGGTGCTGTTGCCAAGGGGAGGCTGCTGCTGGTGCTGAGGAGAGGCTGCTGGTGCTGAGGGGAGGCTTGTGCTGAGGGGAGGCTGGTGCTGGTGCCAAGGGTAGGCTGCTGCTGGTGCTAAGGAGAGGCTGCTGGTGCTGAGGGGAGGCTTGTGCTGAGGGGAGGCTGGTGCTGGTGCTGAGTAGAGGCTGCTGGTGCTGAGGGGAGGCTTGTGTGGAGGTTGCTGCTGGTGCTGAGGGGAGGCTGCTACTGGTGCCAAGGGGAAACTGCTGCTGGGAGGAGGCTGGTGCTGGTGCCGATGGGAGGCTGGTGCTGGTTCCGAGGGGAGGCTGCTGCTTGTGCCGAGGAGAGGCTGGTGCTGGTGCCGAGGGGAGGCTGGTGCTGGTGTCGAGGGGAGGCTGCTGCTGGTACCGAGGAGAGGCTGCTGCTGGTGCAGAGGAGAGGCTGCTGGTGCTGAGGGGAGGCTTGTGGTGAGGCTGATGCTGGTGCTGAGTGGAGGCTGCTGCTGGTGCTGAGGGGAGGCTGTTGCTGGTGGTGAGAGGAGGCTGGAGGTGAGGGAAGGCTGGTGGTGGAGAGGGGAGGTTGCTGCTGGTGATGAGGGGAGGCTGCTGCTGCAGCTGCTGAGGGGAGGCAGCTGCTGGTGCTGAGGAGAGGCTGCTGAGGTGGTGAGGAAAGGCTGCTGATGTTGGTGAGGGGAGACTACTGGTGGTGGTGAGGCGAGGCTGCTGGTGATGAGGGGAGGTTGCTGCTGGTGATGAGGGGAGGCTGCTGCTGGTGATGAGAGGAGGTTGGTGCTGAGTGGTGGCTGGTGCCGAGGAGAGGCTACTGCTGGTGCTGAGGGGAGGCTGATGGGGAGGCTGCTGCTGGTGATGAGGGGAGGCTGGTGATGAGGGGAGGCTGCTGGTGGTTGTGATGAGGGGAGGCTGGTGGTGATGAGGGGAGGCGGCTGGCGGTGGTGAGAGGAGGCTGCAAGTGGTGGTGAGGGGAGTCTGCTGGTGGTGGTGAGGGGAGGCTGCTGCTGGGGGGAGGCTGCTGCTGGTATTGAGGGGAGGCTGCTGGTGGTTCTGAGTTGAGGCTGTTGCTGGTGCTGAGGGGGGCCTGTTTCTGAGGGGAGGCTGCGTCCGGCAGGGTGAGGCTGGTGCTGAGGGAAGGCTGCGACCGGCAGCGAGAGGCTGAGGAGGCGGTGGCGAGGACGACCAGGGCTAGTCGACAAGGATATGCCAATTGCATATCAAGATGATGCCAACCTCTGTGGACAGGTAGGAGGAACAAGAGTAGTTGACAAATAGGGTGATCAATAGACCTTGGAATAATAATAACTTCCACAATTGGATGTGTTTAAATAAAATGTTCCTGTGCTGAGATAATCTTATACATGTGCCCCTGCTGTGTACTGTGTAATGGCTGTGTCTGACCGTGCAGGAACATGATCTGATCATACCACATCTCCTGGGCAGGGGAGGAAGAAAAAGAATATACAGACATTACAGCAGGGGATCACAGCTGATTCTTTCTGTGAGGTAAAACATTTCACTGCCTGTTTTTAAACAATGTTTTACTTCAAAGAAAGAAACAGTTGGGATCCCATGCTGAAATGTCTGTATACTCTTTTGTTTCCTCCCCTTAGCATGAGATGTGGTTGTGGCACCCCAGGGGTCAGGTTGCCACAGTGGCATTGCCTCCCTCACAAGAGTTGATGCCATGCCTGGAAGCAAGCAGGAGTCCCCTAATCAGGTTTTACTAAGCATGCAACACTTTCCTGGCTCCAGACCAGCAAGGGGAGTCCCTCCCCTTGGCAACTGGGATCTGGGGGCGTGGTTAGTGAGACTTAGTGTGTGAGGAGTTGAAGTCAGGACATCGAGGAGAGAGGAGCTGGGGACTGGAGCTGCGCGGCAGCTCACCCCAGAAGAACCAGCACAGAAGAACCGGACACCGGAGTCCGAGGCTGTGGGGCACCGAAGGCCCAGCAGTAGAAACCGGAGGGCAGGAGACTGCAGGTCTCCTGGCCCCATCAGACGCCCAAAGGCTCAGCAGCACCGCAGGGTTCAGCACCGCCACGTGAGAGCGACGCACCAGCAAGGCCCGAGCTGCCTGCCATACGAGTGAGCACAGAAACGTTGCACTCAGGGACGAGGGCCGCGCACAGCTACAAGCAGCAGGGCCAAAGAGTTTAGTGTAAAGGGAAGGCCTCCAATTTCACCTGGCAAGGAGGATTCTTTACTTGCTTCCAGGATGCCCGGACTTCCACTTCTAGCCAGCACCCTAGTCCCGGCTTGTCTAATCACCACCAGTAAAGATAAGAGGAAACCGCCATTGAGTTGTGGATTATTGCTGCGCCATCAACCCCTGCACTACAACGTCCAGCATGACCCATAACATCTACACTGCCCTGGAGCTAAGTTCTACCTGTGGAGAGCCACACTATCCCTGCTGCAGTAACATCAGCTCCAGAGGACCTGCTCCGCAGCGGCGGCTCCCCTAGCCGCATACCACAGGTGGCGTCACAAACTTTATACAATCACCATAAATCCCCTATCAATAACCCCTGGGTCACGGACCGGGTCACCGCTACTGTGACATCCCCCAGCATTTACCGGCCCGGCACCGGGTACCCCACGGCCCAGAGGGCGCGTCATGGTATGATCAGACCGTGTTCTGTACACGGTCAGACACAGCCATTACATTATTCAAAGATCTATTGATTAAAATTAACTTTTGTTCGTGGGAAAACCCCTTTAAGTTCATGTATTAATTTGTCCACCATCTCAGTACATGATTATATGATACAATCATTCCCTCTGCTCCTGAAAGGGGGGAGGGGAGGGAATGATTGATATAAGTGTATACAGTGCATTGTGAAAGTATTTGGTCCCCTTGAACTTTTCTAACTTTTGCCACATTTCTGGCTTCAAACATAAAGATATAAAATTCTATTTTTGGGGGAAGAATCAAAAACAAGTGGGACACAATCGTGAAGTGGAACGAAATTTATTGGAAATGTTAAACTTTTTTAACAAATTAAAAACTGTGGGACTGCTGGCTTGTGGATTTAGACTGGACAACCCCTTTAAGGCTCCTTCAGCCATCAGTGAATATCGGTCTGTGCTCGGACCGCAATGCATGGACTTGCCGCGGGTCTCCTGACCTCAACTCAGCAGCCTCACAGCATGTATGAGCATGCGGGTCAGCATGATTGGTGCCCAGTCCAAGCACTGCAGACTGAGAGCAGAACGATTTCTCACTTCCAGTATTTACACTGTCATAATAATAAAGATGTTTCCCAATCATATACAGTGCATTGTGAAAGTATTTGGCCCCCTTGAACTTTTCTACCTTTTGCCACATTTCTGGCTTCAAACATAAAGATATAAAATTCAAATTTTTTGGAAAGAATCAACAACAAGTGGGACACAATCGTGAAGTGGAACGAAATTTATTGGAAATGTTAAACTTTTTTAACAAATTAAAAACTGAAAAGTGGGGCGTGCAATATTATTCGGCCCTCTTGAGTTAATAATCGCCATCTTTTGCTGCGATTACAGCTGAAAGTCGCTTGGGGTATGTCACTATCAGCTTTGCACATCGAGAGGCTGAAATTCTTGCCCATTCTTCCTTGCAAAACAGTTCGAGCTCATTGAGGTTGGATGGAGGGCGTTTGTGAACAGCAGTTTTCAGCTCTTTCCACAGATTCTCGATTGGATTCAGGTCTGGACTTTGACTTTGCCATTCTAACACCTGGATACGTTTATTTTTGAACCATTTTATTGTAGATTTTGCTTTATGTTTGGGATCATTGTCTTGTTGGAAGATAAATCTCCGTCCCAGTCTCAGGTCTTTTGCAGACTCCAACAGGTTTTCTTCCAGAATGGTCCTGTATTTGGCTCCGTCCATCTTCCCATCAATATTAACCATCTTCCCTGTCCCTGCTGAAGAAAAGCAGGCCCAAACCATGATGCTGCCACCACCATGTTTGACAGTGGGGATAGTGTTTTGAGGGTGATGAGCTGTGTTGCTTTTACGCCAAAGATATCGTTTTGCATTGTGGCCAAAAAGTTTGATAATGGTTTCATCTGACCAGAGCACCTTATTCCACATGTTTGGTGTGTCTCCCAGGTGGCTTGTGGCAAACTTCAAATGAGACTTTTTATGGATATCTTTGAAAAATGGCTTTCTTCTTGCCACTCTTCCATAAAGGCCAGATTTGTGCAGTGTATGACTGATTGTTGTCCTATGGACAGACTCTCCCACCTCAGCTGTAGATCTCTGCAGTTCAACCAGAGTGATCATGGGCCTTTTGGCTGCATCTCTGATCAGTCTTCTCCTTGTTCGAGATGAAAGTTTAGAGGGACGGCTGGGTCTTGATAGATTTGCAGTGGTCTGATAATCCTTCCATTTCAATATGATCGCTTGTACAGTGCTCCTCGAGATGTTAAAAACTTGGGAAATCTTTTTGTATCCAAATCCGGCTTTAAACTTCACCACAACAGTATCTCGGACCTGCCTGGTGTGATCCTTGGTCTTCATGATGCTCTCTGCACTTGAAACAGAACCCTGAGACTATCACAGAGCAGGTGCATTTATACGGAGACTTGATTACACACAGGTGGATTCTATTTATCATTACCAGTCATTTAGGACAACATTGGATCATTCAGAGATCCTCACTGAACTTCTGGACTGAGTTTGCTGCACTGAAAGTAAAGGGGCCGAATAATATTGCACGCCCCACTTTTCAGTTTTTAATTTGTTAAAAAAGTTTAAAATATCCAATAAATTTCGTTCCACTTCACGATTGTGTCCCACTTGTTGTTGATTCTTTCCAAAAAAATTGAATTTTATATCTTTATGTTTGAAGCCAGAAATGTGGCAAAAGGTAGAAAAGTTCAAGGGGGCCAAATACTTTCACAATGCACTGTATATGATTGGGAAACATCTTTATTATTATGACAGTGTAAATACTGGAAGTGAGAAATCGTTCTGCTCTCAGTCTGCAGTGCTTGGACTGGGCACCAATCATGCTGACCCGCATGCTCATACATGCTGTGAGGCTGCTGAGTTGAGGTCAGGAGACCCGCGGCAAGTCCATGCATTGCGGTCCGAGCACAGACCGATATTCACTGATGGCTGAAGGAGCCTTAAAGGGGTTGTCCAGTCTAAATCCACAAGCCAGCAGTCCCTCTGTGTCACTGACTGAAGACTTGTGAATCCACACATCGTAAGCACTGTGAGGATTCGCTGGTGTCAGAGCCAGGAATGGCAATCACTTGGCTTCAAGGATGTGAAATGCAGACTCCCAGCCAGAAGGGGGGGTGTGGAGATAGAGGGAGAACAAACAGGTGGGCAGGTGAATTTAAAGGGTTGGCTCTGCCGTGAAGTACCGAGTGGTGGGACTTTATTTGAACAGTCATCCTGTGCTGACAGAGTCCCTTTAAACATAAGTCATACTCATCTTCTGGCGTCTTCATCAATTTTCAGCACTGCTTCGGTCTTGCGGCGCCATCTTGTGAACGCAGCTTCTGACTGACTGGAAGTCAGAAGCTATGTCACAATCTCTCAATGCAAGTCTGAAAGCCTGAACGATGCTCTCATAGACTTGATCTGGTCATGGTGTGACAGTATTTGTCTCTTGTATGTGGTATTATTCAGTCACTATGTGGTGGTAATATGTGGTGTGGTCACAGTGTGGCAGAAAGTAGAGTTTTTCCAAGAGTGGTCGGTGGGACTGTGGAAGGTTTGAGGAGTGGAGGCGGAGCTGGGGTGAAGCCTGGGTGGAGTTTCAAGGGGGCCCCAAAATTTTGCCAGTATGGGGCACCGAAATTCCTAGCAGCAGCCCTGCACGACCCTGGACACTTGCCAAAGCTTTTTAGTGATGCTATTGTGCCAGTTTTGTCTATTGATTCGTCACACTCTGTCATGCATGAGAGGGGTAACCGAGTCAATAGCTGGTGCTATGCTAGAGTGGCATTGTAGAAGGCAGTGACACTGTCTGTGTCGTGGAGTGAAGATATGGATGTCAGTGGTAGAATAGAATTAGAGAGTGTGTGAGTGTGGAGACATGCAAGGTTTCTTCAGGGGTGTGCTATTTGCTGACATGGGTGACAGGTGAGGAGGACAGAGATGAGAAAGTGTTGGAATAATACATATTAATCTGTATGTGTATTGCAACAACTACTGTGCTGTTTCATATGTTGTGCATATTGTGAGGTTGTTAACAAAGTTTAGTTAAAAAAAAAAAAAAAAAAACTCCCACAGACAGGATGCCCCCTCCTTCTCTTCCTGTGTTGTTGTTATATATCTGATTTGATTTCCTCATGCTGCAGTAACATCATGCTGTGCCTGTGCTGGATATAAATAAACCTACATTCTGTGTTCTAAACTCTGGATGTCACGCGGATTAATCCTCTGCTAACAGGTTATGGGCCCAGATGTACCAGAGTCCCAGAGTCACAGATCCCCAGAACACAGAGGAAAGAAAAGAAAGAAAGACAGCAAACTGAGAAGAAGCAAAGATGGCCACCAGCAGCAGCTCCATGAAATTTACAGTGCCAAGTCTCACTAACCAGAATTATCAATCCTGGAAATTCAAAGTGAAAATGCTGCTAATAAGAGAAGGTACGTGGAAATACACACAGGAGCCTAAACCTGACCCAGTGCCACAGGAGTGGACAGAGATGGATCAGAAAGCACAAAGTACCATATCACTCAGTATAGATGATGACCAGATTGTGCATGTGTGTAAATGTAATACTGCAAAGGAAATGTGGGAGCAGTTGCAAAAGGTACATGAGAGGATAAATTTAAGCAATAAGCTCTATCTCATGAGAAAGCTGTACCAGTCTAAGCTACAGAAAGGCCAGGATATGCAGGATTACATAAGAAGTGTTCTGGAAGTTGTAGAACGCCTGAGAGTCATTGGGGAAGATCTAAAGGACTTTCATGTGGCCGCATTACTGCTTAGTGGCCTTTCAGAGAGGTATGATACGCTTGTAACCGCACTAGATGCGCGTCCAGATGATGAGCTTACACTGGATTATGTCAGGGGGAAGCTCATAAATGAATATAAGCGAAAGGCAGAAGGTGTAAACAGTAGGACATGCAACACAGAATCTGCTTTACAGACACAAAACCTAACTGATAACAGGAAGCACATAAAAGAAACACGTGAATGTTTTGTTTGCAAGAAATCAGGACATTTGAAAGCTGACTGCAGAGTCTGGAAAGCTAGAATGAATCAGCTGAAAAAGCAAAGCAGTCATCAAAGGGTTAAAAGTGCTGTATCTGGAGAAAATGATTCTGTGAATACTGAAACTGCATTTACTGTCAGTGCAAATACATCAAAGCATGCATGGTGTATAGACTCTGGAGCAGCTAGTCACATGACTAATAACAGAGACTTCTTTTCTAAGCTTAACCAAAGTAAATCAGAGAAAGTGATTATGGCTAATGGTCAGTACATGACTTCAGAAGGCATAGGAGATGGTTATATTGATTGTCAAATCTCACCAACACAAAGCAGGAAGATCCCAGTAAAGGATGTGCTGTATGTGCCTAGTCTTGAAAGTAATCTACTATCTGTGAAGAAACTCACAAAACAAGGAAATGAAGTTACATTTAAGCATGATAGCTGCATCATCTCAAAGGAAGGTCACACACTAGTAGAGGGAAATGTGGCACCCCAGGGGTCTGGTTTTCCACAGTAATGTAATGTTATGTCTGAGAGCAGGTGGGAGGTCCTTTGGTCAGGGATCCTGTGCATGCCACACCTCCTGCCCAGTCTTGGGAGGGGAAGGACTTCCCCTATATAAACCTGGGGCTGAGGCAGGGTAGGGAGTTCTGAGAGGAGAAGACAGGGAGCAGAGCTGCTCTATGGGCTCTGCTCCACAGGCAGGCCCTGTCCTGGGGTCTGAGCCTGGAGACAAGGAGAGTGGAGAAGAGAAGCAGCATAGGAAACAGCAGAGTTACAAGGAGTCAGGGGCTGGCAGCTACAGAGCTCGCCCTGACTAAGAAGATTCTTTACCGGACCCGGAGTCCGAGGCTGTGGGGACTAAATCCTCCCCAGCAGCAGAATCCGTCGGGCAGGGGATTTCAGGTCCTCTGGCCCAGAAGCCTGAAGGCACGGTCACACGCGTGGGACCAGCACCGCCATCGTGGAGCGGAAGCCATTAGAAGGCCCCGAGTCACCGGCCATACGGGTGAGCACCACACGGTACACTCAGGGACGTGGGCTACTTACATCAGCTTCTAGTAAGGTAGCCAGAAGAGTACAGTCAGTTTGGGAGGCCAACAACTACGCCTGGCCAGGGGAGATCCCATCTGCTCAAAGACTGACCAGGCCCCGTTTGCTAGCAAGTACTCCGGGAGGGTCTGTCGTTGTTACCAGTAAAGACCCTGAACTACACCGTACCGTCTCTGAGTGGTTCCTGCTACCCCCATCATCCACGTCGGCTGCCCTGAGGCCATACCCCTCCCGTTGGGGGTTATACTATCACGCTGCACAATCCTACCACCGGCCTCAGCGGTCTGCCCTGCAGCAGCAGCTTCCTGGCTGCACTCAACGGGTGGCGTAGTCATCAACTATTTACTACTAATAGACTGCCGTCTAGTTTGACTCCCTGGGCACGGACCGGGTCACCGCCACGAGATTACAACCCTCCACGGATCCGGCTCCGGGTAAGCTCCCGCGTGCGCACCGCAGCGCGACACAGGCCCAGGGGCGCGTCAACTTTGGCGTAGTCGGCAGGATCACGTGCCCGCAACCACCGGGTACTGCGTGCCTGAAAAGCAAAGACTTTTCAAACTTACCAGTGGTGAAGATTCCCGCCATCTGTGAAGATTCCCGCCATCCGTGGAGTTTTCCCGCCATCCGGCGCCATCTTCTGCCTTCTTCCCGCCATCCGAGGAGTTTTCCCGCCATCTGGCGCCATCTTGGAGACGCCGCGCGGGAAGAAGATGGGCGTGGACTCCGAAAGCGCGCGAGAACTGAAGCCCCGCCTCACGTCCGGACGTTGCGTAAGGTCCTGGAAGGAGCCCAGCAGACGCCGACGTCACAGGAGCGCGACGCCAGGTCCTCTACCCCGACGATTGACTGCGGAGCCGCGGCCTACGGAAGAGGATCTCCGGAAGGTAGGCCACGGTCCACTAGGGGGGAGGAGGACACCAGGAACGGACAGCAAGATGGCGGACCGGCAGCAGACTAAGCTGCCCAGCATCGGCAGTGCCCCAGTCGTCGCCGGCCCCGACCAGCGCCGGGAGAAGACGCGTGACGCAGGAGCGGTCGCGGGAGCAGGTAAGAGGAGTCTCCCTGTCCCGGACGCTGCCAGCGTCAGCCTGCTCCCGGGCCCCCTGGTGGAGCCGCCGATTTCGGGCGCTGCAGACACCGACCTGCTCCAGCCCCCGCAACAAGCCCTGCGGCCAAGCCCTCCAGCCCTGGGCACTACCACCACCAGCCCGCGCCCAGGCCCAAAGTTGAACCCTCTGACCCCGGGCGTCATCAACGGCGACCCTCTCCACGCCTGGTCGCAAGGCCTGAACTCCCCAGGTGCAAAAGGACTGTACGCCCTCCACGTTAACCAAGGAGGAGCTGCAGTACTACCAATACGAGGAAAGCCAAGAGGACCCGGACGGGTCTGAAGCCTACACACAAGAAGGAGCAGGAGGATGCCGTTACTGAAGTACGGTAAAGGGGAACTGTACATAGTTACCCGTAGGGGTACTTGTGTTGCTAATTAAAATATGGTCCCCGTTGGGACAAGTGTGAACTGTTCCCGTGTGTCCCCTATCCTTAACCAGGCTGAGGACTGTGAGCAGCCATCCCATCTCCCCACAGGCTGAGGACTGTGAGCAGCCAATCCTTATCCCCACTGGCCGAGGACTGAGAGCGGCCATATCTTGTAAATATTATGTGTTTCCAGTTATTTATAGGAGTCCTTGGTGGATTTACCGGGAATCCTTGTACATAGTTGGAGCGTAACCCAGGATGGACTAAAAGACTGTTAAGGACTCGGGGTAGGACAGACCCCTACCTGGTTACGTCTCCCTGTTTTGGTGAAATGGACACCTTGCTTTTTTCAAAGACTGCACCCGGTTACGGACACGCCGTGACCAGCTTTATGCGTTTCCTTATTGTAATGTTATTGTTTATACTTTGTTATGTTACAAAAATGTGTTTAGTCCCGGAGTACTAAATTTCACTAGGGGGGAATGTGGCACCCCAGGGGTCTGGTTTTCCACAGTAATGTAATGTTATGTCTGAGAGCAGGTGGGAGGTCCTTTGGTCAGGGATCCTGTGCATGCCACACCTCCTGCCCAGTCTTGGGAGGGGAAGGACTTCCCCTATATAAACCTGGGGCTGAGGCAGGGTAGGGAGTTCTGAGAGGAGAAGACAGGGAGCAGAGCTGCTCTATGGGCTCTGCTCCACAGGCAGGCCCTGTCCTGGGGTCTGAGCCTGGAGACAAGGAGAGTGGAGAAGAGAAGCAGCATAGGAAACAGCAGAGTTACAAGGAGTCAGGGGCTGGCAGCTACAGAGCTCGCCCTGACTAAGAAGATTCTTTACCGGACCCGGAGTCCGAGGCTGTGGGGACTAAATCCTCCCCAGCAGCAGAATCCGTCGGGCAGGGGATTTCAGGTCCTCTGGCCCAGAAGCCTGAAGGCACGGTCACACGCGTGGGACCAGCACCGCCATCGTGGAGCGGAAGCCATTAGAAGGCCCCGAGTCACCGGCCATACGGGTGAGCACCACACGGTACACTCAGGGACGTGGGCTACTTACATCAGCTTCTAGTAAGGTAGCCAGAAGAGTACAGTCAGTTTGGGAGGCCTACAACTACGCCTGGCCAGGGGAGATCCCATCTGCTCAAAGACTGACCAGGCCCCGTTTGCTAGCAAGTACTCCGGGAGGGTCTGTCGTTGTTACCAGTAAAGACCCTGAACTACACCGTACCGTCTCTGAGTGGTTCCTGCTACCCCCATCATCCACGTCGGCTGCCCTGAGGCCATACCCCTCCCGTTGGGGGTTATACTATCACGCTGCACAATCCTACCACCGGCCTCAGCGGTCTGCCCTGCAGCAGCAGCTTCCTGGCTGCACTCAACGGGTGGCGTAGTCATCAACTATTTACTACTAATAGACTGCCGTCTAGTTTGACTCCCTGGGCACGGACCGGGTCACCGCCACGAGATTACAACCCTCCACGGATCCGGCTCCGGGTAAGCTCCCGCGTGCGCACCGCAGCGCGACACAGGCCCAGGGGCGCGTCAACTTTGGCGTAGTCGGCAGGATCACGTGCCCGCAACCACCGGGTACTGCGTGCCTGAAAAGCAAAGACTTTTCAAACTTACCAGTGGTGAAGATTCCCGCCATCTGTGAAGATTCCCGCCATCCGTGGAGTTTTCCCGCCATCCGGCGCCATCTTCTGCCTTCTTCCCGCCATCCGAGGAGTTTTCCCGCCATCTGGCGCCATCTTGGAGACGCCGCGCGGGAAGAAGATGGGCGTGGACTCCGAAAGCGCGCGAGAACTGAAGCCCCGCCTCACGTCCGGACGTTGCGTAAGGTCCTGGAAGGAGCCCAGCAGACGCCGACGTCACAGGAGTGCGACGCCAGGTCCTCTACCCCGACGATTGACTGCGGAGCCGCGGCCTACGGAAGAGGATCTCCGGAAGGTAGGCCACGGTCCACTAGGGGGGAGGAGGACACCAGGAACGGACAGCAAGATGGCGGACCGGCAGCAGACTAAGCTGCCCAGCATCGGCAGTGCCCCAGTCGTCGCCGGCCCCGACCAGCGCCGGGAGAAGACGCGTGACGCAGGAGCGGTCGCGGGAGCAGGTAAGAGGAGTCTCCCTGTCCCGGACGCTGCCAGCGTCAGCCTGCTCCCGGGCCCCCTGGTGGAGCCGCCGATTTCGGGCGCTGCAGACACCGACCTGCTCCAGCCCCCGCAACAAGCCCTGCGGCCAAGCCCTCCAGCCCTGGGCACTACCACCACCAGCCCGCGCCCAGGCCCAAAGTTGAACCCTCTGACCCCGGGCGTCATCAACGGCGACCCTCTCCACGCCTGGTCGCAAGGCCTGAACTCCCCAGGTGCAAAAGGACTGTACGCCCTCCACGTTAACCAAGGAGGAGCTGCAGTACTACCAATACGAGGAAAGCCAAGAGGACCCGGACGGGTCTGAAGCCTACACACAAGAAGGAGCAGGAGGATGCCGTTACTGAAGTACGGTAAAGGGGAACTGTACATAGTTACCCGTAGGGGTACTTGTGTTGCTAATTAAAATATGGTCCCCGTTGGGACAAGTGTGAACTGTTCCCGTGTGTCCCCTATCCTTAACCAGGCTGAGGACTGTGAGCAGCCATCCCATCTCCCCACAGGCTGAGGACTGTGAGCAGCCAATCCTTATCCCCACTGGCCGAGGACTGAGAGCGGCCATATCTTGTAAATATTATGTGTTTCCAGTTATTTATAGGAGTCCTTGGTGGATTTACCGGGAATCCTTGTACATAGTTGGAGCGTAACCCAGGATGGACTAAAAGACTGTTAAGGACTCGGGGTAGGACAGACCCCTACCTGGTTACGTCTCCCTGTTTTGGTGAAATGGACACCTTGCTTTTTTCAAAGACTGCACCCGGTTACGGACACGCCCTGACCAGCTTTATGCGTTTCCTTATTGTAATGTTATTGTTTATACTTTGTTATGTTACAAAAATGTGTTTAGTCCCGGAGTACTAAATTTCACTAGGGGGGAATGTGGCACCCCAGGGGTCTGGTTTTCCACAGTAATGTAATGTTATGTCTGAGAGCAGGTGGGAGGTCCTTTGGTCAGGGATCCTGTGCATGCCACACCTCCTGCCCAGTCTTGGGAGGGGAAGGACTTCCCCTATATAAACCTGGGGCTGAGGCAAGGTAGGGAGTTCTGAGAGGAGAAGACAGGGAGCAGAGCTGCTCTATGGGCTCTGCTCCACAGGCAGGCCCTGTCCTGGGGTCTGAGCCTGGAGACAAGGAGAGTGGAGAAGAGAAGCAGCATAGGAAACAGCAGAGTTACAAGGAGTCAGGGGCTGGCAGCTACAGAGCTCGCCCTGACTAAGAAGATTCTTTACCGGACCCGGAGTCCGAGGCTGTGGGGACTAAATCCTCCCCAGCAGCAGAATCCGTCGGGCAGGGGATTTCAGGTCCTCTGGCCCAGAAGCCTGAAGGCACGGTCACACGCGTGGGACCAGCACCGCCATCGTGGAGCGGAAGCCATTAGAAGGCCCCGAGTCACCGGCCATATGGGTGAGCACCA
Source organism: Phyllobates terribilis (assembly GCF_046119375.1). Taxonomy (NCBI): domain Eukaryota; kingdom Metazoa; phylum Chordata; class Amphibia; order Anura; family Dendrobatidae; genus Phyllobates; species Phyllobates terribilis. Next base: position 2,534,650 of record NW_027362809.1, on the reverse strand, counting down.
CACGGTACACTCAGGGACGTGGGCTACTTACATCAGCTTCTAGTAAGGTAGCCAGAAGAGTACAGTCAGTTTGGGAGGCCTACAACTACGCCTGGCCAGGGGAGATCCCATCTGCTCAAAGACTGACCAGGCCCCGTTTGCTAGCAAGTACTCCGGGAGGGTCTGTCGTTGTTACCAGTAAAGACCCTGAACTACACCGTACCGTCTCTGAGTGGTTCCTGCTACCCCCATCATCCACGTCGGCTGCCCTGAGGCCATACCCCTCCCGTTGGGGGTTATACTATCACGCTGCACAATCCTACCACCGGCCTCAGCGGTCTGCCCTGCAGCAGCAGCTTCCTGGCTGCACTCAACGGGTGGCGTAGTCATCAACTATTTACTACTAATAGACTGCCGTCTAGTTTGACTCCCTGGGCACGGACCGGGTCACCGCCACGAGATTACAACCCTCCACGGATCCGGCTCCGGGTAAGCTCCCGCGTGCGCACCGCAGCGCGACACAGGCCCAGGGGCGCGTCAGAAACATCACAGATGAACTTTATCAGCTGAAATGCAAAGAGTGTGTGTATACAGCGCAACAAGAAGAGCATAAAAACTGTATTCATGTGTGGCATATGCGTCTGGCACACAGAGACCCAGAAGCAATAAGAAAGTTAGTCCAAAAGCAACTAGCTGAGGATATTACAATTGATCTATGTAACCAGACAATGAAGTGTACTAGCTGCATCAAAGGGAAAATGTCTAGGAAAGCTTTTCCTAAGAGAATTAGTACAACAACAGCACAGCCACTAGATTTAATACACACAGATGTCTGTGGTCCAATGAGCACTCTGACCCCAGGGAAGAAGAGATATTTTCTCACATTTATTGATGATCATTCAAGATATACAGTTGTCCACCTGCTTCACAGCAAGAAGGAAGTTCCAGAGAAACTTGAAATATACCTAGCTGAAGTATATAATAAATTTGGAAGAATGTCAAAGATTCTACGTGCAGATAATGGGACTGAATATACAAGTAATGAGACACAGAGCATTTTAAAGAAAAATGGAATCCTATTTCAGACCACTGTACCGTACAACCCAGAGCAAAATGGTGTCGCGGAAAGAAGGAACCGAACACTATGTGAAAGTGGAAGAAGCATGTTATTTGATGCAAATCTGCCCACAGCATATTGGGGTGAAGCAATCATGACAGCTTGCTATCTTCAGAACAGACTACCAGGTAAAGCTACAGACAAAACTCCATTTGAGCAATGGAATAGCAGAAAGCCAAAACTACATCACATAAGAATATTCGGAAGTAAAGCATTTGTACATGTTCCCAAAGAAAAGCGAACTAAGTGGGAATCTCACGCTAAGGAAGGTATCCTGGTAGGCTACAGCGAAACCCAGAAAGGTTATAGGATTCTACACCCAGATAAAATATGTGCAAAATACAAGGACCTAAAAACACAGATGTACTGTCTGTGATATTAGATAGCCAAAATACTTCCATGTATTGTTGCGTCCAAAGATATTTTCTTCATATTTCTTCATATTTCTTCATATTCCCCTTTTTTTTTTTTCATAATTTCACCTTTATTTCCATTTTTATTTTCATAATAATTTTTTGTTTGGGCTTTAAGTGCGCTCTCGACCTGGGCCGTGGCACCACTGTGCGGTTTTGACCTATGAGGTATTTCCAGCTCATGAACCATTGGGGCAGAATATACGCGGTTAGTATATACCGCGGTACATACGGTATGTGCCTGGATGGGTGTCAGCTACTGTATAACTTGGACATTTGCCCTGGCCTGGGGTACTTATGGATGGGAGGGCTTCATGTCACCATCCAACACAAGATGTCAGTTGGTTACCTTGTGTGCCCCTTAATCGTCGCTCCGTAGTGTGCGGTTTTTCCTTGTCTGTGATGCGCACACCGGATGTGACGCTTGCGTGTCACGCCCGGCACCTGCGTTCCACATACCGGATGTCAGCTGACCGGAACCGGAAGTGACACGATCGCGAGTATAGCGCGACTAGGATTTAAAAGAGGACTTATCAGAGTGTCAAATGGCGCTGTCTGGTGAATGAGCTGCGCGATTGTGGGCAGCGTGCATACCGCATGTCTTCTCTTTTTTTCCCCTGATGACTAGCTAAGGCAAAGAAACGCGTCGGGAGCGGTATATTGTGATGGGCTGGTGACCCTATGAGACTTGGTCTGCCCCCATCATATGGAGCTATCTTGAAGTCTGAGAGCAGGAACGGATATCAAAATTGGTGAGGATGTTCCATTTCTATATATAGCAAGGTTAAATACTTACCATTGATAGGGTTAATGTTTCTGCGTTCTCACATATTGAGACACAATAAGTTGTTATAGTGTCCCGTAGGCTCCATCATTTTCTTTTTGCCACACTTTCTTGGTTGCGTCAGAGATACAATATGCTTATATGACATATATCTATATCTTTGGACGCAACAATACATGGAAGTATTTTGGCTATCTAATATCACAGACAGTACATCTGTGTTTTTAGGTCCTTGTATTTTGCACATATTTTATCTAGTGGTAATAAATGTTAAGTTTTACATTTCTATAGCACTACACCTGCTTGTGTTTACATTTATTTTTTTGTGTAGTTATTTCTAAAACCCCTGCTGCTGCATTTTGATTCTACACCCAGAAACAAACTAGATCACAATAAGTAGAGATGTAGTGATTGATGAGAACTTTGTATCACCCAAGTTTTGTGACATCACGCCAGTAGTCCAGCTGAAGTCACAATTACAAGACAGCAACAAGGAGGATGTAGAGGTCTGGCTGGATTCTTCAACTAATGAAGGAACAACAGAAAAATCAGGTGAATCTGAAATCAGGAGATCGTCAAGATCAAGCAAAGGTATACCAGCTAAACGTCTATCCTACATTGTCAAGACACTACCTGAGTCAGAGCCGCAGTCATGGGATGAAATGCAAGCACTACCTGTCCATGAAAGAACAAAGTGGATCGATGCCGCTAATGAGGAAATCAAATCGCTTCATCAACTCCAAACTTGGAAACTCACCAAGCTACCACAGGGCAAAAAGGCAATCAAGTGCAAGTGGGTCTTCAAAACCAAATATGACTCAGAAGGTAAAGTCCACAGATTCAAAGCAAGGTTGGTCGCAAAAGGATATTCTCCAAAGTATGGCGAAGATTACGATGCTACATTTGCTCCAGTCACTAAACAGACCACGTTCAGAGCTTTGTTAGCTGTAGTTGCTGTACAAAAGATGTATGTCAGACATTTGGATATAAAAACTGCCTTTTTAAATGGTGACATTGAGGAGGACTTATACATGACTCAACCTGAAGGTTATGTAAAAAGAGGTCAAGAGAATCTTGTTTGCAAACTACAAAAATCTCTCTATGGTCTTAAGCAATCAGCAAGAGCATGGAACACCAAGATGAATAAAGTCATGTTGGAAGACAAAATATACAGATGGAAAGTGGATGTATATTCTCTTATATGTGGACGACGTGATTGTTGTTCATCAAGACGACGCAGGAATTGGAAAAATGACTGAAATTCTGAATCAGCACTTTGAATCAAAAGACCTTGGAAGTGTGACATATTATCTAGGAATCCAAATCCAGAGAGAGGAAGATGGAAGTTTTCTTCTAAACCAAAGTGCAAAAATTAATTTGATTCTGAATCAGTTTAAAATGTCAGAGGTCAAAGGTATATCAACCTCAATGGAACCATCCTACCTGAAGCTGGAAGGAGAAGATGACCTGTTGCCTAACAATGAGAAATATCGTCAGGCAGTGGGGACACTTCTATACATATCAACTATGACTCGACCGGATATCACAACAACAGTTGGAATCCTTTGCAGATATGTGGAAAAACCGCGCCAAAGAGACTGGAATGCTGTTAAGAGACTTCTCCGATATTTGAAAGAAACGCAAGATGTAAATTTAAAACTATCTGCAGCAGGAGATCTAGAACTTACCGGCTATGTAGATGTGGATAGGGCTGGTGATTCGCGTGATCATAAATCCACAAGTGGATACTTGTTTAAAGTTGGAGAAAGTTCAATCTCCTGGTCTAGTAGGAAACAAGTGTCTGTTGCCTTGTCATCTACAGAAGCGGAGTATGTGTCCGCAGCCTATGCAAGCCAGGAGGTTGTTTGGCTAAGACAATTGATGGACGATCTTGGCAAACCGACAACTCAACCGACGGTGATTTATGAGGACAACCAAGGATGCATTAAACTTGCATGCAGTGAAAAAATCAGTGCTAGAACCAAGCACATTGACGTCAGACATCATCATCTACGTGATTTGATAGATCGTGGGATAATTCACTTTGTCTATTGTGAAACTGATAAGATGGTAGCTGACATTATGACAAAGCCATTGCCACGAGCTAGGTTAAAAGAATTGAGAACCACAATGGGACTAAGAGGATAAGTAGTTGTTGAGTGGGGGTGTTGGAATAATACATATTAATCTGTATGTGTATTGCAACAACTACTGTGCTGTTTCATATGTTGTGCATATTGTGAGGTTGTTAACAAAGTTTAGTTAAAAAAAAAAAAAAACTCCCAGACAGGATGCCCCCTCCTTCTCTTCCTGTGTTGTTATATATCTGATTTGATTTCCTCATGCTGCAGTAACACCAGACTCCATGCTGTGCCTATGCTGGATATGAATAAACCTACATTCTGTGTTCTAAACTCTGGATGTCACGCGGATTAATCCTCTGCTAACAGAAAGTGAGTAGATGGTGATGAGGTAGGGGGAGAGGGGAGGTTGTGAAGTTAGATAGGGAGCAGAGACGGGTGAAGATAAGGTCTAATGTATTTCCGTCTGTGTGGGTGGCTGAGGAGGAACATTGAGTAAGTTCAAAAGATAAAGTAAGACACAGGAGTTTGGAGGCTGCTGACTGGAGGGTGTCAGTAGGGATGCTGAAGTCACCCATTATGATAGTGGGAATGTCAGCGGAAAGAAAGTGAAGAAGCCAGGTGGAGAATTAGTCAATATAGGTAGTGGCCGGGCCCGGAGGTCGGTATATGACGGCCACTTGGAGGTAGAATAGATGCGGACAGAGTGGACTTCAAAAGAGAAGATAAGGGAGGTTAGAGGTGGGATTGGATTAAAGGTGCAGTTGGTAGAAAGAAGAAGACCCACTCCTCCGCCATGTATGTTGCCAAGGAGAAGAGTGTGGGCAAAGTGGAGGCCATCATAACACAGCGGAGCAAGGGAGGCAGTGTTGGAGGGTGTCAGCCATGTTTCGGTGAGGCCCAGGAAGGAGAAATTGTGAGAGGTAAGGAGGTCATGAATCACATGGAGCTTATTATAGACAGAGTGGGCATTTCAGAGTGCTCCAGAGAGAGGGAGCAGAGGGGTGGTCGTCAAGGACACAGGTTTTACATAGGAGAGATTGCGGTAATTCATATTAGGATGAGAGCGATAAGAGGGGGAATAAATGGGAAGTATCAGATGTGGGCAGGCTGACATTATGGGGAGGCAAACAAAGCAAATGCCTGGGGCCCCCACTCCCTCAGGGGCCCCCAGTGGGGGCATAATGGTTGCGGTCACACTGGGGGCTGTGTTGGGGGCTCCTTTCCAATTATCAATGAGACAGGAGCTACGTCGTTCCTGCACTCTCAATAGAAACGGCCAGGCAGCGCTCCATCCCCTCCAGCCCCTGCCAGTGACTTTGGTCTGAGACTGAGCTAGTTTTTTCTGCGCATGTGACAGGATGCTGAAGGAATCAGGTGAGGCGCTGACACGTACAAGTGTGTGAGGCAAAACCTGTGCCTCGTCCCAGCACTGCAGCCTCTGTCTGTTCCCTCTGACTCCCAGCTCATGGTCCGTGACTTGAAGCTTATCTTTTAATGTTCCATGCTATTATGGACAACAGCAAGATATCTTACTGAAAAGTGCAGCCGGCATTCCAGGCTGTGCGGTGGGCTGCCTTTTCTGCAATATATCTTAGTGGAAACTGTCAGACTGATGTCAGCTGAGCTCACCAAGCAGAAAACACTTTGGTAACTAGTAGCTGATGGAGCGGGGATGAGGGAGGCTGGGAGATAGGAGAGTGGGGGGTTGTCAGCAGGCTCGGACAGGCCTGGCGGGGTGCCAGGAAATTTCCCGGTGGGCCCCGGCCCCCTGCAGAGAAGGCAGAGGAGAATTTAAAAAAAAAAAAAGGAAAAAAAAAGTGGTCGCGGGCCCTTTAAGGGCGCGCGCACACACTCTCACCGCCGCCGCGATGCCCAGAACAGTAGCGGGAGTGGCCTGGGAGCAGGAGAGCCGAAGAGCAGAGCAGGGGCTGTACTGCAGCGTCACATTTAGCAGACAGGGCCGCACGTCTGCTGAAAGTGACGTCACAGCGCGCCCTGCACTGCAGTCTCCCGCCTTAGGAGCGCTTCTGTAGAGAATGACACCAAAATTATATTTTCACATGATCTGCTGGCCTCTGGTTTTTATTAGTGTTTGTCTGATGTTTATATCACATACAGAAATATAATTGCAATCATATTATGAGTACAAATAGGTTATATTGACAGTTAGAATGAGTTAATGCAGCAAGTCAATATTTGCAGTGTTGCCCCTTCTTCTTCAAGACCTCTGTAATTCTCCCTGGCATGCTCTCAATCAACTTTTGGACCAAATCCTGACTGATAGCAGTCCATTCTTGCATAATCAATGCTTGCATTTTGCCAGAATTTGTTGGTTTTTGTTTGTCCACCCGTCTCTTGATGATTGACCACAAGTTCTCAATGGGATTAAGATCTGGGGAGTTTCCAGGCCATGGACCCAAAATCTCTATGTTTTGTTCCATAAGCCATTTTGTTATCACCTTTGCTTTATGGCAAGGTGCTCCATCATGCTGGAAAAGGCATTTTTGGGCGCCAAACTGCTCTTGGACGGTTGGGAGAAGTTGCTCTTGGAGGACATTCTGGTACCATTCTTTATTCATGGCTGTGTTTTTAGGCAAGACTGTGAGTGAGCCGATTCCCTTGGCTGAGAAGCAACCCCACACATGAATGGTTTCAGGATGCTTTACAGTTGGCATGAGACAAGACTGGTGGTAGCGCTCACCTCTTCTTCTCCGAATAAGCTGTTTTCCAGATGTCCCAAACAATCGAAAAGGGGATTCATCAGAGAAAATGACTTTGCCCCAGTCCTCAGCAGTCCACTCCCTGTACCTTTTGCAGAATATCAGTCGGTCCCTGATGTTTTTTCTGGAGAGAAGTGGCTTCTTTGCTGCCCTCCTTGAAACCAGCCCTTGCTCAAAGAGTCTCCGCCTCACAGTGCGTGCAGAAGCACTCACATCAGCCTGCTGCCATTCCTGAGCAAGCTCGGCACTGCTGGTAGTCCGATCCCGCAGCTGAAACAGTTTTAAGATACGGTCCTGGTGCTTGCTGGTCTTTCTTGGGTGCCCTGGAGCCTTTTTGACATGCTTCTCCTTGAAGTTCTTGATGATGCGATAGATTGTTGACTGAGGTGCAATCTTTGTAGCTGCGATACTCTTCCCTGTTAGGCCATTTTTGGGCATTGCAATGATGGCTGCACATGTTTCTTTAGAGATAACCATGGTTAACTGAAGAGAAACAATGATACCAAGAACCAGCCTCCTTTTAAAGTGTCCAGTGATGTCATTCTTACTTAATCATGACTGATTGATCGCCAGCCCTGTCCTCATCAACACCCACACCTGAGTTAATGGATCAATCACTAAAACGATGTTAGCTGCTCCTTTTAAGGCAGGACTGCAATGATGTTAAAATGTGTTTTGGGGGTTAAAGTTCATTTTCTGGGCAAATATTGACTTTGCAAGTACAGTAATTGCTGTTAAGCTGATCAATCTTTGACATTCAGGAGTATATGCAAATTGCCATTACAAAAAATGAAGCAGTAAACTTTGGAAAAATTACTATTTGTCTCATTCTCAATACTTTTGGCCATGACTGTATGTGTATATGCCTGCGTGTGTGTATATTCCTGTGTGTGTGTATATGCCTGCATTTGTGTGTGTATATGCCTGTGTGTGTACAGTGTGTGTATATGCCTGCCTTCATGTGTGTGTGTGTATGCCTGCATGTGTGTACAGTGTGTGTGTATATGCCTGCATGTGTGTGTGTATATATACCTGCATGTGTGTGTATATGCCTGCATGTGTGTGTGTGTATGCCTGCATGTGTGTGTGTGTGTATATGCCTGCTTGTGTGTGTGTATGTATGCCTGCATGTGTGTGTGTGTATATGCCTGCATGTGTGTGTGTGTGTATATGCCTGCATGTATGTGTGTTTGTGTATGCCTGCATGTATGTGTGTTTGTGTATGCCTGCATGTGTGTGTGTGTGTATATGCCTGCTTGTGTGTGTGTGTATGTATGCCTGCATGTGTGTGTGTGTATATGCCTGCATGTGTGTGTGTATATGCCTGCGTGTGTGTGTGTGTATATGCCAGCATGTGTATGTATTTGAGTGCCTGCATGCCTACGTGTATATGTGTCTTCACACGTTTGTGCGTGCTTCCCTGCTTGTCTGCATTTTTGTGTGTGATTGTCTGAGTGTGTCTGTGCATGATTGCGTGTGCATTTCTGTGTGTGCTTGCCTGCGTGTGTACGTGTCCCCATTTCTGTGGGTATGTGTATCTGCGTGTGTATATTAGGGCTCTTTCACATGTCCTGATATTTACGGGACTGGAGATATGTGTCCACCTGTGTGTCATCCGTGTGACACATACCAGTGCTTGGGAATCAGTGTACAGTTAACGCTGTTCCCAAGAGCCGGGTGCTGAGCGCTTGCCCTCATCATGGATCCCTGCCGGCACTGCGATCAGCAGCAGCAGGGTCAATGATGAGAGTAGTAGTCAACTCCCGCCGTGTCCAACTGTAAAAATAGGAATAAAATTAAAAAATCCTTGTACTCACCTCTCCTAAGTGTCACCCTCTGTAATCTGTGCGAGCGCTCACGCCGAAGAGAATGACTTCTGCAGCGAGCGGGCCTTGGAGCTGCACTCAGTGATTGACAGGGCACCGCTTGTTGAGCGCAGCTCCGGGGTCCACTCGCTGCAGGAGTCATTCTCCTCGGCGTGAGTGCTCGCACGGATTACAGCGGGTGACTCTTAGGAGAGGTGAGTATAAGGATTTTTTTTATTTTATTCCTATTTTTACAGTTGGACACTGCTGGAGTAGACTACTACTCTCATCATTGACCCTGCTGCTGCTGATCGCAGCGCCAGCAGGGATCTATGATGAGGGCAGCGCTCAGCACCCAGTGCTTGGGAAGAGCACTAACTGTCATCAGTGTGCGGGACGTTTTGCGGCCTGTGCAGCAGGTAAAAAACAGACATGTCAGCGTGTTTTGCCCATGGACACCACATGGTCTGTGGAAAGTGGAAACACACTGACGTGTGCACATTCATTTGAATGGGTCTACGTGTACCAGTGTCTGTGGTACATGAGGAAACTGTCACCGCATGTACTGACGTGTGAAAGAGCCCTTAGTATGTGTCTGTGTGCGCTTGTTTTCGTGTGTGTAAGCGCGCTTCTGCATGTCTGTGTGGTCTTCCGATGATTTATTATATTTGGGGAGAGAAATTTTAGGAGACAAAATGGGGAGATGTGTGAAGAAACGGTATGGTGAACTAGAGGAGGGGTGGGAATGAGTGCAGGAACAGAATGGGGAAGGGGGATGTATAAGGAAACAGTATGGAGAGTGGGGGAATAGTGTGAGGAGATAGTATGGAGAGAGAAAAGTGTGATGTGACACAGCACAGAGACTAGGTAGTGAGGGGGAAGGTATAGAGATGCGGCAGTATAGGGGAAACAGTGTGAGGGCACAGAAAGGAGGTAACAGTATGCTGAGGAGGTGGAGTGTGATGAAGGGGCACAGTATAGAGACTGGGTAGTATAGGGGGGACACAGTGTGAGAGGACAGTGTGAAGAGGGGGCCCAGTATGGTAAGGAGAGGACAGTGTGGAGAGCATGTACCCTAACAGTGGTAGAGTGTATGTCATATTTTGTGCAGGGAGCATTGTAAGAGTTAGGTTTATTTAGGGGCTCAGTGTAGATATTTTTATTCAGGAGCATCATAATGACACTGCTATCTTTAAGGGCATCATGTGGGGATGTGCTGCAGAAGACCGGAGAAGATGGAAGTCTGCAGAGACGAGCTGTGGAACTCATCATGGAGTCTGGACAAGAGGAAGAACAGAAAGAGAACGACTCTAATCAGAGAAGCCGTCTCAGGTAAGATACCTGCATGTAAATGTTCATTTGTGATCCTGCCTGTGTCTCATCAGTAATGTGGTTCCTGTATGGTCTGCAGTCTGATGATGACTGATAACTCCCAGTATCTCTATTGTTAATTACATACTGGGAGTTGTAGGTTTATGCGATACAAAGATATATGTGTCTGACCTGACATTACAATTGATGGTGGTTCAGATGATGTATTCGTGTACTGATGTGTTTGTGCTCGTCTGCGTGTTTGTGCGCGTCTGCGTATCTGGAATAATATGTATTTTTGTAAGATGCGTGTATGTAACTGTGCATTGTGGTGTGTAATAACATTCATATGCTTGAGGCACCTTTACTAAATCTGTTAGGACTCACTCACATGTGTTAGGGAATTCCATTTGTCTTTCCACATTTAGGAACAGACAAGTGAAATATGCTAACCCTGACAAAACTGTCACCATAGGGATGTGCTTGTATGGACACGGGTTCAGGAGCTGAGCCTGCTCCATACTGGGCAGATGTCGGCTGTGTTACATAGCCGGCGTCTGCCTGTAACAGCAGTGATCAGAGCTCGCCTTGATTGCTGCTGTTTTGAGTATTTAAGTGCCCTTGTCAATCACTGACAGCGGCATTTAGATAGCACAATGGCCGGTGCATGCAGTCACCTGTTCCCTTCAGCCCCCTGTGACGCAGTTGCAGGTTGCTGATGGGTTGCCAGTAGTGCTGAGTGCGCGTGGTCGGATAAGAGACATTACAGTCACCGCGAGCTACAAAGTGCTGCAATAACGTCAGGCACCTTAATTGTGACACTTCCATGGAGCCCAACCTCAGGCTGAGCGTTATTGAATGACTAACATGGCAGCAACACCTGGCAACTAGTGCTGAGTGAGTGTGGTTGGATAAGGTGTGATCCCAGCATGCTCAGGTGTTATCTGAGTATCTTGTAGTGCTCTGCTAATATGCTCGAGTCCCCGGGGTAGCATGTTTTGCGGCGGTAGACAGAAGCAACACATGCAGGGATTACCTAACAAACAGGCAATTCCTGCATGTGTTGCGTCTGTCTACTGCCGCAAAACATGCTACCCCGGGGACTCGAGCATATTAGCAGAGCACTACAAGATACTCAGATAACACCTGAACATGCTGGGATCACACCTTATCCGACCACACTCACTCAGCACTAGTTGCCAGGTGTTGCTGCCATGTTAGTCATTCAATGAAGCTCAGCCTGAGGTTGGGCTCCATAGAAGATGTCACAATCAAGGTGCCGGACGTTATTGCAGCACCCTCACTTTGTAGTTCGTGGTGACTGTAATGTCTCCCTCCTTGCACCGACCCAATAACAGGAAGCGAGTGGCGGCAGGGAGAATAAAATGTAATTTTCTCTGTGTAGCCAATGCTTTTCCAATAAGCCGTCTAACCAGGCTTTACACCCTATTTACCTGCAGATTACCCTTTTATCTGCAGATAAATAGCATTTTTCAAGGTGACAAGTTACCATTAAAGGGACTCTGGCAGTACGGAATGACTGTTCGAATATAGTCCTGCAACTTGGTGCTCCACAGCGCGGCCAATCATGTAATTATAGAACATTATAGAAAAGCATAACAAGTAATAAAACCGTTTATGGTGGGCTGTAGTGTGGGCCCCTAGAGTCAGTTCCCCTGGTGGGCCCTAGCCACCCCAGTCCGACCCTGGTTGTCAGCCTGCAGAATCACATCAAGTGTGTGATGACAGGGGGAGCATCTGGAGCAGTTCAAATTTGTTGAAGAGGTCCTGTTTACTGTGCTTATTACACAATAAGAAGATTTGATAAGTCCTGGGCGGGAGCTTTAAAGGGAACCTGTCACCAGAAAAAGCACTATTAACCTGCAGATATGGGGTCAATCATCAGGGTAATAGCGTTACTAACCTGCCTGGTGCCTGCACTTAGCTGAACGCTGCGAGGAGAAAATGAACTTCATTCCTTCCAGCAGTGTTCCAGTTTCAGTCACGGGGCGGTGCCGGCGCGGTTTCAGTCACCGGTCTGAAAATACAGAGCAGTGGCTGTAACTGCGCCCCCGGCCCTGACTGACAGTCGCTCTGCATTGGGGCCGGCTGTCAGTCAAGGCCAGGGGCACGGTACTGTAAACTCAGATCGGTGACTGATCCTGTGCCCCCATGACTGAAACTGAACGTTGCTGGAGTGAATAAAGGACATTTTCTCCCCATAGCGTTCTGATATGTGTGGGCACCGGGCAGGTTAGTAACGCTATTAACCTGCAGATTAAGCCTATATCTGCAGATTAATAGCGTTTTTTTCTGGTGACAGGCTCTCTTTACAATACCCAGCTGACTTGACTTGAGCAACCAATAGTTGCTGTAGAGGGTGAGGGGAGGAGCGCAGAACCACTGTGCAGAAAGGAGACCAGCCATTGGCAGCATTTCTCAAAGGTGCACAAAGAAAAGTTTAGTATTTTGTTGTGTCATATTCAACCTCAGGTAATGGATTTAAAGGGGTTGTCAACTACTAGGGAACCCCCTCTCAAAGGGTTTATCTAGAATTATATTAATTTTTTACTATGGGCATAAGTGCTGACAGGCAGGTGGTTACTAACTACCTGCCTATTCTACCCAGCGCAGATCTCTCCTAGCACAGAGTGGTCACAGACCATTCCTGACGATCATTCTGAGACTTCCGCTGACGTCACATTGTCGCAACAGCTTGTCTTCCGCTCTGTAGCCAGGGTGTAACTGCTGATGTCATGCTGACAGCCAGCTCCTCGCTGCCTCATTGCGGGGAGCCGTCTCTCAATTAGCATGATGTTGACAGTCACATCCTGGCAACAGAGCAGCCCAAGTTACACCACTGACACCAAACATCTACCGCAAAAACTACATAATAGCTCTGCGTTATCAATACAGTTGTTGGGACTGCTTAAGGATCTTTGATGACACCACAGTCGTAACCATGATATCATCACAGGTCCTGTACTGTGCAGGAGTTTAGAAGAAGTGAAGAGGAAGAGACAGACTGGTAAGTATTGTGCATATATACAGTACAGACCAAAAGTTTGGACACACCTTCTCATTTAAAGATTTTTCTGTATTTTCATGACTATGAAAATTGTACATTCACACTGAAGGCATCAAAACTATGAATTAACACATATGGAATTATATACTTAACAAAAAATTGTGAAACAATTGAAAATATGTCTTATATTCTAGGTTCTTCAAAGCAGCCACCTTTTGCTTTGATGACTGCTTTGCACACTCTTGGCATTCTCTTGATGAGCTTCAAGAGGTAGTCACCGGAAATGGTCTTCCAACAATCTTGAAGGAGTTCCCAGAGATGCTTAGCACTTGTTGGCCCTTTTGCCTTCACTCTGCGGTCCAGCTCACCCCAAACAATCTCGATTGGGTTCAGGTCTAGTGACTGTGGAGGCTAGGTTATCTGGCGTAGCACCCCATCACTCTCCATCTTGGTCAAATAGCCCTTACACAGCCTGGAGGTGTGTTTGGGGTCATTGTCCTGTTGAAAAATAAGTGATGGTCCAACTAAACGCAAACCGGATGAAAAAGCATGCCGCTGCAAGATGCTGTGGTAGCCATACTGGTTCAGTATGCCTTCAATTTTGAATAAATCCCCAACAGTGTCATCAGCAAAGCACCCCCACACCATCACACCTCCTCCTCCATGCTTCACGGTGGAAACCAGGCATGTAGAGTCCATCCGTTCACCTTTTCTGCGTCGCACAAAGACACGGTGGTTGGAACCAAAGATCTTAAATTTGGACTCATCAGAGCAAAGCACAGATTTCCACTGGTCTAATGTCCATTTCGTCTGTTCTTTAGCCCAAACAAGTCTATTCTGCTTGTTGCCTGTCCTTAGCAGTGGTTTCCTAGCAGCTATTTTACCATGAAGGCCTGCTGCACAAAGTCTCCTCTTAATAGTTGTGGAAACGATGTGTCTGCTGCTAGAACTGTGTGTGGCACTGACCTGGTCTCTAATCTGAGCTGCTGTTAACCTGCGATTTCTGAGGCTGGTGACTCGGATAAACTTATCCTCAGAAGCAGAGGTGACTCTTGGTCTTCCTTTCCTGGGGCGGTCCTCATGTGAGCCAGTTTCTTTGTAGCACTTGATGGTTTTTGCAACTGCACTTGGGGACACTTTCAAAGTTTTCCCAATTTTTCGCACTGACTGACCTTCATTTCTTAAAGTAATGATGGCAACTCGTTTTTCTTTACTTAGCTGCTTTTTTCTTGCCATAATACAAATTCTAACAGTCTATTCAGTAGGATTATCAGCTGTGTATCCACCAGACTTCTGCACAACACAACTGATGGTCCCAACCACAATCATAAGGCAAGAAATCCCACTTATTAAACCTGACAGGGCACACCTGTGAAGTGAAAACCATTGTTGGAAGACCATTTCCAGTGATAACCTCTTGAAGCTCATCAAGAGAATGCCAAGAGTGTGTAAAGCAGTCATCAAAGCAAAAGGTGGCTACTTTGAAGAACCTGGAATATAAGACATATTTTCAGTTGTTTCACACTTTTTGTTAAGTATATAATTCCACATGTGTTAATTCATAGTTTTGATGCCTTCAGTGTGAATGGACAATTTTCATAGTCATGAAAATACAGAAAAATCTTTAAATGAGAAGGTGTTTCCAAACTTTTGGTCTGTACTGTATATATATGTGCTTAATAAATATATATATATATATAAACACAAGTCTATATCTATGTGCTCATATATACAGTGGGGAAAATAAGTATTTGATACATTGCTGATTTTGCAAGTTTTCCCACCTACAAAGAATGAAGAGGTCTGTAATTTTTATCGCGGGTACTCTTCAACTGTGAGAGACAGAATATAAAAAGTAATCTAGAAAATCAGACTGTATGATTTTTACATTTTTACATAATTAATTTGTATATTATTGCTTGAAATAAGTATTTGATATAATAGAAAAACTGAACTATGTGTATGTAGCATCCACAGTTATAAATCCCGGCAGCACAGACAAAAGTTAATAAGTGTAAAGATTGGCAATTGCCCAATGAATGAGCAAAATGCTGCTCATTCATCGGGTGATTGGATTGTTTATGGCAGAACAAAAATCATTATTCTCAGCAGCACATCACTAGTAATTGTTCATCAATGTTCATCATGCGCTCATCATTGTTAGTCAGCCTGTCTAAAGACGCCAATATCAAGCACAGAACGACTTGACAATTGCACTCGCTTAACGGCCTGAACTCTGTGCATGTAAATGCAACTGAAATGTTTCTGTGTGATGGTACAATATATGAGCGTTTGGTGCCCCACTTTAAACTTTTGTCCAGGGCCCCACTTTGGCTAAAACCGGCCCTGGATGTGGGGGGAACAGGATTGGAAGATATGTCGCCTGCAGTGAGGAGAAGCAGAGAGAGGTAGAGCAGGTGGGAGAAGGAGAGTGACTGTTTTTTCATGTTTTAGTAGGATAGATCTGAGGTTGAAGAGCAGTATGGCAGATGAGGACAGGTGTGGAGATAAGAGGGAAGGAGAGATAATTATTTGGTTAGAGGGTGCTGAGGTTTGGGGATAGCGAAGGAGACTGAGGATTAGTGGAGCCAAAACTGTGAGCATATGTAAGCATGTTGAAGGAGTAGGAGTAGGTTAAAAGAAAAGCTAGGTACATGTAATAAGCAGTGCTTACTGTTCCCTTCTGGTTTATTCCTGGTATACAGTGGGTACGGAAAGTATTCAGACCCCTTTAAAATTTTCACTCTTTGTTTCATTGCAGCCATTTGGTAAATTCTAAATAGTTCATATTTTACTCATTAGAGTACACTCTGCACCCCATCTTGACTGAAAAAAAACAGAAATATAGAAATTTTTGCAAATTTATTAAAAAGAAAAATTTAAATATCACATGGTCATAAGTATTCAGACCCTTTGCTCAGACACTCATATTAAAGTCACATGCTGTCCATTTCCTTGTAATCCTCCTTGAGATGGTTCTACTCCTTCATTGGAGTCCAGCTGTGTTTAATTAACTGATAAGACTTGATTTGTAAAGGCACACCCCTGTCTATATAAGACCTAACAGCTCACAGTGCTTGTCAGACCAAATGAGAATCAAAGGAACTGCCCAAGGAGCTCAGAGACAAAATTGTGGCAAGGCACAGATCTGGCCAAGGTTACAAAAGAATTTCTGTATTACTCAATGTTCCTAAGGGCACAGTGGCCTCCATAATCCTTAAATGGAAGAAGTTTGGGACCACCAGAAGTCTTCCTAGACCTGGCCATCCAGCCAAACTGAGCAATCATGGGAGAAGAGACTTGGTGAGAGAGGTAAAGAAGAACCCCAAGATCACTGTGGCTGAGCTCCAGAGATGCAGTAGGGAGATGGGAGAAAGTTCCATAAAGTCAACTATCACTGCAGTCCTCCACCAGTCAAGGACTCCCAGACTATGAGAAATAAGATTCTCTGGTTTGATGAGATGAAGATAGAACTTTTTGGTGATAATTCTAAACAGTATTTGTGGAGAAAACCAGGCACTGCTCATTACCTGCCCAATACAATCCCAACAGTGAAACATGGTGGTGGCAGCATTGCTATGGGGGTGTTTTTCAGCTGCAGGGACAGGATGACTGGTTGCAATTGAAGGAAACATGAATGTGGCCAAGTACAGAGATATCCTGGATGAAAACCTCTTCCAGAGTGCTCTTGACCTCAGACTTGGCCAAAGGTTCACCTTCCAACAAGACAATGACCCTAAGCACACAGCTAAAATAACAAAGGAGGGGTTTGAGAACCACTCTGTGACAATTCTTGACTAGCCCAGTCAGAGCCCTAACCTAAACCCAATTGAGCGTCTCTGGAAAGACCTGAAAATGGCTGTCCACCAACGTTCAGCATCCAACCTGACGGAACTTGAGAGGATCTGCAAGGAAGAATGGCAGAGGATCCCCAAATCCAGGAGTGAAAAACTTGTTGCACCATTCCGAAGAAGACTCATGGCTGTACTAATTCAAAAGGGTGCTTCTACTCAGTACTGAGCAAAGATTCTGAATACTTATGACCATGTGATATTTCAGTTTTTCTTTTTTAATAAACTTGCAAAAATGTCTACATTTCTGTTTTTTTCAGTCAAGATGGTGTGCAGAGTGTACTTTAATGAGTAAAATATGAACTATTTAGAATTTACCAAATGGCTGCAATGAAACAAAGAGTGAAAAATGTAAAGGGGTCTGAATACTTTCCGTACCCACTGTATTACTGCAGCACACTTACAGAGCAACACAGAATTCGTCACCAGACCTGTATCTACACATGTAAACCTACATAAGAGATATCACTAAAGAGAAGTGTGTTGTACCCCTAAGAAGATATCAAAACCAAAAAGAAGGGAATCCTAGTCAAATACCGCTCAATATATATAATGTTAATAAATATGGAGGAGACGGAGACCCAAACGAAAACAAAGGTTTGTTAAATATATAAACCATTTTATTGTACATCAATTATAAATATAATACCAATAATACAACAATACAAGGTAAGGGGGAGAAGTGCAATTAAAAAACAGGGAGGATGGAAACAATCCCTGAATATAAGGATAGAACCAGATAATGAGGAGCTCCTGTGAGATGAAAAATGCTCTAGAGTTCTAGGGGCAAACACAATTAGGGCGGGCTAGTAATTACTGCAAACTGCGAGACTAAGAAATATGATGAATAGTCTATAAAAAACAGGAAAAAATATGAATATACCTGCAAAAGAAGTATACTAACAAGTAGAATATGCAAGCATATAATCCGGTATAATTAAATAAATTAAATACTAAAACCTCACAGCTAACTGACAATTATATAAGGTCTAAATATCAGAGAGTTTAGCTGATCAATTGTGAGTGGCCGTAGTTTTAATAAGAACCCGGAAAAAAGGCTCGATGTTTATAATACGTTTTAACAGTACGCAAAATATAGGTGAAGCAACCCTGATGTTCTACAGCACTAGTGTCTTATAAGTGGCGTGCATTGCAGTCAGTTAAATAAATACATAGTAGAGAGCAGGAAGGCAAAACTTTAAACTTTGCCTGTATAATACCCCTGCAATATCTATATAATAATCAGAAGTTGGTCAAAAGACGAGATGGCCGCAGTAGATGCTAATCCCCAATATGGGGTGCAGGTGAAAATAATGAAGCCAATTAACCCTGGTAGATATAATCATAACAAGAGCATAAAGACATAAACATATGATGGTATCAGGAGAGCCCGAAGATAATCAGTCATAAAGTATGTGCACCAGTACCATGTCTCACGAGAAGCACAGGAGCATCCAGATGGTGTGTGTGAGCCTCGACATGCATTTCACCAACTGCGGCCTCGTCAGGCTCTCCGGACACCGTCATATGTTTATGTCCTTATGCTTTTGTTATGATTATATCTAGCAGTGTTGCTAGATATAATGCTATGATTTAACAAAAAAAAAACCTGGCCTCCTCCACCCCTTAATAGCCAGCCATCACACACCTTATTTCCCCCGTCGCCCAGTACAGCTCAATGAGTTGTTATGGAGGAGGGGGAAAAGTGTAACTATAGTCACAGGTAAATGTAATTATTTTACATAGCAAAGCAATACAGCTTTAAATGCTATGATTTAAAAAAAAAAATCTGGCCTTCTTCCACCCCTTAATAGCCAGCCATCACACACCTTATTTCTCCGTCGCCCAGGACAGCTCAATGAGTTGATATAGAGGAGGGGGAAAAGTGTAACTATAGTCACCAGTAGTCACCGGTAAATATAATTTTTTTTACATAGCAATGCAATATAGCTTTAAATGCTATGATTTAAAAAAAAAAAAAAACTGGCCTCCTTCCACCCCTTAATAGCCAGCCATCACACACCTTATTTCCCCGTCGCCCAGGACAGCTCAATGAGTTGTTATAGAGGAGGGGGAAAAGTGTAACTATAGTCACCGGTAGCCACCGGTAAATATAATTATTTCACACAGCAAAGCAATATAGCTTTAAATGCTATGATTTAAAAAAAAAAAAAAAAAAAAAAACTGGCCTCCTTCCACCCCTTAATAGCCAGCCATCTCACACCTTATTTCCCCGTCGCCCAGGACAGCTCAATGAGTTGTTATGGAGGAAGGGGAAAAGTGTAATTATAGTCACCGGTAGTCACCGGTAAATATAATTATTTTACATAGCAAAGCAATATAGCTTTAAATGCAATGATTAAAAAAAAAAAAAAAAACTGGCCTCCTTCCACCCCTTAATAGCCAGCCATCTCACACCTTATTTCCCCGTCGCCCTGGACAGCTCAATGAGTTGTTATGGAGGAGGGGGAAAAGTGTAACTATAGTCACCGGTAGTCACCGGTAAATATAATTATTTTACATAGCAAAGCAATATAGCTTTCAATGCTATGA
This sequence comes from Phyllobates terribilis, assembly GCF_046119375.1. Classification (NCBI taxonomy): domain Eukaryota; kingdom Metazoa; phylum Chordata; class Amphibia; order Anura; family Dendrobatidae; genus Phyllobates; species Phyllobates terribilis. The sequence continues at coordinate 2,515,005 of NW_027362809.1, read as the reverse complement.
TTTAAAAAAACAAACCAAAAAAAAAAAACTGGCCTCCTTCCACCCCTTAATAGCCAGCCATCTCACACCTTATTTCCCCGTCGCCCAGGACAGCTCAATGAGTTGTTATGGAGGAGGGGGAAAAGTGTAACTATAGTCACCGGTAGTCACCGGTAAATATAATTATTTTACATAGCAAAGCAATATAGCTTTAAATGCTATGATTTATAAAAAAAAAAAAACTGGCCTCCTTCCACCCCTTAATAGCCAGCCATCTCACACCTTATTTCCCCGTCGCCCAGGACAGCTCAATGAGTTGTTATGGAGGAAGGGGAAAATTGTAATTATAGTCACCGGTAGTCACCGGTAAATATAACTAGAATATTTTTTCTCTTATGTACTATATACATAGCGTAACACTATACATATAGTATCATAAGGCTCTTATTGTCAGGGGCATGTAGTGTGCATGGTATTCCCAGGCACACCATAATGCCACACATAAAAGTCCCTACTGGGCACTTACCTCCCTTGCCTCATCCATCTTTATGGCCATCCTTTTGAACAGGAATATCTTCTGTGTTCTTCTGGGGTCCTGATCCTGGCTTGAGTCCTGACACGCTTATTTCTTGCTTGTCCAGGTCCTGCTTGCCCTTCCGGATCTTCTTATTTTGATGTTCTTCTTGGGGTTTAGGAAGACAGCTTGCTCTGATGATATTAAAGAGCCGGTGGATGGTTTGGGGTTTTCCAGCTGATGTTGGTAAATGAAAACCCCGTGAACAAGGCCTGGTGGTCTGCTGAGAGGGCTGAGTTGTTAGCCTCTGCTGCTTCCAGAATTTGAAGATTGAATGGTCTGGAGCCGCGCTGGATGTTACTTGGCTATAAGAGAAAAAGAAAACACAAGAAGGTGATTACATAAGAACAGTATATAGTAAAGTTCAGGAAAGCTAGAGGCTCTCTACATATGTCAACCAATGATCGGCAGATTTTGTCACTATCTGCTGATCATTTAACATGTATGGGGGCTTACAATCTCACCACTGACAAATCAGCGACCTTCACTGTTATTAGTAATCTGACGAATTTGGAAAAAGTGATTAAAGCTATGTGAAACTATTCATAAATGAGTCTGTATAAAACATCTCCTCTAATACTTACTGGCACAGGAACATGTGGGGGACACATTCTAAGGGCTTCCACCGAGTCCCAGTCAATACGCTGGAAAAACCTATGGGCTCTGATGTTACCATGGACTCCGAGGCGCCTGGCAGGATCTTCCCGGAGGAGCTGCAAAAGAAGAAAAAAAAATGTTTATATTTATATAACAGCTTCATAAATAAAATTTAACTAAAATAAATAAATATTATATATATTTATGAAAAAAAAAAGCCTAATATTAGTGTTTTTTTTCTGACATCTTCAATAATACATGACAGGTAATATATACCATCACGTCACCCCTACAAGTGTTTACGTGTTATATTGAACACGTAAACACTTGACCTAACATGAGATTCCACTCCCACCAATGGAGCTGAATATAATAGTAAATTACCGCTAACATCACAATAAATCACACAATAATATAAAAGTAATACAACTTATATCATGTACTGACCTTTTTAATGATGTTCTTCGCCTCCTTGCTGGAAGCGTTGAATAGTCCTCGATGGTATTTGGACCTGCTGGTAATCATGATGTTCAAAATGATGCCAAATGCATACCAGTTTACCCCAGCATTGTACTCCTCCGCAGCCAGCATCTCAGGAGCCATGAAGCCTGGTGTCCCAGCGTATTCGGTGGCTGTCCGGTCTCCATAGATGTTCTCAAGTGCCAGACCGAAGTCGGCAATCTTTATATGGCCCGTCGCAGCCACCAAGATGTTAGAAGGCTTGAGATCTCTGTGAAGAAGACAAATGGATTCTTATCAGTGTCCGCTGTATAATTCTCAGTATTGCTGTGTATAGTTATAGGCATCACTGGTGGTGGAGGATTAGATGTATTTCTAGTTACCGGTGGATGATGCCCTTAGAATGCAGGTGTTGAATTCCACACACAAGTTCTGCGGCGTAGAATCTGGCCGAAAGAAAAGAGGAGAAAATAGTTTTTAGTGAATCAGAAACTCAGAAATATATATTGCCCAAAAGACTAGACAGGCAGGACTTATCAGGATTTTATATTTCTGGTTATTATATACAAGTATTTATATTATTATAATGGTCTAGAAGGGCAGTCGCACATATCGTATTGATTATAAGGCACCTGGACCTGCTCATCCTAAGTATAGGACATCAATGTTAAAGTAGTGGATAACCTCTTTAAGTTCCTTCTTGCCTATAGGGATACACAATTGCTACTATTACAATGTATATTCATATGGTGTTAAAGGATTATCCAGGATCAGAAAAACATGGTGTCTTTCTTTAAAAAATAACGCCACATGACTAATGTGAATGAGGATGAGCTGCGATGCCTCACACAACCTGTGGACAGGTGCGGTGCTATTTTTGGAAATAAAAATTAGAGCTGTATTTTTCTAAGTGTTTCCCTAATAACATCCCTGTGAATGGGAGATATGAATTTACGTGAACGTTAGGGCTAACAATCGAATCAATCTAGTCAGTCTCATTTAGAAAATACATAGCTGTATGGCTTAGACTGTGAATACTGTACCGTGCACTGGGGATGTCAAGACACCCCTTCCTCATCAGGAGATGGTGGAATTCGCCACAGGTGACATACTCCATCCCAAGAAGCACAAGCTCCTGTCAGACAAGACGTAGAAATCAGTCGTATGATAAAGTCATTGTAGCAGTCATACATTTACTAACACTCAATAATCAGTGATTTCTTCTGCGATTTCTTCTGTGATTAATCTCTGTTCCACTTACTCGTGGAGATATAGTTACATAATAATAGCAGTAATGATACTTTCTTCTTTTACTATGTGTTTATTAGTTATTCTAAGTATATACATATAGAAGATATATCTACATATGTAGAATGTGATGTGCTAAATGTACAGCATTACTTTTCACTGTAATGTTGCCTTCTGCATTTCTCACCATTATGAAGTACTCATTAAGAATGACATCCATAGGGGTGGACAAATGACTTCAGATATTGGGAGCCAGTTGAACCACTCCAAGACTTTCCATAGACTTCAATAGAGAAACCCCAAAAGTTAACCGTCAGCATCATATTTCTAGGCACATTGCCTGGTTCCCAGGGTTTGTCCAGTGTTCCCACAGTAGGTGACAGCTACACATACAAGGAGCAGGACATGAAAATGTTTCCAATGCTGAAATGTTAACAAACACCAGATATAAACGTGGACATATCCTGTGCATATAGATGAGTGCACTTTATTCTTTATCCAATATTAATGAACAGGTCACAATTTTACCTTGGTCTGAAAGGCGAATGTGCCATGAAGAAGGAAGGGGCTGCCAGATGCAAGTTGTAACACACGCCGCTCCACCAACGCGCGCTCCTCTCCTTCAGCTAGCAGGTTCCTCTTTGTGATGACTTTTACAGCAAATTGCTGGCGGGTATATCTATCTTCCGCCAGCACCACCTAGAAAAAAATGGTCATTAGTTGATGATCTTCATTAAAGGTGTTGTCTGGCCTTGGGGTACAAGTCTGCAGACACTTTATGTGAGTGTAGACTCATGAGGATTCTCCAGTGATGGGAGCAGATGGTCATTTATCCGGCCTCACTCAATTCCCTTGTATTGAGCGAGCCTGTGTAAGGGGGTGTTGACTGGACCGTCGCATTCATACCCCTGAAGACACCAATCGTGTTGTATTGTAGTGCAGTTTTCAGTATATATGGTGTAATTACATAGTTACAGTATGTCATATTATGTGAATTGTAATATAGAGTGTGATATGGTCATATGTATAATGTATAGTGTACAGCATAGGATTGCGCAATATAAGACATAGTTTAGGACTTAGGAGTTGACATAGGTAGGATGAGAATAGTGTAATAAAGTGTTCATGTTTAGGACTAGCTCATAGTGGGAGGGAAAAGTGCCAGTTAAAGGAGACTGCTTCCTGTTTGTAGAGCGTTCGTGAGTGATATAAGATCAAATTCAAGGGCAGTTGGGGCTGATATCAAGAGTGAGTACATATTGTTCTGGGTGATATGAGGCCTTACAAAAATTCACTGCAGACATTCCTGCAATGTCCGGAGATCAGGGCTCGATTCAGGTGCTATGGCAAGCACCTCACCCCTTTACATACAGAGGAAGATGGACGTGCAATTGTGTATGGGAAATGTAACACATCTCGGGTGTATTGTGGAACTCAACTGGGAAATCCTGGGGCTGACAGGATCAGTGAACGTAGGGATAGTCCAGTTAGAACGTAAATAAATGCTGAAAATGTTCTGTACTATGGAAATAAGAAATGGAGAATGTTGTGCCCGATACTGTGTATTACAATCTGATGCAATTGAACTGTCGAGTAAACTTCTGTGTGTTGAAACGAACTGAGTGTTCCCTAATCTATGTGCGGCAGCTCCTTAAGTTGAAGACCTGGAGACAGCTGGGGCCTGTGGCCTACAAGTGAGTGTAACGCACCCTACACGCAACAGCACATTTGAACTGGCACACAATTTTTCTGTAAAGTGCCAGGGCGACATGGACAGCTGCACATGTCTCGTCGGCACATGACCACATGTATGCAAATTGCATACCTGCAGTTATGCTCCTGCCCATTCCTGGCACCGGCACTGGAGAACCTCAACAGCACACACACTGCACACTGTGAGGACTCACAAGTCTGTAGTCACATAGTTACTGCAGACTTGTACCCTAAGGCCGAACAACTCATTGAAATAAGTGTGGAGGGGAGCAGGAAAGTGACACCATTGCTATTTCTTTAATAATTATTTTATATTTCTACAGTTTCTTACTAGCTTACATACAGGAGATCTAATAGCTATAAACATGGGCACTAGGAAATAACCCCACTAGAATTACCCATTAAAGCTAGGAGGTTAAAGGATTACTTCAGTCTTAGCCATGCATGATTGAGACAGGAATAACTACAACTCCAGAGCTGGTCGGCATTATTCCTGTGTCAGCCATGAAAAGCTGAGATGAGAATCAATATAAACAGACTGTGTTGGGGTGCAGAGCTCAGCTGTACATAGATGCTGGCATCAAAGACCATGCTGCAAATGTATGCCTATCTATACTAGGGTTATTTTGTGCAGCATATATACTTTATCACATTTGGCGTCTATTACACTTTATATGTGTGTAGGAATTATTTCCACCCAACATACCTTTTTCTAATAGCCTATTATGTATACATTACTTAATATTGCTGCATATTCTTTTGTTATGCACCATGGGGTTTGCCTGTGTTTTTAGCCTTATCTGATTTTCTCTTTTTTCATCAGATTTTATCATGTGTCTAAATTGTACTAATAAAATATATACCTTTTATGCTACCTTGGCTATTGCTCATAGTTTTTTGTATAGGTTATTTCAAGATCGATAAAGATTTAAGCAAAACAAAAGATCATTTTACCCTATGAAAGACCACTTTGCTTGTTTGTCGGGCGAACGTCAGCCTGTTTCCACTGGTTTCCGATAACTGCGCAGTGTGAATGCACCTTAATCTGCAGCACAGACCTGAGACTACATTTGCAGACACTTTGTCCTGATCCTAAACTCCTTTTCACTCCACAGCACCTCTGGTGTCAGGTTTTATGTTGCAGTGATGCCAGGAGTTAGGCTATGTGCCCACGATGCAGAAATGAAGCAGAAAATTTCTGCAGCATTTCTGCATCTCCCTGGCAGAAAAAACGCATGCAGATTGTACATGCAGATTGTGCATGCTTTTTTCCTGCAGAATACATGCGGATCCACATGCGGATTCACATGCGTTTCCGCATGCAGATTGACAAGCGCTTTCCAGGCGATAGCATCACTTGGAAAGTGCTTGACAACTAGGTCACACTGTATAAATCCATGCAAACAGCATGGATTTATACAGTGTGAAACGTAAAAATAAAATAAAATAAAGCTATACTCACCCCCGATGCCCCGGCGTGGCTGCAGCGCTCCTTCCTGTCTAGTTCCCGGCTGCCGGCATATCGTGAGACAGAGCGGTGAAGGGCCTGCGGTCACATGACTGTGACGTCACCGCAGGTCCTTCAGCGATGCCGGCATGCAGAGAAGCCTTCGGAAAGGTGAGTATTAACTTTATTTATTATTTTATTCTTTTTTTTACAGGAAGAATGGTACCCAGGTCTGGATGAGAGTCTTCTCTCCTCCTGAACTGGGTACCATCCGTACATAGAGACGCATAGAATTCACTTGTAGAAATGTACAGACGCGCATTCTATGCGTCTCAATGCAAGTCAATAGCGGGGCTTCCGCTGCGCTTCCGCAAAATTAAATGACATGCTGCGGATTTTTGTACGCAGCATAAACGCTGCAGAAAAATCCGCAGCATGTGCATAGAACATGCGGAATCCCCTTGGGGACCATGGGGTGCGGATTACCTAGTGTTTCACAAGCGTTTCCGCTGCGGAAATTCCGCATCATAAACGCTTGAAAAACGCTACGTGGGCACCCAGCCTTATAAGAATTGCAGAAAACACGAGAGGTGAATATATTGTGAAGAGTATGCTTTGGGATATTTGCTGGCTTCTCTGGTAATCAAGGAGCTCTCTCCTTTTCCCAGGAATGTCCTAAAAAATCAGAGAGTTGTCTGTAATAGTATTAGGAGGCTTGTCCTCAATTCGATTTTTGTCCTAACTTCAGGGAGTAGTATGATTAAAAAAATAAAACGATACTACCCTGATAAATCCTTTGCTATTCCAGAGCCTGGCACAGTAGTCCAAACCTGCACTTGTTTACCTTGCTGCAGACAATCACTGGTCTCATTGAGGATGTCTCTATTTATTGGACAAAACCATTGAGACGAGTCATTGGTTAGCAATCAGGAGAATGTATGAGACGTCACCACTGCTGACACGGAATTTTTTGAATTATTACTTTTTAACTGTGGACAATATCTTTAATAAATGTCATTCTCAGTACACACACATATATTTACTCATACTTATGTAGCTACGTACATGCAGATGTACAATGTAGTGCCTTGAAAAAGTATTCACATCCTGTGAACTTTTCCACATTTTTTCAAGTTACATGCAAAAACTTAAATGTATTTTATTGGAATTTTATGTGATATACCAACACAGAGTACAAGTATTTGTGAAGTGTAAAGGAAATGATACATGTTTTTCTGAATATTTTAAAAATGTAAATCTGAAAATTGTGACGTGCATTTGTATTCAGCCCCTCTGAGTCAACACTTTGTAGGACCACCTTTTGCTGCAATTACTGCTGCAAGGTATTTTTCTACCAGCTTTGCACTATAGGTTGAAATTTTTGCCCACTCTTCTTTGCAAACTAGCTGTGAGATTGGATAGAGAGCGTTTGTGAACAACAATTTTTAAGCCTTGCCACAAATTCTCAATGAGATTTATGTCTGGACTTTAACTGGGCTATATAAACACACGAGTATGTTTTTATTTAAACCATCTTATTGTAGCTCTGGAAGTATGTTTAGAGTCGTTGTCCTGCGGGAAGGTGAACCTTCATCTCTGTTTCAAGTTTTTCCAGCCTCTAACAGGTTTTTCCTACAAGATTGTCTTGTATTTAGCTCCATCCATCTTCTAATCAACTCTGACGAGCGTCCCTGTTAAAGAAAAGCATCCCCACAGCATGATGATTCCACCACCATGTTTGACGGTGGGGATGGTGTTTTCAGGGTGATCTGCAGTGTTAGTTTTCCTCCACACTTAGTGTTTTTCATTTAGCAAAAAATTTAAATTATTGGTCTCATCTGACCAGAGCACATTCTTCCACATTCTATGTGGGTGACACAGCTAGCATGGATAAAGGTGGATGAAAGTGCTCTGGTCACATATTTGCATGTAGAGTTTCTACGGCAGCTGTCACTTCTGCATGATGTTGTCTATACAGGTGTCTGGCCCACACTTGCACAGCCAACAGGATCGTGCACCTGTATTGAAAAATAGATGTTGTTATCTGCTGGCCATCCAAGATTCCAAGGTGCAGGCATGTGGGGAAAACAGCAGCACCTGCAACTTCCTAGTGCAGAAGTTAGAGGCACCAGAAAAATACTTTAACCCACTGTAGACTATCAGAAAACACTATTACACATATATAGGTAGCAACACATTTGGAAACCGCCCTGCATCTGCCTTTGTCAGAAACACCTGAATTTGGGGATCTAAGATGGTTATTAACAGTGTTATTCTCTACTTCATTCATGATCTTATATTGTATAGCAAACAATATACAATCTGGGCTCGTAATGTTATAGGTTCTTACCTTTCCAAAACTCCCCCGGCCAAGCACTTGATGAAAATCTAGTCTCTTGATGTTGTCAGAGATTGTGCTGCCGGGGAGAGATGGCCGCACACCACTGTCTCCTAAAATGGCAAACAGAAATAAGACGAGAAATTAGAAAAAGAATTTACTGTCCATGTATAAAGTGTTGGTTATTTTGTAACCTTAGCAGAGAATTCAGTTTTGGTCAGCATTGGAGTATTCATCTTTGTAAACATATTGCTTTATGCTGTTAATTGAAAAACAGACTATAATTTACTATTCAGTTTAGCACAAAGGGTTAATTATGTTATTACAAAATGGAGAATCAGTATCATTTATGTGCGGAATAATACTGGTAGCACAGTGATTGTCCTATATTAAGTGTACTGCCTTAGAAAACAATTACAGCTCAACGCTAATATTGTCCTGCAACAGTGTTAAAGGGCCCCTTCCCCTGGGACTGAGAAGTGGGTATACGTTTCGCATGTATAGGCACTCTACCTGAAGCCCTCCATTAGCTCCCCGATGCCTCCTCTGCTGGGATAGGCGTTCCTTTCCTCCTGCTTCCAAGATGACGGTCATAGCAGCATGGAGTACACTGGTAAATCTAAACCTCACCTCTCCTGCCTTTCCTTTCCCATCCCACAGCACAGAAAAGACAGGGAAGATGTGGTTTAGACTTACCAAACTGGTGGCCATCTTGGAGGTAGTAGGAACAGAACACAGATCTAAGCAATGGAGGTAGCGGGAGGCAAAAGAAGGGCGTCAGGAAGGATGACTGTATATTTACAAAGTGTAGTAACTTTTCAGTCTCAGGGTATAAGGTTGCTTTAATATACATTTTTTCCTATACTCAGTCACTAAGTTGCAAAGAGGGGAATTTATTAAATATACATAAAAAAACAAATACATTTTAATCAGATTGATTCTTCCTTGTTCCTCCATATTTTTGCCATTCTGCTAAAACGACTCAACACCGGTATGACATTCACTTCTATATAGTCCACCATCTTATGTGATATATTTAATGCCAAATATTTCAAACTGTTGCCCTCTTGGATAATAAGTATATCACCATCTGTAATTTGGAAATTCTTGTCCAATAATGATATCTGACTTATTCCAATTAATCTTCAATCCAGAAAAAATACCAAATCCATTCACCAATGTAATATCTGTCCTTAGATCTTCCTTTACATTTATTAAAATAATAACAAATCACCTGTGTACATCGCTAATATTTCCTCCTGAGTCCAAAACTGAGAACCCCTTATTCCTTTACAACCTTAGGCTGTGTGCCCACAATGCGTTTTTAATGCGTTTCCGCAGCGTTTTTATAGCTGCTGAAACGCATTAAAAACGCATGGTAGAAGGGCAGCAATGTTCCCCAATGATAATCCGCATGTGCTGTGCACACGCTGCGAAAATTTCCGCTGCGGAAAAAAACGCAGCGCTACCAATTATTTTGCAGAAGTGCTGCGTCTTCGCCGCCATTGACTTGCTTTAGATCACATGGATTACGCATCACTGTATATGTAGATGCGTAATCCACGCGTTCCAATGTGCAGATGGTACCCGGGTGTAGATGAGAGGAGAGTCTCCTCCACACCCAGGTACCATTAAAAAATCTGTAAAAAAAGAATAAAATAAAAAATAACTGTCTACTTACCTTCTGTCGGCCCGCGCTGCGCTCCTACTTGCTTCCCGGCACTTTGCAATGAATTGAAGGACCTGCGCTGACGTCAGAGTCATGTGACGGGTCACGCGATGCTGACGTCGGCAGGTCTTTCAATTCACTGTTGCCGGCAAGGGAGAACGGAGTGTAAAGCAGGACACCGGGGGCCATCGGAGGGTAAGTATACATTTATTTTTTTATTTTTACCACTCTCTCGGGTCACACTATATAAATCCATGCAATTTGCATGAATTTATATAGTGTGACCTAGTTGTCACAAGCACTTTCCAAGTGATGCTAATCGCTTGGAAAGCGCTTGTCAATCCGCATGCGGAAATGTCAGTGAATAATGCTCCATTTCCGCATGTCCCTGGCAGGAAAACGCATGTACAATCCGCATGTACAATCCGCATGTACAATCCGCATGTACAATCCACATGTACAATCCGCATGCGTTTTTTTCTGCCAGGGAGATGCAGAAACGCTCAGGAAAAAATCCTGAGCATTTCTGCATCGTGGGCACATAGCCTTATATATGGTCAATAAGTAGGGCAAAGAGCAGCTTGGATTAGGAAATCCATGTCTTGTGCCCATAAAAAGGACAAAAAGCTGGGACATAACACCATGCACCTACTACTTTAGGAGGGCACCATCTAATAACTGGGATCTACCTGCCACATGTCATACAACATCATACGAATTTCAAAAAGAAAAGAAGACATGCACCTAAGCGGTGATCACCTGAAGAAATAATCACGGAATATTTGAATATAAATTACATCAATTTATTACAGTATCTCCTGACACATATATAAGAATACGCACAAAAAAAATTATTTTAAAACACCATTAAAAATAGTGGAGGAATCCACTGCTTGAGGAACCCACTACTTTAGAGACCTTCCCATATTATAATGACAGAAAATACAATAAAGTGCAGTCAAATAGATGAACTCTAACAGGCTGTATAGAATATCTATGATGGTCAATATTGCACAAGCCCAAAGTATTCTATATAAATAGAGAATACACAAAAAACAATATGTATATAAAGTGCAACAACAGGTATCTGTGTGAAAATCAATATGGTGTCCCTGTATACAGGGTAATAGGTCTATAGAACAGTATAATTGTAAACTGGCGATTGCCAATAGACCCTTTCACCTCACACTGGAGATGACTACTCCATAACCACTCCATCACATACACTCAATTGTGGCCACCCGTGCTGCCCCAGCAAAAAATAATAGTAGAGCCAATTAAACAATATGATCATAGAAAGCAAATACTCAATCAAATCAGCCTGTAAATGGGAAGGTGCAAATGGGACCTCAGTGCCCAGTGCGTGTCGCCACACACGGTGGCTTCATCAGGGGCATTTAAAGTACATATCCTCGTGTCCCGGTATATATGTAGCCTAGAATCAAAATAATTACCGAGAAAATGTTTAATTTACCTGGAGAGTGCAGTTTATGAAGTCCGAATAAACCCACCTTGGACATTTTTAAAGAAACTGACTCCTGTGACTATCTTAAAAGTGGCTGAGTGAGTACCAACCCAGTTACAATTAGTGGAGAATGTGGGCAAGATTCCAGGAAAACGTGTACCTGCCACAGAGATCGATGGATGTCCTGGGTAAAGGCCGCCAGCCAGCCAGAGATGTCCGGCACCATGAAAGAGCCACTCAAACACCTGCTGCAAAGCCAACAACAGCAGCACCGGCAGCACTTGCAGAGCCAGCAGAGCCTGCAACAGCAGCACCGGGAGCAGCAACAGATGCAGCAAGAGACTAATAAACTTCTGATGCAGCAGATTCAGCAGCAACAACGGCAGATGGAACTTCTAGCGGGGAAAGTTCGGAGCAGAGAGGCCGTCCCTCCCTCAACTCCAGGTAATGATTCACACGTCAGGAAGACGGTAAGAAGAGCATTGCAAAAGATTACTCCGGGTGATGACGTCGAGGTCCTAACGTTCTTTGGGAGGGTGGCGGAGCGGGAGAGATTGCCTCCAGAGCAGTGGGCGGAGGTGCTGGTGCCATATTTAATGGGCCAGCCTCAGAAAGCCCATTATGACTTGTTTGGCCCTGCAGGACGCAAAGGAGTGCGCCAAATTAAAAACAGAAATTTTGGCGCGCTTGGGAGTGACTCTGACTGTTAGGGTGCAACGGGTGCACCACTGGGCCTATTGCAGTGACAAACCTCCCAGGTCCCAAATGTTCGACCTCCTACACTTGGTTCAAAGTGGTTGTAACCTCAATCTTCCTCCCCAGTACAGATGGTGGAAAAGGTCATCATGGACAGGTTCATCCACTCCCTTCCAAAGTCGGTGCAAGCCTGGGTTGCCCAGGGAGATCCCCGTAAAAGCTGCTGAGTGAGTATCAACCCCCTTAAAGGAGTTTATACAAAATTTCTCCATTGCCAAAAACCATATCAATAGGGAATCAGGATTGCTAAGTCTTAGAGTAACATGAATCCTGATAATCCTTGGGATTAATAAGCCTCTTCCCCAAAAAATTCTTCCAGAGGATTGGAAAAGATGTTGTATCACTAGACTTTGACGCACGTCTACATGATTTTCTATTACAGGTAAAGTCAATTACAGTATTAAAATCTCCTACAATCAAAATCGGATATTGCAAGTTTTCACTTTCTTCATAGTGAAGCTCAGATTTATATGGGAGAGGAATACAGGTGTTTGCAATTTCTAACCTTATGTTGTTAATTTTACATTTCAACAGTTTATATATATATATATATATATATATATATATATATATATATATTTATATATATATATCTTACTTCTACCCTGTGTAATACATACTTATATTTACACCCCTTTGAACAAGGATAAAGACCCTCGTGAGTAGATATTATGTACAGCATGATATACATGTACTTGACAACCCACTTTTAGCTACTTTCTTGAATCACTATCTGAATGTGTCTTTTGAAGACATATCAGAGACATCAGATCTCTTCTCATCCAAGCAAAGAAATACCATTTCAACTTATCTTAAACCCTTCTAACATTAAATTAGATAACTTTCACCATATTAAAATAATAATTAAGTTAAAATATCCCTCCTCTTCTGATACCTCCCCCACTCCACCTTCCACTTCACCCCTTCAAACCATCTCCCACTCTTAGCTCCCCAACTACACGTTAGGCCGGGTCACACAAGTGTTGATTCTCTCATGTGAGAGAATTGGATCATTTATGCTAATGACACTAGGCTCAAGCTCTGACCAGAGTTTGAGCCGAGTGTCAGTTTACTGGGATCCGTTTCTCTTGTTTGAGACAATCATATTACAGGTGCGGAGAAGATGGAGAACTTCGTTTCTCCAACTTTTCCATCGTCTGTGTCTGCATAAATCAAACTGCACTGGGATGAAATCCAAGTCTGGGCCAAGGTTTTACACGCACCCATAGACTTGTATGGGTGCATGTGATCCGATTTGCTGAGCCACTCTCAGCGTGCTGCAATTGTTTTCCCATGCCGAATCGTCATGAGCAAAAACATTTCAGATCTGCACTGCCCCATAGTATAATATTGGGCTGAGTGCTGTCTGATAAAACATCAGAGAGCACTCTACTATGTCATACAGCAGTGTGAACGAGTTCTTAGAGAACTCCTCAACCAGACATCCACCCACCCTCCAACTAACCTGCCTTAAATAAATGAATCTTCCATAATCAATTGTAAGGGAGAATATCTCTCTATTTACATCTCAAAAACCCTTAGATTAGCCACTGACACAGAATTTAAGAAAACAAATAGTAAGATATTGTATGGTAATTCAATAGTGTATTAAATAATGTTTAAGTGCATTTATAAAATGACCCTAAAAATTCTTTATTAGATGTAGATATTTGAGTCTTAAAAGAAGTAGTAATAAGATCTTATTAATACGTATTTTGTCTCAAACTCTGTTTGCAGTTATGAGGAAATGGAAGGTAAAAGAACAACCTGAATTAAATTAATTGATAAGCGAAAAAAGAGAAAGTGGTCTACGATAATAAAAATCAGACAACTGTTTATGAGCATATCTGGGAAGAATGGACAGGTGTAGAGCAATGCTAGTTATGGGGTGAAGGGTTTTCCTTGTATCCTCCCCTTCAGTTTGGGGGTGCAGGTGGGGTTTGTTTTGATTCAAGGGAGGAGGGATGATGGAATAATATGGAAGGGTTAATATTTGTTCCATTTTGTTTTTCTTAAACAGATGATTGAAGCGTATGGATATTTATTGTATATGAGAGAATATAAATAAATGTTATATGTGAAGTACTATAACTGCATTAAAATAAATGAGATTATTGCAACATATTACTATTTAATAAACTATTTGTAATCTTTAAGAAAAAAAAATAGCAAGGAGGGGAATTTTATATGCATTTGTTGGAAATGTGTTTTTTGAGTATAAATGGTGCAAGATAAAAGATCTTCACCCTGAGGTTTCTGCCCCCATAATCAGTGCAGGAGAGCAAATGCTATGCAAAACCATGAATCTGCAACAACAGTAGTGGATTTTCTGTTTCCCATTTTGCTACAATGAATAATAATGGTACATACCCTCAAAATGGTACTTACCACACTAAAGAAATAGAGGCTACATACACATGCATCTCACTAAATTAGAATATTATCAAAAAGTTTATTTATTTCAGTTATTCAATACAAAAAGTGAAACTCACATATTATATAGAGTCATTACAAGCAGAGTGATCTATTTCAAGTGTTTATTTCCGTTAATGTAGATGATTATGGCTAACAGCCAATGAAAACACAAGCGTCATTATCTCAGTAAATTAGAATACTTTATAACAACAGCTTGAAAAATATTTTTAAAATCTGAAATGTTGGCCTACTGAAATGTATGTTCAGTAAATGCACTCAATACTTGGTCAGGGCTCCTTTTGCATCAATTACTGCATCAATGCGGCAATGTGGCATGGAGGCGATCAGCCTGTGGCACTGCTGAGGTGTTATGGAAGCCCAGGTGGCTTTGATAGCAGCCTTCAGCTCGTCTGCATTGTTGGGTCTGGTGTCTCTCATCTTCCTCTAGACAATACCCAATAGATTCTCTATGGGGTTAAGGTCAGGCGAGTTTACTGGCCAATCAAGCACAGTGATACTGTTGGTTTTAAACCAGGTATTGGTACTTTTGGCAGTGTGGACAGGTGCCAAGTCATGCTGGAGAATGAAATTTCCATCTCCAAAAAGCTTGTCAGCAGAGGGAAGCATGAAGTGCTCTAAAATTTCCTGGTAGACGGCTGCGCTGACTTTGGCCTGGAAAAAACACAGTGGACCTACACCAGCAGATGACATGGCTCCCCAAACCATCACTGATTGTGGAAACTTCACACTAGACCTCAAGCAGCTTGGATTGTGGCCTCTCCACTCTTCCTCCAGACTCTGGGACCTTGATTTCCAAATGAAAATTGGAACTCTGGAACCTTGTGGGGTGTGTCAATGACTGCCTTCTGGACATCTGTCAAGTCAGAAGTCTTCCCCATGATTGTGGAGCCTACTGAAACAGACTAAGGGACTTTTTAAACGCTTAGGAAGCCTTTGGAGGTGTTTTTTGTTAATTATTCTAATTTACTGAGACAATGACTTTTGTGTTTTCATTGGCTGTAAGCCATAATCGTCAACATTAACAGAAATAAACACTTGAAATAGAAAGGGTGCTTCTACTCAATACTGAGCCAAGGGTCTGAATTCTTATGACCATGTGATATTTCAGGGTTTTTTTTTTAATAAATTTGCAAAAATTTCTACATTTCTGTTTTTTTTCAGTCAAGATGGGATGCAGAGTGTACGTTAATGAGAAAAAAAATGAACTTTTTAGAATTTACCAAATGGCTGCAATGAAACAAAGAGTGAAAAATTTAAAGGGGTCTGAATACTTTCTGTACCCACTGTATGCCCACATACTGTCCCTCTCCAAAATGAATGAAGGACCCCCCACCACAATTGTGCCCCCTTTGACAATTGTCACCCTCATTATGTGCCCTCACTATAACATTAGCCCCTTCCTTCCTCATCCACAATGATATAATTAATTTAATCTTTGGCTCCTTGACTTACTATTGGCTGTGCCATCTCTTCTCCTCTGAGGTGTTTGGGTGCCGACAATAGTGTGATGACGTCAGCAGCGTGCCGAGCAGCAGCATGTCGAGGCTGGGACTGACGAGCGCTGTTTTACCCTAGTCCCGATGACAGTGTTCAAATATGTTTGCGTCTGAAACATTTGAATATAAGAAGATGGGAGCTCCATATCCTGGACGGCTCCATGGGCTGCAGCAAAACTTTGGTGGGCTGCATGCGGTACATGAGCTGTTTGTTGTGCAGGTCTGTTCTAAAACAACACTACATTGTATAACACCTGCACCAGATTGTGCAGTTACCTCAGCCCCGAGCCTACCGGCAGTCACAGTCGGACTCCCTATAGAGAAGGTAGAGAGGATTTATTACCATCTCTGGCTTTTCAATTACTGTGATAGATGTTAGAAATGCATTGGGGAAATATTGGCTCATTTTGAAGCAAGACCTAGTCCTTTCCAAATGTACTACACCAGTCCCTTCCACCACCTATAGAAGGGCGATGAACCTGAGGGACTTGCTGGTACATAGTTACCATAAAGATCCGGGACCAGAGAAAGCCTTCAGCTCAAAAGGCCCCAGATGGGGCTTCTATCCATGCAAGAACTGTGCGGCCTGTGTAAATCTGGTGCGGTGTACATCCTTCCCATCAAGTGATGGTCATAAGGAGTTTCAAATCACACAGCATACATCTTGCAATACAGAAGGCGTAATCAACCACGCCTTGTGTCCATGTGGCCTCATCTATGTGGGTCTTACTTTTCGCCAACTGAGAGTGCGTGTGAGGGAGCACGTGCAAGATATTAAGAATGCATCAGAATCTCTTGCCGATACTGTATTGAAGCCTATCCCAAGGCATTTCAAGTTAAAACATGGGTGTGATGCTAGCCTCCTCCAAATTCGGGGTATTGACAGGATATTAATTGACTGGGGGGGGGGATTGGAGAAAGACCGTTGGTGGATTATGAAAATTGATTGCATATGCCCCAAAGGCCTCAACGAGGTCCTCAGTTTTGTCCCTTTCTTGTAATGTGCTATTGTGTTTAGGTTTTACTTATGTTTTATGCTGTTTATAACTTCTCACTTTTTTATTTACATGCAGGGTATCCAGTATTTTTGTACACTCTACTGTGAGACAGATGCTGGACCACCACTCACTTGGAGGATCTTCTTCTCCCTTCCCTCCCTCCCTTTTTCTGCCCCCCTCGGGGACCGGGTGCCTGATCGTCCTTGCGGGCCAGCGCTCCACGCGTCTCCCTTTTTATGGATATGTACTCACCTTTCAGCAGCATCCCGCCCTGCTGCTCTCTCTTTTTCGGACCTGTCTATTTCCTGTGCGGTGTGCCACTAATTGATTCCATCCGCTATAAGCATTTTTTATAAAACATTTTACTCACTATTGTTATTCATCGGCTTTTACTCTTTGTTTATTGTTGCTTTAAATCTGTGATTTTGGATGCACAAAAAAGGGCACTTTAAGATGCACTTCCTGTGTCACACTGACACGTCAGTATTCCTATCACTTGTATATTTTTTATTTTATTTTTTCGATTCCTCTTGCCCATTGTGGCTTATAATTTTCTGATTTTTTTATTGTACATTTTCCATTATACTGATGTCAGTAGCTATGTTACTATATAACACATGTCTATGCTCACTCGTATGTGAAGGGCACACATACATTTGTATTGTGACATTAACTATCTCTTCATACTATTGTTATTTATTATATTTATTTTACCTGTGATTGGTCTCACTTGTAGTGATGGGCGAGCGTGGTTTGTTAACCCTTTCGGCGAGCATGCTCGGGTGCTCGCCCAGTATCTTCAGCGTGCTGAGGTGTTATGTTTGAGTTATTGTGTGTGCATGATTTGCGACTGACAGCTTTAATACATGTGAGGAAAGCCTAACAAACAGGCATTCCTCACATGTGTTAAAGCTGTCAAACAGTCGCAAATCATGCACACACAGTGACTCAAACATGATATTCAAGTACACTGAAGATGCTCGGAAAACACCCGAGCATGCTCATAAATCTCGAGTAACGAACGTGCTCGCTCATCACTACTCACTAGTGTAACACTTTCACGTAACATATGTGGTTTTTCACGTTGCTGTGATTCTGGTTGCCATTGGATGCATCCGACATCTGCACCACATGGGCTTGGTCACGAAATAATAATAAAAAATATTCACACAATTCGTGCACTCTCTGTTTATTATTGTTTCCATGTTTTCATTCACTTGTCACATCTTCATTTTTTCTTCCTTTTCCCTTTCCCTTCCCTCCCCTCTTTTTTACCACCATTAGTTTTGCACATTTATGCACAATTTATAACTTTGTTCTGTTGATACTCATGGTATTCCCATATTCTCTGTACCATATTGAGTACATATTATATTATATTGTCTCATGACTCTCTCTATATATACTCCTTTATATTTAATAATGATACTTTGGGTATTACTTGGTGGACATTATACTTTATACACATATGTTGTACATAATTCTCACAATATGATGTCTATTCCTGATTGTGTGTTTTCATATATTATTTTCCCTCTTTTATCTACATGTTTGTATCTTTGTGTATTATATATATATATATATATATATATATATATATATATATATATATATATATATATATATATATATAGTGGTCCAAAAGTAGGTGGACAGAAAATAATAACATTTATTTTGATTTATATATAAAATTATATTTACTAACACAAGCATAACATTGACAATTACATTTTATTCTGAACAATAACACAAAAGCCCTTAAATGTTATCAATGCAGGGGCTCAAACTGTTTTCCATTACAATTTGCACAGCTTTGAAGTCGCCTCTTGCGCTTCAACAAACTTTTTTGCACAAGTCTCTTTGGGTATTAATTTCTTGAAGTGCATCTCTTATGTCATTTTTCAAGTCACTGACACTTTTTGGTTTTCGACTATAAACTTTGTCCTTGAGTACTCCCCAAAAGAAAAAATCCATTGGGGTCAAGTCTGGTGAACGTACCGGCCAATCAAGTGGGCCTCTTCGGCCAATCCATTTATTAGGAAATGTTTCATCAGGATACTCGCGGATTACTCTTGAATAATGTGGAGGGGCCCCAACTTGTTGGAAATAGACTTTTTTTTTCAAAGAGTCTGTGAGGAATGAAAAGTGGAATCTGATAGGTTGCTAAGGGCAACTGAGCCAGTTTTACTTTACACCATGTTTGATAAATCTCCCCCTTCATAACCTTATTACACTTTCTGTCCACCTACTTTCGGACCACCCTGTATATATATATATATATATATATATATATATATATAATATAACCGGGGATGCATCCCTCTGTCTGAAGCCTCGATAGACTGCGCATGCGCGACGCACAGTCTGGCTTCAGACAGAATCATGCATCCAGCCGTTACAGGTAAGAGGAGGTGTATGGCGCCGGAGATCGCGGTATGCGTAGACACTGAACGCATACCGCGTTCTCCGGCGCCATACTTGCATACTTACCTGACCGGGAGGAGCGTTGCCACGGCACCTCTCTTCTGGCCGGAGACCGGGGGCAGGAGTGAGGCGTCGGATCGGCGCGTGCACATAGCGCTATCCTTTGCCATTTTACTGAAGACACATTTACAGTGTGTCTTCAGCAAAATGGCGCCGGACAGCGCAGTGCCCCGGCGCTGCTCTCCTCCCCCGGCCTCCGGCAGAAGAGGACGCAGCAGCGCTGGAGCACAGAGAACAAAGGTGAGTATAACTCTTTATTTTTTTTTGTATGTGTGTACAGTGTGAAATGGATGAGGGGGCCACACATATCAGGATTGTGGGGTGAGGGGACCATGCATATGCCAGGATTGTGGGGTGAGGGGTATCACGCATACCAGGATTGGGGATGAGGGGAGCCACACATACCGGGATTGGGGATGAGGGGTGCCACACATACCGGGATTGGGGATGAGGGGTGTCACGCATACCGGGATTGGGGATGAGGGGTGCCACGCATACCGGGATTGGGGATGAGGGTTGCCACGCATACCGGGATTGGGAATGAGGGGTGCCACGCATGCCGGGATTGGGGATGAGGGGTGCCACGCATACCGGGATTGGGGATGAGGGGTGCCACGCATACCGGGATTGGGGATGAGGGTTGCCACGCAAACCGGGATTGGGAATGAGGGGTGCCACGCATGCCGGGATTGGGGATGAGGGGTGCCACGCATACCGGGATTGGGGATGAGGGTTGCCACGCAAACCGGGATTGGGAATGAGGGGTGCCACGCATGCCGGGATTGGGGATGAGGGGTGCCACGCATACCGGGATTCGGATGAGGGGCCATGCATACCAGGATAGGGATGAGGAGTGCCATGCATGCCAGGATAGGATGGTGCGGACAGGATGGGGGCAGCACAAATACCAGGAGGGGGGCAGCACATACCACACATACCAGCATGGGAGACCATATACCAATAAAAATGCTCGCCACCTGGGCATAGAACGGCTTCAATAGCTAGTATATATATATACATAGAAAGTCATGATTAACTTACACCAGGTATGGGCCGGTAATGTTCTCCGCAATTTCTTTCTCTCCCTCTAAGTATGTCTGCATCTCTTGGCATCCTGATGATTGTGCACATTCTGCCAGCCGGCAAGAAGCACCTGGTTGCCATGAATACGTGTCCCTATGACGCGGCACTTCGGGCCCTCCTTACTGACGTGTTAGCGGGAGGCGGGCACCTGCTGCGTTGGACACTGACTCCCTGGCTTCCGGCGCTGGCTTCCGCCACTGGAAGCGTCGCTGTACCCCCGCTACACGTGCCAAAATACTTTGGATATATATACCCCCCTGCCTGTCACCCATACACAATCGCCCCCTGGAGAAGCAGGACTTGAAACGCGCGTCAGGGCTGCTTTCATGCCATCTACAGGTTGTAACTAGGCTGTACTCTCATTTTATGTGGGACCATAACTTTCTATATGTGTCACTGTGTATTACTCTCACTAGAAGATATACTTATGTTGTGACATCTGTGTCATAGGCATGATTCTTCTCCTTATTTGGATATTAGCAACTTGTACTGTATAACTAGTTCCTGCTGTGCACTCGTACTTTATATGCTTTACTTGTGATCTGGACTCTGATACATTCTTTTCCAGTTGCTCTATGTCTTATCCCTAATTTAATGTATCATTAACCTTTGTGCATGGGATGCAGTAAGTATGTTAATGAATCAATTGAACGTATTTATTGATTTTTCTCTGCCTCCCTTGGGACGAATCATGCCTTAATAACACTTGTTGATTATTCCTTCTTTATAGACACTTAACTGTATGTATATATATATATATATATATATATATATATATAAAAAGTTATAGATATATATTTTTACATTATGAAATGGTATTCCTACTTATGGAGGGAATTGGATTGTAATGTATTCCCAATTAAACACCTGAGATTGGGAAGGAGGTGGAGACCTGTTGAGGGTTCCTCCTCTGACCTATTAATCTCACTCCATGGATGAACCTAGGAATAGGGAATTCCATGGAAGGGTGTTTGGGTTATGTAATAAATATTATCCCTCAGTTCATTGAGGCTGGGTGCCCACGTAGCGTTTTTCAAGCGTTTATGCTGCGGAATTTCCGCAGCATAAACGCTTGTTAAACGCTAGGTAATTCCGCCCCCCATGGTCCCCAAGGGGATTCCGCATGTTCTATGCACATGCTGCGGATTTTTCCGCAGCGTTTATGCTGCGTACAAAAATCCGCAGCATGTCATTTAATTTTGCGGAAGCGCAGCGGAACTCCCGCCATTGACTTGCATTGAAATGCATAGAAACCGCGACTGTACATTTGTACAAGCGGATTCTATGCGTCTCTATGTGCGGATGGTACCCAGTTCTGGAGGAGAGGAGACTCTCCTCCAGACCTGGGTACCATTGTACCTGTAAAAAAAGAATAAAATAACAAATAAAGTTATATTCACCTGTCCGGCGTCTTCTCTCTGAATGCCGGCATCGCTTGAGGACCTGCGGTGACGTCACAGTCATGTGACCGCAGGCCCTTCACCGCTCTGTCTCGCGATATGCTGGCAGCCGGGAACCAGCCAGGAAGCAGCGCTGCAGCCACACCGGGGCCTCGGGGGTGAGTATAGCTTTATTTGTTTTAATTTTTACGGTTCACACTATATAAATCCATGCTGTTTGCATGGATTTATACAGTGTGACCTAGTTGTCAAGCACTTTCCAAGTGATGCTAATCGCCTGGAAAGCGCTTGTCAATCTGCATGCGTTTTTTCTGCCAGGGAGATGCAGAAATGCTGCAGAAATTTTCTGCTTCATTTCTGCATCGTGGGCACATAGCCTTATGGACACAGGAATCACTATTTGAATACTGTCATTGCAATGCAAATATATTGGGAAACTGCTAACAGAATGTTGTCCCTAATAATGAGAAATAGTGCGCTTTTATTATAAATAGGGGATAAGAGAAATCATTAAAGCACATACGTTGTTTACATTTGAAGAAAAGCTTTTGGTGGGGCTTGCCAATTTAAAAGATGGCGATTGTAGCAATAGAAGTGTAATGCGCATGCCCGGTGACGTCACGAAGCGGGCGGACCAGGTTTGCCCCGATCATGTGACGAGATAATGGGGATTTCCTGGGAGACATGCGCAGATGGGATTTTGAGACGCCGAGGACAGCGTGGAGGAAGTAAGAAACGTGGTCATGCATGATTGCTGCAGTGTGAGTCGCAACCTCAAATATATTATGATTTATAATGTACACCTGGCACTGATAAATACTAATCAAAGCACTTATCACTTTATGAGAGTTATGGATACTGTAATTGATGATAATAATATATCTGTCTAAAATTTTATCACTATGTATGTAACTGAATAATATTTTGTGATATGCACTACTGCACTTTTCTTATGTAATCATGGTTTTGTATCAATTAATTATAATTATGGAATCACTGTTTGTAACTATATATATTGCACTATATGCACTTGAACTCTGCTTGAGAAAGGTTCTGTGAACCGAAACGTTGCCTTTGGGCTCATTAAAGTCCATTTTTCTATAATATTTTTGGAGTGCTGCCTCTTGATATTCTTTCTTTCTATATATATATATATATATATATATATATATATATATATATATATACTGTATATATATATATATATATATATATATATATATATATATATATATATATATATATATATATACATAAATGTATACACAGGGTGGGCCATTTATATGGATTCACCTAAATTAAATGGGAATGGTTGGTGACATCAACTTCCTGTTTGTGGCACATTAGTATATGGGAGGGGGAAAACGTTTCCAGATGGATGGTGACCATGGTGGCCATTTTGAAGTCGGCCATTTTGAATCTAACTTTATTTTTTTCAATGGGAAGAGGGTCATGTGACACATCAAACTTATTGACAATTTCATAAGAAAAACAATGGTGTGCTTGGTTTTAACGTAACTTTATTCTTTCATGAGTTTTTTACAAGTTTATGACCACTTATAAAATGTGTTCAAAGTGCTGCCCATTGTGTTGGATTGTCAATGCAACCCTCTTCTCCCACTCTTGACACACTGATAGCAACAACGCAGAAGAAATGCTAGCACAGGCTTCCAGTATCCGTTGTTTCAGATGTTGCACATCTCATATCTTCACAGCATAGACAATTGCCTTCAGATGACCCCAAAGATAAAAGTCTAAGGGAGTCAGATCGGGAGACCTTGGTGGCCATTCAACTAGCCCACGACGACCAATCCACTTTCCAGGAAACAGTTCATGTAGGAATGCTCTGATCTGACACCCATAATGTGATCGTGCACCATCTTGTTGGAAAAACTCAGGGAACGTGCCATCTTCAGTGCATAAAGAGGGCAACACATCAACATGTAGCAGTTTCAGATATCCAGTGGCATTGAGGTTTCCATTGATGAAGAATGGCCCCACTATCTTTGTACTCCATATACCACACCATACCATAAAGATACGAGATGTGCAGCAACTGAAACAATGGATACTGGAAGCCTGTGCTAGCATTTCTTCTGCGGCATTGCTGTCAGTGTGTCAAGAGTGGGAGAAAAGGGTTGCATTGACAATCCAACACAATGGGCAGCACTTTGAACACATTTTATAAGTGATCATAAACTTGTAAAAAACTCATGAAAGAATAAAGTTACGTTAAAACCAAGCACACTATTGTTTTTCTTATGAAGTTCTCAATAAGTTTGATGTTTCACATTACCCTCTTCCCATTGAAAAAAATAAAGTTGGACCCAAAATGGCCGACTTCTAAATGGCCGCTATGGTCACCACCCATCTGGAAAAGTTTTCCCCCTCCCATATACTAATGGGCCACAAACAGGAAGTTGATATCACTTAGGTGTATCCATATAAATGGCCCACCCTATATATATATATATATATATATATATATATATATATATATATATATACAGTGCTGGCCAAAAGTATTGGCACCCCTGCAATTCTGTCAGATAATACTCAGTTTCTTCCTGAAAATGATTGCAATCACAAATTCTTTGGTATTATTCTCTTCATTTAATTTGTCTTCAATGAAAAAAACACAAAAAGAATTGTCCTAAAGCCAAATTGTATATAATTCCACACCAAACCTAAAAAAGGGGGTGGACAAAAGTATTGGCACCCTTTGAAAAATCATGTGATGCTTCTCTAATTCGTGTAATTAACAGCACCTGTAACTTACCTGTGGCACCTAACAGGTGTTGGCAATAACTAAATCACACTTGCAGCCAGTTAACATGGATTAAAGTTGACTCAACCTCTGTCCTGTGTCCTTGTGTGTACCACATTGAGCATGGAGAAAAGAAAGAAGACCAAAGAACTGTCTGAGGACTTGAGAAACCAAATTGTGAGGAAGCATGAGCAATCTCAAGGCTACAAGTCCATCTCCAAAGACCTGAATGTTCCTGTGTCTTCCGTGCATAGTGTCATCAAGAAGTTTAAAACCCATGGCACTGTGGCTAACTTCCCTAGATGTGGACGGAAAAGAAAAATTGACGAGAGATTTCAACGCAAGATTGTGCGGATGGTGGATAAAGAACCTCGACTAACATCCAAACAAGTTCAAGCTGCCCTGCAGTCCGAGGGTGCAACAGTGTCAACCCGTACTATCCGTCGACATCTGAATGAAAAAGGACTGTATGGTAGGATACCCAGGAAGACCCCGCTTCTTACCCCGAGACATAAAAAAGCCAGGCTGGAGTTTGCCAAAACTTACCTGAGAAAGCCTAAAACGTTTTGGAAGAATGTTCTCTGGTCAGATGAGACAAAAGTAGAGCTTTTTGGGAAAAACCATCAACATAGAGTGTACAGGAAAAAAAAAGAGGCATTCAAAGAAAAGAACACTGTCCCTACAGTCAAACATGGCGGAGGTTCCCTGATGTTTTGGGGTCGCTTTGCTGCCTCTGGCACTGGACTGCTTGACCGTGTGCATGGCATTATGAAGTCTGAAGACTACCAACAAATTTTGCAGCATAATGTAGGGCCCAGTGTGAGAAAGCTGGGTCTCCCTCAGAGGTCATGGGTCTTCCAGCAGGACAATGACCCAAAACACACTTCCAAAAGCACTATAAAATGGTTTGAGAGAAAACACTGGAGACTTCTATGATGGCCAGCAATGAGTCCAGACCTGAATCCCATAGAACACCTGTGGAGAGATCTCAAAATGGCAGTTTGGAGAAGACACCCTTCAAATATTAGGGACCTGGAGCAGTTTGCCAAAGAAGAATGGTCTACAATTCCAGCAGAGCATTGTAAGAAACTCATTGATGGTTACCAGAAGCGGTTGTTCGCAGTTATTTTGGCTAAAGGTTGTGCAACCAAGTATTAGGCTGAGGGTGCCAATACTTTTGTCCGGCCCTTTTTTGGAGTTTTGTGTAAAATGATCAATGATTTGATTTTTGCTTCATTCTCTTTTGTGTTTTTCCTTGCAAGCAAATTAAATGAAGAGAATAATACCAAAGAATTTGTGATTGCAATCATTTTCAGGAAGAAACTGAGTATTATCTGACAGAATTGCAGGGGTGCCAATACTTTTGGCCAGCACTGTATATATACATATATATATATATATACATATATATATACAGTAGATATATTGTCTCTTGCCTTACATTGGTTTATTCCTGTGGTTCCGTGGCACTTTGTTGTCACCTCTTTCCCTTGGATTTTTTATCTCTTTTGATTATGTCTGATTTTACTTACATTTTTGCAATAAAAATGTAACTTTTATTGGATTTGCTCCTGTTTCCATTTTTCTCTTTTTGGGTTATATAGTTATGGAAGAGCATTTATAGGGGCCGACTCTTTTCTTTTTGGATACTCCCTATAGAGAAGGTAGAGAGGATTTATTACCGTCTCTGCCTTTTCAATTACTGTGTACACAGCTCTGAACAAGTGCTGTGTATTCAGTATGGTAAGCGCAGATAGCGCTTCCTGCTCCAGACCCAGAGATCATGTGATGGCCGGGTGTAGAGAAAGAGCAAGAGCTTCTGGGTCCTAGGAGACCCAGTCAACCCTGCTATATAGGCAGTAGGTTGAATGTCCCCTGTAACTAGGATCAATATACCAGCAGATGTGTTTGGGACACAGGTTTATTAACAATTACTATTATATAAGTATGGCAGGTTCTCCTCCTGCACTTGTTAGTTCAGCTTTCCTCACATACTGCACAGCTCTCCAGTCCATACAATGGTCACTGATGGAGGAGCATGTAACCAGACCACTCCATCAGCCTTGTCCTATTGAGAACCTCCCATGAGAAAGATGCTTTTATAGTGAAGTAGACTGACGGACAGGTCTGGTCACTGCTCCTCCACCAGCAGCCATATTATAGACTAGAGAGCTGGGCAGTCTGTAAGGAAAGCTGCAGTAACAAGAGCAGGAGGAGAATCTGACATACCTACAGTATATCATAGTAAATGCCACAAAATCATGTCCCCAACACATCTGTTAAAGTAAAGATAAAATGGTCAACCTCATTAACTAATTCTGCAGCCAGCAATAGACAGCGCAACACAAAGACTATAGGAGGCAAACGACTCAATTTTATTTTAATGAAACCATATTGCAATTTTTTTTATCCATTCAAGCAAGAAAAAAATCAAATGTTTCAAAAGTTAAGACAACACCTGTGTAAAATCATTGAAATAAAGAGCAAAAAAACCAGGAAAAAATAAATAAAAAAACAATGACTATCCAAATTGCATTTACAAGCCCCATCCCTAACAAAAAACCATGTAACTAATATATAAAAATAACACAAGCACAGAAATCCTTTATTTACTACAGATATTACCAGAAAAAAAATAAAATAATATTAAAATATTGTAAAATTTAGACTCGATGTTTCACAAAAAAATATTTAAATATCCAAACATTACAATTTTTTACAGTTTTTTAAACCATATGTATGAAAATAAGAAAAAAATGTGCCTTGGCAAGAATGGGGAAAAATGGCCTGATCATGTAGGGGTTTAACAAAGTACTGAATATATACATATATATAAATGGACTGGGGAACAGTTCTACAACCCTCCAGCTTCAGATCTTGCTCATGTATCACATCCTCCACCTGTCAGATTTAAAAGATGTGTAACTTGTGTAAAGTGACAACATTGCCCTGATCTGTAAGTGTGGGCATGAGAAGCTACATGTCATGGTGCTCCCTGTGGTAAGCTGATGTATAGTATTACCTGTGCCCTTGGTGGTCTTCTGCCCTTCTTCTTCTTTCTTGATTGAAGAGCTTTCATGTGATGAGCCAAAGATTTGTCTTCTCCTCTTGGCTCCACTTCTTCTAGCTAGGACCTCCTGATGACATTCCTGTTCTTCTTTCTGGCCTTGGTGATCAATCTTCTGAGAGACGATCTCCAACTCTGAGCCATTTCTCTTCTCTCCTCTCCTATGGCTCTTCTTGATGGACGGCTTCTCATCATCCGATGAGTCCAAAACATTTCTTCTCCTTTTCTTCCCTCTCATCCTAAAGTCCTCCTCTTTAATCTCCATAATGTCGCTTTGCTGAAGGCAGCTCCTCCTCATCCGCATGCAAGCCAACCGCAACTCTCCAACTGCCAACCGGCAACATTCCAATGTGCTCACTGGTCATGTGATAGGAATTGACCATAAGCAGTCATATATATGAGTTATCAGATATTGGTGTTTTTCTATTTTATTCTCATCATATCACATAGTATTAGGCCAAGCTCACAGATAGAGGTTTATTTTAGCTTTTCTGCTGCCTTTTTTCCTATAGAAAGACTCAAATATCCAGATCTTTTTCACATTTTCAGGTTAAGACTTGAATATACTTTGCAGCAATCTCGATAGTAATATTTACACGTAATGACAACTATAGGTTTCTAAAGAATAATTTCTAGTTACTATAATGGCTTCTTAGAAAACCCACATGTGTGAGTTTGCTGTTTTGCAGAACGCTCTTTGCCACCATTTTCCTTCTGACGCTGTTTTGCAGCATTTAGGGGATGTGCACACGGTTATTATTTGTAGAGGAAAAGAAATACTAGAGTGTTGGCGGGTAAAATGCTGCCTAAAATATGTGCAAAAACGCTTCAAGAATTGACATGCAGAAGATATGAAACTTCTTCAAATCTGCAAGGAAAAAATAAGCAGAATGTACATGAGATTCCATAAATCTCATTGACTTTGCTAGTACATTAAAACACTGCGTTTTTTCATGCAAAGAACGTGCGGAAATAACTTTTGAAAATACGGCAAAAATGCAACATGTGAACATGCCCTTGGCTTCTAGTCCATCAAAAATAGTGTAAGTCTGAACTTGAGATGCCGCTGTGGATACTCATTCTGGTGTTAATACTATAGGAAATGACAAGGCAATGATCGCGCTTTTTATTAGTGTAAATAGGGAAATACAGCCCTCCTAGACCGGACACAAGGATTTTATTTGCCAATAGTAATAATATTGGTGGGTTATATTTTTTACACTATACTACATACTTTTTTCACATATAACTATTTTCCTGTGATAAATTGTATTATCAATATATGGACTGGAGTTATTTGTAATTTAATTCCATATTTGGTGCACACAGATTGTTCTTTCTGCTGAATTCTAGATTAGTCATTGCTAGTGTCTCGGCATATTAGCATGTTTTTGTAATTTTTTGCTAAACCCTAATGAGGATTATTTGCTTATACTTGATATTCGCTTCTCAATAGTATTCGCTTATTCACTATATTCTAGATTATACATTTTGTCTTAGATGTATATTGGAAGTTCTTCATATTTTTTTCTTATGTCACATTATTATTTTTCACAGTGAATGTTTGATAAAGATCATGTTGACGCTTTTGTATTATACATTTTACTTTGACTTAAAAATAATACTTAGTACAATTTTAATGGAAACAATTTGCTTCAATAACACAGACCCTTATTAAATGACCCAGCATGCCACTTCTGGCCTGAGCTTTCAATGTAGAATTACATATTTGCTGTGTAACTAAATAGCTGTAATGCATAGAATAATTGGGCTTACTACAGAAGGGATAGATGCTCTTCTAGTGAAGCTTCATGATGTCCATTGCTCCAGAGTAGACGACCTTCTCTATGAACACTAAATGCCTGTAAGGCACAGTGTGATTATGGGGTGGGAATGCTTTAGGACATTTCTTTAGGATACAATGACATTGGTGGCAGACTGGTATCTGGTGTCACCACTAAAGGACGGCAGAAGTAATTCAGGCACATACTGGTGACAGTTTAGGATAATGTTACTGAAAAGAGGCAACAAGCTTACTGGTCACAGAGTCTCCGAGACGCCAACATGCTTCATAACTACAAATACTCTTAAATAGGGGAACAGCTTCACCACAGATAGATGACTGGCAAAAACATTTACGCTGGGCTTCCACTTTCCAAACTTTACACCACCTGCTGGAAGGCTCCTCCGCAGTATCTCAAGCTGTCTCGGTGTCCGTCCTCTTACAGAACAGCACTCACACGTTCAAGCAGTTATATGACCAGGTTTCACAAAGCAAACTGTAAAAATACTATTAATCAGATCTCGGACCAGATGGGGCTGATGTACGTACTCTGAAAATTCACATCAGGATGGCTGTGCAATCCTGATGTTAAGAGGAGCGTTTTATCCTTATTTTAATGTGATAAAGGAAAAGTTTCACAAAGGATTATACAGCCATCCTTATGCATATGCTGACAAGTACACCAGCCTCATCTGGGCTAACAGATTTGCATAATAATATATAATACTATAAGCAGTATGTATTGTAAAATCAGTGCTTGGATGTGGCATGAGGCATCGGAGGAGCTCAAGGACCCTGAAGGTGGCTGAATCCAGGTATCTAGACAGCTTCTCAGCAGCACTCACAAGCTCCATGGGAAACAAGTTGTAAGCGCTGTCCTCCTTGTTTGGGAGAACAGTCAACTCTGACAGACAGAATGGTGGCTGACCTAGGCAACAAGCAAATTCTAGAATTCAAAATACCTCCTCTCATGAGAAATGAAGAGAATTTTTAAAAAGGGGTTATTTGCAAAGTTCCCTATTTTTACAAGCACTTTGCAATTTTACCCAATTAAGAAATTGCGTATAGCCTTTTAATAATGTAATTAATCTGACTGATGTAAAAAACTATCCTTTTATAGACAGCACATTAAATATAAAATACAGGTGGATACAATTCTGTTACCATATACTGTGAATATAACTAGTGCCATGAACTGCCCATATGGGTAATGCCATTCAACTGTGCCATATAGTTGCCATATGTACAATATAGGAGCTATAAGAAATGTGCACTTTGAACTTCTGAATTCCAGCACCATGCGGAGCCTACACATGTATCGGTATAATGTGCCATAATGACTATTGTCATACCTGGGTTTATAATATTGGTGGTGAATATATTCTTATGGGCTCTGTATGACATTACTGACATGGGCAGCATTTGCCACTAATGATGGAGCACTGCATGACACTTTATGTTGGTGTTTTGTCCTATTATCTTGGGATAATCTTATTTTTCTGATCACTGTATATTACTAATATTCTGGATACTATACTTTTGGAATCATCTTCTAGTTGTAGCTCTGAAACTTGGGATAAAAGTGACTCTGTAAATGTCAGATTGACATTTTCTAGAATTGAAGAGCATTGTGGTACGTATGAGAATGTACCAGGCAATAGATGTGTGTAATGCAATGCACATACCGCAGCCTCATGCTGAACCCCTCACCGCAGATTCATGAGTGTGAATGGCCCAAAGGCCAGACCGAAATCCCATTGAGGATCTGTGGCAAGACTTGAAATTGCTGTTCACAGACGTCTCCATCCAATCTCACTGAGATAGAGCATTTACAAAGAAGAATGGGAGAAAATGTCACTTCTAGATGCAAAGCTGGTAGAGACATACCTGAAAAGACTTGCAGCAGTAATTGCAGCGAAAGGTGGTCCTACAGACTATTTACTCCGGAGGGATAAATACAAATGCAAGTCACAGTTATCAGATTTATATTTTCTCAATATATAGAAAACCTTGTAGAATTTACTTTACACTTCACACATACAGTGGTGTGAAAAAGTGTTTGCCCCCTTCCTGATTTCTTATTCTTTTGCATCTTTGTCACACTTAAATGTTTCAGGTTAGTAATGGGGGTGTCTTATAGACGCCCATCATTACTAACCTGGGCTTCATGGCAGCTGGCGCTGACATGAAAACCAACCCTATTACCCCCTGCCACCGCACCAGGGCAGCGTGGAAGAGCGAGGCTAAGTGCCAGAATTGGCGCATCCTATGGATGCGCCATTTCTGGGGTGGCTGACGGCTGGTGTTTCTAGCCTGGGAGGGGGCCAATATTCATGGCACCCTTCCTGGGCTATTAGTATCAGCCCCCAGCTGTCTGTCCAGCCTTTGCTAGCTATTAAAATAGGGGGGACCCCACGTCATTTTTTTGGGTGGGTCTCCCATTTTAATAGTTAGTAAAGGCTAGGAGGGGGCCAATATTCATGGCACCCTTCCTGGGCTATTAGTATCAGCCCCCAGCTGTCTGTCCAGCCTTTGCTAGCTATTAAAATAGGGGGGACCCCACGTCATTTTTTTGGGTGGGTCTCCCATTTTAATAGTTAGTAAAGGCTAGGTATTCAGCTGGGGGCTGATATTAGTAGCCGAGGAAGCTCCATGGGTATTACCCCCTTCCCAGGCTTCAAACATCTGCCCCAGCTGTCTGCTTAAC
The DNA here is from genome assembly GCF_046119375.1 of Phyllobates terribilis. Classification (NCBI taxonomy): domain Eukaryota; kingdom Metazoa; phylum Chordata; class Amphibia; order Anura; family Dendrobatidae; genus Phyllobates; species Phyllobates terribilis. The sequence goes on along the minus strand of NW_027362809.1, from coordinate 2,482,539 downwards.
CTCCGATAGAGACTAAAATTATGGGGGATCCCACGTCAATTTTTTTTTAATAAATCCTTTATTTTAACACTAAATGACACTTGAGGGGTTAATAAAGATGCAGTCCCTAAATTAATATTTATTTTTTAATTAATTTTTCCCAAAAATTTTGACGTGGGCTTTGCCATATTTTTGTATGCGAGCCAGGTACAGAATCCAGGAACGGGCTGCCCCCAACCCCCAGCTGCCTATTTTTACCTGGCCGGACACAATATAGGGAAGCCCTTTTTTTTTTATTATTTCATGAATTTCATGAAATAAGTTTAAAAAAGAAAAATACGTGGGGCTTCGCCCTATTTTTGTGTCCAGCCAGGTACAAATAGGCAATTTTTTTTTAATTATTTCAGGAAATTCATGAAATAATTAAAAAAAAATTGATGTGGGGTTTCGCACTATATTTGTGTCCAGCCAGGTACAGCAGACAGGAACGGGCTGACCCCAACCTCCAGCTGCCTATTTGTACCTGGCCGGACACAACAATATAGGGAAGCCCTTTTTTTTTAATTATTTCATGAAATAATTAAAAAAAAATTGACGTGGGGCTTCGCACTATATTTGTGTCCAGCCAGGTACAGCAGACAGCAACGGGCTGCCCCCAACCACCAGCTGCCTATTTGTACCTGGCCGGACACAACAATATAGGGAAGCCCTTTTTTTCTTAATTATTTCATGAATTTCATGAAAAAATTTAAAAAAAAATACGTGGGGCTTCGCCCTATTTTTGTGTCCAGCCAGGTACAACTAGGCAGCTGGGGACTGGAATCTGCAGCGCAGGGAGGCCCAAGCTTTCTGGGCCCCACCCGCTGCAAATTGCAGTCCACAGCCACCCCGGAAAATGGCGCGTTCATAGAAGCGCCATCTTCTGGCGCTGTACCCAACTCATCCAGGGCCCTGGTGCGGTGGCTCACTGGGTAATAAAGGGGTTAGGGCCAGCTTGGCATTATCAGCTGGCCCTAAGCCCGAAATTCATGGGGTCACGCCAATATTAGACATGACCGCCATGAATTTCTAGTAAAGTATTTAAAAAAAAACACAAACACCCAGAATAAAGTCCTTTAATTGAAATAAAGACACAATTCTTTATTGTTCTAAATTAAACCATACTTACCATCACGCCCATTCCAGCTGAAGCCAACGATCTCCTGCAATAAAAGAAAAATAATAAAGCAACATCATTCTTACCTTTCGATGGTTCCCAGGACAGCTCCAGCTCTGCTACATCGAGATGACAGGCTGGACCGCAGGAGAAAGCTGCCATCCAGCCTGTCATCCCGCAGACACTGAGAAGCGCAGGCATGCTTGCGCTCCTCAGTATCAGGCTGTGACGGCATCCCGATGAGCCGAGTCTCTCACGCTCACCGCATGCGCAGGAGAATTCTCCCACGCTATCAGTGACGTGCATGAGGTGAGCTGAGTTCATTGTTGGCTCATCGGGATGCCGTCACAGTCAGACACTGAGGAGCGCAAGCATGCCTGTGCTTCTCAGTGTCTGCGGGATGACATGCTGGATGGCAGCTTTCTGCTGCGATCCAGCCTGTCATCTCCATGTAGCAGAGCTGGAGCTGTCCTGGGAGCCATCGAAAGGTAAGGATGATGTTGCTTTATTATTTTTCTTTTATTGCAGGAGATCGTTGGCTTCAGCTGGAATGGGCGTGATGGTAAGTAAGGTTTAATTTAGAACAATAAAGAATTGTGTCTTTATTTCAATTAAAGGACTTTATTCTGGGTGTTTGTGTTTTTTTTTAACTTTGACTATGGGGTTAGTAATGCGGGTGTCTTATAGACGCCTCTCCATTACTAACCTGGGCTTGATGTCAGCTGGCATTATAAGCTGACATCAACTCCAACCCTATTACCCCACTGCCACCGCTACAGGGCAGTGGGAAGAGCGAGGCTAAGTGCCAGAATTGGCGCATCCTATGGATGCGCCATTTCTGGGGTGGCTGACGGCTGGTGTTTCTAGCCTGGGAGGGGGCCAATATTCATGGCACCCTTCCTGGGCTATTAATATCAGCCCCCAGCTGTCTGCCTAGCCTTTGCTAGCTATTAAAATAGGGGGGACCCCACGTCATTTTTTTGGGGGGGGTCCCCCATCTTAATAGCTAGTAAAGGCTAGGTATTCAGCTGGGGGCTGATATTAGTAGCCTGGGAAGCTCCGTGGGTATTACCCTCTTCCCAGGCTTCAAACATCTGCCCTAGCTGTCTGCTTAACCTCCGCTAGAGACTAAAATTACGGGGAGCCCCACGCCAATTTTTTTTTTAATAAATCCTTTATTTTAACACTAAATGACAAGTACAGTAACCAACACTATCACTGTACTTATTATATATGTGACTGACATGTTTCTATCTATCTAATCTATGTGTGATGCTCTATTATTTCTGTTGTAAATTGTCGGGTACCGCTGCTGAATTGCCGGCCGGCTTTTTTAAAGAGACGGTGCATGAAAACACTAAGATTTTTTTAAATAAATCCTTTACACTAAATGACAAGTACAGTAAGCAACACTGTCACTGCACTTCTTATATATGTGACTGACATGTTTCTATGTATCAAATCTATGTGTGATGCTCTTTCTTTCTGTTATAAATTGTCGGGTACCGCTGCTGAATTGCCGGCCGGCTTTTTTAAAGAGACGGTGCATTAAAACACTAATATTTTTTTAAATAAATCCTTTACACTAAATGACAAGTACAGTAAGCAACACTGTCACTGTACTTCATATATATGTGACTGACATGTTTCTATCTAATCTATGTGTGAAGCTCTATTCTTTCTGTTCTAAATTGTCGGGTACCGGTGTATGCCACTGATGAATTGCCGGCTTTTCATGTTTCACTGTGAGCACTGTTCCCATCGATTTGGGCAACCACCTCCACCAATACATTCTACATTATTGTTAGTTGTTTTCCTTCATGTAGAATTAATCTACAAGGAAAGAAAGGGTTTATTTTCATTCCGATATTTGTGTCCCATTGATTTGCATTGGTTTCCGGTATCGGAATCGGCGATATCCGATACTTTTTGGGTATCGGCCCGATCCAATCCGATCCGATATTTCCTGATATCGGAAGGTATCCCTCAATACTAGTCCTGACCTCAATCCCATTGAAAATCTTAGGGGTGAGCTGAAATCTGCCATTGGGAAAAAGAACCCTGCAAACATTCAAGAGCTTGAACAAACTGCAAAGGAAGAGTGGGAGAAAATTCCAGCTGAGAAGTGCAAGAAGCTTACAGATGGCTACAAGAAATGTCTGGAGGCTGTCAGCAATGACAAAGGGTGTGCAACCAAGTATTAATTAGGGGTGCCATTATTGTGGCACATTCAGTTTTTTCTTTGATATTGCAACATTGAAGTTGAAAAACAATATTGTATTGTTGTATTACTTTGGACCACAAATCCTGAGGATATAACTTTGGTACATTTCCATTTATTTCTGAAGATATTGTACAGTCTACGAAAAAATGAAGGCGTGACAAGAATGGTGAGCAGCACTGTAGTACAATAAATCATTAAAAATTTAAATATATATAGAATATAAAAAATAAAAAAAGATTAAATTAAATTAATAATTAATTTTTTAAAACCTTTTTTTAAAAAGCATTTTCCCTTGCAATTATATACTGTATATATAAAGGATAGAGCTTATGTGTTCAGTAATAATGTTGTCGTGTCAATGGAAGGGTGAAAAAAAATGGTAAGAGGAGGATATATAGATGGAAAACGTCCAATCACTAGCTGCCTCTATCTGTACCAGAAGCTAGGTACCACCCGACCAATTATCCAAAGATCATCGCAACCCAGGGAATCATCTATTAACTTTCATAGCTGCAAATCATTATCCGGTAATCTTAAGACAAATTTACATACCAAGAAAGGGGGACATTCAACTCATTTTGGTGAAACATTATTTCTATGTCTGTTATTCCTTTCATTCATCCTGCTCTGTTCAGCCGCTGTTTAGCGTGATAGTATCAATCCTTTATCTAGTAGCCATTCTTCCTTACGGGTTTTCACACAGGACCCGCTAATCTATCAGCAGCTTCCAGCAATACCCACTCCCCTTTTTTCGGCGCTAGTGTTTTAAAGCCTAATTTCTTTCTAGATTCAGCTCCGGACATTTGTGATAGATTATTTCCTCCTATACTCGTATATAGATATAGCCATTTGAATTGCTGTTATGAAATGTTTTGAAATGATTGAAAGTGCATGTTTAACAAAAAAAAATTTCTATTCTTATTAATCTGTTCTCCTCTCCTTTTTTAAGAGGTCTCAGAGTCCTGCCAATATATTGCTTTGAACATGGGCACTGAATTAAATCTATAACTCCTTCACTTTCACACCTTAAAATGCACCCAACAAAAAAATGCAAGTGTATTTCTGCAATTGTCCCATCTTTAATGTAACGGCAGTTCACACATTCATTCCTAGTGCTGTATATGGGAATCACTGACATTTCTACAGTATGTTATATTTTATCTTGATTATCAATATTTCTTGCACGGGGTCCCCATGGTATCATATTACTGATTGTAATTTTTTTATGTGTAATAAATGATTATTAATAGGGGGATTTATATGTGCCTGTAATTATTTTTCTTCAATAAACATAAAGCTAGAATCGCTACAGAATGTGCCTCTGCCATATACTAGTCTGTAGAGTTTGAATACTCGTGCAAGAAGCATTTATCAGGTTTGAATTTTATGAGAAAGTTTGCAGATATATAATGAATATGTGTAAATCAATCTGTACCACTAGGTAAAAATCCTTACATCAAGGAGACCAAGTAGACAAAAGTGAGCACTTCAAGTTAGTGTGTATAAAAAACAAATGATTTTACTGAACAATATCATAGACATTACCAAACACATACATAAAATAAAAACAGATGCCTCTTGTTTGAGGGATGGTAAGAAATGCCAACCCAGTATGCATGAATATTATCTCCTGGTGCACCCCACAAAATAGCATAGAACAACCTAGCAGAGATAGTCACTGCAGAGTAACCTATACCATTACATAATCCAACGATTCCAAGGATTGAAACTATCCAAAGTGCATGTGCATGTCAAAGAAGGAAATTGTTCATTAATTGGGGTGGTCCAGTGGTTAAACAAAAACAAAATAAACCCTGCTTCAAAGTCATCAATCAAGAGATAAATACATAATAAACCCTTAAAGTGCATGTGTATGGAGAATTATAATGCTCAGAATTATAATACACCAATGTCTGGAAATGACAGGGCTACTACAGAGCATGTATATAACTTAGTGTTCACAGAAGCGAAAGAGTCGAGGTGAAAAGCAGTTTATATGCTTGTTAGAAACTCACAACATGTATGGCTATACATGCAATACCGCACGCCTGGAAAACATGGACTGCCTCTGATGTACAAAAGCCCTGCTAGATGCAATCAAAAATAGGTAAAATGCAGTGGTGTACCACTAATGGAGGCAGACCACACGACTGCTATGGGGCCCGTGAGCTGGGGGGCCCCATAGCAGTCCAGGGGCGGACATATCGCTGCTGGTGCAGCTGTGCCGGGGGGCCCGCCGGTGCAGCGTCTCCCTGCTCGTGGCGGGCAGGGAGCGATCCCTGCATCCCCGCTGCTGACAGGACAGAATGGCAGCGGAGCTGCAGAGATCCATCCTCTGCTTCCTGCCCGCCGCTTCCTCCCTTACACAGGCACGCGCTCCTTGATGACATCATCATGCAGCGCGGGCCTGTGTGAGGGAGGAAATTGCAGCGGCCTGCGGGGGCAGAGAGGTAAGTGTTTTTTTTTTTGTTTTTTTTACTGAAACGCTGGTGAGATCAATAATGGGGCTGATGGAGCTGGAGAGCGCAATAAGGGGGCTGATGGGGCTGGGTAGAGCAATGGTGGGGCTGGTGCGGCTGGGGATAACAATGGTGGGGCTGGGAAGAGCAGTGATGATGCAGCTTGCGGGGGAACGGGCAGAGGGGTAAGTGTTTTTTTTTTTATTTTTACTGAAACGCTGGGGAGAGCAATAATGGTTATGACTGGGCTGGAGAGAGCAAAAGTGGGGCTGATGGGGCTGGTGAGAGCAATGGTAGGGCTGATGGGGCTGGGGAGAGCAATGGTGGGGCTGGGGAGAGCAATGGTGGGGCTGATGGGGCTGGGGAGAGCGCTGATGGGTCTGGGGAGAGCAATGGTGGGGCTGGGAAGAGCAGTGATGGGACTGATGGGGCGGGGAGAGCAATGATGGGGATTAGTAGACCAATGACGGGGATGGGGAGAGCAATGATGGGTTGCTGGGAGAGAGCAATGATGGAGGTGCTGGGAGAGTAATGACGGGGGTTGCTGGGAGAGAACAATGATAGGGGTGCTCGGAGAGAGCAATGACGGGGTGCAGGGAGAGAACAATGACGGGGGTGCTGGGAGAGAGCAATGACGGGGGTGCTGGGAGAGAGCAATGACGGGGGTGCTGGGAGAGAGCAATGATAGTGGTGCTGGTACAGAGCAATAATGGGGGTGCTCGGAGAGCGCAATGACGGGGATGCTGGGAGACAACAATGATGGGGTGCAGGGAGAGAGCAATGACGGGGGTGCAGGGAGAGAGCAATGACGGGGGTGCTGGTAGAGAGCAATTACAAGGGTGCTGGGAGAGCAATGACTGGGGTGCTGGGACAGAGCAATGTTGGGGGTGTTGGGAGAGAGCAATGATGGAGGTGCTGGGACAGAGCAATGATGGGGGCGCTTGTATATTTTCCGTGTGCACATAGCCTTACAGTTAATTGGGGAGAGTCACAGAGACTGAATAATTTATATTATTGGCAGGTGGAGATTATAGTTAATGGGGGGCACAGTGCTGCTTATCACTTTATATTTTGATTACTAAGTGGCTACCCCTAGTATATTAATGGGGGATAACAGACCTGTATTCAGGGGCGCAGTGCAGGAGAGACACATGTATATATACAATATATGTGACCTTGTTATTATCTAGGCTGGAGATCATCATGACAAGACGAATCGTGACTGGGAGATGTCGACATGAAGGTCTGACCAGATGGAGAAGAAGCAGCAGAAACCGACTCTGATCAGGCGAGACGTCAGCGGTAAGTGCCTGGATGTAAATATTATTCTGTATCTGCGCTGTATGACTTGGAGTGATAATGTTACATGTAAAATCCCTTAGGCTGCATTCTCACATTTGTGTAAAATGTCAGATTTTTTTATCGGATGGTCCACGGACTTGTAGAGTTTTATAGATCACGGATCACGGATCTGAGAATGAGATCTGTGAGGATCAGAGAATGTCCTGTTCTGATCCGATTTTGAGGATTACAATAGGACATGCTCAATGCGTCTGTAAAACAGGGTAGCACACTGACACTGCACACAAATGCAGGAATATAGCCGTATTATGTATAGCACAGTCCCTTAGTACATAGTGTAATCACTTATTATGTATAGCATACGCCCTTAGTATATAGTGTACTCGCTTATTATGTATAGCGCCGTCCTTAGTTATATAGTTTCATCTTTTATTATATATAACACCCTCCCTTTTTACCTACCATCCTCTCTAGTTCTAGAGCTCACAATTGGGGGATCATACTGTGTTGGGGTCAGCAAACTTTGCCCTGGTAGTTGAGGTGAGGTACAGTAGGGTCATTATACTGCGCATGTGGAGGAATTCACCATGGGGGTATCATACTGTGTTTGGGGGACACTTTTGTTGGTATCACACTTCATGGGACAATGAAAGAGGGGTCTAGGACGTCAGCAGGAGGAAAATTACTATGTAAAGGCTGGAAGGTTGTGTGATCTGCTCTTCTGTGACACCGACAATTATTTACATTTTTTTGGGGGGGGGGCCCAATTTGAACTTCTGCTATGGGGCCCCATGAATCCTATGTACGCCCCTGGTAAAATGTATTGCTAATAGCATTGTGCCACTTACACAGTGGAGTGTGAGACAGGGTTTGTCCTGCATCCCTCTTCCCCGACGCGCATTTTGTCCACACTTCCTCAGGGCCGTGTCAGAGGAGAGGGACGCTGGACCTTTTAAGTGATCACTGTACCAATGGTTGACGGAGGCTAGATATCACATGATTTAAACCTTCAGGGTTGTGAAGGATATGACGTGACACATCGTAGGATTTTTTACCTTGTACATTGATTTACAGTTGTCCCTGTGACACTATGTTTGTTTTCAATCATTTTTATTAATATTTTATAACAGTTCAAGGGGTAGGGATATGGTTAGGGAATAGAGGAATATATGGGGGACGGGAGAGTAATGGATAAGTGTGGGAAAATGGATAAGGGGAAGGAGAACTCAAAATTGAATAAACAGTAGAATATATAGTATTACAACAAGTAAATTAAGATGAAAATCAAAATTTGGTTATAGAACAACTTAGTCGTAATATAATAGATATCCAATTAAATCTAATAAGTATATGTATTAATAATTTAAGTAACAATCAGGAATATATTTCAGGCCACTTTGTTCATTTTTTGAAATATTTGTTAAGGTTATTATTAGAGTTTGCAAATCAGTATTCATATAATTTATGTAGAGCCATTTTTTCTTTAATAACTGAAAAGATAGGTACATCCGTTTTTTTCCAGTAAGATGCAATGGCATTTTTAACTACCATATTTTTTGGACTATAAGACGCACCGGACCATAAGACGCACCTAGGTTTTAAAGGAGAAAAATAGGAAGAAAAAATGTAAGCAAAAAATGTGGTCCTGATGCCCTGTTATGGGGGAGGGGGTCTGCTGCTGACACTGGCATTGGGGTAATGTCCCTCAATTCTGTTAATATCCTCTATCCTGGTATGTATGGCCTCTCCTTCCTGGTATAAGTGGCCCCCATCCCATCCTGGTATGCATGGCACCCCTTTATCCCCCATCCTGGTATGCATGGCACCCCTTTATACACCATCCTGGTATGCATGACACCCTTGAGCCCCCATCCTGGTATGCATGGCAACCCTTGAGCCCCCATCCTGGTATGCATGGCACCCCTTGAGCCCCCATCCTGGTATGCATGGCACCCTCTGAACCCCCATCCTGGTATGCATCTTGCCCCGCTTCAAGTGGACCGGGTGAGAGGCCCGAATCTATGAATGTAAAAGTGAACAGCTCTTCAGAGTGTCCATGTGTGGGATCAGTTGTCTCTGGGCGCTTGGCATGGTGGGAGGAAGGAGGATCAGGGTGAGGAATATGCGGTCCAGACTCACGGCTACTGAGACTTGACCGTGTGGAAGACAGGGTGGTGGTGGCGGCTAAGTGACTGGAAGCATTATCCGCTATCCAACCAACAACCTTTTGACACTGCTCTGGGTTCAATAGTGGTGTGCTGCGGTCCCCTAGCAGTTGGGACAGTAAGGTCGGGCGAGAAGATGTGGGTGTTTGTTGTGGCACAATTTCAGCTTGCCCACGGCCTTGTCCTCGGCCTCTGCATGCACCATCACCATCACGTCCAGTTCCCCATCCCTTGCCACGTGCCTTGCCCATTTGTCTTGTCCTCGGCAGAGATGAGGGGGTTGGAGGGGGCAGTGGTGGGCAGAGGAAGGAGTTAAAAGTATTAAATAACCATTTGGACTTGAAAAATAAGGACAGGGTCGGACTGGCCTGGCGGAATGCCGGTGAAATGCCAGGTGGGCCCCACAGAAGGAGAGGAAAAAAAACTTTTTTTGTAAGGACATGGGCCTTTTAAAAGTGCGGGTGGCAGGAGAACGCGCATGCAGACCTGACCCGCCGTGATTACCATGGCCGGCGTCACCGCCACTAGGCGCACCCAAGTAAGTGTTGGGGCCCCGGGGTTGAGGGACACCGGCACGCTACTGGGCCTATGAGTCGGGGGAGGGAGAGCCCCCTACGGAGAGGGGGAGCGCCCCCTTCAGGAGGGAGAGCCCCCGCCCCCACCTCTCCTCCTCAAATACTTACCTATCCTCCTCGTTCCCTGCAGCTCCAGTGATGTTAGCGTCTTCTGATTCTGACGTCTCAGGGCAGAGGGCGAGGTGACATCACTACCGCACTCTGCTCTGAGCACTGCAGAGTCAGAAGACGACGTGCTGAGTACACCAAACCTGCAGGGAACGGGAGAGGTATTTGATTTTTTTTATGTATGCAGCATCATGGGGGCCCATATACTGTATGGAGCAGCATCATGTGGGCCCATATACTGTATGGAGCAGCATCATGGAGGCCCATATACTGTATGGAGCAGCATCATGGAGGCCCATATACTGTATGGAGCAGCATCATGGGGGCCCATATACTGTATGGACCAGCATCATGGGGGCCCATATACTGTATGAAGCAGCAGCATGGAGGCCCATATACTGTATGGAGCAGCATCATGGAGGCCCATATACTGTATGGAGCAGCATCATGGGGGCCCATATACTGTATGTACCAGCATCATGGGGGCCCATATAATGTTAGGAGCAGCATCATGGGGGCCCATATATTGTATGGAGCAGCATCATGGGGGCCAAATACTGTATGGAGCAGCATCATGGGGTCCAATATATTGTATAGAGCAGCATCATGGGGGCCCATATACTGTATGGAGCAGCATCATGGAGGCCCATATACTGTATGGACAACAAAGAAAATGACGGCACTTCCACTACAAAAAATAGGTGTGAACAGGTGCTTACTAAGAGCAGCTACCTCCATATATAATGAACAAATAACACTGAGTATATAGATATGAAATATGAAATATGAATAACATAACTGCTGTAGAAAATAGAAATAAATGAAAAATTTTTTGAAAATTTTTTTTTAGCGCATGTAAATATGAAGTATGAAAAATGAATAGCATTACTGCTGTAAGTAAATGAGAAATCTTAGCACATAAATTGGCCAATTCATGTGTCCCTGATAGCCGCGGTAAGGCGTTTCTCGATGTCAGGACCTACCAATGTGAATACCTCTCTAAGAGGTACACATAATCAGACAGAGGTCTCTTAGAGAGGTATTCACATTGGTAGGTCCTGACATCGAGAAACGCCTTACCGCGGCTGTCAGGTGCACATGAATTGGCCAATTTATGTGCTAAGATTTCTCATTTACTTACAGCAGTAATGCTATTCATTTTTCATACTTCATATTTACATGCGCTAAAAATAAATTTTCAAAAAATTTTTCATTTATTTCTATTTTCTACAGCAGTTATGTTATTCATATTTCATATTTCATATCTATATACTCAGTGTTACAGTGTGCTACTTTATTTGTTCTTCATATACTGTATGGAGCAGCATCATGTGGGCCAGTATACTGTATGGAAGAGCATCATGGGGGCCCACATACAGTATGGAGCAGCATCGTGGGGGCCCACAAACTGTATGGAGCAGCATCATGGGGGCCGATACAATGTATGGAGCAGCATCATGGGGGCCGATACAATGTATGGAGCAGCATTACATGGGGCCAATATACTGTATGGAGCAGCATTACATGGGGCCAATATACTGTATGGAGCAGCATTATATGGGGTCAATATACTGTATGGAGCAGCATCATATGGGGTCAATATACTGTGTGGAGCAGCATCATGGGGGTCAATACACTGTATGGAGCAGCATTACATGGGGCCAATATACTGTGTGGAGCAGCATTACATGGGGCCAATATACTGTATGGAGCAGCATTACATGGGGCCAATATACTGTATGGAGCAGCATCATATGGGGCCAATATACTGTATGGAGCAGCATCATATGGGGCCAATATACTGTATGGAGCAGCATTACATGGGGCCAATATACTGTATGGAGCAGCATTACATGGGGCCAATATACTGTATGGAGCAGCATTATATGGGGTCAATATACTGTATGGAGCAGCATCATATGGGGCCAATATACTGTATGGAGCAGCATTACATGGGGCCAATATACTGTATGGAGCAGCATCATGTGGGCCAGTATACTGTATGGAACAGCATCATGGGGGCCCACATACAGTATGGAGCAGCATCGTGGGGGCCCACAAACTGTATGGAGCAGCATCATGGGGGCCGATACAATGTATGGAGCAGCATCATGGGGGTCAATACACTGTATGGAGCAGCATTACATGGGGCCAATATACTGTATGGAGCAGCATTATATGGGGTCAATATACTGTATGGAGCAGCATTACATGGGGCCAATATACTGTATGGAGCAGCATTACATGGGGCCAATATACTGTATGGAGCAGCATTACATGGGGCCAATATACTGTATGGAGCAGCATTATATGGGGTCAATATACTGTATGGAGCAGCATCATATGGGGCCAATATACTGTATGGAGCAGCATTACATGGGGCCAATATACTGTATGGACCAGCATCATATGGAGACAATATACTGTATGGAGCAGCATTACATGGAGCCAATATACTGTATGGACCAGCATCATATGGAGACAATATACTGTATGGAGCAGCATTACATGGGGCCAATATACTGTATGGAGCAGCATTACATGGGGCCAATATACTGTATGGAACAGCATCATATGGGGCCAATATACTGTATGGAGCAGCATGACAGGGGGCCAATATACTGTATGGAACAGCATCATATGGGGCCAATATACTGTATGGAGCAGCATGACATGGGGCCAATATACTGTATGGAGCAGCATCATATGGGGCCAATACACTGTATGGAGCAGCATCATATGGGGCCAATATACTGTGTGGAGCAGCATTACATGGGGCCAATATACTGTATGGAGCAGCATCATATGGGGCCAATATACTGTATGGAGCAGCATTACATGGGGCCAATATACTGTATGGAGCAGCATCATATGGGGCCAATATACTGTATGGAGCAGCATCATATGGCGCCAATATACTGTATGGAGCAGCATGACATGTGGCCAATATGCTGTATGGAGCAGCATCATATGGGGCCAATACACTGTATGGAGCAGCATCATATGGCACCAATATACAGTATGGAGCAGCATTACATGGGGCCAATATACTGTATAGAGCAGCATCATATGGGGAAAATATACTGTATGGAGCAGCATTACATTGGGCCAGTATACTCTATGGAGCAGCATTACATGGGGCCCATAATTCTGTATGGAGGTGGTCACTGTATTACCTGTATATTTCTGTATTACAGCATATATAGGTACTCTGTATATGCTGTAATGTCTCTGGTGATCACTGTATTACCTGTACACCGACACTATATACAGAGCTCCTGTGTATTATGTCACCAGTGGTAATATTAATGTTATTAGTATTGTGTTTTTTATTAATGATCAGTATTGTATTATTCGGTCACTGAGGTGGTAATATATGATCTGGTCATGGTGTGGAGGTATTTGTTCCTTGTACAGTATGTGGTATTATTCGGTCACTATGTGGTAGTAATACATGCTCTGGCCATGGTGTGACAGTATTATTCAGTCACTATGTGGAGGTAATATGTGGTCTGGTCATGGTGTGACTGTATTAATTGCCTGTATGTGGTATTTGGTCAATATGTGGTCTGGTCATGGTGTGGAGGTATTTATCTCTTGTATGTGGTGGTATTGGTCTTGGTATAGTGGATTGTGTTGTGTATGGAGGTCACTTGTTCCCTTTGATATCAATAAGGGGAAGATTCTTGATTTCCAATGGAGATTAAATACTTGGATGTTTAACGCCTCCCTGTCCTGTGGCTATTGCACAGTAGCAAATATGCACTTACAGGGGTTCTACGGTGAAAACAAGTAATCACCTCTCCTAAGGCCATGTTCACATGTTCAGCATATGGTCAGTATTTTACATCAGTATTTGTAAGACAAAACCAGGAGTGGGTGAAAAATGCAGAAGTGGTGACATCTTTCTACTTTACTTTTCCTCTGATTGTTCCTCACAAATACTGATGTAAAATACTGACCAAATGCTGATCGTGTGAACGTGGCCAAAGGATAAATAAGTTATTGAATGCTGTGACCTGGAGAATGTGCAACCTTTATCCCCATTAGTATGGAGCGGCAAGTACGACTCGACCACTGATCCATTTATTCCCTAAGGGGCTGCACTTGGCTTTTTCTGGAAGCCCCCAAAGAGGATGAATGGAGCTACGGTCAGACATACCACATGCCGCTCCATTTTAAAATGGGGATAAAAGTGTCCTGTCAGGGATAAAAGTTCCCCATTCTTTCAATCAGTGCGGTTTGCAATGCATAAGGAGAAAGGATTACCAGCTTCATGAATAGTTCAAAAAATAGGTTTCTTTATTGTGACAAAAGCTCTTTAAAAACAGATTCCATAGTCACATAGTGTAGCCAGGGCAACGCGTTTCGAACGCTAAAGATGCGTTCTTTGTCAAGACTACAGTAATTGTACATCCCAGTTATGGTGGCGCACAGTAGATGTGCAGGAGCCGCCTGTGATTTACAGTCGACGCTCCACTATAACAGGGATAACGGCTAACAGGTATGTGCATATAGCTGTAGGGTGGGCCCCTAGGGTCAATTTCCCCTGTGGGCCCCAGACACCCCAGTGTGACCCTGGATAAGGAAGATACGAGGGTTGTGAAGTAAGCCTGTTTAGCAGAGGTAAGGGCTGATTTGAAAGCGAGTGTTGCTTGTTTGAATGCCGAGAAGTCATCTTGCGAATGTGTTTTCTTCCAATGCCGCTCCATGACCCCAGGGCCGCCATCAGGGCATTACTACCCTTACTACTGTATGGGGCCCGGTGAAAAGAAGCAAGAAGGGGGGGCAGGCACGCTGGCAGCCCGGGGCCCCTCTCTTTGCTTCTTCTTACCGGGCCTCAGGGGTAACAGTTAAATGCCCGATGCACCCGGCAGACGGAAATGGGTGCTTTACCTTTAAGCAGCGGCCAGGTGCATCATGGTCCTGACTCCAATCTCCTGACACACTGCATGCTCATCTTCATTCCTGAGCAGAGCAGCATGTCTCGGAGGCGGTGGCTAGTGTGTGAGTAGCAGGAGGAGGAAGCTGCTGCTGAGTTTGGTGGTGAGTGGGGCCTGGTGGTGCTCAGAGGGGCCTGCTGATGGTGATGAGGGGGCCTGCTGATGGTTATGCGGGGCCTGCTGATGGTTGTGGGGGGCCTGGTGATGGCAGGACCTGCTGCTAGTGATGGGCGGCCTGCTGCTGGTGATGCGGGGGCCTGCTGATTGTGGTGGGGGGGCCTGCTGATGACGGTGGGGGGGCCTGCTAATGGTGATGAGGGGAGGCTGCTGCTTCTGGTGGTGAGGGGAGGCTGCTGCTGGTTCTGAGGGGAGGCTGCTGCTGGTGCTGAGGAGAAGCTGCTGCTGGTGCTGAGGGGAGGCTGGTGCTGAGGGGAGGCTGGTGCTATTGCCAAGGGGAGGCTGCTGCTGCTGGTGGTGAGGGGAGGCTGCTGCTGGTTCTGAGGGGAGGCTGCTGCTGGTGCTGAGGAGAAGCTGCTGCTGGTGCTGAGGGGAGGCTGGTGCTGTTGCCACGGGGAGGCTGCTGCTGGTGCTGAGGAGCGGCTGCTGGTGCTGAGGGGAGGCTTGTGCTGAGGGGAGGCTGGTGCTGGTGCCAAGGGTAGGCTGCTGCTGGTGCTAAGGAGAGGCTGCTGGTGCTGAGGGGAGGCTTGTGCTGAGGGGAGGTTGGTGCTGGTGCTGAGTAGAGGCTGCTGGTGCTGAGGGGAGGCTTGTGTGGAGGTTGCTGCTGGTGCTGAGGGGAGGCTGCTACTGGTGCCAAGGGGAAACTGCTGCTGGGAGGAGGCTGGTGCTGGTGCCGATGGGAGGCTGGTGCTGGTTCCGAGGGGAGGCTGCTGCTTGTGCCGAGGAGAGGCTGGTGCTGGTGCCGAGGGGAGGCTGGTGCTGGTGTCGAGGGGAGGCTGCTGCTGGTACCGAGGAGAGGCTGCTGCTGGTGCAGAGGAGAGGCTGCTGGTGCTGAGGGGAGGCTTGTGGTGAGGCTGATGCTGGTGCTGAGGGGAGGCTGCTGCTGGTGCTGAGGGGAGGCTGTTGCTGGTGGTGAGAGGAGGCTGGAGGTGAGGGAAGGCTGGTGGTGGAGAGGGGAGGTTGCTGCTGATGATGAGGGGAGGCTGCTGCTGCAGCTGCTGAGGGGAGGCAGCTGCTGGTGCTGAGGAGAGGCTGCTGAGGTGGTGAGGGAAGGCTGCTGATGTTGGTGAGGGGAGACTACTGGTGGTGGTGAGGCGAGGCTGCTGGTGATGAGGGGAGGTTGCTGCTGGTGATGAGGGGAGGCTGCTGCTGGTGATGAGAGGAGGTTGGTGCTGAGTGGTGGCTGGTGCCGAGGAGAGGCTACTGCTGGTGATGAGGGGAGGCTGATGGGGAGGCTGCTGCTGGTGATGAGGGGAGGCTGGTGATGAGGGGAGGCTGCTGGTGGTTGTGATGAGGGGAGGCTGGTGGTGATGAGGGGAGGCGGCTGGCGGTGGTGAGAGGAGGCTGCAAGTGGTGGTGAGGGGAGTCTGGTGGTGGTGAGGGGAGGCTGCTGCTGGGGGGAGGCTGCTGCTGGTATTGAGGGGAGGCTGCTGGTGGTTCTGAGTTGAGGCTGTTGCTGGTGCTGAGGGGGGCCTGTTTCTGAGGGGAGGCTGCGTCCGGCAGGGTGAGGCTGGTGCTGAGGGAAGGCTGCGACCGGCAGCGAGAGGCTGAGGAGGCGGTGGCGAGGACGACCAGGGCTAGTCGACAAGGATATGCCAATTGCATATCAAGATGATGCCAACCTTTGTGGACAGGTAGGAGGAACAAGAGTAGTTGACAAATAGGGTGATCAATAGACCTTGGAATAATAATAACTTCCACAATTGGATGTGTTTAAATAAAATGTTCCTGTGCTGAGATAATCTTATACATGTGCCCCTGCTGTGTACTGTGTAATGGCTGTGTCTGACCGTGCAGGAACATGGTCTGATCATACCACATCTCCTGGGCAGGGGAGGAAGAAAAAGAATATACAGACATTACAGCAGGGGATCACAGCTGATTCTTTCTGTGAGGTAAAACATTTCACTGCCTGTTTTTAAACAATGTTTTACTTCAAAGAAAGAAACAGTTGGGATCCCATGCTGAAATGTCTGTATACTCTTTTGTTTCCTCCCCTTAGCATGAGATGTGGTTGTGGCACACCAGGGGTCCGGTTGCCACAGTGGCATTGCCTCCCTCACAAGAGTTGATGCCATGCCTGGAAGCAAGCAGGAGTCCCCTAATCAGGTTTTACTAAGCATGCAACACTTTCCTGGCTCCAGACCAGCAAGGGGAGTCCCTCCCCTTGGCAACTGGGATCTGGGGGCGTGGTTAGTGAGACTTAGTGTGTGAGGAGTTGAAGTCAGGACATCGAGGAGAGAGGAGCTGGGGACTGGAGCTGCGCGGCAGCTCACCCCAGAAGAACCAGCACAGAAGAACCGGACACCGGAGTCCGAGGCTGTGGGGCACCGAAGGCCCAGCAGTAGAAACCGGAGGGCAGGAGACTGCAGGTCTCCTGGCCCCATCAGACGCCCAAAGGCTCAGCAGCACCGCAGGGTTCAGCACCGCCACGTGAGAGCGACGCACCAGCAAGGCCCGAGCTGCCTGCCATACGGGTGAGCACAGAAACGTTGCACTCAGGGACGAGGGCCGCGCACAGCTACAAGCAGCAGGGCCAAAGAGTTTAGTGTAAAGGGAAGGCCTCCAATTTCACCTGGCAAGGAGGATTCTTTACTTGCTTCCAGGATGCCCGGACTTCCACTTCTAGCCAGCACCCTAGTCCCGGCTTGTCTAATCACCACCAGTAAAGATAAGAGGAAACCGCCATTGAGTTGTGGATTATTGCTGCGCCATCAACCCCTGCACTACAACGTCCAGCATGACCCATAACATCTACACTGCCTTGGAGCTAAGTTCTACCTGTGGAGAGCCACACTATCCCTGCTGCAGTAACATCAGCTCCAGAGGACCTGCTCCGCAGCGGCGGCTCCCCTAGCCGCATACTGCAGGTGGCGTCACAAACTTTATACAATCACCATAAATCCCCTATCAATAACCCCTGGGTCACGGACCGGGTCACCGCTACTGTGACATCCCCCAGCATTTACCGGCCCGGCACCGGGTACCCCACGGCCCAGAGGGCGCGTCATGGTATGATCAGACCGTGTTCTGTACACGGTCAGACACAGCCATTACATTATTCAAAGATCTATTGATTAAAATTAACTTTTGTTCGTGAGAAAACCCCTTTAAGTTCATGTATTAATTTGTCCACCATCTCAGTACATGATTATATGATACAATCATTCCCTCTGCTCCTGAAAGGGGGGAGGGGAGGGAATGATTGATATAAGTGTATACAGTGCATTGTGAAAGTATTTGGTCCCCTTGAACTTTTCTAACTTTTGCCACATTTCTGGCTTCAAACATAAAGATATAAAATTCTATTTTTGGGGGAAGAATCAAAAACAAGTGGGACACAATCGTGAAGTGGAACGAAATTTATTGGAAATGTTAAACTTTTTTAACAAATTAAAAACTGTGGGACTGCTGGCTTGTGGATTTAGACTGGACAACCCCTTTAAGGCTCCTTCAGCCATCAGTGAATATCGGTCTGTGCTCGGACCGCAATGCATGGACTTGCCGCGGGTCTCCTGACCTCAACTCAGCAGCCTCACAGCATGTATGAGGATGCGGGTCAGCATGATTGGTGCCCAGTCCAAGCACTGCAGACTGAGAGCAGAACGATTTCTCACTTCCAGTATTTACACTGTCATAATAATAAAGATGTTTCCCAATCATATACAGTGCATTGTGAAAGTATTTGGCCCCCTTGAACTTTTCTACCTTTTGCCACATTTCTGGCTTCAAACATAAAGATATAAAATTCAAATTTTTTGGAAAGAATCAACAACAAGTGGGACACAATCGTGAAGTGGAACGAAATTTATTGGAAATGTTAAACTTTTTTAACAAATTAAAAACTGAAAAGTGGGGCGTGCAATATTATTCGGCCCTCTTGAGTTAATAATCGCCATCTTTTGCTGCGATTACAGCTGAAAGTCGCTTGGGGTATGTCACTATCAGCTTTGCACATCGAGAGGCTGAAATTCTTGCCCATTCTTCCTTGCAAAACAGTTCGAGCTCATTGAGGTTGGATGGAGGGCGTTTGTGAACAGCAGTTTTCAGCTCTTTCCACAGATTCTCGATTGGATTCAGGTCTGGACTTTGACTTTGCCATTCTAACACCTGGATACGTTTATTTTTGAACCATTTTATTGTAGATTTTGCTTTATGTTTGGGATCATTGTCTTGTTGGAAGATAAATCTCCGTCCCAGTCTCAGGTCTTTTGCAGACTCCAACAGGTTTTCTTCCAGAATGGTCCTGTATTTGGCTCCGTCCATCTTCCCATCAATATTAACCATCTTCCCTGTCCCTGCTGAAGAAAAGCAGGCCCAAACCATGATGCTGCCACCACCATGTTTGACAGTGGGGATAGTGTTTTGAGGGTGATGAGCTGTGTTGCTTTTACGCCAAAGATATCGTTTTGCATTGTGGCCAAAAAGTTTGATAATGGTTTCATCTGACCAGAGCACCTTATTCCACATGTTTGGTGTGTCTCCCAGGTGGCTTGTGGCAAACTTCAAATGAGACTTTTTATGGATATCTTTGAAAAATGGCTTTCTTCTTGCCACTCTTCCATAAAGGCCAGATTTGTGCAGTGTATGACTGATTGTTGTCCTATGGACAGACTCTCCCACCTCAGCTGTAGATCTCTGCAGTTCAACCAGAGTGATCATGGGCCTTTTGGCTGCATCTCTGATCAGTCTTCTCCTTGTTCGAGATGAAAGTTTAGAGGGACGGCTGGGTCTTGATAGATTTGCAGTGGTCTGATAATCCTTCCATTTCAATATGATCGCTTGTACAGTGCTCCTCGAGATGTTAAAAACTTGGGAAATCTTTTTGTATCCAAATCCGGCTTTAAACTTCACCACAACAGTATCTCGGACCTGCCTGGTGTGATCCTTGGTCTTCATGATGCTCTCTGCACTTGAAACAGAACCCTGAGACTATCACAGAGCAGGTGCATTTATACGGAGACTTGATTACACACAGGTGGATTCTATTTATCATTACCAGTCATTTAGGACAACATTGGATCATTCAGAGATCCTCACTGAACTTCTGGACTGAGTTTGCTGCACTGAAAGTAAAGGGGCCGAATAATATTGCACGCCCCACTTTTCAGTTTTTAATTTGTTAAAAAAGTTTAAAATATCCAATAAATTTCGCTCCACTTCACGATTGTGTCCCACTTGTTGTTGATTCTTTCCAAAAAAATTGAATTTTATATCTTTATGTTTGAAGCCAGAAATGTGGCAAAAGGTAGAAAAGTTCAAGGGGGCCAAATACTTTCACAATGCACTGTATATGATTGGGAAACATCTTTATTATTATGACAGTGTAAATACTGGAAGTGAGAAATCGTTCTGCTCTCAGTCTGCAGTGCTTGGACTGGGCACCAATCATGCTGACCCGCATGCTCATACATGCTGTGAGGCTGCTGAGTTGAGGTCAGGAGACCCGCGGCAAGTCCATGCATTGCGGTCCGAGCACAGACCGATATTCACTGATGGCTGAAGGAGCCTTAAAGGGGTTGTCCAGTCTAAATCCACAAGCCAGCAGTCCCTCTGTGTCACTGACTGAAGACTTGTGAATCCACACATCGTAAGCACTGTGAGGATTCGCTGGTGTCAGAGCCAGGAATGGCAATCACTTGGCTTCAAGGATGTGAAATGCAGACTCCCAGCCAGAAGGGGGGGTGTGGAGATAGAGGGAGAACAAACAGATGGGCAGGTGAATTTAAAGGGTTGGCTCTGCCGTGAAGTACCGAGTGGTGGGACTTTATTTGAACAGTCATCCTGTGCTGGCAGAGTCCCTTTAAACATAAGTCATACTCACCTTCTGGCGTCTTCATCAATTTTCAGCACTGCTTCGGTCTTGCGGCGCCATCTTGTGAACGCAGCTTCTGACTGACTGGAAGTCAGAAGCTATGTCACAATCTCTCAATGCAAGTCTGAAAGCCTGAACGATGCTCTCATAGACTTGATCTGGTCATGGTGTGACAGTATTTGTCTCTTGTATGTGGTATTATTCAGTCACTATGTGGTGGTAATATGTGGTGTGGTCACAGTGTGGCAGAAAGTAGAGTTTTTCCAAGAGTGGTCGGTGGGACTGTGGAAGGTTTGAGGAGTGGAGGCGGAGCTGGGGTGAAGCCTGGGTGGAGTTTCAAGGGGGCCCCAAAATTTTGCCAGTATGGGGCACCGAAATTCCTAGCAGCAGCCCTGCACGACCCTGGACACTTGCCAAAGCTTTTTAGTGATGCTATTGTGCCAGTTTTGTCTATTGATTCGTCACACTCTGTCATGCATGAGAGGGGTAACCGAGTCAATAGCTGGTGCTATGCTAGAGTGGCATTGTAGAAGGCAGTGACACTGTCTGTGTCGTGGAGTGAAGATATGGATGTCAGTGGTAGAATAGAATTAGAGAGTGTGTGAGTGTGGAGACATGCAAGGTTTCTTCAGGGGTGTGCTATTTGCTGACATGGGTGACAGGTGAGGAGGACAGAGATGAGAAAGTGTTGGAATAATACATATTAATCTGTATGTGTATTGCAACAACTACTGTGCTGTTTCATATGTTGTGCATATTGTGAGGTTGTTAACAAAGTTTAGTTAAAAAAAAAAAAAAACTCCCACAGACAGGATGCCCCCTCCTTCTCTTCCTGTGTTGTTGTTATATATCTGATTTGATTTCCTCATGCTGCAGTAACATCATGCTGTGCCTGTGCTGGATATAAATAAACCTACATTCTGTGTTCTAAACTCTGGATGTCACGCGGATTAATCCTCTGCTAACAGGTTATGGGCCCAGATGTACCAGAGTCCCAGAGTCACAGATCCCCAGAACACAGAGGAAAGAAAAGAAAGAAAGACAGCAAACTGAGAAGAAGCAAAGATGGCCACCAGCAGCAGCTCCATGAAATTTACAGTGCCAAGTCTCACTAACCAGAATTATCAATCCTGGAAATTCAAAGTGAAAATGCTGCTAATAAGAGAAGGTACGTGGAAATACACACAGGAGCCTAAACCTGACCCAGTGCCACAGGAGTGGACAGAGATGGATCTGAAAGCACAAAGTACCATATCACTCAGTATAGATGATGACCAGATTGTGCATGTGTGTAAATGTAATACTGCAAAGGAAATGTGGGAGCAGTTGCAAAAGGTACATGAGAGGATAAATTTAAGCAATAAGCTCTATCTCATGAGAAAGCTGTACCAGTCTAAGCTACAGAAAGGCCAGGATATGCAGGATTACATAAGAAGTGTTCTGGAAGTTGTAGAACGCCTGAGAGTCATTGGGGAAGATCTAAAGGACTTTCATGTGGCCGCATTACTGCTTAGTGGCCTTTCAGAGAGGTATGATACGCTTGTAACCGCACTAGATGCGCGTCCAGATGATGAGCTTACACTGGATTATGTCAGGGGGAAGCTCATAAATGAATATAAGCGAAAGGCAGAAGGTGTAAACAGTAGGACATGCAACACAGAATCTGCTTTACAGACACAAAACCTAACTGATAACAGGAAGCACATAAAAGAAACACGTGAATGTTTTGTTTGCAAGAAATCAGGACATTTGAAAGCTGACTGCAGAGTCTGGAAAGCTAGAATGAATCAGCTGAAAAAGCAAAGCAGTCATCAAAGGGTTAAAAGTGCTGTATCTGGAGAAAATGATTCTGTGAATACTGAAACTGCATTTACTGTCAGTGCAAATACATCAAAGCATGCATGGTGTATAGACTCTGGAGCAGCTAGTCACATGACTAATAACAGAGACTTCTTTTCTAAGCTTAACCAAAGTAAATCAGAGAAAGTGATTATGGCTAATGGTCAGTACATGACTTCAGAAGGCATAGGAGATGGTTATATTGATTGTCAAATCTCACCAACACAAAGCAGGAAGATCCCAGTAAAGGATGTGCTGTATGTGCCTAGTCTTGAAAGTAATCTACTATCTGTGAAGAAACTCACAAAACAAGGAAATGAAGTTACATTTAAGCATGATAGCTGCATCATCTCAAAGGAAGGTCACACACTAGTAGAGGGAAACATCACAGATGAACTTTATCAGCTGAAATGCAAAGAGTGTGTGTATACAGCGCAACAAGAAGAGCATAAAACTGTATTCATGTGTGGCATATGCGTCTGGCACACAGAGACCCAGAAGCAATAAGAAAGTTAGTCCAAAAGCAACTAGCTGAGGATATTACAATTGATCTATGTAACCAGACAATGAAGTGTACTAGCTGCATCAAAGGGAAAATGTCTAGGAAAGCTTTTCCTAAGAGAATTAGTACAACAACAGCACAGCCACTAGATTTAATACACACAGATGTCTGTGGTCCAATGAGCACTCTGACCCCAGGGAAGAAGAGATATTTTCTCACATTTATTGATGATCATTCAAGATATACAGTTGTCCACCTGCTTCACAGCAAGAAGGAAGTTCCAGAGAAACTTGAAATATACCTAGCTGAAGTATATAATAAATTTGGAAGAATGTCAAAGATTCTACGTGCAGATAATGGGACTGAATATACAAGTAATGAGACACAGAGCATTTTAAAGAAAAATGGAATCCTATTTCAGACCACTGTACCGTACAACCCAGAGCAAAATGGTGTCGCGGAAAGAAGGAACCGAACACTATGTGAAAGTGGAAGAAGCATGTTATTTGATGCAAATCTGCCCACAGTATATTGGGGTGAAGCAATCATGACAGCTTGCTATCTTCAGAACAGACTACCAGGTAAAGCTACAGACAAAACTCCATTTGAGCAATGGAATAGCAGAAAGCCAAAACTACATCACATAAGAATATTCGGAAGTAAAGCATTTGTACATGTTCCCAAAGAAAAGCGAACTAAGTGGGAATCTCACGCTAAGGAAGGTATCCTGGTAGGCTACAGCGAAACCCAGAAAGGTTATAGGATTCTACACCCAGATAAAATATGTGCAAAATACAAGGACCTAAAAACACAGATGTACTGTCTGTGATATTAGATAGCCAAAATACTTCCATGTATTGTTGCGTCCAAAGATATTTTCTTCATATTTCTTCATATTTCTTCATATTTCTCTTTTTTTTTTTTTTTTTTTTCATAATTTCACCTTTATTTCCATTTTTATTTTCATAATAATTTTTTGTTTGGGCTTTAAGTGCGCTCTCGACCTGGGCCGTGGCACCACTGTGCGGTTTTGA
Organism: Phyllobates terribilis; assembly: GCF_046119375.1. Taxonomy (NCBI): domain Eukaryota; kingdom Metazoa; phylum Chordata; class Amphibia; order Anura; family Dendrobatidae; genus Phyllobates; species Phyllobates terribilis. Next base: position 2,458,261 of record NW_027362809.1, on the reverse strand, counting down.
CCTATGAGGTATTTCCAGCTCATGAACCATTGGGGCAGAATATACGCGGTTAGTATATACCGCGGTACATACGGTATGTGCCTGGATGGGTGTCAGCTACTGTATAACTTGGACATTTGCCCTGGCCTGGGGTACTTATGGATGGGAGGGCTTCATGTCACCATCCAACACAAGATGTCAGTTGGTTACCTTGTGTGCCCCTTAATCGTCGCTCCGTAGTGTGCGGTTTTTCCTTGTCTGTGATGCGCACACCGGATGTGACGCTTGCGTGTCACGCCCGGCACCTGCGTTCCACATACCGGATGTCAGCTGACCGGAACCGGAAGTGACACGATCGCGAGTATAGCGCGACTAGGATTTAAAAGAGGACTTATCAGAGTGTCAAATGGCGCTGTCTGGTGAATGAGCTGCGCGATTGTGGGCAGCGTGCATACCGCATGTCTTCTCTTTTTTTCCCCTGATAACTAGCTAAGGCAAAGAAACGCGTCGGGAGCGGTATATTGTGATGGGCTGGTGACCCTATGAGACTTGGTCTGCCCCCATCATATGGAGCTATCTTGAAGTCTGAGAGCAGGAACGGATATCAAAATTGGTGAGGATGTTCCATTTCTATATATAGCAAGGTTAAATGGTTACCATTGATAGGGTTAATGTTTCTGCGTTCTCACATATTGAGACACAATAAGTTGTTATAGTGTCCCGTAGGCTCCATCATTTTCTTTTTGCCACACTTTCTTGGTTGCGTCAGAGATACAATATGCTTATATGACATATATCTATATCTTTGGACGCAACAATACATGGAAGTATTTTGGCTATCTAATATCACAGACAGTACATCTGTGTTTTTAGGTCCTTGTATTTTGCACATATTTTATCTAGTGGTAATAAATGTTAAGTTTTACATTTCTATAGCACTACACCTGCTTGTGTTTACATTTATTTTTTTGTGTAGTTATTTCTAAAACCCCTGCTGCTGCATTTTGATTCTACACCCAGAAACAAACTAGATCACAATAAGTAGAGATGTAGTGATTGATGAGAACTTTGTATCACCCAAGTTTTGTGACATCACGCCAGTAGTCCAGCTGAAGTCACAATTACAAGACAGCAACAAGGAGGATGTAGAGGTCTGGCTGGATTCTTCAACTAATGAAGGAACAACAGAAAAATCAGGTGAATCTGAAATCAGGAGATCGTCAAGATCAAGCAAAGGTATACCAGCTAAACGTCTATCCTACATTGTCAAGACACTACCTGAGTCAGAGCCGCAGTCATGGGATGAAATGCAAGCACTACCTGTCCATGAAAGAACAAAGTGGATCGATGCCGCTAATGAGGAAATCAAATCGCTTCATCAACTCCAAACTTGGAAACTCACCAAGCTACCACAGGGCAAAAAGGCAATCAAGTGCAAGTGGGTCTTCAAAACCAAATATGACTCAGAAGGTAAAGTCCACAGATTCAAAGCAAGGTTGGTCGCAAAAGGATATTCTCCAAAGTATGGCGAAGATTACGATGCTACATTTGCTCCAGTCACTAAACAGACCACGTTCAGAGCTTTGTTAGCTGTAGTTGCTGTACAAAAGATGTATGTCAGACATTTGGATATAAAAACTGCCTTTTTAAATGGTGACATTGAGGAGGACTTATACATGACTCAACCTGAAGGTTATGTAAAAAGAGGTCAAGAGAATCTTGTTTGCAAACTACAAAAATCTCTCTATGGTCTTAAGCAATCAGCAAGAGCATGGAACACCAAGATGAATAAAGTCTTGTTGGAAGACAAAATATACAGATGGAAAGTGGATGTATATTCTCTTATATGTGGACGACGTGATTGTTGTTCATCAAGACGACGCAGAAATTGGAAAAATGACTGAAATTCTGAATCAGCACTTTGAATCAAAAGACCTTGGAAGTGTGACATATTATCTAGGAATCCAAATCCAGAGAGAGGAAGATGGAAGTTTTCTTCTAAACCAAAGTGCAAAAATTAATTTGATTCTGAATCAGTTTAAAATGTCGGAGGTCAAAGGTATATCAACCCCAATGGAACCATCCTACCTGAAGCTGGAAGGAGAAGATGACCTGTTGCCTAACAATGAGAAATATCGTCAGGCAGTGGGGACACTTCTATACATATCAACTATGACTCGACCGGATATCACAACAACAGTTGGAATCCTTTGCAGATATGTGGAAAAACCGCGCCAAAGAGACTGGAATGCTGTTAAGAGACTTCTCCGATATTTGAAAGAAACGCAAGATGTAAATTTAAAACTATCTGCAGCAGGAGATCTAGAACTTACCGGCTATGTAGATGTGGATAGGGCTGGTGATTCGCGTGATCATAAATCCACAAGTGGATACTTGTTTAAAGTTGGAGAAAGTTCAATCTCCTGGTCTAGTAGGAAACAAATGTCTGTTGCCTTGTCATCTACAGAAGCGGAGTATGTGTCCGCAGCCTATGCAAGCCAGGAGGTTGTTTGGCTAAGACAATTGATGGACGATCTTGGCAAACCGACAACTCAGCCGACGGTGATTTATGAGGACAACCAAGGATGCATTAAACTTGCATGCAGTGAAAAAATCAGTGCTAGAACCAAGCACATTGACGTCAGACATCATCATCTACGTGATTTGATAGATCGTGGGATAATTCACTTTGTCTATTGTGAAACTGATAAGATGGTAGCTGACATTATGACAAAGCCATTGCCACGAGCTAGGTTAAAAGAATTGAGAACCACAATGGGACTAAGAGGATAAGTAGTTGTTGAGTGAGGGTGTTGGAATAATACATATTAATCTGTATGTGTATTGCAACAACTACTGTGCTGTTTCATATGTTGTGCATATTGTGAGGTTGTTAACAAAGTTTAGTTAAAAAAAAAAAAAAAACTCCCACAGACAGGATGCCCCCTCCTTCTCTTCCTGTGTTGTTGTTATATATCTGATTTGATTTCCTCATGCTGCAGTAACACCAGACTCCATACTGTGCCTATGCTGGATATGAATAAACCTACATTCTGTGTTCTAAACTCTGGATGTCACGCGGATTAATCCTCTGCTAACAGAAAGTGAGTAGATGGTGATGAGGTAGGGGGAGAGGGGAGGTTGTGAAGTTAGATAGGGAGCAGAGACGGGTGAAGATAAGGTCTAATGTATTTCCGTCTGTGTGGGTGGCTGAGGAGGAACATTGAGTAAGTTCAAAAGATAAAGTAAGACACAGGAGTTTGGAGGCTGCTGACTGGAGGGTGTCAGTAGGGATGCTGAAGTCACCCATTATGATAGTGGGAATGTCAGCGGAAAGAAAGTGAAGAAGCCAGGTGGAGAATTAGTCAATATAGGTAGTGGCCGGGCCCGGAGGTCGGTATATGACGGCCACTTGGAGGTAGAATAGATGCGGACAGAGTGGACTTCAAAAGAGAAGATAAGGGAGGTTAGAGGTGGGATTGGATTAAAGGTGCAGTTGGTAGAAAGAAGAAGACCCACTCCTCCGCCATGTATGTTGCCAAGGAGAAGAGTGTGGGCAAAGTGGAGGCCATCATAACACAGCGGAGCAAGGGAGGCAGTGTTGGAGGGTGTCAGCCATGTTTCGGTGAGGCCCAGGAAGGAGAAATTGTGAGAGGTAAGGAGGTCATGAATCACATGGAGCTTATTACAGACAGAGTGGGCATTTCAGAGTGCTCCAGAGAGAGGGAGCAGAGGGGTGGTCGTCAAGGACACAGGTTTTACATAGGAGAGATTGCGGTAATTCATATTAGGATGAGAGCGATAAGAGGGGGAATAAATGGGAAGTATCAGATGTGGGCAGGCTGACATTATGGGGAGGCAAACAAAGCAAATGCCTGGGGCCCCCACTCCCTCAGGGGCCCCCAGTGGGGGCATAATGGTTGCGGTCACACTGGGGGCTGTGTTGGGGGCTCCTTTCCAATTATCAATGAGACAGGAGCTACGTCGTTCCTGCACTCTCAATAGAAACGGCCAGGCAGCGCTCCATCCCCTCCAGCCCCTGCCAGTGACTTTGGTCTGAGACTGAGCTAGTTTTTTCTGCGCATGTGACAGGATGCTGAAGGAATCAGGTGAGGCGCTGACACGTACAAGTGTGTGAGGCAAAACCTGTGCCTCGTCCCAGCACTGCAGCCTCTGTCTGTTCCCTCTGACTCCCAGCTCATGGTCCGTGACTTGAAGCTTATCTTTTAATGTTCCATGCTATTATGGACAACAGCAAGATATCTTACTGAAAAGTGCAGCCGGCATTCCAGGCTGTGCGGTGGGCTGCCTTTTCTGCAATATATCTTAGTGTAAACTGTCAGACTGATGTCAGCTGAGCTCACCAAGCAGAAAACACTTTGGTAACTAGTAGCTGATGGAGCGGGGATGAGGGAGGCTGGGAGATAGGAGAGTGGGGGGTTGTCAGCAGGCTCGGACAGGCCTGGCGGGTGCCAGGAAATTTCCCGGTGGGCCCCGGCCCCCTGCAGAGAAGGCAGAGGAGAATTTAAAAAAAAAAAAAGGAAAAAAAAAGTGGTCGCGGGCCCTTTAAGGGCGCGCGCACACACTCTCACCGCCGCCGCGATGCCCAGAACAGTAGCGGGAGTGGCCTGGGAGCAGGAGAGCCGAAGAGCAGAGCAGGGGCTGTACTGCAGCGTCACATTTAGCAGACAGGGCCGCACGTCTGCTGAAAGTGACGTCACAGCGCGCCCTGCACTGCAGTCTTCCGCCTTAGGAGCGCTTCTGTACTGTACAGGTTGTGTAATATAGTGTGTGTTTGTATGAATTTTTATGTATATGCTGCCTGCCTGTGTGTGTATATGCCTGTGTGTGTGTGTGTATATATCCCTGTGTATGTGTATATGCCTGTGTGTACAGTCATGGCCAAAAGTTTTCAGAATGACACCAAAATTATATTTTCCCATGATCTGCTGGCCTCTGGTTTTTATTAGTGTTTGTCTGATGTTTATATCACATACAGAAATATAATTGCAATCATATTATGAGTACAAATAGGTTATATTGACAGTTAGAATGAGTTAATGCAGCAAGTCAATATTTGCAGTGTTGCCCCTTCTTCTTCAAGACCTCTGTAATTCTCCCTGGCATGCTCTCAATCAACTTTTGGACCAAATCCTGACTGATAGCAGTCCATTCTTGCATAATCAATGCTTGCATTTTTCCAGAATTTGTTGGTTTTTGTTTGTCCACCCGTCTCTTGATGATTGACCACAAGTTCTCAATGGGATTAAGATCTGGGGAGTTTCCAGGCCATGGACCCAAAATCTCTATGTTTTGTTCCATAAGCCATTTTGTTATCACCTTTGCTTTATGGCAAGGTGCTCCATCATGCTGGAAAAGGCATTTTTGGGCGCCAAACTGCTCTTGGACGGTTGGGAGAAGTTGCTCTTGGAGGACATTCTGGTACCATTCTTTATTCATGGCTGTGTTTTTAGGCAAGACTGTGAGTGAGCCGATTCCCTTGGCTGAGAAGCAACCCCACACATGAATGGTTTCAGGATGCTTTACAGTTGGCATGAGACAAGACTGGTGGTAGCGCTCACCTCTTCTTCTCCGAATAAGCTGTTTTCCAGATGTCCCAAACAATCGAAAAGGGGATTCATCAGAGAAAATGACTTTGCCCCAGTCCTCAGCAGTCCACTCCCTGTACCTTTTGCAGAATATCAGTCGGTCCCTGATGTTTTTTCTGGAGAGAAGTGGCTTCTTTGCTGCCCTCCTTGGAACCAGCCCTTGCTCAAAGAGTCTCCGCCTCACAGTGCGTGCAGAAGCACTCACATCAGCCTGCTGCCATTCCTGAGCAAGCTCGGCACTGCTGGTAGTCCGATCCCGCAGCTGAAACAGTTTTAAGATACGGTCCTGGTGCTTGCTGGTCTTTCTTGGGTGCCCTGGAGCCTTTTTGACATGCTTCTCCTTGAAGTTCTTGATGATGCGATAGATTGTTGACTGAGGTGCAATCTTTGTAGCTGCGATACTCTTCCCTGTTAGGCCATTTTTGGACATTGCAATGATGGCTGCACATGTTTCTTTAGAGATAACCATGGTTAACTGAAGAGAAACAATGATACCAAGAACCAGCCTCCTTTTAAAGTGTCCAGTGATGTCATTCTTACTTAATCATGACTGATTGATCGCCAGCCCTGTCCTCATCAACACCCACACCTGAGTTAATGGATCAATCACTAAAATGATGTTAGCTGCTCCTTTTAAGGCAGGACTGCAATGATGTTAAAATGTGTTTTGGGGGTTAAAGTTCATTTTCTGGGCAAATATTGACTTTGCAAGTACAGTAATTGCTGTTAAGCTGATCAATCTTTGACATTCAGGAGTATATGCAAATTGCCATTACAAAAAATGAAGCAGTAAACTTTGGAAAAATTACTATTTGTCTCATTCTCAATACTTTTGGCCATGACTGTATGTGTATATGCCTGTGACGCGCCCCTGGGCCTGTGTCGCGCTGCGGTGCGCACGCGGGAGCTTACCCGGAGCCGGATCCGTGGAGGGCTGTAGTCTCGTGGCGGTGACCCGGTCCGTGCCCAGGGAGTCAAACTAAACGGCAGTCTACTAGTAGTAAATAGTTGATGACTACGCCACCCGTTGAGTGCAGCCAGGGAGCTGCTGCTGCGGGGCAGACCGCTGAGGCCGATGGTAGGATTATGCAGCGTGATAGTATAACCCCCAACGGGAGGGGTATGGTCTCAGGGCAGCCGACGTGGATGATGGGGGTAGCAGGAACCACTCAGAGACGGTACGGTGTAGTTCAGGGTCTTTACTGGTAACAACGATAGACCCTCCCGGAGTACTTGCTAGCGAACGGGGCCTGGTCAGTCCTTGAGCAGATGGGATCTCCCCTGGCCAGGCATAGTTGTAGGCCTCCCAAACTGACTGTACTCTTCTGGCTACCTTGCTAGAAGCTGAGGTAAGTAGCCCACGTCCCTGAGTGTACCGTGTGGTGCTCACCCGTATGGCCGGTGACTCGGGGCCTTCTAATGGCTTCCGCTCCACGATGGCGGTGCTGGTCCCACGCGTGTGACCGTGCCTTCGGGCTTCTGGGCCAGAGGACCTGAAATCCCCTGCCTGACGGATTCTGCTGCTGGGTAGGAGTTAGTCCCCACAGCCTCGGACTCCGGGTCCGGAAAGAAGTCTTCTTAGTCAGGGCGAGCTCTGCAGCTGCCAGCCCCTGACTCCTTGTAACTCTGCTGTTTCCTATGCTGCTTCTTGTCTCTACTCCACTTGTCTGACTCACCCTGCCTCAGCCCCGGGTTTATACAGGGGAAGTTCTTCCCCTCCCAAGACTGGGCAGGAGGTGTGGCATGCACAGGATCCCTGACCAAAGGACCTCCCACCTGCTCTCAGACATAACATTACATTACTGTGGAAAACCAGACCCCTGGGGTGCCACACCTGCGTGTGTGTATATTCCTGTGTGTGTGTATATGCCTGCATTTGTGTGTGTATATGCCTGTGTGTGTACAGTGTGTGTATATGCCTGCCTTCATGTGTGTGTGTATGCCTGCATGTGTGTACAGTGTGTGTGTATATGCCTGCATGTGTGTGTGTATATATACCTGCATGTGTGTGTATATGCCTGCATGTGTGTGTGTGTATGCCTGCATGTGTGTGTGTGTGTATATGCCTGCTTGTGTGTGTGTATGTATGCCTGCATGTGTGTGTGTGTATATGCCTGCATGTGTGTGTGTGTGTATATGCCTGCATGTATGTGTGTTTGTGTATGCCTGCATGTGTGTGTGTGTATATGCCTGCATGTATGTGTGTGTGTATATGCCTGCTTGTGTGTGTGTATGTATGCCTGCATGTGTGTGTGTGTGTGTATATGCCTGCATGTGTGTGTGTGTGTATATGCCTGCATGTATGTGTGTTTGTGTATGCCTGCATGTGTGTGTGTGTATATGCCTGCATATGTGTGTGTGTGTATATGCCTGCTTGTGTGTGTGTGTATGTATGCCTGCATGTGTGTGTGTGTGTATATGCCTGCATGTGTGTGTGTATATGCCTGCGTGTGTGTGTATATGCCAGCATGTGTATGTATTTGAGTGCCTGCATGCCTACGTGTATATGTGTCTTCACACGTTTGTGCGTGCTTCCCTGCTTGTCTGCATTTTTGTGTGAGATTGTCTGAGTGTGTCTGTGCATGATTGCGTGTGCATTTCTGTGTGTGCTTGCCTGCGTGTGTACGTGTCCCCATTTCTGTGGGTATGTGTATCTGCGTGTGTATATTAGGGCTCTTTCACATGTCCTGATATTTACGGGACTGGAGATATGTGTCCACCTGTGTGTCATCCGTGTGACACATACCAGTGCTTGGGAATCAGTGTACAGTTAACGCTGTTCCCAAGAGCCGGGTGCTGAGCGCTTGCCCTCATCATGGATCCCTGCCGGCACTGCGATCAGCAGCAGCAGGGTCAATGATGAGAGTAGTAGTCAACTCCCGCCGTGTCCAACTGTAAAAATAGGAATAAAATTAAAAAATCCTTGTACTCACCTCTCCTAAGTGTCACCCGCTGTAATCTGTGCGAGCGCTCACGCCGAAGAGAATGACTTCTGCAGCGAGCGGGCCTCGGAGCTGCACTCAGTGATTGACAGGGCACCGCTTGTTGAGCGCAGCTCCGGGGTCCACTCGCTGCAGGAGTCATTCTCCTCGGCGTGAGTGCTCGCACGGATTACAGCGGGTGACTCTTAGGAGAGGTGAGTATAAGGATTTTTTTAATTTTATTCCTATTTTTACAGTTGGACACTGCTGGAGTAGACTACTACTCTCATCATTGACCCTGCTGCTGCTGATCGCAGCGCCAGCAGGGATCTATGATGAGGGCAGCGCTCAGCACCCAGTGCTTGGGAAGAGCACTAACTGTCATCAGTGTGCGGGACGTTTTGCGGCCTGTGCAGCAGGTAAAAAACAGACATGTCAGCGTGTTTTGCCCATGGACACCACATGGTCTGTGGAAAGTGGAAACACACTGACGTGTGCACATTCATTTGAATGGGTCTACGTGTACCAGTGTCTGTGGTACATGAGGAAACTGTCACCGCATGTACTGACGTGTGAAAGAGCCCTTAGTATGTGTCTGTGTGCGCTTGTTTTCGTGTGTGTAAGCGCGCTTCTGCATGTCTGTGTGGTCTTCCGATGATTTATTATATTTGGGGAGAGAAATTTTAGGAGACAAAATGGGGAGATGTGTGAAGAAACGGTATGGTGAACTAGAGGAGGGGTGGGAATGAGTGCAGGAACAGAATGGGGAAGGGGGATGTATAAGGAAACAGTATGGAGAGTGGGGGAATAGTGTGAGGAGACAGTATGGAGAGAGAAAAGTGTGATGTGACACATCACAGAGACTAGGTAGTGAGGGGGAAGGTATAGAGATGCGGCAGTATGGGGGAAACAGTGTGAGGGCACAGAAAGGAGGTAACAGTATGCTGAGGAGGTGGAGTGTGATGAAGGGGCACAGTATAGAGACTGGGTAGTATAGGGGGGACACAGTGTGAGAGGACAGTGTGAAGAGGGGGCCCAGTATGGTAAGGAGAGGACAGTGTGGAGAGCATGTACCCTAACAGTGGTAGAGTGTATGTCATATTTTGTGCAGGGAGCATTGTAAGAGTTAGGTTTATTTAGGGGCTCAGTGTAGATATTTTTATTCAGGAGCATCATAATGACACTGCTATCTTTAAGGGCATCATGTGGGGATGTGCTGCAGAAGACCGGAGAAGATGGAAGTCTGCAGAGACGAGCTGTGGAACTCATCATGGAGTCTGGACAAGAGGAAGAACAGAAAGAGAACGACTCTAATCAGAGAAGCCGTCTCAGGTAAGATACCTGCATGTAAATGTTCATTTGTGATCCTGCCTGTGTGTCATCAGTAATGTGGTTCCTGTATGGTCTGCAGTCTGATGATGACTGATAACTCCCAGTATCTCTATTGTTAATTACATACTGGGAGTTGTAGGTTTATGCGATACAAAGATATATGGGTCTGACCTGACATTACAATTGATGGTGGTTCAGATGATGTATTCGTGTACTGATGTGTATGTGCGCGTCTGCGTGTTTGTGCGCGTCTGCGTATCTGGAATAATATGTATTTTTGTAAGATGCGTGTATGTAACTGTGCATTGTGGTGTGTAATAACATTCATATGCTTGAGGCACCTTTACTAAATCTGTTAGGACTCACTCACATGTGTTAGGGAATTCCATTTGTCTTTCCACATTTAGGAACAGACAAGTGAAATATGCTAACCCTGACAAAACTGTCACCATAGGGATGTGCTTGTATGGACACGGGTTCAGGAGCTGAGCCTGCTCCATACTGGGCAGATGTCGGCTGTGTTACATAGCCGGCGTCTGCCTGTAACAGCAGTGATCAGAGCTCGCCTTGATTGCTGCTGTTTTGAGTATTTAAGTGCCCTTGTCAATCACTGACAGCGGCAGTTAGATAGCACAATGGCCGGTGCATGCAGTCACCTGTTCCCTTCAGCCCCCTGTGACGCAGTTGCAGGTTGCTGATGGGTTGCCAGTAGTGCTGAGTGCGCGTGGTCGGATAAGAGACATTACAGTCACCGCGAGCTACAAAGTGCTGCAATAACGTCAGGCACCTTAATTGTGACACTTCCATGGAGCCCAACCTCAGGCTGAGCGTTATTGAATGACTAACATGGCAGCAACACCTGGCAACTAGTGCTGAGTGAGTGTGGTTGGATAAGGTGTGATCCCAGCATGCTCAGGTGTTATCTGAGTATCTTGTAGTGCTCTGCTAATATGCTCGAGTCCCCGGGGTAGCATGTTTTGCGGCGGTAGACAGAAGCAACACATGCAGGGATTACCTAACAAACAGGCAATTCCTGCATGTGTTGCGTCTGTCTACTGCCGCAAAACATGCTACCCCGGGGACTCGAGCATATTAGCAGAGCACTACAAGATACTCAGATAACACCTGAACATGCTGGGATCACACCTTATCCGACCACACTCACTCAGCACTAGTTGCCTGGTGTTGCTTCCATGTTAGTCATTCAATGAAGCTCAGCCTGAGGTTGGGCTCCATAGAAGATGTCACAATCAAGGTGCCGGACGTTATTGCAGCACCCTCACTTTGTAGTTCGTGGTGACTGTAATGTCTCCCTCCTTGCACCGACCCAATAACAGGAAGCGAGTGGCGGCAGGGAGAATAAAATGTAATTTTCTCTGTGTAGCCAATGCTTTTCCAATAAGCCGTCTAACCAGGCTTTACACCCTATTTACCTGCAGATTACCCTTTTATCTGCAGATAAATAGCGTTTTTCAAGGTGACAAGTTACCATTAAAGGGACTCTGGCAGTACGGAATGACTGTTCGAATATAGTCCTGCAACTTGGTGCTCCACAGCGCGGCCAATCATGTAATTATAGAACATTATAGAAAAGCATAACAAGTAATAAAACCGTTTATGGTGGGCTGTAGTGTGGGCCCCTAGAGTCAGTTCCCCTGGTGGGCCCTAGCCACCCCAGTCCGACCCTGGTTGTCAGCCTGCAGAATCACATCAAGTGTGTGATGACAGGGGGAGCATCTGGAGCAGTTCAAATTTGTTGAAGAGGTCCTGTTTACTGTGCTTATTACACAATAAGAAGATTTGATAAGTCCTGGGCGGGAGATTTAAAGGGAACCTGTCACCAGAAAAAGCACTATTAACCTGCAGATATGGGGTCAATCATCAGGGTAATAGCGTTACTAACCTGCCTGGTGCCTGCACTTAGCTGAACGCTGCGAGGAGAAAATGAACTTCATTCCTTCCAGCAGTGTTCCAGTTTCAGTCACGGGGCGGTGCCGGCGCGGTTTCAGTCACCGGTCTGAAAATACAGAGCAGTGGCTGTAACTGCGCCCCCGGCCCTGACTGACAGTCGCTCTGCATTGGGGCCGGCTGTCAGTCAAGGCCAGGGGCACGGTACTGTAAACTCAGATCGGTGACTGATCCTGTGCCCCCATGACTGAAACTGAACGTTGCTGGAGTGAATAAAGGACATTTTCTCCCCATAGCGTTCTGATATGTGTGGGCACCAGGCAGGTTAGTAACGCTATTAACCTGCAGATTAAGCCTATATCTGCAGATTAATAGCGTTTTTTTCTGGTGACAGGCTCTCTTTACAATACCCAGCTGACTTGACTTGAGCAACCAATAGTTGCTGTAGAGGGTGAGGGGAGGAGCGCAGAACCACTGTGCAGAAAGGAGACCAGCCATTGGCAGCATTTCTCAAAGGTGCACAAAGAAAAGTTTAGTATTTTGTTGTGTCATATTCAACCTCAGGTAATGGATTTAAAGGGGTTGTCAACTACTAGGGAACCCCCTCTCAAAGGGTTTATCTAGAATTATATTAATTTTTTACTATGGGCATAAGTGCTGACAGGCAGGTGGTTACTAACTACCTGCCTATTCTACCCAGCGCAGATCTCTCCTAGCACAGAGTGGTCACAGACCATTCCTGACGATCATTCTGAGACTTCCGCTGACGTCACATTGTCGCAACAGCTTCTCTTCCGCTCTGTAGCCAGGGTGTAACTGCTGATGTCATGCTGACAGCCAGCTCCTCGCTGCCTCATTGCGGGGAGCCGTCTCTCAATTAGCATGATGTTGACAGTCACATCCTGGCAACAGAGCAGCCCAAGTTACACCACTGACACCAAACATCTACCGCAAAAACTACATAATAGCTCTGCGTTATCAATACAGTTGTTGGGACTGCTTAAGGATCTTTGATGACACCACAGTCGTAACCATGATATCATCACAGGTCCTGTACTGTGCAGGAGTTTAGAAGAAGTGAAGAGGAAGAGACAGACTGGTAAGTATTGTGCATATATACAGTACAGACCAAAAGTTTGGACACACCTTCTCATTTAAAGATTTTTCTGTATTTTCATGACTATGAAAATTGTACATTCACACTGAAGGCATCAAAACTATGAATTAACACATATGGAATTATATACTTAACAAAAAAGTGTGAAACAACTGAAAATATGTCTTATATTCTAGGTTCTTCAAAGCAGCCACCTTTTGCTTTGATGACTGCTTTGCACACTCTTGGCATTCTCTTGATGAGCTTCAAGAGGTAGTCACCGGAAATGGTCTTCCAACAATCTTGAAGGAGTTCCCAGAGATGCTTAGCACTTGTTGGCCCTTTTGCCTTCACTCTGCGGTCCAGCTCACCCCAAACAATCTCGATTGGGTTCAGGTCTAGTGACTGTGGAGGCTAGGTTATCTGGCGTAGCACCCCATCACTCTCCATCTTGGTCAAATAGCCCTTACACAGCCTGGAGGTGTGTTTGGGGTCATTGTCCTGTTGAAAAATAAGTGATGGTCCAACTAAACGCAAACCGGATGAAATAGCATGCCGCTGCAAGATGCTGTGGTAGCCATACTGGTTCAGTATGCCTTCAATTTTGAATAAATCCCCAACAGTGTCATCAGCAAAGCACCCCCACACCATCACACCTCCTCCTCCATGCTTCACGGTGGAAACCAGGCATGTAGAGTCCATCCGTTCACCTTTTCTGCGTCGCACAAAGACACGGTGGTTGGAACCAAAGATCTTAAATTTGGACTCATCAGAGCAAAGCACAGATTTCCACTGGTCTAATGTCCATTTCGTCTGTTCTTTAGCCCAAACAAGTCTATTCTGCTTGTTGCCTGTCCTTAGCAGTGGTTTCCTAGCAGCTATTTTACCATGAAGGCCTGCTGCACAAAGTCTCCTCTTAATAGTTGTGGAAACGATGTGTCTGCTGCTAGAACTGTGTGTGGCACTGACCTGGTCTCTAATCTGAGCTGCTGTTAACCTGCGATTTCTGAGGCTGGTGACTCGGATAAACTTATCCTCAGAAGCAGAGGTGACTCTTGGTCTTCCTTTCCTGGGGCGGTCCTCATGTGAGCCAGTTTCTTTGTAGCACTTGATGGTTTTTGCAACTGCACTTGGGGACACTTTCAAAGTTTTCCCAATTTTTCGCACTGACTGACCTTCATTTCTTAAAGTAATGATGGCAACTCGTTTTTCTTTACTTAGCTGCTTTTTTCTTGCCATAATACAAATTCTAACAGTCTATTCAGTAGGATTATCAGCTGTGTATCCACCAGACTTCTGCACAACACAACTGATGGTCCCAATCACAATCATAAGGCAAGAAATCCCACTTATTAAACCTGACAGGGCACACCTGTGAAGTGAAAACCATTGTTGGAAGACCATTTCCAGTGATAACCTCTTGAAGCTCATCAAGAGAATGCCAAGAGTGTGTAAAGCAGTCATCAAAGCAAAAGGTGGCTACTTTGAAGAACCTGGAATATAAGACATATTTTCAGTTGTTTCACACTTTTTGTTAAGTATATAATTCCACATGTGTTAATTCATAGTTTTGATGCCTTCAGTGTGAATGGACAATTTTCATAGTCATGAAAATACAGAAAAATCTTTAAATGAGAAGGTGTTTCCAAACTTTTGGTCTGTACTGTATATATATGTGCTTAATAAATATATATATATATATAAACACAAGTCTATATCTATGTGCTCATATATACAGTGGGGAAAATAAGTATTTGATACATTGCTGATTTTGCAAGTTTTCCCACCTACAAAGAATGAAGAGGTCTGTAATTTTTATCGCGGGTACACTTCATCTGTGAGAGACAGAATATAAAAAGTAATCTAGAAAATCAGACTGTATGATTTTTACATTTTTACATAATTAATTTGTATATTATTGCTTGAAATAAGTATTTGATATAATAGAAAAACTGAACTATGTGTATGTAGCATCCACAGTTATAAATCCCGGCAGCACAGACAAAAGTTAATAAGTGTAAAGATTGGCAATTGCCCAATGAATGAGCAAAATGCTGCTCATTCATCGGGTGATTGGATTGTTTATGGCAGAACAAAAATCATTATTCTCAGCAGCACATCACTAGTAATTGTTCATCACTGTTCATCATGCGCTCATCATTGTTAGTCAGCCTGTCTAAAGACGCCAAAATCAAGCACAGAACGACTTGACAATTGCACTCGCTTAACGGCCTGAACTCTGTGCATGTAAATGCAACTGAAATGTTTCTGTGTGATGGTACAATATATGAGCGTTTGGTGCCCCACTTTAAACTTTTGCCCAGGGCCCCACTTTGGCTAAAACCGGCCCTGGATGTGGGGGGAACAGGATTGGAAGATATGTCGCCTGCAGTGAGGAGAAGCAGAGAGAGGTAGAGCAGGTGGGAGAAGGAGAGTGACTGTTTTTTCATGTTTTAGTAGGATAGATCTGAGGTTGAAGAGCAGTATGGCAGATGAGGACAGGTGTGGAGATAAGAGGGAAGGAGAGAAAATTATTTGGTTAGAGGGTGCTGAGGTTTGGGGATAGCGAAGGAGACTGAGGATTAGTGGAGCCAAAACTGTGAGCATATGTAAGCATGTTGAAGGAGTAGGAGTAGGTTAAAAGAAAAGCTAGGTACATGTAATAAGCAGTGCTTACTGTTCCCTTCTGGTTTATTCCTGGTATACAGTGGGTACGGAAAGTATTCAGACCCCTTTAAATTTTTCACTCTTTGTTTCATTGCAGCCATTTGGTAAATTCTAAATAGTTCATATTTTACTCATTAGAGTACACTCTGCACCCCATCTTGACTGAAAAAAAAACAGAAATATAGAAATTTTTGCAAATTTATTAAAAAGAAAAATTTAAATATCACATGGTCATAAGTATTCAGACCCTTTGCTCAGACACTCATATTAAAGTCACATGCTGTCCATTTCCTTGTAATCCTCCTTGAGATGGTTCTACTCCTTCATTGGAGTCCAGCTGTGTTTAATTAACTGATAAGACTTGATTTGTAAAGGCACACCCCTGTCTATATAAGACCTAACAGCTCACAGTGCTTGTCAGACCAAATGAGAATCAAAGGAACTGCCCAAGGAGCTCAGAGACAAAATTGTGGCAAGGCACAGATCTGGCCAAGGTTACAAAAGAATTTCTGTATTACTCAATGTTCCTAAGGGCACAGTGGCCTCCATAATCCTTAAATGGAAGAAGTTTGGGACCACCAGAAGTCTTCCTAGACCTGGCCATCCAGCCAAACTGAGCAATCATGGGAGAAGAGACTTGGTGAGAGAGGTAAAGAAGAACCCCAAGATCACTGTGGCTGAGCTCCAGAGATGCAGTAGGGAGATGGGAGAAAGTTCCATAAAGTCAACTATCACTGCAGTCCTCCACCAGTCAAGGACTCCCAGACTATGAGAAATAAGATTCTCTGGTTTGATGAGATGAAGATAGAACTTTTTGGTGATAATTCTAAGCAGTATTTGTGGAGAAAACCAGGCACTGCTCATTACCTGCCCAATACAATCCCAACAGTGAAACATGGTGGTGGCAGCATTGCTATGGGGGTGTTTTTCAGCTGCAGGGACAGGATGACTGGTTGCAATTGAAGGAAACATGAATGTGGCCAAGTACAGAGATATCCTGGATGAAAACCTCTTCCAGAGTGCTCTTGACCTCAGACTTGGCCAAAGGTTCACCTTCCAACAAGACAATGACCCTAAGCACACAGCTAAAATAACAAAGGAGGGGTTTGAGAACCACTCTGTGACCATTCTTGACTAGCCCAGTCAGAGCCCTAACCTAAACCCAATTGAGCGTCTCTGGAAAGACCTGAAAATGGCTGTCCACCAACGTTCAGCATCCAACCTGACGGAACTTGAGAGGATCTGCAAGGAAGAATGGCAGAGGATCCCCAAATCCAGGAGTGAAAAACTTGTTGCACCATTCCGAAAAAGACTCATGGCTGTACTAATTCAAAAGGGTGCTTCTACTCAGTACTGAGCAAAGATTCTGAATACTTATGACCATGTGATATTTCAGTTTTTCTTTTTTAATAAACTTGCAAAAATGTCTACATTTCTGTTTTTTTCAGTCAAGATGGTGTGCAGAGTGTACTTTAATGAGTAAAATATGAACTATTTAGAATTTACCAAATGGCTGCAATGAAACAAAGAGTGAAAAATGTAAAGGGGTCTGAATACTTTCCGTACCCACTGTATTACTGCAGCACACTTACAGAGCAACACAGAATTCGTCACCAGACCTGTATCTACACATGTAAACCTACATAAGAGATATCACTAAAGAGAAGTGTGTTGTACCCCTAAGAAGATATCAAAACCAAAAAGAAGGGAATCCTAGTCAAATACCGCTCAATATATATAATGTTAATAAATATGGAGGAGACGGAGACCCAAACGAAAACAAAGGTTTGTTAAATATATAAACCATTTTATTGTACATCAATTATAAATATAATACCAATAATACAACAATACAAGGTAAGGGGGAGAAGTACAATTAAAAAACAGGGAGGATGGAAACAATCCCTGAATATAAGGATAGAACCAGATAATGAGGAGCTCCTGTGAGATGAAAAATGCTCTAGAGTTCTAGGGGCAAACACAATTAGGGCGGGCTAGTAATTACTGCAAACTGCGAGACTAAGAAATATGATGAATAGTCTATAAAAAACAGGAAAAAATATGAATATACCTGCAAAAGAAGTATACTAACAAGTAGAATATGCAAGCATATAATCCGGTATAATTAAATAAATTAAATACTAAAACCTCACAGCTAACTGACAATTATATAAGGTATAAACATCAGAGAGTTTAGCTGATCAATTGTGAGTGGCCGTAGTTTTAACCCCTTAAGCCCCGGAGCATTTTTCGTTTTTGCATTTTCGTTTTTGCTCCCCTTGTTCCCAGAGCCATAGCGTTTTTATTTTTTGGTCAATATGGCCATGTGAGGGCTTATTTTTTGCGGGACGAGTTGTACTTTTCAACGCCATTACTAGTTTTATCATATCCTGTACGGGAAAACGGGAAAAAAATTCCAAGTGCGGTAAAATTGCAAAAAAAGTGCAATACCACAGTTGTTTTTTATTTATTTTTTTTACTATGTTCACTGAATGCTAAAACTGACCTGCTCTTCTTATTCTACAGGTCATTACGAGTTCATAGACACCAAACATGTATAGGTTCTTTTATATTTAAGTGGTGAAAAAAAATTCCAAAATTTGGTAAAAAAAAAAATAAAAAAATAGCGCCATTTTCTAAGACCCGTAGCGTCTCCATTTTTCGGGATCTGGGGCTGGTTGAGGGCTTATTTTTTGCGTGCCGGGCTGACGTTTTTATTGATGCTATTTGGGGGTAGATCCGATGTTTTGATCGCCCGTTATTGCATTTTATTGCAATTTTGCAGCGACCAAAAAACGTAATTCTGGCGTTTAGAATTTTTTTCTCGTTACGCCGTTTACCGATCGGAATAATTCTTTTTTTATATTGATAGATCGTGCGATTCTGAATGCGGCGATACCAAATATGTGTATGTGGGTTTTTTTTTTATATATTTTATTTTGAATGGGGCGAAAGGGGGGTGATTTAAACTTTTATATTTTTTTATTTTTTTTTATATTTTTAAAAACTTTTTTTTTTTACTTTTTGCATGCTTCTATAGTCTCCATAGGAGACTAGAAGCAGCAACTGTCCGATCGCCTCTGCTACATACAGGGGATGAGCAGGTCCCCTGCATGCAGCAGAAATGGTCCTGTGCTATGAGCGCCGACCACTAGGTGGCGCTCATAGCGACAAGATCATGACAACCACAGGCGTCTGCTGCAGACCCTGGGTTGTCATGCACGCCCATCGGCGACCCGCGATCACGTGACGGGGTCGCCGGTGGGCGGGGCTTATGACGCGCTACCCGGAAGCGCGCGTTAAATGCTGCTGTCGGAGATTGACAGCAGCATTTAACTGGTTAACAGCCACGGGTGGATCGCGATTCCACCCGCGGCTGTTGCGGGCACATGTCAGCTGTAAGAATCAGCTGACATGTGCTCGGTTCAGTGAGGGCTCAGCGCCGGAGCCCTCACTGAACCGGCGGTACGCAAATATGCGTACTAATACGTCCCCGGTAAGTAAGGGGTTAATAAGAACCCGGAAAAAAGGCTCGATGTTTATAATACGTTTTAACAGTACGCAAAATATAGGTGAAGCAACCCTGATGTTCTACAGCACTAGTGTCTTATAAGTGGCGTGCATTGCAGTCAGTTAAATAAATACATAGTAGAGAGCAGGAAGGCAAAACTTTAAACTTTGCCTGTATAATACCCCTGCAATATCTATATAATAATCAGAAGTTGGTCAAAAGACGAGATGGCCGCAGTAGATGCTAATCCCCAATATGGGGTGCAGGTGAAAATAATGAAGCCAATTAACCCTGGTAGATATAATCATAACAAGAGCATAAAGAGATAAACATATGATGGTATCAGGAGAGCCCGAAGATAATCAGTCATAAAGTATGTGCACCAGTACCATGTCTCACGAGAAGCACAGGAGCATCCAGATGGTGTGTGTGAGCCTCGACATGCATTTCACCAACTGCGGCCTCGTCAGGCTCTCCGGACACCGTCATATGTTTATGTCCTTATGCTTTTGTTATGATTATATCTAGCAGTGTTGCTAGATATAATGCTATGATTTAACAAAAAAAAAACCTGGCCTCCTCCACCCCTTAATAGCCAGCCATCACACACCTTATTTCCCCCGTCGCCCAGTACAGCTCAATGAGTTGTTATGGAGGAGGGGGAAAAGTGTAACTATAGTCACAGGTAAATGTAATTATTTTACATAGCAAAGCAATACAGCTTTAAATGCTATGATTTTAAAAAAAAAATCTGGCCTTCTTCCACCCCTTAATAGCCAGCCATCACACACCTTATTTCTCCGTCGCCCAGGACAGCTCAATGAGTTGATATAGAGGAGGGGGAAAAGTGTAACTATAGTCACCAGTAGTCACCGGTAAATATAATTTTTTTTACATAGCAATGCAATATAGCTTTAAATGCTATGATTTAAAAAAAAAAAAAACTGGCCTCCTTCCACCCCTTAATAGCCAGCCATCACACACCTTATTTCCCCGTCGCCCAGGACAGCTCAATGAGTTGTTATAGAGGAGGGGGAAAAGTGTAACTATAGTCACCGGTAGCCACCGGTAAATATAATTATTTCACACAGCAAAGCAATATAGCTTTAAATGCTATGATTTAAAAAAAAAAAAAAAACTGGCCTCCTTCCACCCCTTAATAGCCAGCCATCTCACACCTTATTTCCCCGTCGCCCAGGACAGCTCAATGAGTTGTTATGGAGGAAGGGGAAAAGTGTAATTATAGTCACCGGTAGTCACCGGTAAATATAATTATTTTACATAGCAAAGCAATATAGCTTTAAATGCAATGATTAAAAAAAAAAAAAACTGGCCTCCTTCCACCCCTTAATAGCCAGCCATCTCACACCTTATTTCCCCATCGCCCTGGACAGCTCAATGAGTTGTTATGGAGGAGGGGGAAAAGTGTAACTATAGTCACCGGTAGTCACCGGTAAATATAATTATTTTACATAGCAAAGCAATATAGCTTTCAATGCTATGATTTAAAAAAACAAACCAAAAAAAAAAAACTGGCCTCCTTCCACCCCTTAATAGCCAGCCATCTCACACCTTATTTCCCCGTCGCCCAGGACAGCTCAATGAGTTGTTATGGAGGAGGGGGAAAAGTGTAACTATAGTCACCGGTAGTCACCGGTAAATATAATTATTTTACATAGCAAAGCAATATAGCTTTAAATGCTATGATTTATAAAAAAAAAAAAACTGGCCTCCTTCCACCCCTTAATAGCCAGCCATCTCACACCTTATTTCCCCGTCGCCCAGGACAGCTCAATGAGTTGTTATGGAGGAAGGGGAAAATTGTAATTATAGTCACCGGTAGTCACCGGTAAATATAACTAGAATATTTTTTCTCTTATGTACTATATACATAGCGTAACACTATACATATAGTATCATAAGGCTCTTATTGTCAGGGGCATGTAGTGTGCATGGTATTCCCAGGCACACCATAATGCCACACATAACCCTACTGGGCACTTACCTCCCTTGCCTCATCCATCTTTATGGCCATCCTTTTGAACAGGAATATCTTCTGTGTTCTTCTGGGGTCCTGATCCTGGCTTGAGTCCTGACACGCTTATTTCTTGCTTGTCCAGGTCCTGCTTGCCCTTCCGGATCTTCTTATTTTGATGTTCTTCTTGGGGTTTAGGAAGACAGCTTGCTCTGATGATATTAAAGAGCCGGTGGATGGTTTGGGGCTTTCCAGCTGATGTTGGTAAATGAAAACCCCGTGAACAAGGCCTGGTGGTCTGCTGAGAGGGCTGAGTTGTTAGCCTCTGCTGCTTCCAGAATTTGAAGATTGAATGGTCTGGAGCCGCGCTGGATGTTACTTGGCTATAAGAGAAAAAGAAAACACAAGAAGGTGATTACATAAGAACAGTATATAGTAAAGTTCAGGAAAGCTAGAGGCTCTCTACATATGTCAACCAATGATCGGCAGATTTTGTCACTATCTGCTGATCATTTAACATGTATGGGGGCTTACAATCTCACCACTGACAAATCAGCGACCTTCACTGTTATTAGTAATCTGACGAATTTGGAAAAAGTGATTAAAGCTATGTGAAACTATTCATAAATGAGTCTGTATAAAACATCTCCTCTAATACTTACTGGCACAGGAACATGTGGGGGACACATTCTAAGGGCTTCCACCGAGTCCCAGTCAATACGCTGGAAAAACCTATGGGCTCTGATGTTACCATGGACTCCGAGGCGCCTGGCAGGATCTTCCCGGAGGAGCTACAAAAGAAGAAAAAAAAATGTTTATATTTATATAACAGCTTCATAAATAAAATTTAACTAAAATAAATAAATATTATATATATTTATGAAAAAAAAAGCCTAATATTAGTGTTTTTTTTCTGACATCTTCAATAATACATGACAGGTAATATATACCATCACGTCACCCCTACAAGTGTTTACGTGTTATATTGAACACGTAAACACTTGACCTAACATGAGATTCCACTCCCACCAATGGAGCTGAATATAATAGTAAATTACCGCTAACATCACAATAAATCACACAATAATATAAAAGTAATACAACTTATATCATGTACTGACCTTTTTAATGATGTTCTTCGCCTCCTTGCTGGAAGCGTTGAATAGTCCTCGATGGTATTTGGACCTGCTGGTAATCATGATGTTCAAAATGATGCCAAATGCATACCAGTCTACCCCAGCATTGTACTCCTCCGCAGCCAGCATCTCAGGAGCCATGAAGCCTGGTGTCCCAGCGTATTCGGTGGCTGTCCGGTCTCCATAGATGTTCTCAAGTGCCAGACCGAAGTCGGCAATCTTTATATGGCCCGTCGCAGCCACCAAGATGTTAGAAGGCTTGAGATCTCTGTGAAGAAGACAAATGGATTCTTATCAGTGTCCGCTGTATAATTCTCAGTATTGCTGTGTATAGTTATAGGCATCACTGGTGGTGGAGGATTAGATGTATTTCTAGTTACCGGTGGATGATGCCCTTAGAATGCAGGTGTTGAATTCCACACACAAGTTCTGCGGCGTAGAATCTGGCCGAAAGAAAAGAGGAGAAAATAGTTTTTAGTGAATCAGAAACTCAGAAATATATATTGCCCAAAAGACTAGACAGGCAGGACTTATCAGGATTTTATATTTCTGGTTATTATATACAAGTATTTATATTATTATAATGGTCTAGAAGGGCAGTCGCACATATCGTATTGATTATAAGGCACCTGGACCTGCTCATCCTAAGTATAGGACATCAATGTTAAAGTAGTGGATAACCTCTTTAAGTTCCTTCTTGCCTATAGGGATACACAATTGCTACTATTACAATGTATATTCATATGGTGTTAAAGGATTATCCAGGATCAGAAAAACATGGTGTCTTTCTTTAAAAAATAACGCCACATGACTAATGTGAATGAGGATGAACTGCGATGCCTCACACAACCTGTGGACAGGTGCGGTGCTATTTTTGGAAATAAAAATTAGAGCTGTATTTTTCTAAGTGTTTCCCTAATAACATCCCTGTGAATGGGAGATATGAATTTACGTGAACGTTAGGGCTAACAATCGAATCAATCTAGTCAGTCTCATTTAGAAAATACATAGCTGTATGGCTTAGACTGTGAATACTGTACCGTGCACTGGGGATGTCAAGACACCCCTTCCTCATCAGGAGATGGTGGAATTCGCCACAGGTGACATACTCCATCCCAAGAAGCACAAGCTCCTGTCAGACAAGACGTAGAAATCAGTCGTATGATAAAGTCATTGTAGCAGTCATACATTTACTAACACTCAATAATCAGTGATTTCTTCTGCGATTTCTTCTGTGATTAATCTCTGTTCCACTTACTCGTGGAGATATAGTTACATAATAATAGCAGTAATGATACTTTCTTCTTTTACTATGTGTTTATTAGTTATTCTAAGTATATACATATAGAAGATATATCTACATATGTAGAATGTGATGTGCTAAATGTACAGCATTACTTTTCACTGTAATGTTGCCTTCTGCATTTCTCACCATTATGAAGTACTCATTAAGAATGACATCCATAGGGGTGGACAAATGACTTCAGATATTGGGAGCCAGTTGAACCACTCCAAGACTTTCCATAGACTTCAATAGAGAAACCCCAAAAGTTAACCGTCAGCATCATATTTCTAGGCACATTGCCTGGTTCCCAGGGTTTGTCCAGTGTTCCCACAGTAGGTGACAGCTACACATACAAGGAGCAGGACATGAAAATGTTTCCAATGCTGAAATGTTAACAAACACCAGATATAAACGTGGACATATCCTGTGCATATAGATGAGTGCACTTTATTCTTTATCCAATATTAATGAACAGGTCACAATTTTACCTTGGTCTGAAAGGCGAATGTGCCATGAAGAAGGAAGGGGCTGCCAGATGCAAGTTGTAACACACGCCGCTCCACCAACGCGCGCTCCTCTCCTTCAGCTAGCAGGTTCCTCTTTGTGATGACTTTTACAGCAAATTGCTGGCGGGTATATCTATCTTCCGCCAGCACCACCTAGAAAAAAATGGTCATTAGTTGATGATCTTCATTAAAGGTGTTGTCTGGCCTTGGGGTACAAGTCTGCAGACACTTTATGTGAGTGTAGACTCATGAGGATTCTCCAGTGATGGGAGCAGATGGTCATTTATCCGGCCTCACTCAATTCCCTTGTATTGAGCGAGCCTGTGTAAGGGGGTGTTGACTGGACCGTCGCATTCATACCCCTGAAGACACCAATCGTGTTGTATTGTAGTGTAAACGATGTCCTGCAGTTTTCAGTATATATGGTGTAATTACATAGTTACAGTATGTCATATTATGTGAATTGTAATATAGAGTGTGATATGGTCATATGTATAATGTATAGTGTACAGCATAGGATTGCGCAAGATAAGACATAGTTTAGGACTTAGGAGTTGACATAGGTAGGATGAGAATAGTGTAAGAAAGTGTTCATGTTTAGGACTAGCTCATAGTGGGAGGGAAAAGTGCCAGTTAAAGGAGACTGCTTCCTGTTTGTAGAGCGTTCGTGAGTGATATAAGATCAAATTCAAGGGCAGTTGGGGCTGATATCAAGAGTGAGTACATATTGTACTGGGTGATATGAGGCCTTACAAAAATTCACTGCAGACATTCCTGCAATGTCCGGAGATCAGGGCTCGATTCAGGTGCTATGGCAAGCACCTCACCCCTTTACATACAGAGGAAGATGGACGTGCAATTGTGTATGGGAAATGTAACAGATCTCGGGTGTATTGTGGAACTCAACTGGGAAATCCTGGGGCTGACAGGATCAGTGAACGTAGGGATAGTCCAGTTAGAACGTAAATAAATGCTGAAAATGTTCTGTACTATGGAAATAAGAAATGGAGAATGTTGTGCCCGATACTGTGTATTACAATCTGATGCAATTGAACTGTCGAGTAAACTTCTGTGTGTTGAAACGAACTGAGTGTTCCCTAATCTATGTGCGGCAGCTCCTTAAGTTGAAGACCTGGAGACAGCTGGGGCCTGTGGCCTACAAGTGAGTGTAACGCACCCTACACGCAACAGCACATTTGAACTGGCACACAATTTTTCTGTAAAGTGCCAGGGCGACATGGACAGCTGCACATGTCTCGTCGGCACATGACCACATGTATGCAAATTGCATACCTGCAGTTATGCTCCTGCCCATTCCTGGCACCGGCACTGGAGAACCTCAACAGCACACACACTGCACACTGTGAGGACTCACAAGTCTGTAGTCACATAGTTACTGCAGACTTGTACCCTAAGGCCGAACAACTCATTGAAATAAGTGTGGAGGGGAGCAGGAAAGTGACACCATTGCTATTTCTTTAATAATTATTTTATATTTCTACAGTTTCTTACTAGCTTACATACAGGAGATCTAATAGCTATAAACATGGGCACTAGGAAATAACCCCACTAGAATTACCCATTAAAGCTAGGAGGTTAAAGGATTACTTCAGTCTTAGCCATGCATGATTGAGACAGGAATAACTACAACTCCAGAGCTGGTTGGCATTATTCCTGTGTCAGCCATGAAAAGCTGAGATGAGAATCAATATAAACAGACTGTGTTGGGGTGCAGAGCTCAGCTGTACATAGATGCTGGCATCAAAGACCATGCTGCAAATGTATGCCTATCTATACTAGGGTTATTTTGTGCAGCATATATACTTTATCACATTTGGCGTCTATTACACTTTATATGTGTGTAGGAATTATTTCCACCCAACATACCTTTTTCTAATAGCCTATTATGTATACATTACTTAATATTGCTGCATATTCTTTTGTTATGCATAATGGGGTTTGCCTGTGTTTTTAGCCTTATCTGATTTTCTCTTTTTTCATCAGATTTTATCATGTGTCTAAATTGTACTAATAAAATATATACCTTTTATGCTACCTTGGCTATTGCTCATAGTTTTTTGTATAGGTTATTTCAAGATCGATAAAGATTTAAGCAAAACAAAAGATCATTTTACCCTATGAAAGACCACTTTGCTTGTTTGTCGGGCGAACGTCAGCCTGTTTCTACTGGTTTCCGATAACTGCGCAGTGTGAATGCACCTTAATCTGCAGCACAGACCTGAGACTACATTTGCAGACACTTTGTCCTGATCCTAAACTCCTTTTCACTCCACAGCACCTCTGGTGTCAGGTTTTATGTTGCAGTGATGCCAGGAGTTAGGCTATGTGCCCACGATGCAGAAATGAAGCAGAAAATTTCTGCAGCATTTTTGCATCTCCCTGGCAGAAAAAACGCATGCAGATTGTACATGCAGATTGTGCATGCTTTTTTCCTGCAGAATACATGCGGATCCACATGCGGATTCACATGCGTTTCCGCATGCAGATTGACAAGCGCTTTCCAGGCGATAGCATCACTTGGAAAGTGCTTGACAACTAGGTCACACTGTATAAATCCATGCAAACAGCATGGATTTATACAGTGTGAAACGTAAAAATAAAATAAAATAAAGCTATACTCACCCCCGATGCCCCGGCGTGGCTGCAGCGCTCCTTCCTGTCTAGTTCCCGGCTGCCGGCATATCGTGAGACAGAGCGGTGAAGGGCCTGCGGTCACATGACTGTGACGTCACCGCAGGTCCTTCAGCGATGCCGGCATGCAGAGAAGCCTTCGGAAAGGTGAGTATTAACTTTATTTATTATTTTATTCTTTTTTTTACAGGAAGAATGGTACCCAGGTCTGGATGAGAGTCTTCTCTCCTCCTGAACTGGGTACCATCCGTACATAGAGACGCATAGAATTCACTTGTAGAAATGTACAGACGCGCATTCTATGCGTCTCAATGCAAGTCAATAGCGGGGCTTCCGCTGCGCTTCCGCAAAATTAAATGACATGCTGCAGATTTTTGTACGCAGCATAAACGCTGCGGAAAAATCCGCAGCATGTGCATAGAACATGCGGAATCCCCTTGGGGACCATGGGGTGCGGATTACCTAGTGTTTCACAAGCGTTTCCGCTGCGGAAATTCCGCATCATAAACGCTTGAAAAACGCTACGTGGGCACCCAGCCTTATAAGAATTGCAGAAAACACGAGAGGTGAATATATTGTGAAGAGTATGCTTTGGGATATTTGCTGGCTTCTCTGGTAATCAAGGAGCTCTCTCCTTTTCCCAGGAATGTCCTAAAAAATCAGAGAGTTGTCTGTAATAGTATTAGGAGGCTTGTCCTCAATTCGATTTTTGTCCTAACTTCAGGGAGTAGTATGATTAAAAAAATAAAACGATACTACCCTGATAAATCCTTTGCTATTCCAGAGCCTGGCACAGTAGTCCAAACCTGCACTTGTTTACCTTGCTGCAGACAATCACTGGTCTCATTGAGGATGTCTCTATTTATTGGACAAAACCATTGAGACGAGTCATTGGTTAGCAATCAGGAGAATGTATGAGACGTCACCACTGCTGACACGGAATTTTTTGAATTATTACTTTTTAACTGTGGACAATATCTTTAATAAATGTCATTCTCAGTACACACACATATATTTACTCATACTTATGTAGCTACGTACATGCAGATGTACAATGTAGTGCCTTGAAAAAGTATTCACATCCTGTGAACTTTTCCACATTTTTTCAAGTTACATGCAAAAACTTAAATGTATTTTATTGGAATTTTATGTGATATACCAACACAGAGTACAAGTATTTGTGAAGTGTAAAGGAAATGATACATGTTTTTCTGAATATTTTAAAAATGTAAATCTGAAAATTGTGACGTGCATTTGTATTCAGCCCCTCTGAGTCAACACTTTGTAGGACCACCTTTTGCTGCAATTACTGCTGCAAGGTATTTTTCTACCAGCTTTGCACTATAGGTTGAAATTTTTGCCCACTCTTCTTTGCAAACTAGCTGTGAGATTGGATAGAGAGCGTTTGTGAACAACAATTTTTAAGCCTTGCCACAAATTCTCAATGAGATTTATGTCTGGACTTTAACTGGGCTATATAAACACACGAGTATGTTTTTATTTAAACCATCTTATTGTAGCTCTGGAAGTATGTTTAGAGTCGTTGTCCTGCGGGAAGGTGAACCTTCATCTCTGTTTCAAGTTTTTCCAGCCTCTAACAGGTTTTTCCTACAAGATTGTCTTGTATTTAGCTCCATCCATCTTCTAATCAACTCTGACGAGCATCCCTGTTAAAGAAAAGCATCCCCACAGCATGATGATTCCACCACCATGTTTGACGGTGGGGATGGTGTTTTCAGGGTGATCTGCAGTGTTAGTTTTCCTCCACACTTAGTGTTTTTCATTTAGCAAAAAATTTAAATTATTGGTCTCATCTGACCAGAGCACATTCTTCCACATTCTATGTGGGTGACACAGCTAGCATGGATAAAGGTGGATGAAAGTGCTCTGGTCACATATTTGCATGTAGAGTTTCTACGGCAGCTGTCACTTCTGCATGATGTTGTCTATACAGGTGTCTGGCCCACACTTGCACAGCCAACAGGATCGTGCACCTGTATTGAAAAATAGATGTTGTTATCTGCTGGCCATCCAAGATTCCAAGGTGCAGGCATGTGGGGAAAACAGCAGCACCTGCAACTTCCTAGTGCAGAAGTTAGAGGCACCAGAAAAATACTTTAACCCACTGTAGACTATCAGAAAACACTATTACACATATATAGGTAGCAACACATTTGGAAACCGCCCTGCATCTGCCTTTGTCAGAAACACCTGAATTTGGGGATCTAAGATGGTTATTAACAGTGTTATTCTCTACTTCATTCATGATCTTATATTGTATAGCAAACAATATACAATCTGGGCTCGTAATGTTATAGGTTCTTACCTTTCCAAAACTCCCCCGGCCAAGCACTTGATGAAAATCTAGTCTCTTGATGTTGTCAGAGATTGTGCTGCCGGGGAGAGATGGCCGCACACCACTGTCTCCTAAAATGGCAAACAGAAATAAGACGAGAAATTAGAAAAAGAATTTACTGTCCATGTATAAAGTGTTGGTTATTTTGTAACCTTAGCAGAGAATTCAGTTTTGGTCAGCATTGGAGTATTCATCTTTGTAAACATATTGCTTTATGCTGTTAATTGAAAAACAGACTATAATTTACTATTCAGTTTAGCACAAAGGGTTAATTATGTTATTACAAAATGGAGAATCAGTATCATTTATGTGCGGAATAATACTGGTAGCACAGTGATTGTCCTATATTAAGTGTACTGCCTTAGAAAACAATTACAGCTCAACGCTAATATTGTCCTGCAACAGTGTTAAAGGGCCCCTTCCCCTGGGACTGAGAAGTGGGTATACGTTTCGCATGTATAGGCACTCTACCTGAAGCCCTCCATTAGCTCCCCGATGCCTCCTCTGCTGGGATAGGCGTTCCTTTCCTCCTGCTTCCAAGATGACGGTCATAGCAGCATGGAGTACACTGGTAAATCTAAACCTCACCTCTCCTGCCTTTCCTTTCCCATCCCACAGCACAGAAAAGACAGGGAAGATGTGGTTTAGACTTACCAAACTGGTGGCCATCTTGGAGGTAGTAGGAACAGAACACAGATCTAAGCAATGGAGGTAGCGGGAGGCAAAAGAAGGGCGTCAGGAAGGATGACTGTATATTTACAAAGTGTAGTAACTTTTCAGTCTCAGGGTATAAGGTTGCTTTAATATACATTTTTTCCTATACTCAGTCACTAAGTTGCAAAGAGGGGAATTTATTAAATATACATAAAAAAACAAATACATTTTAATCAGATTGATTCTTCCTTGTTCCTCCATATTTTTGCCATTCTGCTAAAACGACTCAACACCGGTATGACATTCACTTCTATATAGTCCACCATCTTATGTGATATATTTAATGCCAAATATTTCAAACTGTTGCCCTCTTGGATAATAAGTATATCACCATCTGTAATTTGGAAATTCTTGTCCAATAATGATATCTGACTTATTCCAATTAATCTTCAATCCAGAAAAAATACCAAATCCATTCACCAATGTAATATCTGTCCTTAGATCTTCCTTTACATTTATTAAAATAATAACAAATCACCTGTGTACATCGCTAATATTTCCTCCTGAGTCCAAAACTGAGAACCCCTTATTCCTTTACAACCTTAGGCTGTGTGCCCACAATGCGTTTTTAATGCGTTTCCGCAGCGTTTTTATAGCTGCTGAAACGCATTAAAAACGCATGGTAGAAGGGCAGCAATGTTCCCCAATGATAATCCGCATGTGCTGTGCACATGCTGCGAAAATTTCCGCTGCGGAAAAAAACGCAGCGCTACCAATTATTTTGCAGAAGTGCTGCGTCTTCGCCGCCATTGACTTGCTTTAGATCACATGGATTACGCATCACTGTATATGTAGATGCGTAATCCACGCGTTCCAATGTGCAGATGGTACCCGGGTGTAGATGAGAGGAGAGTCTCCTCCACACCCAGGTACCATTAAAAAATCTGTAAAAAAAGAATAAAATAAAAAATAACTGTCTACTTACCTTCTGTCGGCCCGCGCTGCGCTCCTACTTGCTTCCCGGCACTTTGCAATGAATTGAAGGACCTGCGCTGACGTCAGAGTCATGTGACGGGTCACGCGATGCTGACGTCGGCAGGTCTTTCAATTCACTGTTGCCGGCAAGGGAGAACGGAGTGTAAAGCAGGACACCGGGGGCCATCGGAGGGTAAGTATACATTTATTTTTTTATTTTTACCACTCTCTCGGGTCACACTATATAAATCCATGCAATTTGCATGAATTTATATAGTGTGACCTAGTTGTCACAAGCACTTTCCAAGTGATGCTAATCGCTTGGAAAGCGCTTGTCAATCCGCATGCGGAAATGTCAGTGAATAAAGCTCCATTTCCGCATGTCCCTGGCAGGAAAACGCATGTACAATCCGCATGTACAATCCGCATGTACAATCCGCATGTACAATCCACATGTACAATCCGCATGCGTTTTTTTCTGCCAGGGAGATGCAGAAACGCTCAGGAAAAAATCCTGAGCATTTCTGCATCGTGGGCACATAGCCTTATATATGGTCAATAAGTAGGGCAAAGAGCAGCTTGGATTAGGAAATCCATGTCTTGTGCCCATAAAAAGGACAAAAAGCTGGGACATAACCCCATGCACCTACTACTTTAGGAGGGCACCATCTAATAACTGGGATCTACCTGCCACATGTCATACAACATCATACGAATTTCAAAAAGAAAAGAAGACATGCACCTAAGCGGTGATCACCTGAAGAAATAATCACGGAATATTTGAATATAAATTACATCAATTTATTACAGTATCTCCTGACACATATATAAGAATACGCACAAAAAAAATTATTTTAAAACACCATTAAAAATAGTGGAGGAATCCACTGCTTGAGGAACCCACTACTTTAGAGACCTTCCCATATTATAATGACAGAAAATACAATAAAGTGCAGTCAAATAGATGAACTCTAACAGGCTGTATAGAATATCTATGATGGTCAATATTGCACAAGCCCAAAGTATTCTATATAAATAGAGAATACACAAAAAACAATATGTATATAAAGTGCAACAACAGGTATCTGTGTGAAAATCAATATGGTGTCCCTGTATACAGGGTAATAGGTCTATAGAACAGTATAATTGTAAACTGGCGATTGCCAATAGACCCTTTCACCTCACACTGGAGATGACTACTCCATAACCACTCCATCACATACACTCAATTGTGGCCACCCGTGCTGCCCCAGCAAAAAATAATAGTAGAGCCAATTAAACAATATGATCATAGAAAGCAAATACTCAATCAAATCAGCCTGTAAATGGGAAGGTGCAAATGGGACCTCAGTGCCCAGTGCGTGTCGCCACACACGGTGGCTTCATCAGGGGCATTTAAAGTACATATCCTCGTGTCCCGGTATATATGTAGCCTAGAATCAAAATAATTACCGAGAAAATGTTTAATTTACCTGGAGAGTGCAGTTTATGAAGTCCGAATAAACCCACCTTGGACATTTTTAAAGAAACTGACTCCTGTGACTATCTTAAAAGTGGCTGAGTGAGTACCAACCCAGTTACAATTAGTGGAGAATGTGGGCAAGATTCCAGGAAAACGTGTACCTGCCACAGAGATCGATGGATGTCCTGGGTAAAGGCCGCCAGCCAGCCAGAGATGTCCGGCACCATGAAAGAGCCACTCAAACACCTGCTGCAAAGCCAACAACAGCAGCACCGGCAGCACTTGCAGAGCCAGCAGAGCCTGCAACAGCAGCACCGGGAGCAGCAACAGATGCAGCAAGAGACTAATAAACTTCTGATGCAGCAGATTCAGCAGCAACAACGGCAGATGGAACTTCTAGCGGGGAAAGTTCGCAGCAGAGAGGCCGTCCCTCCCTCAACTCCAGGTAATGATTCACACGTCAGGAAGACGGTAAGAAGAGCATTGCAAAAGATTACTCCGGGTGATGACGTCGAGGTCCTAACGTTCTTTGGGAGGGTGGCGGAGCGGGAGAGATTGCCTCCAGAGCAGTGGGCGGAGGTGCTGGTGCCATATTTAATGGGCCAGCCTCAGAAAGCCCATTATGACTTGTTTGGCCCTGCAGGACGCAAAGGAGTGCGCCAAATTAAAAACAGAAATTTTGGCGCGCTTGGGAGTGACTCTGACTGTTAGGGTGCAACGGGTGCACCACTGGGCCTATTGCAGTGACAAACCTCCCAGGTCCCAAATGTTCGACCTCCTACACTTGGTTCAAAGTGGTTGTAACCTCAATCTTCCTCCCCAGTACAGATGGTGGAAAAGGTCATCATGGACAGGTTCATCCACTCCCTTCCAAAGTCGGTGCAAGCCTGGGTTGCCCAGGGAGATCCCCGTAAAAGCTGCTGAGTGAGTATCAACCCCCTTAAAGGAGTTTATACAAAATTTCTCCATTGCCAAAAACCATATCAATAGGGAATCAGGATTGCTAAGTCTTAGAGTAACATGAATCCTGATAATCCTTGGGATTAATAAGCCTCTTCCCCAAAAAATTCTTCCAGAGGATTGGAAAAGATGTTGTATCACTAGACTTTGACGCACGTCTACATGATTTTCTATTACAGGTAAAGTCAATTACAGTATTAAAATCTCCTACAATCAAAATCGGATATTGCAAGTTTTCACTTTCTTCATAGTGAAGCTCAGATTTATATGGGAGAGGAATACAGGTGTTTGCAATTTCTAACCTTATGTTGTTAATTTTACATTTCAACAGTTTATATATATATATATATATATATATATATATATATATATATATATATATATTTATATATATATATCTTACTTCTACCCTGTGTAATACATACTTATATTTACACCCCTTTGAACAAGGATAAAGACCCTCGTGAGTAGATATTATGTACAGCATGATATACATGTACTTGACAACCCACTTTTAGCTACTTTCTTGAATCACTATCTGAATGTGTCTTTTGAAGACATATCAGAGACATCAGATCTCTTCTCATCCAAGCAAAGAAATACCATTTCAACTTATCTTAAACCCTTCTAACATTAAATTAGATAACTTTCACCATATTAAAATAATAATTAAGTTAAAATATCCCTCCTCTTCTGATACCTCCCCCACTCCACCTTCCACTTCACCCCTTCAAACCATCTCCCACTCTTAGCTCCCCAACTACACGTTAGGCCGGGTCACACAAGTGTTGATTCTCTCATGTGAGAGAATTGGATCATTTATGCTAATGACACTAGGCTCAAGCTCTGACCAGAGTTTGAGCCGAGTGTCAGTTTACTGGGATCCGTTTCTCTTGTTTGAGACAATCATATTACAGGTGCGGAGAAGATGGAGAACTTCGTTTCTCCAACTTTTCCATCGTCTGTGTCTGCATAAATCAAACTGCACTGGGATGAAATCCAAGTCTGGGCCAAGGTTTTACACGCACCCATAGACTTGTATGGGTGCATGTGATCCGATTTGCTGAGCCACTCTCAGCGTGCTGCAATTGTTTTCCCATGCCGAATCGTCATGAGCAAAAACATTTCAGATCTGCACTGCCCCATAGTATAATATTGGGCTGAGTGCTGTCTGATAAAACATCAGAGAGCACTCTACTATGTCATACAGCAGTGTGAACGAGTTCTTAGAGAACTCCTCAACCAGACATCCACCCACCCTCCAACTAACCTGCCTTAAATAAATGAATCTTCCATAATCAATTGTAAGGGAGAATATCTCTCTATTTACATCTCAAAAACCCTTAGATTAGCCACTGACACAGAATTTAAGAAAACAAATAGTAAGATATTGTATGGTAATTCAATAGTGTATTAAATAATGTTTAAGTGCATTTATAAAATGACCCTAAAAATTCTTTATTAGATGTAGATATTTGAGTCTTAAAAGAAGTAGTAATAAGATCTTATTAATACGTATTTTGTCTCAAACTCTGTTTGCAGTTATGAGGAAATGGAAGGTAAAAGAACAACCTGAATTAAATTAATTGATAAGCGAAAAAAGAGAAAGTGGTCTACGATAATAAAAATCAGACAACTGTTTATGAGCATATCTGGGAAGAATGGACAGGTGTAGAGCAATGCTAGTTATGGGGTGAAGGGTTTTCCTTGTATCCTCCCCTTCAGTTTGGGGGTGCAGGTGGGGTTTGTTTTGATTCAAGGGAGGAGGGATGATGGAATAATATGGAAGGGTTAATATTTGTTCCATTTTGTTTTTCTTAAACAGATGATTGAAGCGTATGGATATTTATTGTATATGAGAGAATATAAATAAATGTTATATGTGAAGTACTATAACTGCATTAAAATAAATGAGATTATTGCAACATATTACTATTTAATAAACTATTTGTAATCTTTAAGAAAAAAAAATAGCAAGGAGGGGAATTTTATATGCATTTGTTGGAAATGTGTTTTTTGAGTATAAATGGTGCAAGATAAAAGATCTTCACCCTGAGGTTTCTGCCCCCATAATCAGTGCAGGAGAGCAAATGCTATGCAAAACCATGAATCTGCAACAACAGTAGTGGATTTTCTGTTTCCCATTTTGCTACAATGAATAATAATGGTACATACCCTCAAAATGGTACTTACCACACTAAAGAAATAGAGGCTACATACACATGCATCTCACTAAATTAGAATATTATCAAAAAGTTTATTTATTTCAGTTATTCAATACAAAAAGTGAAACTCACATATTATATAGAGTCATTACAAGCAGAGTGATCTATTTCAAGTGTTTATTTCCGTTAATGTAGATGATTATGGCTAACAGCCAATGAAAACACAAGCGTCATTATCTCAGTAAATTAGAATACTTTATAACAACAGCTTGAAAAATATTTTTAAAATCTGAAATGTTGGCCTACTGAAATGTATGTTCAGTAAATGCACTCAATACTTGGTCAGGGCTCCTTTTGCATCAATTACTGCATCAATGCGGCAATGTGGCATGGAGGCGATCAGCCTGTGGCACTGCTGAGGTGTTATGGAAGCCCAGGTTGCTTTGATAGCAGCCTTCAGCTCGTCTGCATTGTTGGGTCTGGTGTCTCTCATCTTCCTCTTGACAATACCCCATAGATTCTCTATGGGGTTAAGGTCAGGCGAGTTTACTGGCCAATCAAGCACAGTGATACTGTTGGTTTTAAACCAGGTATTGGTATTTTTGGCAGTGTGGACAGGTGCCAAGTCCTGCTGGAGAATGAAATTTCCATCTCCAAAAAGCTTGTTAGCAGAGGGAAGCATGAAGTGCTCTAAAATTTCCTGGTAGACGGCTGCGCTGACTTTGGCCTGGAAAAAACACAATGGACCTACACCAGCAGATGACATGACTCCCCAAACCATCACTGATTGTGGAAACTTCACACTAGACCTCAAGCAGCTTGGATTGTGGCCTCTCCACTCTTCCTCCAGACTCTGGGACCTTGATTTCCAAATGAAAATTGGAACTCTGGAACCTTGTGAGGTGTGTCAATGACTGCCTTCTGGACATCTGTCAAGTCAGAAGTCTTCCCCATGATTGTGGAGCCTACTGAAACAGACTAAGGGACTTTTTAAACGCTTAGGAAGCCTTTGGAGGTGTTTTTTGTTAATTATTCTAATTTACTGAGACAATGACTTTTGTGTTTTCATTGGCTGTAAGCCATAATCGTCAACATTAACAGAAATAAACACTTGAAATAGAAAGGGTGCTTCTACTCAATACTGAGCCAAGGGTCTGAATTCTTATGACCATGTGATATTTCAGGGTTTTTTTTTTAATAAATTTGCAAAAATTTCTACATTTCTGTTTTTTTTCAGTCAAGATGGGATGCAGAGTGTACGTTAATGAGAAAAAAAATGAACTTTTTAGAATTTACCAAATGGCTGCAATGAAACAAAGAGTGAAAAATTTAAAGGGGTCTGAATACTTTCTGTACCCACTGTATGCCCACATACTGTCCCTCTCCAAAATGAATGAAGGAACCCCCACCACAATTGTGCCCCCTTTGACAATTGTCACCCTCATTATGTGCCCTCACTGTAGCATTAGCCCCTTCCTTCCTCATCCACAATGATATAATTAATTTAATCTTTGGCTCCTTGACTTACTATTGGCTGTGCCATCTCTTCTCCTCTGAGGTGTTTGGGTGCCGACAATAGTGTGATGACGTCAGCAGCGTGCCGAGCAGCAGCATGTCGAGGCTGGGACTGACGAGCGCTGTTTTACCCTAGTCCCGATGACAGTGTTCAAATATGTTTGCGTCTGAAACATTTGAATATAAGAAGATGGGAGCTCCATATCCTGGACGGCTCCATGGGCTGCAGCAAAACTTTGGTGGGCTGCATGCGGTACATGAGCTGTTTGTTGTGCAGGTCTGTTCTAAAACAACACTACATTGTATAACACCTGCACCAGATTGTGCAGTTACCTCAGCCCCGAGCCTACCGGCAGTCACAGTCGGACTCCCTATAGAGAAGGTAGAGAGGATTTATTACCATCTCTGGCTTTTCAATTACTGTGATAGATGTTAGAAATGCATTGGGGAAATATTGGCCCATTTTGAAGCAAGACCTAGTCCTTTCCAAATGTACTACACCAGTCCCTTCCACCACCTATAGAAGGGCGATGAACCTGAGGGACTTGCTGGTACATAGTTACCATAAAGATCCGGGACCAGAGAAAGCCTTCAGCTCAAAAGGCCCCAGATGGGGCTTCTATCCATGCAAGAACTGTGCGGCCTGTGTAAATCTGGTGCGGTGTACATCCTTCCCATCAAGTGATGGTCATAAGGAGTTTCAAATCACACAGCATACATCTTGCAATACAGAAGGCGTAATCAACCACGCCTTGTGTCCATGTGGCCTCATCTATGTGGGTCTTACTTTTCGCCAACTGAGAGTGCGTGTGAGGGAGCACGTGCAAGATATTAAGAATGCATCAGAATCTCTTGCCGATATTGTATTGAAGCCTATCCCAAGGCATTTCAAGTTAAAACATGGGTGTGATGCTAGCCTCCTCCAAATTCGGGGTATTGACCGGATATTAATTGACTGGGGGGGGGGATTGGAGAAAGACCGTTGGTGGATTATGAAAATTGATTGCATATGCCCCAAAGGCCTCAACGAGGTCCTCAGTTTTGTCCCTTTCTTGTAATGTGCTATTGTGTTTAGGTTTTACTTATGTTTTATGCTGTTTATAACTTCTCACTTTTTTATTTACATGCAGGGTATCCAGTATTTTTGTACACTCTACTGTGAGACAGATGCTGGACCACCACTCACTTGGAGGATCTTCTTCTCCCTTCCCTCCCTCCCTTTTTCTGCCCCCCTCGGGGACCGGGTGCCTGATCGTCCTTGCGGGCCAGCGCTCCACGCGTCTCCCTTTTTATGGATATGTACTCACCTTTCAGCAGCATCCCGCCCTGCTGCT
This sequence comes from Phyllobates terribilis, assembly GCF_046119375.1. Lineage (NCBI taxonomy): Eukaryota > Metazoa > Chordata > Amphibia > Anura > Dendrobatidae > Phyllobates > Phyllobates terribilis. Next base: position 2,420,263 of record NW_027362809.1, on the reverse strand, counting down.
CTCTCTTTTTCGGACCTGTCTATTTCCTGTGCGGTGTGCCACTAATTGATTCCATCCGCTATAAGCATTTTTTATAAAACATTTTACTCACTATTGTTATTCATCGGCTTTTACTCTTTGTTTATTGTTGCTTTAAATCTGTGATTTTGGATGCAAAAAAAGGGCACTTTAAGATGCACTTCCTGTGTCACACTGACACGTCAGTATTCCTATCACTTGTATATTTTTTATTTTATTTTTTCGATTCCTCTTGCCCATTGTGGCTTATAATTTTCTGATTTTTTTATTGTACATTTTCCATTATACTGATGTCAGTAGCTATGTTACTATATAACACATGTCTATGCTCACTCGTATGTGAAGGGCACACATACATTTGTATTGTGACATTAACTATCTCTTCATACTATTGTTATTTATTATATTTATTTTACCTGTGATTGGTCTCACTTGTAGTGATGGGCGAGCGTGGTTTGTTAACCCTTTCAGCGAGCATGCTCGGGTGCTCGCCCAGTATCTTCAGCGTGCTGAGGTGTTATGTTTGAGTTATTGTGTGTGCATGATTTGCGACTGACAGCTTTAATACATGTGAGGAAAGCCTAACAAACAGGCATTCCTCACATGTGTTAAAGCTGTCAAACAGTCGCAAATCATGCACACACAGTGACTCAAACATGATATTCAAGTACACTGAAGATGCTCGGAAAACACCCGAGCATGCTCATAAATCTCGAGTAACGAACGTGCTCGCTCATCACTACTCACTAGTGTAACACTTTCACGTAACATATGTGGTTTTTCACGTTGCTGTGATTCTGGTTGCCATTGGATGCATCCGACATCTGCACCACATGGGCTTGGTCACGAAATAATAATAAAAAATATTCACACAATTCGTGCACTCTCTGTTTATTATTGTTTCCATGTTTTCATTCACTTGTCACATCTTCATTTTTTCTTCCTTTTCCCTTTCCCTTCCCTCCCCTCTTTTTTACCACCATTAGTTTTGCACATTTATGCACAATTTATAACTTTGTTCTGTTGATACTCATGGTATTCCCATATTCTCTGTACCATATTGAGTACATATTATATTATATTGTCTCATGACTCTCTCTATATATACTCCTTTATATTTAATAATGATACTTTGGGTATTACTTGGTGGACATTATACTTTATACACATATGTTGTACATAATTCTCACAATATGATGTCTATTCCTGATTGTGTGTTTTCATATATTATTTTCCCTCTTTTATCTACATCTTTGTATCTTTGTGTATTTATATATATATATATATATATATATATAGTGGTCCAAAAGTAGGTGGACAGAAAATAATAACATTTATTTTGATTTATATATAAAATTATATTTACTAACACAAGCATAACATTGACAATTACATTTTATTCTGAACAATAACACAAAAGCCCTTAAATGTTATCAATGCAGGGGCTCAAACTGTTTTCCATTACAATTTGCACAGCTTTGAAGTCGCCTCTTGCGCTTCAACAAACTTTTTTGCACAAGTCTCTTTGGGTATTAATTTCTTGAAGTGCATCTCTTATGTCATTTTTCAAGTCACTGACACTTTTTGGTTTTCGACTATAAACTTTGTCCTTGAGTACTCCCCAAAAGAAAAAATCCATTGGGGTCAAGTCTGGTGAACGTACCGGCCAATCAAGTGGGCCTCTTCGGCCAATCCATTTATTAGGAAATGTTTCATCAGGATACTCGCGGATTACTCTTGAATAATGTGGAGGGGCCCCAACTTGTTGGAAATAGACTTTTTTTTTCAAAGAGTCTGTGAGGAATGAAAAGTGGAATCTGATAGGTTGCTAAGGGCAACTGAGCCAGTTTTACTTTACACCATGTTTGATAAATCTCCCCCTTCATAACCTTATTACACTTTCTGTCCACCTACTTTCGGACCACCCTGTATATATATATATATATATATATATATATATATATATATATATAATATAACCGGGGATGCATCCCTCTGTCTGAAGCCTCGATAGACTGCGCATGCGCGACGCACAGTCTGGCTTCAGACAGAATCATGCATCCAGCCGTTACAGGTAAGAGGAGGTGTATGGCGCCGGAGATCGCGGTATGCGTAGACACTGAACGCATACCGCGTTCTCCGGCGCCATACTTGCATACTTACCTGACCGGGAGGAGCGTTGCCACGGCACCTCTCTTCTGGCCGGAGACCGGGGCAGGAGTGAGGCGTCGGATCGGCGCGTGCACATAGCGCTATCCTTCGCCATTTTACTGAAGACACATTTACAGTGTGTCTTCAGCAAAATGGCGCCGGACAGCGCGGTGCTCCGGCGCCGGTCTCCGCCCCCGGCCTCCGGCAGAAGAGGACGCAGCAGCGCTGGAGCACAGAGAACAAAGGTGAGCATAACTGTTAATTTTTTTTTGTATATGTGTACAGTGTGAAAGGGATGAGGGGGCCACACATATCAGGATTGTGGGGTGAGGGGACCATGCATATACCAGGATTGTGGGGTGAGGGGACCATGCATATACTAGGATTGTGGGGTGAGGGGTACCACGCATACTAGGATTGAGGATGAGGGGAGCCACGCATACCGGGATTGGGGATGAGGGGTGCCACGCATATCGGGATTGGGGATGAGGGGTGCCATGCATACCGGGATTGGGGATGAGGGGTGCCACGCATACCGAGATTGGGGATGAGGGGTGCCATGCATACCGGGATTGGGGATGAGGGTTGCCACGCATACCGGGATTGGGAATGAGGGGTGCCACGCATGCCGGGATTGTGGATGAGGGGTGCCACGCATACCGGGATTCGGATGAGGGGCCATGCATACCAGGATAGGGATGAGGAGTGCAATGCATGCCAGGATAGGATGGTGCGGACAGGATGGGGGCAGCACAAATACCAGGAGGGGGGCAGCACATACCACACATACCAGCATGGGAGACCATATACCAATAAAAATGCTCACCACCCGGGCATAGAACGGCTTCAATAGCTAGTATATATATATACATAGAAAGTCATGATTAACTTACACCAGGTATGGGCCGGTAATGTTCTCCGCAATTTCTTTCTCTCCCTCTAAGTATGTCTGCATCTCTTGGCATCCTGATGATTGTGCACATTCTGCCAGCCGGCAAGAAGCACCTGGTTGCCATGGATACGTGTCCCTATGACGCGGCACTTCGGGGACTCCTTACTGATGTGTCAGCGGGAGGCGGGCACCTGCTGCGTTGGACACTGACTCCCTTGCTTCCGGCGCTGGCTTCCGCCACTGGAAGCGCCGCTGTACCCCCGCTACACGTGCCAAAATACTTTGGATATATATACCCCCCTGCCTGTCACCCATACACAATCGCCCCCTGGAGAAGCAGGACTTGAAACGCGCGTCAGGGCCGCTTTCATGCCATCCACAGGTTGTAACTAGGCTGTACTCTCATTTTATGTGGGACCATAACTTTCTATATGTGTCACTGTGTATTACTCTCACTAGAAGATATACTTATGTTGTGACATCTGTGTCATAGGCATGATTCTTCTCCTTATTTGGATATTAGCAACTTGTACTGTATAATTAGTTCCTGCTGTGCACTCGTGCTTTATATGCTTTACTTGTGATCTGGACTCTGATACATTCTTTTCCAGTTGCTCTATGTCTTATCTCTAATTTAGTGTATCATTAACCTTTGTGCATGGGATGCATTAAGTATGTTAATGAATCAATTGAATGTATTTATTGATTTTTCTCTGCCTCCCTTGGGACGAATCATGCTTTAATAACACTTGTTGATTATTCCTTCTTTATAGACACCTAACTGTATGTATATATATATATATATATATATATATAAATATATATATATATATATATATATATATATAAAGTTATAAATATATATTTTTACATAATGAAATGGTATTCCTACTTATGGAGGGAATTGGATTGTAATGTATTCCCAATTAAACACCTGAGATTGGGAAGGAGGTGGAGACCTGTTGAAGGTTCCTCCTCTGGCCTATTAATCTCACTCCATGGATGAACCTAGGAATAGGGAATTCCATGGAAGGGTGTTTGGGTTATGTAATAAATATTATCCCTCAGTTCATTTATGGACACAGGAATCACTATTTGAATACTGTCATTGCAATGCAAATATATTGGGAAACTGCTAACAGAATGTTGTCCCTAATAATGAGAAATAGTGCGCTTTTATTATAAATAGGGGATAAGAGAAATCATTAAAGCACATACGTTGTTTACATTTGAAGAAAAGCTTTTGGTGGGGCTTGCCAATTTAAAAGATGGCGATTGTAGCAATAGAAGTGTAATGCGCATGCCCGGTGACGTCACGAAGCGGGCGGACCAGGTTTGCCCCGATCATGTGACGAGATAATGGGGATTTCCTGGGAGACATGCGCAGATGGGATTTTGAGACGCCGAGGACAGCGTGGAGGAAGTAAGAAACGTGGTCATGCATGATTGCTGCAGTGTGAGTCGCAACCTCAAATATATTATGATTTATAATGTACACCTGGCACTGATAAATACTAATCAAAGCACTTATCACTTTATGAGAGTTATGGATACTGTAATTGATGATAATAATATATCTGTCTAAAATTTTATCACTATGTATGTAACTGAATAATATTTTGTGATATGCACTACTGCACTTTTTTTATGTAATCATGGTTTTGTATCAATTAATTATAATTATGGAATCACTGTTTGTAACTATATATATTGCACTATATGCACTTGAACTCTGCTTGAGAAAGGTTCTGTGAACCGAAACGTTGCCTTTGGGCTCATTAAAGTCCATTTTTCTATAATATTTTTGGAGTGCTGCCTCTTGATATTCTTTCTTTCTATATATATATATATATATATATATAAAAATAAATATACTGTATATATATATATATATATATATATATATATATATACATATATGTATACACAGGGTGGGCCATTTATATGGATTCACCTAAATTAAATGGGAATGGTTGGTGATATCAACTTTCTGTTTGTGGCACATTAGTATATGGGAGGGGGAAAACGTTTCCAGATGGATGGTGACCATGGTGGCCATTTTGAAGTCGGCCATTTTGGATCTAACTTTATTTTTTTCAATGGGAAGAGGGTCATGTGACACATCAAACTTATTGACAATTTCATAAGAAAAACAATGGTGTGCTTGGTTTTAACGTAACTTTACTCTTTCATGAGTTTTTTACAAGTTTATGACCACTTATAAAATGTGTTCAAAGTGCTGCCCATTGTGTTGGATTGTCAATGCAACCCTCTTCTCCCACTCTTGACACACTGATAGCAACAACGCAGAAGAAATGCTAGCACAGGCTTCCAGTATCCGTTGTTTCAGATGTTGCACATCTCATATCTTCACAGCATAGACAATTGCCTTCAGATGACCCCAAAGATAAAAGTCTAAGGGAGTCAGATCGGGAGACCTTGGTGGCCATTCAACTAGCCCACGACGACCAATCCACTTTCCAGGAAACAGTTCATGTAGGAATGCTCTGATCTGACACCCATAATGTGATCGTGCACCATCTTGTTGGAAAAACTCAGGGAACGTGCCATCTTCAGTGCATAAAGAGGGCAACACATCAACATGTAGCAGTTTCAGATATCCAGTGGCATTGAGGTTTCCATTGATGAAGAATGGCCCCACTATCTTTGTACTCCATATACCACACCATACCATAAAGATACGAGATGTGCAGCAACTGAAACAATGGATACTGGAAGCCTGTGCTAGCATTTCTTCTGCGGCATTGCTGTCAGTGTGTCAAGAGTGGGAGAAAAGGGTTGCATTGACAATCCAACACAATGGGCAGCACTTTGAACACATTTTATAAGTGATCATAAACTTGTAAAAAACTCATGAAAGAATAAAGTTATGTTAAAACCAAGCAAACTATTGTTTTTCTTATGAAGTTCTCAATAAGTTTGATGTTTCACATTACCCTCTTCCCATTGAAAAAAATAAAGTTGGACCCAAAATGGCCGACTTCAAAATGGCCGCTATGGTCACCACCCATCTGGAAAAGTTTTCCCCCTCCCATATACTAATGGGCCACAAACAGGAAGTTGATATCACTTAGGTGTATCCATATAAATGGCCCACCCAGTATATATATATATATATATATATATATATATATATATATACATATATATACAGTAGATATATTGTCTCTTGCCTTACATTGGTTTATTCCTGTGGTTCCGTGGCACTTTGTTGTCACCTCTTTCCCTTGGATTTTTTATCTCTTTTGATTATGTCTGATTTTACTTACATTTTTGCAATAAAAATGTAACTTTTATTGGATTTGCTCCTGTTTCCATTTTTCTCTTTTTGGGTTATATAGTTATGGAAGAGCATTTAGAGGGACCGACTCTTTTCTTTTTGGATACTCCCTATAGAGAAGGTAGAGAGGATTTATTACCGTCTCTGCCTTTTCAATTACTGTGTACACAGCTCTGAACAAGTGCTGTGTATTCAGTATGGTAAGCGCAGATAGCGCTTCCTGCTCCAGACCCAGAGATCATGTGATGGCCGGGTGTAGAGAAAGAGCAAGAGCTTCTGGGTCCTAGGAGACCCAGTCAACCCTGCTATATAGGCAGTAGGTTGAATGTCCCCTGTAACTAGGATCAATATACCAGCAGATGTGTTTGGGACACAGGTTTATTAACAATTACTATTATATAAGTATGGCAGGTTCTCCTCCTGCACTTGTTAGTTCAGCTTTCCTCACATACTGCACAGCTCTCCAGTCCATACAATGGTCACTGATGGAGGAGCATGTAACCAGACCACTCCATCAGCCTTGTCCTATTGAGAACCTCCCATGAGAAAGATGCTTTTATAGTGAAGTAGACTGACGGACAGGTCTGGTCACTGCTCCTCCACCAGCAGCCATATTATAGACTAGAGAGCTGGGCAGTCTGTAAGGAAAGCTGCAGTAACAAGAGCAGGAGGAGAATCTGACATACCTACAGTATATCATAGTAAATGCCACAAAATCATGTCCCCAACACATCTGTTAAAGTAAAGATAAAATGGTCAACCTCATTAACTAATTCTGCAGCCAGCAATAGACAGCGCAACACAAAGACTATAGGAGGCAAACGACTCAATTTTATTTTAATGAAACCATATTGCAATTTTTTTTATCCATTCAAGCAAGAAAAAAATCAAATGTTTCAAAAGTTAAGACAACCCCTGTGTAAAATCATTGAAATAAAGAGCAAAAAAAACAGGAAAAAATAAATAAAAAAACAATGACTATCCAAATTGCATTTACAAGCCCCATCCCTAACAAAAAACCATGTAACTAATATATAAAAATAACACAAGCACAGAAATCCTTTATTTACTACAGATATTACCAGAAAAAAAATAAAATAATATTAAAATATTGTAAAATTTAGACTCGATGTTTCACAAAAAAATATTTAAATATCCAAACATTACAATTTTTTACAGTTTTTTAAACCATATGTATGAAAATAAGAAAAAAATGTGCCTTGGCAAGAATGGGGAAAAATGGCCTGATCATGTAGGGGTTTAACAAAGTACTGAATATATACATATATATAAATGGACTGGGGAACAGTTCTACAACCCTCCAGCTTCAGATCTTGCTCATGTATCACATCCTCCACCTGTCAGATTTAAAAGATGTGTAACTTGTGTAAAGTGACAACATTGCCCTGATCTGTAAGTGTGGGCATGAGAAGCTACATGTCATGGTGCTCCCTGTGGTAAGCTGATGTATAGTATTACCTGTGCCCTTGGTGGTCTTCTGCCCTTCTTCTTCTTTCTTGATTGAAGAGCTTTCATGTGATGAGCCAAAGATTTGTCTTCTCCTCTTGGCTCCACTTCTTCTAGCTAGGACCTCCTGATGACATTCCTGTTCTTCTTTCTGGCCTTGGTGATCAATCTTCTGAGAGACGATCTCCAACTCTGAGCCATTTCTCTTCTCTCCTCTCCTATGGCTCTTCTTGATGGACGGCTTCTCATCATCCGATGAGTCCAAAACATTTCTTCTCCTTTTCTTCCCTCTCATCCTAAAGTCCTCCTCTTTAATCTCCATAATGTCGCTTTGCTGAAGGCAGCTCCTCCTCATCCGCATGCAAGCCAACCGCAACTCTCCAACTGCCAACCGGCAACATTCCAATGTGCTCACTGGTCATGTGATAGGAATTGACCATAAGCAGTCATATATATGAGTTATCAGATATTGGTGTTTTTCTATTTTATTCTCATCATATCACATAGTATTAGGCCAAGCTCACAGATAGAGGTTTATTTTAGCTTTTCTGCTGCCTTTTTTCCTATAGAAAGACTCAAATATCCAGATCTTTTTCACATTTTCAGGTTAAGACTTGAATATACTTTGCAGCAATCTCGATAGTAATATTTACACGTAATGACAACTATAGGTTTCTAAAGAATAATTTCTAGTTACTATAATGGCTTCTTAGAAAACCCACATGTGTGAGTTTGCTGTTTTGCAGAACGCTCTTTGCCACCATTTTCCTTCTGACGCTGTTTTGCAGCATTTAGGGGATGTGCACACGGTTATTATTTGTAGAGGAAAAGAAATACTAGAGTGTTGGCGGGTAAAATGCTGCCTAAAATATGTGCAAAAACGCTTCAAGAATTGACATGCAGAAGATATGAAACTTCTTCAAATCTGCAAGGAAAAAATAAGCAGAATGTACATGAGATTCCATAAATCTCATTGACTTTGCTAGTACATTAAAACACTGCGTTTTTTCATGCAAAGAACGTGCGGAAATAACTTTTGAAAATACGGCAAAAATGCAACATGTGAACATGCCCTTGGCTTCTAGTCCATCAAAAATAGTGTAAGTCTGAACTTGAGATGCCGCTGTGGATACTCATTCTGGTGTTAATACTATAGGAAATGACAAGGCAATGATCGCGCTTTTTATTAGTGTAAATAGGGAAATACAGCCCTCCTAGACCGGACACAAGGATTTTATTTGCCAATAGTAATAATATTGGTGGGTTATATTTTTTACACTATACTACATACTTTTTTCACATATAACTATTTTCCTGTGATAAATTGTATTATCAATATATGGACTGGAGTTATTTGTAATTTAATTCCATATTTGGTGCACACAGATTGTTCTTTCTGCTGAATTCTAGATTAGTCATTGCTAGTGTCTCGGCATATTAGCATGTTTTTGTAATTTTTTGCTAAACCCTAATGAGGATTATTTGCTTATACTTGATATTCGCTTCTCAATAGTATTCGCTTATTCACTATATTCTAGATTATACATTTTGTCTTAGATGTATATTGGAAGTTCTTCATATTTTTTTCTTATGTCACATTATTATTTTTCACAGTGAATGTTTGATAAAGATCATGTTGACGCTTTTGTATTATACATTTTACTTTGACTTAAAAATAATACTTAGTACAATTTTAAAGGAAACAATTTGCTTCAATAACACAGACCCTTATTAAATGACCCAGCATGCCACTTCTGGCCTGAGCTTTCAATGTAGAATTACATATTTGCTGTGTAACTAAATAGCTGTAATGCATAGAATAATTGGGCTTACTACAGAAGGGATAGATGCTCTTCTAGTGAAGCTTCATGATGTCCATTGCTGCAGAGTAGACGACCTTCTCTATGAACACTAAATGCCTGTAAGGCACAGTGTGATTATGGGGTGGGAATGCTTTAGGACATTTCTTTAGGATACAATGACATTGGTGGCAGACTGGTATCTGGTGTCACCACTAAAGGACGGCAGAAGTAATTCAGGCACATACTGGTGACAGTTTAGGATAATGTTACTGAAAAGAGGCAACAAGCTTACTGGTCACAGAGTCTCCGAGACGCCAACATGCTTCATAACTACAAATACTCTTAAATAGGGGAACAGCTTCACCACAGATAGATGACTGGCAAAAACATTTACGCTGGGCTTCCACTTTCCAAACTTTACACCACCTGCTGGAAGGCTCCTCCGCAGTATCTCAAGCTGTCTCGGTGTCCGTCCTCTTACAGAACAGCACTCACACTTTCAAGCAGTTATATGACCAGGTTTCACAAAGCAAACTGTAAAAATACTATTAATCAGATCTCGGACCAGATGGGGCTGATGTACGTACTCTGAAAATTCACATCAGGATGGCTGTGCAATCCTGATGTTAAGAGGAGCATTGTATTCTTATTTTAATGTGATAAAGGAAAAGTTTCACAAAGGATTATACAGCCATCCTTATGCATATGCTGACAAGTACACCAGCCTCATCTGGGCTAACAGATTTGTATAATAATATATAATAATATAAGCAGTATGTATTGTAAAATCAGTGCTTGGATGTGGCATGAGGCATCGGAGGAGCTCAAGGACCCTGAAGGTGGCTGAATCCAGGTATCTAGACAGCTTCTCAGCAGCACTCACAAGCTCCATGGGAAACAACTTGTAAGCGCTGTCCTCTGTAGCGCCGGCGTCCCTGCCCTCTGCTAGGCAGGGACGCTGTTCCCCTCACCTCCCTGCTCCGTGCCCGGCGTCCTCCTCCCGCTCTGCTGGCAGCGCGCGCTCCTTCCCGGCCACTGTGCTTAGGGCGCGCGCGCTCTCCCTCCCTCTTAAAGGGGCCGCGCGCGCCGTCCTAAGGAGTCCCCAGCCAATGGCCGGAGGACTTCACCATATATAAGGCACCTCCTCCAAAATGGAGGTGCCCGAGCAATGTTGTTGCACTGTTCACTACTCTGCTTCAGCCCTCAGGTCCCGTTGCCAGTTACCTGCCAGTTACCTGCCTGATTTCTGCCAGAGTCCTGCCAGTTTGCTGTCTGTTTCCTGCCTGTTGTTCCTGCTACCTACTTGCTAGCCTGAGGTCCGACGGTCTGCCTTACAACTCCTGTCAGTCTGTCTAAGGACCAGCTTGCCCGCTCACCTGGGAGCGCTTCTCCGCTACCTGCCTGCTTGCCTACCTGGAGGCTCCGCCGTCACGTGCTGTGACCACCAGCTATTCCAGAGACTCTTGCCCGCTCACCTGGGAGCGCTTCTCCGCTACCTGCCTGCTTGCCTGCCCGGAGGCTCCGCTGTCACGTGCTGTGACCACCAGCTATTCCAGAGACTCTTGCCCGCTCACCTGGGAGCGCTTCTCCGCTACCTGCCTGCTTGCCTGCCCGGAGGCTCCGCCGTCACGTGCTGTGACCACCAGCTATTCCAGAGACTCTTGCCCGCTCACCTGGGAGCGCTTCTCCGCTACCTGCCCGCTTGCCTACCTGGAGGCTCCGCCGTCACGTGCTGTGACCACCTGCTATTCCAGAGACTCTCGCTTGCTCACCTGGGAGCACACATCCTCCATCTGCCTTGCTAGCCTACCTGGAGGTTCAGCCATCACAGGTCGTACCTACCCTTTACCTAGAGACTGCCCCGGTCACTTGCCGTGACCTCCAGCCCGTTCTTCCAGAGACTGCCCCGGTCACTTGCCGTGACCTCCAGCCCGTTCTTCCAGAGACTGCCCCGGTCACTTGCCGTGACCTCCAGCCCGTTCTTCCAGAGACTGCCCCGATCACTTGCCGTGACCCCCTGCCCGTACACCCAGAGACTGTCCCGGTCACCTGTTGTGACTGCCTGCCTGGTCGCCACCCGCTCCCTTACAAGGACCGCCCCCTTGTATAGTAGCCCAGAGGTTCCGCCTCCCAGACCCGTTACAGTTTGCTCGGGCCATGGAACCCGGTGGCACCCAAGCTCCCTCGCTCTCGGACCTCTGTCATGAACTGTCCCGTCAGAGGTCCCAACAGGAGTCCATCCTGGGTCACCTGCGGAATGTCAATTCTCGCCTGGATACTCTGACTGCTCCACCAGCAACCTCCGCCAGTGCCATGACTCGCAACCCGGCAGCTCCGCTGCCCACCAATACCATGGTATCCTACCCCGGACCCCGGCTTTCTGCACCTCCTCGCTTCGGAGGCGACTCCGCCCAGGCTCGGGGCTTCATAAATCAGTGCACCCTGCACTTTGAACTGTTGTCCCACCAGTTTAACTCCGACCGGGCCAAAATTGCCTTCATCATGTCCCATCTCACCGGGGAGGCCCTGGCCTGGCTAAATCCTCTATGGGAGAGAGGAGACCCCCTGGTGTCCGACTTGCCTGCCTTCCTCACGGTTTTCCGGAAAGTCTTCGACGAACCCGGACGGAAGACCTCATCCGCATCATCTCTGCTACGCCTCCGTCAGGGAAGTCTCACCGTGGGCCAATATGCCATACGGTTCCGTACCCTTGCCTCGGAGCTGGCCTGGGATAACGACGCTCTGGTATCCGTCTTCTGGGAGGGTCTGTCCGGCCGTATTAAAGATGAACTTGCCGGTCGGGACATTTCTACCACTCTCGATGACCTAATAACTCTTGCCACCCGGATTGACCTACGGTTCCAGGAGCGTGCCAAAGAGGTCACCCGTGAGAGGAGGTTTCCACGTCTAGCTCCTTCTTTTCAGAAACCCGTCACTCCCTCCGTCTCTCCCCAGGTACACTCTCCTGAGTCTATGCAGGTCGACCAGACCAAGATGGTCAAAACACGTCAGGACTTACGCCGTGCCGAGGGGAGCTGCTTCTACTGTGGCAGTAAGGAGCACCGGATCCGTGCCTGCCCAGAGAGGTCGGGAAACGCCTGTGTCTAGGTTCGCTCAGAGAGGTCGACCTAGACAAGAATAAATCCTCTCCATCTCTGCTGCTGTCAGTTTCAATCGTCTGCGGGGAGAACCGTTATTTCGAATTAGCCCAACTGGACTCTGGAGCAGCCGGGAATCTTATTTCACAGTCCCTGGTAGAGAAATACCGCATCCCCACCAAACCTCTGGCCGTACCCTTGTCTGTTGCTGCCGTGGATGGGGGTCTCTTACCACGCCCCATCCAACTCATCACCGAATCCATTACTCTACAGGTGGGAATGCTGCATTCTGAGAGTATCTTCTTTCATGTTCTGCCTGGACTCTCTCACGCCCTCCTGCTAGGTCTACCTTGGCTCCAGAGACATGCACCCGTGCTTGACTGGCAGACCGGAGAAGTCCTTCGCTGGGGACAGGACTGCCATAAGACCTGTCTGGTTCCCGTCCATCCCGTCCGTCCTTCTCCTACCCCAGCTAATCTACCTGGACTTCCGATTCCTTATTGGTCTTATGCTGATGTCTTTAATAAAAAGGAAGCAGAGACACTACCCCCTCATAGACCATACGACTGCCCTATCGACCTGTTACCCGGTACTACTCCTCCCCGTGGGCGTATTTATCCATTATCCGCTGCTGAGACCCGGTCGATGTCCGAATATATTGAGGAGAATCTGGCCAGGGGATTCATCCGGAAATCTACCTCCCCGGCGGGAGCAGGCTTCTTCTTCGTAAAAAAAGGACGGCTCTCTCCGTCCCTGTATAGACTATAGAGGCCTAAACCAGATCACGGTGAAGAATAAGTACCCCCTTCCGCTCATTCCGGAGTTATTTGATCGTCTGAGAGGGGCTAGAATCTTCACCAAACTGGACCTCCGTGGGGCGTACAACCTGGTTCGTATCTGTCAGGGGGATGAATGGAAGACTTCATTCAACACCCGGGACGGCCACTATGAATATCTGGTAATGCCCTTTGGTCTCTGTAACGCTCCTGCCGTCTTTCAAGAGTTGGTCAATGACATCTTCCGGGACCTTCTCTACTCCTGCGTAGTGGTGTACCTGGACGACATCTTGGTCTTCTCTCCGGATCTCCAGACTCACCGGAGGGACGTTCGTCAGGTCCTGCTCAGGCTCAGGCAGAATCACCTCTTCGCTAAATACGAGAAGTGCCTCTTTGAGCAGACCTCGCTTCCGTTTTTGGGCTACATTATTTCTCAGACCGGCCTACGAATGGATCCAGAGAAACTGTCTGCCATCGAGAAATGGCCTCGACCGGAGGGGTTGAAGGCCATTCAGCGGTTCCTGGGCTTTGCCAACTACTACCGCCTCTTCATACCACACTTCTCTTCCCGGACTGCCCAATTTCCGCGCTCACCCGTAAGGGTACTAATCCCAAAGAGTGGCCGCCCGAAGCAGAGGAGGCCTTTCTTTCCTTAAAACAGGCCTTCTCTTCCGCCCCGGTGCTGCATCGCCCGGACGGCAACAAGCAGTTCTTCCTGGAAGTTGACGCCTCCTCCTCTGGAGCCGGAGCGGTACTTACTCAAAAATCATCTTCCGGGAGGATGGTAACTTGCGGCTTCTTCTCTAAACTCTTCTCCTCCACAGAGCGCAATTATTCCATAGGAGACCGAGAGTTATTGGCCATCAAACTGGCATTGGAGGAGTGGCGTTACCTGCTCGAGGGGGCTCTTCACCCGGTAATAATTTACACTGACCACAAGAACTTGGCTTACCTCCAGCATGCCCAGAGACTTAACCCGCGCCAAGCCCGGTGGTCCTTGTTTTTTGCTCGCTTTGATTTTGTTCTTCATTTTCGCCCGGCTGACAAAAACGTCAAGGCAGACGCCTTGTCTCGATCCTTTCTGGTGTCTGATCTCGAGGAAGATCCGAAACACATCATCGATCCCGCCAGAGTAATGCAGGTGGCTCCCGTGAGTCTAAATCGTCTCCCTCCCGGAAAGACGTTCGTATCAGTACCTGATCGGGAGAAGATCCTTCACTGGGGTCACTCGTCTAAACTGGCTGGCCATGCCGGTCAGAAAAAGACCCTCCAGCTTATTACCCGGCACTACTGGTGGCCTACCCTGCACAAGGACGTAATAGACTTTGTTTCTGCCTGTGTGTCCTGCGCCCGCAACAAGGTTCCGAGACATCTGCCAGCCGGTCGCCTCCTTCCGCTCCCAGTACCTGCTGCCCCCTGGCAGCATATAGCAATGGACTTTATAACAGACCTCCCAGTCTCTGCCGGTTGTACGGTCATTTGGGTGGTCGCTGACCGCTTCTCCAAGATGGCTCATTTCGTTCCCCTGCCAGGCCTCCCGTCTGCACCCGAGCTAGCTAAAGACTTTATTCGTCACATCTTCCGTCTTCATGGCCTGCCCCTCCACATCGTGTCGGATCATGGGGTACAGTTCACCTCACGCTTCTGGAGAGCCACTTGTAAACTGCTAGACGTCACCCTGGACTTCTCTTCCGCTTACCACCCACAGTCCAATGGTCAAGTGGAGCGGATCAATCAGAACCTGACCAGTTACCTCCGGCACTTCGTTAATGCCCATCATTCAGACTGGGTGGATCTCCTACCATGGGCCGAGTTCTCTTATAACAATCACGAGAGTGAATCCTCCTCCAAATCCCCGTTTTTTGTAGTCTTCGGTCAGCATCCTCGGATTCTTTTTCCTGTCTCCACCTCTGTGGACAACCCGGCTGCGGAATCTCTCGTTAGCAAATTTTCCTCCATTTGGGAGAGTACCCGATCCGCACTCCTTCAGTCGTCCGAACGGATGAAAAGACACGCTGACAAAAAACGCCTGGATCCTCCACAATTTCGTCCCGGAGATAAAGTCTGGCTCTCATCTAAATATGTCCGACTCAAGATACCTTCTTACAAGTTAGGGCCTCGGTTCATCGGCCCCCTGGAGGTCATCAGTCAGATCAACCCGGTGGCCTATAAATTGAAACTCCCGGCCAACTTACGGATCCCTAACTCCTTCCATGTATCTCTCCTCAAACCTGTGGTACTTAACTCTTTTTCCAAGTCTACAGGTACGCCTCCTGCTCCGGTTTCTGCTGAGGACGAGTTTGAGGTAGAGAACATTCTTGCCACCAAAAGCGTAAGAGGAAAGACCTTTTTTCTAGTAGATTGGAAGGGGTTTGGTCCTGAGGAGAGAACGTGGGAGCCCCGGGAGAACATCCATGCCCCTCTTATCCTTGCTAAATTTCTGTCTGGCCTAAAAAAGGGGGGGCCTAAAGGGGGGGGTACTGTAGCGCCGGCGTCCCTGCCCTCTGCTAGGCAGGGACGCTGTTCCCCTCACCTCCCTGCTCCGTGCCCGGCGTCCTCCTCCCGCTCTGCTGGCAGCGCGCGCTCCTTCCCGGCCACTGTGCTTAGGGCGCGCGCGCGCGCTCTCCCTCCCTCTTAAAGGGGCCGCGCGCGCCGTCCTAAGGAGTCCCCGGCCAATGGCCGGAGGACTTCACCATATATAAGGCACCTCCTCCAAAATGGAGGTGCCCGAGCAATGTTGTTGCACTGTTCACTACTCTTCTTCAGCCCTCAGGTCCCGTTGCCAGTTACCTGCCAGTTACCTGCCTGATTTCTGCCAGAGTCCTGCCAGTTTGCTGTCTGTTTCCTGCCTGTTGTTCCTGCTACCTGCTTGCTAGCCTGAGGTCCAACGGTCTGCCTTACAACTCCTGTCAGTCTGTCTAAGGACCAGCTTGCCCGCTCACCTGGGAGCGCTTCTCCGCTACCTGCCTGCTTGCCTACCTGGAGGCTCCGCCGTCACGTGCTGTGACCACCAGCTATTCCAGAGACTCTTGCCCGCTCACCTGGGAGCGCTTCTCCGCTACCTGCCTGCTTGCCTGCCCGGAGGCTCCGCTGTCACGTGCTGTGACCACCAGCTATTCCAGAGACTCTTGCCCGCTCACCTGGGAGCGCTTCTCCGCTACCTGCCTGCTTGCCTGCCCGGAGGCTCCGCCGTCACGTGCTGTGACCACCAGCTATTCCAGAGACTCTTGCCCGCTCACCTGGGAGCACTTCTCCGCTACCTGCCCGCTTGCCTACCTGGAGGCTCCGCCGTCACGTGCTGTGACCACCTGCTATTCCAGAGACTCTCGCTTGCTCACCTGGGAGCACACATCCTCCATCTGCCTTGCTAGCCTACCTGGAGGTTCAGCCATCACAGGTCGTACCTACCCTTTACCTAGAGACTGCCCCGGTCACTTGCCGTGACCTCCAGGCCGTTCTTCCAGAGACTGCCCCGGTCACTTGCCGTGACCTCCAGCCCGTTCTTCCAGAGACTGCCCCGGTCACTTGCCGTGACCTCCAGCCCGTTCTTCCAGAGACTGCCCCGATCACTTGCCGTGACCCCCTGCCCGTACACCCAGAGACTGTCCCGGTCACCTGCTGTGACTGCCTGCCTGGTCGCCACCCGCTCCCTTACAAGGACCGCCCCCTTGTATAGTAGCCCAGAGGTTCTGCCTCCCAGACCCGTTACAGTCTCCTTGTTTGGGAGATCAGTCAACTCTGACAGACAGAATGGTGGCTGACCTAGGCAACAAGCAAATTCTAGAATTAAAAATACCTCCTCTCATGAGAAATGAAGAGAATTTTTAAAAAGGGGTTATTTGCAAAGTTCCTTATTTTTACAAGCACTTTGCAATTTTACCCAATTAAGAAATTGCGTATAGCCTTTTAATAATGTAATTAATCTGACTGATGTAAAAAACTATCCTTTTATAGACAGCACATTAAATATAAAATACAGGTGGATACAATTCTGTTACCATATACTGGGAATATAACTAGTGCCATGAACTGCCCATATGGGTAATGCCATTCAACTGTGCCATATAGTTGCCATATGTACAATATAGGAGCTATAAGAAATGTGCACTTTGAACTTCTGAATTCCAGCACCATGCGGAGCCTACACATGTATCGGTATAATGTGCCATAATGACTATTGTCATACCTGGGTTTATAATATTGGTGGTGAATATATTCTTATGGGCTCTGTATGACATTACTGACATGGGCAGCATTTGCCACTAATGATGGAGCACTGCATGACACTTTATGTTGGCGTTTTGTCCTATTATCTTGGGATAATCTTATTTTTCTGATCACTGTATATTACTAATATTCTGGATACTATACTTTTGGAATCATCTTCTAGTTGTAGCTCTGAAACTTGGGATAAAAGTGACTCTGTAAATGTCAGATTGACATTTTCTAGAATTGAAGAGCATTGTGGTAAGTATGAGAATGTACCAGGCAATAGATGTGTGTAATGCAATGCACATACCGCAGCCTCATGCTGAACCCCTCACCGCAGATTCATGAGTGTGAATGGCCCAAAGGCCAGACCGAAATCCCATTGAGGATCTGTGGCAAGACTTGAAATTGCTGTTCACAGACGTCTCCATCCAATCTCACTGAGATAGAGCATTTACAAAGAAGAATGGGAGAAAATGTCACCTCTAGATGCAAAGCTGGTAGAGACATACCTGAAAAGACTTGCAGCAGTAATTGCAGCGAAAGGTGGTCCTACAGACTATTTACTCCGGAGGGATAAATACAAATGCAAGTCACAGTTATCAGATTTATATTTTCTCAATATATAGAAAACCTTGTAGAATTTACTTTACACTTCACACATACAGTGGTGTGAAAAAGTGTTTGCCCCCTTCCTGATTTCTTATTCTTTTGCATCTTTGTCACACTTAAATGTTTCAGATCACAATACAAATGGAAATATTACACAAAGATAACACAAGTAACCACAAAATGCAGTTTTTAAATGAAGCTCTTTATTATTAAGGGAAAAAGAAATCCAAACATAGCATCCAAGCATATCGAGTGGATTATGTGTATAATAAATGTTAGTACAGAGCGTAGAAATAAGAAATAGGAGGGATAATGCACTAATACAATACAATATACAGTCCTGCTCATCATTATTTGCACCCATGAAGATGAAGTACATAATGTGGAATGACTGCTGAAAAAAAATGAATCAGTTGAAACAGTTTTTTGTATAGAGCACTCATGTTAAATACAAAAGAGCAAATGATAAAAAATAATTGAAAACAAAAAACAATTAGGGGGGATAGAAAAACCTAAAGCTTGCTGTGTCACTGGTATTGGCACCCTTTACATTAATTTAGTATAGAAACACATTTTGACTCGCCTGTGGTAAATCACAAAAGAGATTCACCTGTGATTAATTATCCGAGTCCATGTGACATGAATTAGCCAATGACTGATGACTTCAGTGTTTTAAAAAGCCACATGGCAGGCTCTATTCCTTTGTCACAATGGTGAAGACAAAAGACCTGTCTGAGGACATCATAACTGCTATTATTATCAAACACAAGACTTCCAAAGGGTATAAGGCCATCTTCAAAGACTTTGTTATCACAGTTTCAACAGTGCACAATGTTATTAAGAAGTTTGCCAAGCATGGAACTGTCAAGAATGTCCCTGGGTGTGGGGGAACGAGGAAATTGACAAGAGATGACTTTGAAGGTTGGTGTGAATGGTGGAAAAACCACCACACCAAACATCCAAAGACCTGAAGGCCAACCTGGAACAGTCTTGGGTCATGGTTTCAACAAGTACCATACGCCGCACACTAAACCAAGCAGAGCTTTATGGGTGAAGGTCAAGAAAGAAACCATTGCTGAAGAAAAGACATAAAAAGGAATGATTGATCTTTGCCAAAGAGTACCTTGACAAACCACAATCCTTCTAGGAAAATGTTCTGTGGACAGATGAAACAAAAATAGAACTTTTTGGCAGTGCAAAACAACAGTTTGTTTACAGAGGGTGCAATGAAGCTTTTAAGGAAAGAGCACCTTATCAACAGTTAAGCATGGTGGAGGATCCATAATGCTGTGGGGTTGCTTTGCTGCATCTGGTACTGGAGGCCTTGACCGTATCACAGAAATCATGAAATCAGAGAATTATCAAGAGATTTTAGAATGAAATGTCCAACCCAGTGTAAGAAAACTTGGTTTGAGTCAAAGATCATGGGTCCACCAGCAAGATAATGACCCAAAGCACACATCGAAAAGTACACACGAATGGTTGAAAAATAAAAATGGACTGTTTTAAAATGGCCAGCTATGAGTAAATGGCCACCGGGGCAAGCTGAAGATATGGATGAACTCTTTATGTATCAAATGACCAAGTTCTCCAAAAAATATGACGTAGTGGTCATGGGAGATTTCAACTATCCAGACATTTGTTGGGAATCTCTCTCAAGTAAAACTAACAGGTCAAGCAAATTCTTATCCTCTCTTGCTGACAACTTTATCTTCCAAAAGGTAGGGGAGAAAACAAGGGGATCTGCTACTTTGGATCTAATCCTTATAAACAGGGAGGAAATGGTTGAGGAGGTAAAGGTGGCTGGGACCCTAGGAGGCAGCGATCATGCTATTATAGAATTTTGGATAACTAGAGGAGGAAGACATGTGAAGACTCAAACTTCAAGGTTAGATTTTAGAAAGGCAGATTTTAAGAGACTCAGAAAGAGAATAGGAGGGATCCAATGGCTGGATGTCCTTAAGGACAAAAATGTCCAGGAAGGATGGGAAATTTTTAAAAATGAGATTCTCAAAGCACAATCGTTAACAATCCCGAAAAGTAGGAAGAATGGGAAGCATTTAAGGAAACCAGGATGGATGAACACAGAACTTAAACACATGCTAAAAAGAAAGAAAGAAATGTTTATTAAATGGAAAGAGGGAGGCATATCTAAAGAAGATTATAATGCAGTCTGCAGATCCTGCAGGGCACGTATCAGGTTAGCTAAAGCTGACAATGAATTAAGGCTTGCAAGAGATGTCAAAAGCAATAAAAAAGGATTTTGGGGGTATGTCAAAAGTAAAAGAAAAGTCAAAGATGCTATAGGATTTTTACAGGATGAAAATGGAGAAATGGTAAGAGAGGATGTTGAGAAGACCGAACTTTTTAATTCCTATTTTGCATCTGTTTTCTCTCAGAAAGAAAATGTAACATCAACTGATCTCCACTGTCCTTTTAAAGGAATAGAGGAATCCAAGTTATCAGTAAACAGAAAGATTGTGAGGGAATATTTAGCTAACATAAATGAGTTCAGGTCTCCAGGTCCAGATGAATTACACCCCAGAGTACTGAAGGAGATTGTAGAAGAAATTTTAGAACCACTCTCCATAATCTTTGAAAATTCTTGGAGAACAGGAGAAGTCCCAGAAGACTGGAGAAGAGCAAATGTTGTTCCTATCTTCAAAAAGGGGAAGAAGGTGGACCCAGGGAACTATAGGCCGGTGAGTCTGACTTCTATACCAGGAAAGATCTTTGAACAAATTATTAAACAACATGTATGTAAGTACATGGATAAGAAAGAAGTGATTAACCAGAGTCAGCATGGGTTTGTAACTAACAAGTCATGTCAGACTAACTTAATTTCCTTCTATGACAGAATTACTGACTGGGTGGATCAGGGAAATGCTGTAGATATAGTATATCTTGACTTCAGCAAAGCATTTGACAAAGTATCTCACATCATCCTTATTGAAAAAATGACCAAGTATGCAATGGACCAGGCAACTGTTAGGTGGATTCATAACTGGCTTAGTGATCGGACTCAAAGGGTGGTTGTAAATGGCTTCACATCCAGCTGGATGAATGTCTCAAGTGGGGTACCACAGGGCTCCGTCCTGGGACCTGTATTGTTCAACATCTTTATCAATGATTTAGATGAAGGAATTGAGGGTAAACTGATTAAATTTGCTGATGACACAAAGCTAGGAGGGATAGCTAATACTAGAGAAGAGAGAGAGAGGATTCAAAAAGACCTAAATAAACTGGAGCAGTGGGCAGCAACCAACAGAATGGTTTTTAACAGGGAAAAATGCAAAGTACTACATCTGGGCAATAAAAATGAAAAAAGCATATACAGAATGGGAGGAATAGAGCTAAGCAACAGTACATGTGAAAAAGACTTAGGTATACTAATAGATCATAGACTGAACATGAGTCAACAGTGTGATGCAGCAGCAAAAAAGGCAAATACAATTCTGGGATGTATTAACAGAAGCATACAGTCTAGATCACGTGAAGTCATTATCGGTCTTTACTCCTCTTTGGTCAGACCTCATCTGGAATACTGTGTACAGTTTTGGGCACCACATTTTAAAAAAGACATAGACAAACTGGAGCAAGTTCAGAGAAGAGCGACCAGAATGGTGACTGGTCTGCAAACCATGTCCTATGAGGAACGGTTGCAGGATTTGGGAATGTTTAGCTTGCAAAAAAGAAGACTGAGAGGAGACTTAATAGCTGTCTACAAATATGTCAAGGGTTGTCACATTGTAGAAGGATCATCTTTATTCTCATTTGCACAAGGAAAGACTAGAAGCAATGGGATGAAACTAAATGGGAGGAGACACAGATTAGATATTAGAAAAAACTTTTTGACAGTTAGGGTGATTAATGAGTGGAACAGGCTGCCACGAGAGGTGGTGAGTTTCCCTTCAATGGACGTCTTCAAACAGAGGCTGGACAGACATCTGTCTGAGATGATCTAGTGAATCCTGCTTTGAGCAGGGGGTTGGACCAGATGACCCAGGAGGTCCCTTCCAACTCTACCATTCTATGATTCTATGATTCTATGATTCTATGAGTCCTGACGTCAATCCCATTGAAAATCTTAGGGGTGAGCTGAAATCTGCCATTGGGAAAAAGAACCCTGCAAACATTCAAGAGCTTGAACAAACTGCAAAGGAAAAGTGGGAGAAAATTCCAGCTGAGAAGTGCAAGAAGCTTACAGATGGCTACAAGAAACGTTTGGAGGCTGTCAACAATGACAAAGGGTGTGCAACCAAGTATTAATTAGGGGTGCCATTATTGTGGCACATTCAGTTTTTTCTTTGAAATTGCAACATGGAAGTTGAAAAACAATATTGTATTGTTGTATTACTTTGGACCACAAATCCTGAGGATATAACTTTGGTACATTTCCATTTATTTCTGAAGATATTGTACAGTCTACGAAAAAATTACGGCGTGACAAGAATGGTGAGCAGCACTGTAGTACAATAAATCATTAAAAATTTAAATATATATAGAATATAAAAAATAAAAAAAGCTGAAATTAAATTAATAATTAATTTTTTAAAACCTTTTTTTAAAACGCATTTTCCCTTGAAATTATATACTGTATATATAAAGGATAGAGTTTATGTGTTCAGTAATAATGTTGTCGTGTCAATGGAAGGGTGAAAAAAAATGGTAAGAGGAGGATATATAGATGGAAAACGTCCAATCACTAGCTGCCTCTATCTGTACCAGAAGCTTGGTACCACCCGACCAATTATCCATAGATCATCGCAACCCAGGGAATCATCTATTAACTTTCATAGCTGCAAATCATTATCCGGTAATCTTAAGACAAATTTACATACCAAGAAAGGGGGACATTCAACTCATTTTGGTGAAGCATTATTTCTATGTCTGTTATTCCTTTCATTCATCCTGCTCTGTTCAGCCGCTGTTTAGCGTGATAGTATCAATCCTTTATCTAGTAGCCATTCTTCCTTACGGGTTTTCACACAGGACCCGCTAATCTATCAGCAGCTTCCAGCAATACCCACTCCCCTTTTTTCGGCGCTAGTGTTTTAAAGCCTAATTTCTTTCTAGATTCAGCTCCGGACATTTGTGATAGATTATTTCCTCCTATACTCGTATATAGATATAGCCATTTGAATTGCTGTTATGAAATGTTTTGAAATGATTGAAAGTGCATGTTTAACAAAAAAAAATTTCTATTCTTATTAATCTGTTCTCCTCTCCTTTTTTAAGAGGTCTCAGAGTCCTGCCAATATATTGCTTTGAACATGGGCACTGAATTAAATCTATAACTCCTTCACTTTCACACCTTAAAATGCACCCAACAAAAAAATGCAAGTGTATTTCTGCAATTGTCCCATCTTTAATGTAACGGCAGTTCACACATTCATTCCTAGTGCTGTATATGGGAATCACTGACATTTCTACAGTATGTTATATTTTATCTTGATTATCAATATTTCTTGCACGGGGTCCCCATGGTATCATATTACTGATTGTAATTTTTTTTATGTGTAATAAATGATTATTAATAGGGGGATTTATATGTGCCTGTAATTATTTTTCTTCAATAAACATAAAGCTAGAATCGCTACAGAATGTGCCTCTGCCATATACTAGTCTGTAGAGTTTGAATACTCGTGCAAGAAGCATTTATCAGGTTTGAATTTTATGAGAAAGTTTGCAGATATATAATGAATATGTGTAAATCAATCTGTACCACTAGGTAAAAATCCTTACATCAAGGAGACCAAGTAGACAAAAGTGAGCACTTCAAGTTAGTGTGTATAAAAAACAAATGATTTTACTGAACAATATCATAGACATTACCAAACACATACATAAAATAAAAACAGATGCCTCTTGTTTGAGGGATGGTAAGAAATGCCAACCCAGTATGCATGAATATTATCTCCTGGTGCACCCCACAAAATAGCATAGAACAACCTAGCAGAGATAGTCACTGCAGAGTAACCTATACCATTACATAATCCAACGATTCCAAGGATTGAAACTATCCAAAGTGCATGTGCATGTCAAAGAAGGAAATTGTTCATTAATTGGGGTGGTCCAGTGGTTAAACAAAAACAAAATAAACCCTGCTTCAAAGTCACCAATCAAGAGATAAATACATAATAAACCCTTAAAGTGCATGTGTATGGAGAATTATAATGCTCAGAATTATAATACACCAATGTCTGGAAATGACAGGGCTCCTACAGAGCATGTATATAACTTAGTGTTCACAGAAGCGAAAGAGTCGAGGTGAAAAGCAGTTTATATGCTTGTTAGAAACTCACAACATGTATGGCTATACATGCAATACCGCACGCCTGGAAAACATGGACTGCCTCTGATGTACAAAAGCCCTGCTAGATGCAATCAAAAATAGGTAAAATGCAGTGGTGTACCACTAATGGCGGCAGACCACACGACTGCTATGGGGCCCGTGAGCTGGGGGGCCCCATAGCAGTCCAGGGGCGGACATATCGCTGCTGGTGCAGCTGTGCCGGGGGGCCCGCCGGTGCAGCGTCTCCCTGCTCGTGGCGGGCAGGGAGCGATCCCTGCATCCCCGCTGCTGACAGGACAGAATGGCAGCGGAGCTGCAGAGATCCATCCTCTGCTTCCTGCCCGCCGCTTCCTCCCTCACACAGGCACGCGCTCCTTGATGACATCATCATGCAGCGTGGGCCTGTGTGAGGGAGGAAATTGCAGACAACAAGGATGCTGCAGCCTGCGGGGGAACGGGCAGAGAGGTAAGTGTTTTTTTTTTTTTTTTTACTGAAACGCTGGTGAGAGCAATAATGGGGCTGATGGAGCTGGAGAGCGCAATAACTGGGCTGATGAGGCTGGGGAGAGCAATCGTGGGGCTGGTGGGGCTGGGGAGAGCAATCGTGGGGCTGATGGGGCTGGGGAGAGCAATCGTGGGGCTGGGGAGAGCAATTGTGGGGCTGATGAGTCTGGGGATAACAATGGTGGGGCTGGGAAGAGCAGTGATGCTGCAGCTTGCGGGGGAACGGGCAGAGAGGTAAGTGTGTTTTTTTTTATTTTTACTGAAACGCTCAGGAGAGCAATAATGGGGCTGACTGGGCTGGAGAGAGCAATAGTGGGGTTGATGGGGCTGGTGAGAGCAATGGTAGGGCTGATGGGGCTCGGGAGAGCAATCGTGGGGCTGGAGAGAGCAATGGTGGGGCTGATGGGGCTGGGGAGAGCGCTGATGGGTCTGGGGAGAGCAATGGTGGGGCTGGGAAGAGCAGTGATGGGACTGATGGGGCGGAGAGAGCAATGATGGGGATTAGTAGACCAATGACGGGGATGGGGAGAGCAATGATGGGTTGCTGGGAGAGAGCAATGATGGAGGTGCTGGGAGAGTAATTACAGGGGTTGCTGGGAGAGAACAATGATAGGGGTGCTTGGAGAGAGCAATGACGGGGGTGCAGTGAGAGAACAATGACGGGGGTGCTGGGAGAGAGCAATGACGGGGGTGCTGGGAGAGAGCAATGATGGGGGTGCTGGGAGAGAGCAATGATAGTGGTGCTGGGACAGAGCAATAATTGGGGTGCTCGGAGAGCGCAATGACGGGGATGCTGGGAGACAACAATGATGGGCTGCAGGGATAGAGCAATGACGGGGGTGCAGGGAGAGTGCAATGACGGGGGTGCTGGGAGAGAGCAATTACGAGGGTGCTGGGAGAGCAATGACTGGGGTGCTGGGACAGAGCAATGTTGGGGGTGCTGGTAGAGAGCAATGACGGGAGGTGCTGGGACATAGCAATGACGGGGGTGTTGGGAGAGAGCAATGATGGAGGTGCTGGGACAGAGCAATGATGGGGGCGCTTGTATATTTTCCGTGTGCACATAGCCTTACAGTTAATTGGGGGGAGTCACAGAGACTGAATAATTTACATTATTGGCAGGTGGAGATTATAGTTAATGGGGGGCACAGTGCTGCTTATCAGTTTATATTTTGATTACTAAGTGGCTACCCCTAGTATATTAATGGGGGGTTACAGATCTGTATTCAGGGGCTCAGTGCGGGGGAGACACATGTATATATACAATATATGTGACCTTGTATTATCTAGGCTGGAGATCATCATGACAAGACGAATCATGACTGGGAGATGTCGACATGAAGGTCTGACCAGATGGAGAAGAAGCAGCAGAAATCGACTCTGATCAGACGAGACGTCAGCGGTAAGTGCCTGGATGTAAATATTATTCTGTATCTGCGCTGTATGACTTGGAGTGATAATGTTACATGTAAAATCCCTTAGGCTGCATTCTCACATTTGTGTAAAATGTCAGATTTTTTTATCGGATGGTCCACGGACTTGTAGAGTTTTATAGATCACGGATCACGGATCTGAGAATGAGATCTGTGAGGATCAGAGAATGTCCTGTTCTGATCCGATTTTGAGGATTACAATAGGACATGCTCAATGCGTCTGTAAAACAGGGTAGCACACTGACACTGCACACAGATGCAGGAATATAGCCGTATTATGTATAGCACAGTCCCTTAGTACATAGTGTACTCACTTATTATGTATAGCATACACCCTTAGTATATAGTGTACTCGCTTATTATGTATAGCGCCGTCCTTAATTATATAGTTTCATCTTTTATTATATATAACACCGCAATCCTCGGTGTGGGGAGGATGTGTTCCGTCCCAAGGTCCGACTGGGTCCCGGCTTCCACTATGTTTACCCAGTGTGCCGTCAGAGAGATGCACCGTCCCTGGCCAGAAGCACTTCTCCACGTGTCCGTTGTCAGGTGGACTCTCCCAGTAACTGAGTTGTTGAGGGCACGGCAGATGCTTTGGGACACGTGCTTGTGTAGTGCGGGGATGGCACACCGGGCAAAATAGTGACGGCTGGGGACCGAGTACCGAGGGACGGCCACCGCCATAAGATTGCGGAAGGATTCCGTCTCCACCAACCTAAAAGGCAGCATTTCCAATGCAAGCAGTCGTGAAATGTGCAAATTTAGGACTGTGGCCTGTGGGGCGTTAGCTGCGAATTTCCGCTTTCGTTCAAAGGTCTGGGATATGGACAATTGAACGCTGCGGTGGGACCTGGACGTGGACGTTGATGCTGTTTCTTGAGAAACTGCCATAACAAGTGAAGACTGAGAGGAGGGGGCATCTTTACATGCAGTATGGACAGGGGATTGACTTGCACACACAACAGGGGGTTCTATTGCACGCACAACAGTGGAACAAGCAGTGGTGACACCCGCTGACACTGGTCGTGGACCCTGGGTTTCGCCCCACAAAGTCGGGTGCTTTGCTGCCATGTGCCTGATCATGCTGGTGGTGGTCAGGCTGGTAGTTTTGTCACCCCTGCTGATGCTGGCATGGCAGGTGGAACATATGGCCTTTTTGGGGTTATCAGCAGAGTCTTTAAAAAAATTCAAGACTCTGGAAGACCTACCGCTTGTACTGGCAACGTCCCTCGTGTTGGTGTTACGGGGAACGGTTGCCTGCCTTCTGTCTGCGGCCACCACACTGCTTCTTCCTGCCTGTTGGGGTACTCTGCCTCTCTCCCCCTGTGTGCTGCTGGCCTCACTCTGCATGTCCTCCTTCCATGTTGGGTCAGTTACTAGATCATCCACCACCTCCTCCTCTTCCACTTGCGCACCACGATCCTCCTCCCCACTTCCTGGCAATTGTGTCTCGTCATCGTCCACCTCTTGTGACAGATTGCCAACGTCGACTTCCTGTGGTCGTGGCTGTTCAAATATTTGGGCATCGCAACATGGGATCTCCTCTTCCACCACTTCAAGCGTATCAGGCGAGGGGCCCAAATATGGAAATGGACCAGTGAACAGCTCTTCAGAGTGTCCAAGTGTGGGATCACTTGCTGTCTGACGACACTCGGCATGGTGGGAGGAAGGAGCATCAGGGTGAGGAGGAGTATGCGGTCGACACTCACGGCTACTAAGAGTTGACCGTGTGGAAGATAGACCGGAGGTGGTGGTGCCCAGGTAACTGGAAGTATTGTCTGCTATCCAATTAATAACCTGTTCACACTGATCAGTTCTCAATACTGGTGTTGTTCTGTGCTTCCCTAGTAATTCGGACAAGAAGTGGGAGCGAGAAGATGTGGCTGTTGGTTGTGGCACATTTTCACCTTAGCCACGGCCCCGTCCTCTGCACGAACCATCACCAGAACGTCCACTTCCACGTCCCTTGCCACGCGCCTTGCCCATTGTAAATGAAGTAAAATAGCTTACACTTGCACTATCAATGGAAAAAGGGTAATAAAGAGTAGATTAGAACCGTGGAAGAGGAAAACAACAGTTATTGTTTACTGGGGTATACCACACTTTTTTAAATAGAGATATTTGCGGCTGAACAGTGAGCGACACACTCAAACTGCTTTTTTTTTAGATACCAAAGGCCCAAAACTGGATAGTACAGCGATTTGACCCGTGGAACTGCGAAACCACACTGGGATGTCGGGCCTACACAAGACTATTTTCAACAGATATATTTTTGTGTCATAACAGTCAGGAGACACTACTGTTTTTCTTTACGGAAAAAACTACCAAAACCTGAATAATAGAGATTTTTTACCGTGGAACAGTAAAACCACAGTTATAATTTACTGGTGTATACCAGGCTTTTTAAAATATATATATATATTTGCGGCTGAACAGTGAGCGACACACTCAAACTGTTTTTTTTTAGATACAAATGTCCCAAAAGTGGATAATACAGAGGTTTGTACCGTGGAACTGCAAAACCACACTTGTATTTCTCGGGCCTACACCAGACTATTTTCAACAGATATATTTGTGTCTGAAAAGTCAGGGAGACACTATTTATATTTTTTTTACAGCAAAAAATGCAAAAAGCAGGATAATAGAGATTTTTTACCGTGGAACAGCAAAAGCACACTTCTGTCTCTCTGGCCTACACCAGACTATTTTCAACAGATATATTTGTGTCTGAAAAATCAGGGAGACACTATTATTATTTTTATACAGCAAAAAATGCCAAAAACAGGATAATAGAGATGTTTTACCGTGGAACATCAAAACCACAGTAATAATTTACTGGTGTATACCAGGCTTTTTAAAATATATATATATTTGCGGCTGAACAGTGAGCGACACACTCAAACTGTTTTTTTTAGATACAAATGGCCCAAAAGTGGATAATACAGAGGTTTGTACCGTGGAACTGCAAAACCACACTTGTATTTCTCGGGCCTACACCAGACTATTTTCAACAGATATATTTGTGTCTGAAAAGTCAGGGAGACACTATTTTTATTTTTTTTACAGCAAAAAATGCAAAAAGCAGGATAATAGAGATTTTTTACCGTGGAACAGCAAAAGCACACTTCTGTCTCTCTGGCCTACACCAGACTATTTTCAACAGATATATTTGTGTCTGAAAAATCAGGGAGACACTATTATTATTTTTATACAGCAAAAAATGCCAAAAACAGGATAATAGAGATGTTTTACCGTGGAACATCAAAACCACAGTAATAATTTACTGGTGTATACCAGGCTTTTTAAAATATATATATATTTGCGGCTGAACAGTGAGCGACACACTCAAACTGTTTTTTTTAGGTATAAATGGCCCATAGAACTGCAAAACCACACTTCTATTTCTCTGGCCTACACCAGACTATTTTCAACAGATACATTTGTGTCTGAAAAATCAGAGGCACACTTTTTTTTTTTTTTTTGGGGGGGGGGGGGGGCACCAAAAGGTTAATAAGATGGGTATTTGTACATTGTGAAGGAGGAAAAAAAACAGAGGATTTAGATAAAAAAAAGGATTTTTCCTGGCCCCCGGGACCTGGAGCTAAGTCTAGTAGAGATGAGCGTTGTTCTACTCGAACTGTTCGCCAATCTCAAATTCGAGCTGTTTTGGGCTCTGTTCGAGCCATTCGGCGAACACGAACAATTTGAGAAAAATTCGGCTGTTCGAGGTTATGTTCGATAACTGTTCGTGCACCAAAATCATAACTGGATTTTTTCTCAGTAATGATGAAAATTAATGTTAATACGCAGTTTGAGTGTACAGCGGGGTGGGGGGAGGGGCAGGGGATGGATCTCTGCAGGAACAATGAAGATCTCCATTTTTTTTTCTCTTTCCCGCATTTACAGTGGGGAGGTGCAATCTGTCAGCCTATCAGCAGCGCACACACGGAGCGAAGTGCTTTTTTTCACACAAGCAAGGGCATGTGTCATTGGCAGTGTATGTCACATGTCCTTGCCCTATAAGACCAAGCCATTTTCCCCGTCGCCACCATTTTCTCACTGCTGCAGCTGCGTGTTAGACGGCACCGCTGTTGCTGTGTGCGCTATACCTTGTTAATTTCAAGCCAATTTTCGCACAAATATACAGATAGCTTGGGAGTAGGGAATAGTTGTGATTGCAGTCCTTTTAAGGACTAGGTTACAGCATTTCCTACGACTTTTATCAGGGAGGTCTGTGCTCTTAAATAGATAGGTTGTGGGAGTAAAGACTAATTGTAATTGGAGTCCTTTTCAGGACTAGGTTACATCAGTTCCTATTAGTTTTTGCCAGGCAGGTCTGTGCCAGTGCTGTGCAAGTTTTTTTCACAGCATTTGGCTGAATCTAGCAAAGCTAATCCTTTTTGGCCTATTGCAGAGTGTGTTAGTCAGTGGAGTAGCCTATCTGTGTTGCAAGATATACCACCTGTGTATAGAATACCAATTTTTTTACTGCACCTAGTGAAGTAAAATCTTTTGGGCATAGCATCATTCTATTAGTCCATCTATACTGACCTCCATCAGGTTGCAAACTGAATATAATTTATTTCTGCATCTAGCTCTGAAAAAATATTTGGCCTTCTAGCAGTGTGTCGGACTTTCTCTATTAGTCCATCTATACTGACCTCCATCAGGTTGCAAATTAAAAATAATTTTTATCTGCATCTACAGTACCTCTGAAAAAATATTTGGGCTTCTAGCTGTGTGTGGGACTTGTTGTATTAGTCCATCTATACTGACCTCCATCAGGTTGCAAACTGAATATATTTTTTTCTGCATCTACCTCTGAAAAAATATTGGGCTTCTAGCTGTGTGTGGGTCTTGTTCTATTAATCCATCTATACAGACCTCCATCAGGTTGCAAACTGAATATACTATTTTTCTGCATCTAGCTCTGAAAAAATATTTGGCCTTCTAGCAGTGTGTGGGACTTTCTCTATTAGTCCATCTATACTGACCTCCATCAGGTTGCAAATTAAAAATTTTTATCTGCATCTACAGTATCTCTGAAAAAATATTTGGGCTTCTAGCTGTGTGTGGGACTTGTTGTATTAGTCCATCTATACTGACCTCCATCAGGTTGCAAACTGAATATATTTTTTTCTGCATCTACCTCTGAAAAAATATTGGGCTTCTAGCTGTGTGTGGGACTTGTTGTATTAGTCCATCTATACTGACCTCCATCAGGTTGCAAACCGAATATATTTTTTTCTGCATCTACCTCTGAAAAAATATTGGGCTTCTAGCTGTGTGTGGGTCTTGTTCTATTAATCCATCTATACAGACCTCCATCAGGTTGCAAACTGAATATAATTTTTTTCTGCATCTAGCTCTGAAAAAATATTTGGCCTTCTAGCAGTGTGTCAGACTTTCTCTATTAGTCCATCTATACTGACCTCCATCAGGTTGCAAATTAAAAATAATTTTTATCTGCATCTACAGTACCTCTGAAAAAATATTTGGGCTTCTAGCTGTGTGTGGGACTTGTTGTATTAGTCCATCTATACTGACCTCCATCAGGTTGCAAACTGAATATATTTTTTTCTGCATCTATGTAGCACCCTGAGGATTCGGCTGCTACAGGGGTA
The DNA here is from genome assembly GCF_046119375.1 of Phyllobates terribilis. Classification (NCBI taxonomy): domain Eukaryota; kingdom Metazoa; phylum Chordata; class Amphibia; order Anura; family Dendrobatidae; genus Phyllobates; species Phyllobates terribilis. The sequence continues at coordinate 2,388,078 of NW_027362809.1, read as the reverse complement.
TTGCACCTCAACCCAGAGGTGTGGTATTCCACTCCCGGGTAAGGATGGAGTGTGGAACTGAGCTCAGAAAGCTGCATGCACTACACACATCCCATTTCCGAGGAGCAGACCAACGGTACTCCCACTTAGAAATGTGCAGGTACGACCGAGTCTGTTCCTGGCTGGAGTGGGAGGGGGGTGGTACATCCCAGTAGTGTAGGGGCAGATAGGGGGAGCAGCCTGGGTAAAGATAGGAGCTCATTGGGTGCTGGTCACCTGAGCTCACACATAGAGGGAGTATTTAAGGTGGGCACCATCTAAGATCAGGGTCAGTCTGTCAGGGTGTAACCTGAAGAGAGCAGAGGAGAAGAGCAGCTCCAAGGCCCAGAGAGAGAGAGGAGAACAGAAAGAAAGACCCAGAGGGGGAGACAGAAAGGAACTCTGAGAACCCAAGTACAACCCCAGGGTGAAGAGTTGGCAATAGGGTACCGGATCCCAAACTGGTGGGGGCTAAAGCATACCTCAGCCAGAGACCGGAGGCCGTGGGCAGGATCTGCCACGGCCACCCACCACATCCACCCTGAAGGCAAACCACGTGTAGGGTCAGGGAACCCAAGGCCAAGGGTCTCCCAACAGAAGGCCCGAGGGAGCTGGACCTAGGTGGATCCCTGGTGGGGACGGCCAGAAGAAAGGACAAGAAGGAGGGCTCAGGGACACGCTCCGGACTTGCTTGGGGGTTGGCTGAATCCAGGACCTGGTGGACGCAGCACGGCTCGGGTGGTCACTGAAGGCCGGAGTGACCGGAATATCTGCAGTAAGTAAACACCCTGAACTGCACAACCCGACTCTGTCTTTAATTACCATCTACGCTGCACCACCACAACCCCCATCCTCTGCACCTGACCCCCTGAGGCCATACCCCTCCCGTTGGGGGTTATACTATCTAAAGCTGCACCAACACCATCAGCCTCAGCGGACCCTGCTGCAGCGGCGGCCGTAGTGACCGCAATCCAACGGGTGGCGTAGTCGACATAACGAACTTTGTAACATCTGTAGGACTGCCACATACTCTGAGCTTGACACCCTGGGCACGGACCGGGTCACAGCCACTCGGAAGACTACAACCCCCATCTGATCCGGCTCCGGGTATTCCCCTAAAGAATATGGCCCAGGGGGCGCGTCAACTTTGGCGTAGTCGGCAGGATTACGTGCCCGCAACACCCGGGTACTGCGTGCCTGAAGAAAAGAACAAGTTTACCTCAAAAAGAAGTCTCCTGCCGGTTCCAGAGGGTCCCCGCCATCGGACTCCATCACAGATCGATCCCCGCCGGTTGTCCGCCATTAACAGCTTTTTCCCGCCATCTGCAGAGTTTCCCGCCACTGGGAGACGATTCCCGCCATTTCCAAAGGTTTCCCGCCTTGGAAGAGCGGACGCCATTATGGGCGTGCCAGAGGATGGCAAGAGGCCGCCTCCCATCGTGGGCCAGGACCGAAAATGGCGCCAAAAGTGGAAACCGCCCCCACCAACGGAGACTGTGATGCTAGAGGTGTCTGTCAGCGTGAAAGAACTGCCCCTGGAGCTGACAATCACCAAGTGGCCCCGGGACCGCCCTCGAAGTGGGAGGACTGAGAAGAAGAGAACAAAGATGGGTGTCGCCTGGAGCAGTCTGGAGAGAGCGCACCCGGAGACAAGAAGCCTAGAGCTGAGTCCAGAAGAAGCTTACCCGGAGATGGGAGAAGAGCAGAGCAGCACCGGCCCGCTGGCCAGGAGCCTGCTGGAGACAACGGAAGGAGAGCAGAGCAGCACCGACCCGTTGGTCAGGAGCCTGCTAGAAGCAACGACCCCACTAGGCTTAGTGGAGGTCCTGGCACAGCTCCCCCGAGATCGGGAGTGTGCACAGACCGCGCTGGAGGGCCTCGCACGGAGGATGGCCCGGGTGCAGCGAGAGACGTTAGCAGAATGGAGCCGTGAGATGGTCCAGCAGACAAGAATTCGTCAGCGGAGCACGCCACCCGAGACGAGGAGACAGACCGCCTCTGAGGATGGCGCAGGAGGACTGAAGGCCGGAGACGGCGCCGAGAAGGGAGCCGAACGAAAGGAGGCAGGTAAAGGGGACGTCTCTACCCCAAACCGGGAAACCGCGTACCTGCCCCAGCTCCCCGTCGCAGAGCCCGAAGTACCCCCTGCCGTGCCCGTAACCGCAACGTCACCGCCACAGACTAGGCCTCAACCGGAAGCCGCAGCCGCGACCCCTGTGACGTCACACGCCTCGACCCCGAGCGTGACCAAGCAGGAAGTACCACCAGCCTGGTCGCAAGGCCTAGTACCCCCGGGCGCCGCAATACCAACAGCGCCCCCTACCTCCGCGGAGCCACCGGCCTGGTCGCAGGGCCAAGTAGCCCAGGGCGCCGCCGTCCTTACGGTGCCCTTCACTTTCCAGGTGCCCCAGGCCTGGCCGCAAGGCCTGGGCAACCCGGGCGCCACCACCACCGCGCCCATAAAACCAAGAGTGCCGCATCTGGGAGAAGATTTGTTCGCCCAACATACGTGCCCGGATGGGCAGCCCTTTATATGGCCACCGGAGTTTCACCATCCCCGACTCCGGAAAGAGAGACCCCTAGATGAACCCCTGATTCCGGTTCCAAAGCCCGTAAAAAGGACCTCGCCCCCGCTAGAGGAGGCACAGTTTGAGTGGGACCCCACCGGAGAAGACCTCATGGGGTTCACTCAGGAGACTCGGGCAGCCACAGCGGAGCGTGCAGAGTGCTGCCGGCAACAGCTCGAGGTCTTTGAGAGGGAGCGGAGAGAGAGGCGGGTCCGAGAACAACAAGCCCAAATAAAGAGCGCGGAGCAGAAGAGCCGGGCCAGGAGGAGTCCCCGTGCAGCCCATGGTCCCCCTTCCACCGGGACTGTGATCAAGTTTAATATGCAGCACGGGTGGGGCTTCATCCGAGATCACCGCACCCCAGGCGACGTCTTCGTGACAAGAAGAGACGTTGAGTCCCACCTACCGGAGGGACACAGAGGACGTGACCTGTATATAGGGAACGAGGTCACCTTCACCCGGCACAAGTGTGCCAAAGGACCCTACGCTCTCCATGTGCATCGCCTGACGGAGGAGGAGCTGCGGTGTAAGGAGGAGCAAGAGGACCCGGACGGGTCTGAAGCTAAAGGTAACCACAAAGAAAGAGCAGGAGGACGTCGTCATTGAGTACAGCAGAGTACAAGCTGTATATAGTTGCCCGTCGGGGCACAGTGAACTGTTGTTGCTATTATAGTCCCCGTTGGGACCAGCAAATTGAACTGTTACCCGTATTTCCCTTAATTCCACTGACCGAGGACTGAGAGCGGTCATCCCTTTCCTAATACCTGGCCGAGGACTGAGAGCGGCCATATCCCCTTGTAAATAGTTGCGCTTCCTAAAGCGCCCCCTACCGGTTTTTATAGGAAAACCATTTTTCTAGAGAAACTGTTGCACTTTTCCCGGGCACACGTTGCACAGTGTCCGGAGGAGGAGCTAGAAGCAAGAGAAGTCTACGAGAAAGTTTTATATGAAAAGTTTTAGGATGCTGCTAATATATGTTGTTTTATATGTTTTATTATGTTGTTTATGCAAAAATTGTATGTTTTGGTGTTGTTTTATATCTTACAGCCCGAGGACGTGCTGTGATTTACCAGGGGGGAATGTAGCACCCTGAGGATTCGGCTGCTACAGGGGTATTGCACCTCAACCCAGAGGTGTGGTATTCCACTCCCGGGTAAGGATGGAGTGTGGAACTGAGCTCAGAAAGCTGCATGCACTACACACATCCCATTTCCGAGGAGCAGACCAACGGTACTCCCACTTAGAAATGTGCAGGTACGACCGAGTCTGTTCCTGGCTGGAGTGGGAGGGGGGTGGTACATCCCAGTAGTGTAGGGGCAGATAGGGGGAGCAGCCTGGGTAAAGATAGGAGCTCATTGGGTGCTGGTCACCTGAGCTCACACATAGAGGGAGTATTTAAGGTGGGCACCATCTAAGATCAGGGTCAGTCTGTCAGGGTGTAACCTGAAGAGAGCAGAGGAGAAGAGCAGCTCCAAGGCCCAGAGAGAGAGAGGAGAACAGAAAGAAAGACCCAGAGGGGGAGACAGAAAGGAACTCTGAGAACCCAAGTACAACCCCAGGGTGAAGAGTTGGCAATAGGGTACCGGATCCCAAACTGGTGGGGGCTAAAGCATACCTCAGCCAGAGACCGGAGGCCGTGGGCAGGATCTGCCACGGCCACCCACCACATCCACCCTGAAGGCAAACCACGTGTAGGGTCAGGGAACCCAAGGCCAAGGGTCTCCCAACAGAAGGCCCGAGGGAGCTGGACCTAGGTGGATCCCTGGTGGGGACGGCCAGAAGAAAGGACAAGAAGGAGGGCTCAGGGACACGCTCCGGACTTGCTTGGGGGTTGGCTGAATCCAGGACCTGGTGGACGCAGCACGGCTCGGGTGGTCACTGAAGGCCGGAGTGACCGGAATATCTGCAGTAAGTAAACACCCTGAACTGCACAACCCGACTCTGTCTTTAATTACCATCTACGCTGCACCACCACAACCCCCATCCTCTGCACCTGACCCCCTGAGGCCATACCCCTCCCGTTGGGGGTTATACTATCTAAAGCTGCACCAACACCATCAGCCTCAGCGGACCCTGCTGCAGCGGCGGCCGTAGTGACCGCAATCCAACGGGTGGCGTAGTCGACATAACGAACTTTGTAACATCTGTAGGACTGCCACATACTCTGAGCTTGACACCCTGGGCACGGACCGGGTCACAGCCACTCGGAAGACTACAACCCCCATCTGATCCGGCTCCGGGTATTCCCCTAAAGAATATGGCCCAGGGGGCGCGTCATCTACCTCTGAAAAAATATTGGGCTTCTAGCTGTGTGTGGGTCTTGTTCTATTAATCCATCTATACAGACCTCTATCAGGTTGAAAACTGAATATAATTTTTTTCTGCATCTAGCTCTGAAAAAATATTTGGCCTTCTAGCAGTGTGTCGGACTTTCTCTATTAGTCCATCTATACTGACCTCCATCAGGTTGCAAATTAAAAATAATTTTTATCTGCATCTACAGTACCTCTGAAAAAATATTTGGGCTTCTAGCTGTGTGTGGGACTTGTTGTATTAGTCCATCTATACTGACCTCCATCAGGTTGCAAATTGAATATAATTTTTTTCTGCATCTAACCCAGCCAATAGTTTGGCCTAATACCACAGTTTGGCCACTCAGCTCTGCTCGGTTACCATCCATTGATTTTTTGTGCAAACAACTCCAGAGTTGTGAATTAGTTAACCTTCAAAATGAGTGGAAAAAGGCCTGCTGCTGGTGGAAAGGGGAATAGGCGTGTTGGGAAGGGGAAAAAAGGTTGTGTCCGTGGGGTAGGTGTTAAAGCAACAGTAACATCTGCAGAAGAAAGACCATCTTCCAGCCAAACTAAAATGTCTACTTCTTTTAGCGGACAATGTGATAAGATCCCTTTCTTACGGCCACGCCAATCGCTACAAATTCCAGATGAGGCACAAAAACAGCAGGTGCTTCAACGGATATCAAGTGCTCCTTTAAGTGGGCTCTCCTCCACATCAACTTCAACATCACAAATACTCCAGTCCTCAAAGGTGTCACCCCAATCGCACTTGCTTCCTCACAGCTCCCAAATCTCCAGCTGCCCATCTGAGTATGAGGTAGAACAGATGGTTGAGTCTGCAGAGCTGTTTACTCATACTATAGCCTGGGAATCAGAGGTCGACTCCAGCGCTTCTGTGAATCCAGACGAGGAAATGATCTGCACTGATGCCCAGAATCTTTATGAGTCGGATCCAGGACCAGACGCAGAAGGTTCTGACCATAATGTAGACCCTCATTCCCAAACTGTAACTCCTGTTGGTGGAGACAATGAGGAAGACGATGATAAGACTCAAATACCTGATTGGAGCGACAACTTTAGTTTTTTGTCAGGGCAGGAACAGGTTGGCTCTGAGGACGACGGGTGTGATAACGCACAGGGTGATGATGATGAGGTTGGAGATCCCACTTACTGTCAACCCACAGTCAGCCAAGAGATGAGGTCATCAGAGGAGGTGGAGGAAATGCTAGTGACGACGAGGTCAGGTTGCGCCTTCCTGGACAGAGATGTAGTACTGGAAGCACGTCAACAACTGCATCCTCAAACACAACTCTGCCTCTCACCACAAGTCGTGGTGGCTCTTCAGGTCGCATGGGTGCTAAGCCTTGCATAGCCTGGGCATTTTTTCAGATTGATAAAGATGACCCAACTCGTGTTATCTGTAACATTTGTCAGCAAAAGCTAAGTAGAGGCCAAAAAATACATAGTTTGAGTACTTCATGCATGAACCGGCACATGGACATGAAGCATAAGTTGCAGTGGGAAGCTCAGTGTGCTACAATGCGGCCTAGCTGGCCGGGCCAACCACCGTCTGCCATATCTTGTGCATCCGCGGCCTCTTCATCCTCTGTGACTGGGGGGACAGCAGTCACACCTGTTTTGGGGCGCAGACCTGCCACCTCTTTACCCGCAACAGCCAGCGTGATTGGCAGGTCATCATTTTCTTTGGAGGTGGTAACACCAGCTGGTGTTGAGCGCTGTCCGACATCGATAGCACCACCTTTGGATCAAGGCAACCTAACATGTCCGCCTGCATCTTCCTCACAGACCGGCAGTTTGCCGGGGACACCCTTATCAACCCCGTCTAAGCACAATAGCCAGCCCTCGGTCCCTCAGATGTGGACAAGTAAAAGACCATTTCCTCCTAGCCATGAGAAAGCTAAGAGGTTGAAATTCACCATCTGCAAGCTCTTGGCTACAGAAATGCTGCCTTTCCGCCTGGTGGACACAGAGGATTTTCGAGACCTTATGTCCGTCGCAGTGCCCCAGTACCAGATGCCCAGTCGGCACTACTTCTCAAAGAAAGGTGTGCCTGCGCTCCACCAGCATGTCGCACACAACATCACCGCTTCTTTGAGAAACTCTGTGTGTGACAGGGTGCATTTCACCACAGACACTTGGACGAGTAGGCATGGACAGGGGCGTTACATGTCGCTGACTGGGCACTGGGTAACTATGGTGACAGCAGGACAAGGGGCTGCTGTCCAAGTCTTGCCGTCCCCACGAGTTGTGCGTCAATCCTCTTTATCTCAAAGTTCCTCCACTGCTTCTGCCTCCTCAACCTCCTCTCGGTCTTCCACCTGCACCCAAAGCCTGTCTGGTCATGCCACAAGCTTTCTAACTGCGCAGAAGGAATCCTGCACACCTCCTTACTATGCTGGCAGTAGGGCTCAATGTCATCAGGCGGTTTTTACATTGAAATGTCTGGGAAATGTGAGTCACACAGCTGAGGAGTTGTGGTCAGCTCTGGAGAACCAATTTCATGAATGGTTGTCTCCACTGGACCTGAAACCAGGGAAGGCCGTGTGCGACAATGCTGCAAACCTGGGTGCGGCCCTTCGCCGGGGCAATGTCACACACGTGCCTTGTATGGCTCACGTGTTGAACCTGGTTGTCCAGCAATTTTTAGCCCACTATCCCAGACTAGATGGCCTTCTGCAGAGGGCACGGTCGCTGTGTGCTCACTTCCGCCGTTCGCATCCCGCAGCTCAGTGACTTACATCTCTACAGAAGTCTTTGGGCCTGCCACTTCACCGGCTAAAATGCGATGTGCCTACCCGGTGGAATTCAACTCTGCACATGTTGCAGCGACTGTGGCAGCACCGACAAGCCCTGGTGCAATACGTTCTGACGTATAGCCTGGGCCAACGAGATTCAGAGGTGCGGCAAATCACGCTGGAGGAGTGGTCTCAGATCAGGGACCTATGCACCCTTCTGCACAGTTTTGAAATGGCGACGAAGATGTTTAGTGCTGACGATGCCATTATCAGCATGACTATTCCGGTGATTTACATGCTGGAGCACATGTTAAACAGAATTCGGAGTCAGGTGGTGGCACAAGAGGAGGTGGAGGAAGTAGAGGAGGAGGAGTTGTATGCGGAAGGGCTAACATCTGCAAGGTCCAGACGGTCGGCAGCACCAAGGCGGCAGGCATGTGAGGGTGGGGGAGATGGTTTTACCAGGGCGCATGGTAGCAGCCAAACTAGTGAGGAAGGTGCAGGAACCCAGGAAGAAGTGGAGGACGAACTGATGGAAGACTCATCAGATGAGGGAGACCTTGATCACATTTCTGTTGTGCGAGGTTGGGGGGAGAGGACAGAGGAAGGAAGCATGATTGTTACCTCGCCACCAACACAACAAGGACTTGGTGCTCCTGGATGCGCAACACACATGAGTGCCTTCTTGCTGCACTACCTGCAACATGACCCTCGAATTGTGAGAATTAGAAATAATCCTGACTACTGGGTTGCCACACTGTTAGATCCCCGGTACAAAAGTAAATTTGCAGAAATTATTCCTGCCATAGAAAGGGATGCACGCATGCAGGACTATCAGCAGAGACTGTTGCAGAATCTTACATGTGCTTTTCCACAAAATACCAGTGGTGCACGTAGTGAATCTCACAGTTCCAACTTGCCAACCGTGGGACCGTCAAGTGTTCGGCACTCAAACCGTAACAGAACCACAGTATCTGCTGGTAACATCAATTTTGCGGAATCATTTCACCACTTTTTTAGCCCATCCTTTGCAAGGCCACAGGAGACAAGAAGTCTGACACATAGTCAACGCCTAGAGACGATGGTACAGGAGTATCTCCAAGTAAACATTGAAGCCACGACTGTGTCACTGGACCCTTGCTCTTTTTGGGCTTCCAATCTGGATAAATGGCCGGAGCTAGCCACTTACGCCTTGGAGATCTTGTCATGCCCCGCAGCCAGCGTTCTGTCTGAACGTGTGTTCAGCGCTGCTGGTGGTGTGCTGACAGATAAGCGCACGCGGCTCTCCACTGATAATGTAGACAGACCCACGTTCATAAAGATGAACAAATCATGGATCCGAAACGACTTTTCTACCCCTGTGTCATCCTGGGGAGAGTAAAAGCTTGATGATTGGTTAAAATCACCCTACCAACCGTTTTAAGCTTTCAAATTACTAATCATGTTTATCTGTATCTTGACTGGAAAATAATTTGGGCTTTGTAGCAGTGTGCAGCACTGATCCTATTAGGCCATCTATACTAAAGCTTCACCAGATTTAAAATTAATAATAATTTTTAGCTGCATCTAGCCCGGAAAATAATTTTGGGGCTCCGAGATGCGCAAGACACATAAGTGCCTTCTTGCTGCACTACCTGCAGCATGACCCTCATATTGTCAGAATTCGAAGTAATCATGACTACTGGGTTGCCACACTCTTAGATCCCCCAAACTTTTCGATCAACCTTTTCATTTTAATAAAGACCAAAAAAATGGTCATTTTTGAAATTATAAGCATTAGCAGGTTGTTAGAAACTGAAATCAAACAGTTTTCAACTCAAAACTTTATTCTAGGTGATGTTACATTTTCACATAGGACCCCTTGTTCGAAAGGAGCTTCTGAACTCTCTCGTCCATTGAATTTGTCAGGTTTTGGATGGTTTCTGCTTCAATTGTTTTGCATGAGGACAGAATACCCTCCCAGAGCTGTTGCTTAGATGTGAACTGCCTCCCGCCATCATAGACACTCCTTTTAATGATGCTCCAAAGGTTCTGAATGGGGTACAGGTCAGGGGAGCATGGGGGTCACACCATAAGTTTGTCCCCTTTTATGCCCATATCAGCCAGAGATGCAGATGTTTTATGTGCAGCATGAGATGGTGCATTATCATGCAGAAAAATGATCTTGCTGTGAAATACACGGTTCTTCTTCTTGAACCATGGCAGGAAGTGCTGTTTGAGAAAATCCACATACATTATGGAGTTCATCTTTAGCGCCTTCAGGGATCCTAAAGGGGCCGACAATCTCTCTCCCCATGATTCCAGCCCAAAACATTACTCCACCTCCTCCTTGTTGGCGCTGTAGCCGTGTTTGCGTGGGGTGTCCATCAACCAGCCATCCTCCACTCCATCCATCTGGACCATCGAGCGCTGCACGGCACTCATCCATGAACAAAACAGTTTTGAAATCAGTCTTCATGTAATGTTTGGCCCACTGGAGCCGTTTCTGCTTGTGTGAAGTGGATAGAGGAGGTCGACAGGATGGCGTATGCACAGCTGCAAACCTCTGAAGGACCCTGCATCTTGTTGTTCGGGGGACGTTGGAGGCACAAGCAGCTTCAAAAACTTGTCTGCTGCTATGACAAGGCTTTTTTGCCGCTGCTCTTTCAACCTGACGTAATTGCCTGTAGGAAAGAGTCCTCAATTTGCCCTTATCAGCACGCACACGTGTGTACTGTGAATCAGCTACATACTTCTTGATTGCCAAGACACTTCATCCTGATCATCGCACAATGTTGATTGTAGTCATGCCTTGACCTAAACACTCCACAATTTGTTGCTTCTCAGCAGCCGACACATCCTTTTTCTTTCCCATTTTGGCAGAAAATGTAGGCTGCTTAATAATGTGAGAGAGCCTTCTTAAGTAGTCTTGCCTTTCATTGGACACACCTGCCAAACTAATTAGCACAGGTGTCTGCAATTGCTTACAGTGATATAAAGAGCCCTGACACACATCACCATCAATGAGTTTAACTGACAAGCAAACATATTCTTCCCTTATCACTCCTAACCACTTTTTGCATAATAATTTGGAACGCAGTGTACATGTGCTTTTCCACAAAACACCAGTGGTTCACGTAGTGAATCTTACAGTTCTAACTTGCCAACCGTGGTCTGTATGGAATTGTTCAATAAAGGGCCCAAAATTAAGATAACATAGATGGGAGAGGTCTCTATGAATAGAAATTCCTAAGTATTTGATACCCTGTGAGGGCCAGGCAAAGGGAAAGTTGGACTGGATGGAATCCTATATGGATTTGGGGAGGGAGACATCGAGGGCCTCAGACTTCGCTGCATTGATTTTAAAATTTGACCATGTAACAAAGTGATCTATTTCAGCCATAACAGCATGGATGGATATATGTGATTGAGTGATATATACTAGGACATCATCAGCAAATAGAGAGCACTTGTACTCGGTGCCTCCCACCTCAATCCACCTAATATTGGGGTTATGGCGAATTGATGAGAGCAGGTGCTCCGTCACTAGGATGTATAAGAGAGGGGACAGAGGACATCCCTGCCTTGTCCCATTGGTGATTGTGAAAGGTGATGAAAATGTTCTGACGCACCCCCTGGGCCTTGGGACACCCGGAGCCGGATCCTTTTTGGTGGATGCTGGTGGTTGTAGTCTTCGTGGCGGCGACCCGGTTCCGTGGCTCAGGGCGGTCAAACCAGTGGCGGAACTATTTATGTGGTTTTGATGTTTAAATGTCCGACTACGCCACCCGTGGATTGCGGTCAGAGTGAACCGCCGCTACAGGGCAGACCGCTGAGGCTGGTGTTGTGGGTGCAGCAGAGCGTAGCATAACTCCCCACGGGAGGAGTATAGCCTCAGGGCAGTGTATGCAGAGGATGGGGGTGATGGTGCAGGGCAGCAGCAGTAACGACACGGAGTCAGTGATGCAGTCCAGGGCCTTTACTCACAGTTCTAATTATCCAGACCACTTCTGCAGGTAACGGCTGCCCACGTCGTACTGTGCTCACCAGGTGAGGGGCTCAGACAACTCCCAGATAACTTTGGAGCACTTCACAGGACCCCCTTTGTGTGTCCTTTGTCTGGCCTTTCTTACCAACACTTCTGTCCGGCTGCCTCGGGCCTCCTCTTGGTAAACTTGGCGCCAGTTTCCCTGACCCTATGTGGTGCTTTCCTAGCGGGTGTAGCGAGGGGCTGTGCCACATAAAATGTCAGAGCCTCCGGTTTCTAGCTGAGGGTCGTTTCCTGCCTCCACTAGTTCGGGGACCGGTCTCCCCCTTTGGCCTGACCCCTCCACGCAGGTGGATTCGGGCGTGCGGTGGCGACTCGCCCGTCCTCACCCCTGGGATCCCTTCATTCCTCGTTCCTGGAGCCTTCTCCGCTCCTCTTCCTTCCTTCTCCCTCTTCCAGGCCTGGGCCTCTGTTACTAGGCCCGCCTCCGGAGCAGAGCTCATGCAGAGCCCCTGCTCCCTGCCACTTCTGCTCAGACTTCTCTGCACTGAACTAAGATGGTGCCCACCTTTTATACTCCCTTCTCAATGCACCCAGGAACTGCTTCCTCCCTGCTCCTGCACTACAGGGTTCCCCTTCCTCAGTGTTCCCTCCCCCCACTCCAGCCAGGGACAGGGACTGTCGTGCCCATCTCAGGGGCATATTGGTCGCCCTGCCCCACGGCAATGTGGTGTAATGCATGCAGGTGTCGGGTCCTGATCCACACTCCATCCTTACCTGAGAGTGAGATATCACACCTCTGGGTGAGGTGCAATACGTCTGTAGCAACCGAGCCCTCAGGGTGCTACAGTTCCATTTATCTTCAGCCTAGGTGACGTATTGTGATACAGGGCCGTGATTTTGGCTATAAAAGGGTCCCCTAGACCCCTACCCCAAGCTTTTTAAGAGAATCATATATGGCGTGCCAGGAGAATCTATGGAATGCTTTCTCAGCATCCAACGAGAGTATCTAATTACAAATTTTTAACTGCATCTAGCCCAGGAAATACTTTGTGCCTAGTAGCAGTGTCTGCTAGTCAGCGGTTTATCCCGGCTGTTAAGCAAGCTGCACCACCTGTAGTTTAGACACTTAATTTTTTCAAAGGAAATGCTTCGGGACCATGGGATACTTAGTGAAGAGCATCAGGAGGCACCCCAAGGCATAGGGGCTGGGACTGGCAGTAGGATGCCTTGCGGTGGACAGCCGAGCTCGATCCTTATAAAAGCTTTTTAACTGCAGCAGCTTTAGTGGACGCTACTGGAGCTGGAATTACGTGGCTGCTGGCATGAGACTTGCCCTCCAATAGATCCTTGTAAATGGATTTAAAGTGTATTCATTCAAATTAGAGAGACAATTTAAATTAAAAAGCTTAGAGCTGCCTCCACCACAGGGGGGCTCGCTCGACCCACCAGCGGACAGGCACCAGTATTGGGAGAGGGGGGCTGGCCATCAGGGTTCACCGCGGCTCTGGCACAAACCCGGCGACACGGAGGTGGCACGGGCAGGAGCGGACTGGCCGTGTCGGCTTCTCACTTTTTGGATTTTAGAAGGGCATGACATGCCTATATCTGTGTCTCCCCCTCCTTTTACTCCTCCACCTCTTTTCTTTTCGCATGACTATATGTACTTGTCACTTTTCCATGTGTTAGTTATGTCTTCTGAGCAGTTTGTCAGCTTTTGGACACCTTTGAAGGTGTTTTCTATGTGTTTCTATGTGTTTTTGTTTGCCTGCCATTGGTTTTAACGGTGTTCGAAGGTGTTCAACGAACAGTTCGACGAACAGTTCGGCGAACACACGGGTGTTCGACGAACCGAACCGAACTCGAACACTACGGGGGTGGCTCAACACTAAAGTCTTGCAATTTCAGCAACAGGAGCAGCACACAGGACTGTAATGCAGCGTTTGCTGGTATAACCACTGCGTCTCCTATACAACCTGCCTGCCTGCCTGCCTGATATACCTGGGATGGATATTAGTCCTGAGAAGGACTGTTTGTTTGATCTGGCAGCCTTTACAGACCCTACACTAACTATTTTGCAGGATATATCTCTCCCTAAATCAGCAGCGCTGTCCCTACACTGTCTGATCCGGAGCGACTGTTTCCAAGATTGCGGCGCCCGGTTTTAAATACTCGAGGTGACGCTGTGCGGCCAGCCAATCACTGTAATGCCCACAAACAACATGGCTGCGGCATTATAGTGACTGGCTGGCAATCCCTTCATGTTCATTGGCTCTGTAAAGAGCGCCAAACATGCAGGGCGGAGACCCGAGCTCCCGCCCAAGTAACCCGGAAATGCTCGCCGAACATCCTGAGTAGCGTGATGCTCGGGCGAGTACCGAGCAGTGTCGAGCATGTTTGCTCAACACTAATGCTAACCACTCATCCCTTGAGTGGTTTTTAATCCAAAATAAAATTTTATAACTTGTACCTATGTGCTTTTGAGCTGTCACCTGCGACCCTTTTGGAATGTTTCGACTGCACCTACAGTGGAGTCTCTATCATTATCCACAGGAGCGCCTCCGGTAATCTCTTATTGTGATAGATAGGTCAGGCAGGGAAGATACATGAGATGTAGGAAAGATGATGAGTTCAGTTTTGTCCACATTGAGCTTGAGGAAGCAAGAGGAGAAGAAGGAGGATATGGCTGATAGACACTCTGAATTTCTGGACAGCAGATAGGTGATGTCTTGGAAACAGAGGTAGATCTGAGTGTCATCAGCGTATAGGTGATACTGTAAGCCATGGGACTTTGAGTTGTCCCACGCAAAGGGTATAGATGGAGAAGAGTAGGGGTCCTAGGACAGAGCCTTGAGGGACTCCAACAGAGAAAGGGCGGGAAGAAGAGGTAGTGTGGGAGTGGGAGACGCTGAATGTGCGGTTGCAAAGGTATGAGGAGATCCAGGATAGGGCAAGGTCTTTGATGCCAAAGGAAGAGAGGATCTGTAGTAGGAGGGGCAGTGGTCAACTGTGTCAAAGGTGGAGGACAGGTCTAGAAGGAGGAGTATAGAGAATTGACTGTTAGCTTTGGCTGTAAGTAGGTCATTAGTAATATTGGTCAGGGCAGTTTCAGTGGAATGATGGGGACAGAAACAAGATTGTAGGTTGTCAAAGAAAAAGTTAGATGACAGGTAGGAGGAAGGACATGTGGCGCCCTGCTATGCACTGGTGCCACAGAACCCAGAAGGGTGCATGGATGGACTTCTCCACAAGAGGCCCTCACTACATTCACACACCTCCACCCTTCCACCTCACACCAGCAGAGGGAGCCCGTTAGGGACAGATATATATGGGGAAGGTGGAGCCAGGCAGTCCAGTTAGTCTCTCAGTGAGAGAGAGAGCGTGCTGCCGCTCAGAGAGCAACAAAGAGGCGGCACGCTGCTGCTGTGCTTAGGCGAGCCAAGGCCTACAGCACGAGTAAAGGCCTAGTGAGGGCCCTGAGTGTGGCCGAAGGCGAGAGGAAAATGAAGAAGTAGCAAGGGGGCAGAGGAACATACCAGGCTCATCCCGAGATATATACCGGACACCGGGTCCACGCCTACGGGGTCCCTTTATACCCAGTAGGGACCACCAGAATCCCTGGAGGACTACAGGTCCCAGGTTTCCCAAATGCTGACTACAGTACCAGGGCTAGGAGTCACGGAGGCCCCAGCGACCAGGGAGAGTGATCTCCAGGAGAAGGCCCTACCACCAGGTCAGCAGGAGCAAAGGACAGAGAGAGACAGTAACCACGCTAGGCCTAGCTCCAGTCAGGTCAGAAGCTTAGGAACAAAGTCACGGATCAGGAGGCCCTATACCCGCTCACTGGGGAGAGTCCAAAAGTGCGCCGTTCATCCGGAGCACCCTGGACCGTGCCTGCACCATCACCAGTAAAGGTACTGAAGCTTACCCCAGTGTGAGTGTCAGTCTTTCCTCCGGGACCGTCCTGCTGTCTCTCACCAGCATCCACCATCTACCCCCACACTGCCCTGGAGCTTGCTCTACCTGTGGAGAGCCACACCATCCCTGCTGCCGTAACACCGGCTCCAGAGGACTGCTTCGCAGCAGCGGCTCCCTTCAGCTGCAATCCACAGGTGGCATCACGAACTCTTATAATCCCCTGTATATAATTCCCTTCTTTATTGACCGCCCTGGGTCATGGACCGGGCCAGCCATCGTGACATCCCCCACCGGCATCCATAGGCCCGGCTGCCAAGTACCCCACGGCCCTGGGGGAGCATCAGACATGCTACTCAAGGGGTTTGGAAGCAAATGGGAACAGCGATATGGGACGATAGCTTGACAAAGCAGACGAGTCGAGGGATGGCTTTTTGAGGATAGGCGTGGTTGTGACATGTTTGAAAGCAGAAGGGAAGGCACCAGAAGTTAGTGATGGGTTGTTGAGATGGGTTAGGGATGTGATAAGTATGGTGGTGAGGTTGGGGAGGAGGTGGGATGGGATAGGGTCCACTGTACAAGTGGTGAGGTGTGATTTGGAGAGGAGGCGAGTAAGCTCTCCTTCAGTGATGTTGGAGAGGGAGGTTATGTGGGAAGGGCATGAGTCTGATATACAAAGGGGTGGTGGTGGTCGACAAAAAAACTTGCCTTGTTTGGTCTAACTTATTTTTGAAGTGTGTGGCAAAGTCCTCGGCAGAGATGAGGTGGTTGGAGGGGGCAGTGGTGGGCAGAGGAAGGAGTTAAAAGTATTAAATAACTGTTTGGACTTGAAAAATAAGGACAGGGTCGGACTGGCCTGGCGGGATGCCGGTGAAATGCCCGGTGGGCCCCACAGAAGGAGGGGGAAAAAAAACTTTTTTTGTAAGGACATGGGCCTTTTAAAAGTGGGGGAGGCAGGAGAACGCGCATGCAGACCTGACCCGCCGTGATGACCATGGCCGGCGTCACCGCCACTCGGCGCACCCAAGTAAGTGTTGGGGCCCCGGGGTTGAGGGACACCGGCACACTACTGGGCCTATGAGTCGGGGGAGGGAGAGCCCCCCTTCGGAGAGGGGGAGCGCCCCCTTCGGGAGGGAGGGCCCCGCCCCCGAGGGAGGGCCCCGCCCCCGCCCCCACCTCTCCTCCTCAAATACTTACCTCTCCTCCTCGTTGCCTGCAGCTCCAGTGATGTTAGCGTCTTCTGATTCTGACATCTCAGGGCAGAGGGCGAGGTGACGTCACTACCGCACTCTGCTCTGAGCACTGCAGAGTCAGAAGACGACGTGCTGAGTACACCAAACCTGCAGGGAACGGGAGAGGTATTTGATTTTTTTTATGTATGCAGCATCATGGGGGCCCATATACTGTATGGAGCAGCATCATGTGGGCCCATATACTGTATGAAGCAGCAGCATGGAGGCCCATATACTGTATGGAGCAGCATCATGGAGGCCCATATACTGTATGGAGCAGCATCATGGGGGCCCATATACTGTATGGACCAGCATCATGGGGGCCCATATAATGTAAGGAGCAGCATCATGGGGGCCCATATATTGAATGGAGCAGCATCATGGGGGCCAAATACTGTATGGAGCAGCATCATGGTGGACCAATATATTGTATAGAGCAGCATCATGGGGCCCATATACTGAATGGAGCAGCATCATGGAGGCCCATATACTGTATGGAGCAGCATCATGTGGGCCAGTATACTGTATGGAACAGCATCATGGGGGCCCACATACTGTATGGAGCAGCATCATGGGGGCCCACAAACTGTATGGAGCAGCATCATGGGGGCCGATACAATGTATGGAGCAGCATCATGGGGGCCAATACACTGTATGGAGCAGCATGACATGGGGCCAATATACTGTATTGAGCTGCATTACATGGGGCCAATATACTGTATGGAGCAGCATTACATGGGGCCAATATACTGTATGGAGCAGCATTACATGGGGCCAATATACTGTATGGAGAAGCATTACATGGGGCCAATATACTGTTTGGATCAGCATGACATGGGGCCAATATACTGTATGGAGCAGCATGACATGGGGCCAATATACTGTATGGAGCAGCATGACATGGGGCCAATATACTGTATGGAGCAGCATCATATGGGGCCAATACACTGTATGGAGCAGCATCATATGGCACCAATATACAGTATGGAGCAGCATTACATGGGGCCAATATACTGTATAGAGCAGCATCATATGGGGAAAATATACTGTATGGAGCAGCATTACATTGGGCCAATATACTGTATGGAGCAGCATTACATGAGGCCCATAATTCTGTATGGAGGTGGTCACTGTATTACCTGTATATTTCTGTATTACAGCATATATAGGTACTCTGTATATGCTGTAATGTCTCTGGTGATCACTGTATTACCTGTACACCGACACTATATACAGAGCTCCTGTGTATTATGTCACCAGTGGTAATATTAATGTTATTAGTATTGTGTTTTTTATTAATGATCAGTATTGTATTATTCGGTCACTGAGGTGGTAATATATGATCTGGTCATGGTGTGGAGGTATTTGTTCCTTGTACAGTATGTGATATTATTTGGTCACTATGTGGTGGTAATACATGCTCTGGTCATGGTGTGACAGTATTATTCAGTCACTATGTGGAGGTAATATGTGGTCTGGTCATGGTGTGACTGTATTAATTGCCTGTATGTGGTATTTGGTCAATATGTGGTCTGGTCATGGTGTGGCGGTATTTATCTCTTGTATGTGGTGGTATTGGTCTTGGTATAGTGGATTTGTCAGGGTAAGAAAGAATATATATTTTCTCTACTTTTATACTTTTATACGCTTTGTTTATGTACTAACCATCATTTTGTGTCTCAGAACAATAAGCTTTCCTTGCTACGTGTTAGATCGAAACTTATGCTAAGATGGCGCCGGTATCAGCCAGCACCTGTTTCAGAGAAATGAAACCGAATCATCAACTGACGGTTGTCTGCCCAGAGACTGAGTTAAGGAGACGTGGACCAATCAGGAGTGGCCGGATACTAGACATATATGGCTTACCCCG
Organism: Phyllobates terribilis; assembly: GCF_046119375.1. Taxonomy (NCBI): domain Eukaryota; kingdom Metazoa; phylum Chordata; class Amphibia; order Anura; family Dendrobatidae; genus Phyllobates; species Phyllobates terribilis. Next base: position 2,369,459 of record NW_027362809.1, on the reverse strand, counting down.
CCCCGAACACTCCATTTATGGCTTACCCCGCCCCGAACACTCCATTTCCCTTCCCCATTATGTAGTGTATTTAAGTTTGTGCATGCGGAAATAAAGGCAGAACATTGCTGAGATCGTGGCTTGCCAGTAGCATTCTGAGCATGCTCTGAGTTTGAACCAGCTTGTTGTCTGACTCATTCTTTGAATGGTTGACCCATGCTCATAGCCTTAATTTGGAGTGACTGGAGGACGAGTGGAATGTCGCTATGACCCCGACAAATGGCGCCCAACGTGGGGCGTGGCTAGCGGTACGCCGCCCTCTCGGACCCGTATTGCTGACTTCCCTGGTGGTGACCGCGGCGGCTGAATTTGAGGCCTGATCAACCTCCATTGAACATGGTAAGTTGAGATATATTTTATATGTTTCACTTGCCTGTGTGTCAGCCGCAGCGGTTCCTGTGGGATTATCAGTTTGGATCTGGGTGGGTGACCGGTCGAGTGGTGAGACCTCAGGCATCCCGCGCCACGTCCCGAACCAGCAACTGTGAGACCGAGTGACGTCGCATGCCTGCGCGTGCTCGTGTGCACACCACCTCCTCCTCCCCCGGTCACTGTACTTTTCTTAGATAGCTGCCTCCCGTTACTGATAGTTGATTCCAAGCCATCCCTAGATTGTAGTGTAAGGAAGAAAGAATCTGTGACGAATTGAGGAGTGCTCTTCGTCTACCACAGAGACTGCTGTAAAGTCAAGGTTAGGAAAGGAGATAGATTGAGGTGTCTCTCTATCTCACCAGTGTATTGAGGAGTGCTCTACACTGACGGGTGGTGACCTGTAATCAGGGTGCCGTGGTGAGTCGCACTGTAAAGTCGCCATTCAAGGTTAGGAAAGGAGATAGATTGAGGTGTCTCTCTATCTCACCAGTGTATTGAGGTGTGCTCTACACTGCCCGGTGGCGACCTGTGGACTGCATCAGTGATCTGAGTCGCGACAGATCATTGCATTCTATAAGAAAATGTTGCGTATGTTTAAATCTGAAAGACCTGGCAAGTTGCCGGATGGTGCTGTGGGAGTTATCCAGCTACTAGAGTCACGGGAAAGCAAGGAGGCTGTTAAGAATGTTAGGAATCTGTATTAAATGATAAGACTACCCAGTACGGGCAGACTTCAGCCTTCAGTGTAGAAGGAATGCGTTATACAAAATAAGGGAAGTTGAGTGATGAAGGACACCTGCACCAGGCTCAGACACATCTTAGAGTAGATGGTGCAGGGGGGAACAGAGAATGCCGAGCCTTTGTTCGGATACATGAAAGCTGCAGAATGTGATTTGTTATGTGACCCTAAATTGGCCGTAACCCCGTTGATGCCTGTCACTACACCGAGCCCTCAGCCACCACCCTATAATGGTGCCGACGCCAAATCATCGGAAGGATGGACGTGTCGTATGTGCTGAGAGCAGAACCCGCCCTGGGAGAAGTTCTGCTGTATCTGTGGGGCGGGCCGCCCATGGCACGATGCCCAGCCTGCCCTCAAGAACAATCCCACCCCCACTCCAACTCCTCCCTCCAACGGCCATCTTACTACACCTTTTACTTGTTGTGGGAGGCCCGGGAAGCCCCAATCCGGCCTATATCCACTACTAGATCCGTCCGGTGCTTATTACCAGCCGCCAGCACGGGTGGAAAAGCCCGCAGTCCCAGAGCACCCATCTGAAACTAATGTGATACCCTCTGCTCCAGTCCACGATGCTGAGGCGCTCCCTCTGTTCCCCATGGGGGTCGCCCATAACCCTGGGGATATCCTCCTCAACTCCCCAGAATTTCAGGCCAGACTGCTCTCCCTCCGCCAACATACTGTTACTCAAGACGATACGGAGCCAGATGAGGGATGGGCTCAAGATACTCCAGCGCCCCCCCCCCTTTACCCCATACGTCTCCTATGGCATCCTCCACCCCACATTCATTACCCATACTCCGGCCCTTGCTCCAAGCAACTGCTGAAAGAGCACCACCCCCCAGCCCCTCAGAAGTCTGGGACCCCTGCCGCTCCCGGAATCTAGTAGACCCATCAGGACGCCCTGTCACTCTGTCAATAGGCTATGGTGACATCCTTACACATCGGGTGGGGGCCATAGTCAACCCTGCAAATACCCGTATGAGCCATGCTGGAGGATTGGCTCGTAAAATTGCCCTTGCTGCTGGTTCCACTCTGGCTGCAGAATGCCAGGCTCACTTAGCCGAAAACGGAGAGCTTTCAAAAGGCCATGGATTCCACAAAAGCAGGATCCCTTAGTACATATGAATCCGGCCTAGAATACATGAAACAGTTAAAAGCCTGGGCTCAGAATCGCTTGTCAGATCAAGCTGGGTCTGTACAAGATGTTCAACAAGACCCTGATGAATCTGTGGAAAGATATGCTGCAAGACTCAGCATGCATTTTGAGGATCTCGGATACAGTCCTCACGTCAAGACGCAGGCCCTAGTAGATGGCCTACAATACAATGGTTCAGGCCCTAGTAGATGGCCTACAATACGCTCTCAGAGATGAGGTTCTGAGGGTACGCCCCGAGATCCATTCTTCTTCTTTTAACGACGCGGTGGACATTGTCAAAGCTTTCCAAAAAGCCATGCTAAAAATGGAAAAGGATACTAAGCCAAAGAAGAAAGCCGCTCCTGCCATGGTATATCAAGCTCAAGAAAGCTACCCACCCCCTGGCAACCAACATGGAATCAAGTGGGTAATGGTTAAAGGCACAAGTGATGATACTCCTCCCACATATAGAAAACAAGACAGAAGAAATGACAGGGGGCCACCTAGAGACAAGAGATAATCTCGTGATTCTGAAGGACGCATACTGTGTTGGGAATGTGGTAGCCCTAATCACATTCTCAGAGACTGTCCAACCCGCAGACAGTACCATGACCGCTCGTTTTATGACGGTCCACACAACGATGGTCCTTCCCGTGAACCATCTCACCCACGCCAATGACGGCCCGGTCAACCAGTGTCCACTTTCCCGGCTACGCACCCCACGGCCGCCTGTGGGACTGTCACTTTACAGGTGGACCATCAACCATTGAAGTTCCTGGTGGACACTGGGGCGGCCACATCTGTCATTTCTTCCTCACAGTTCCCTCACTCTCTGTGGTCCAGCGGGCCAGAGGACGTTGGCCTCCTGCAGGTTCCCCCGGTCCAAGTACACCTCAAGCCTGGACACAGGTACCCACGGTTGCCACAATACCCCCTCAAAGCGGCACAAGAACAAAGCTTGGGTACCCAAATCGCTTCCCTCCTGGAGTCAGGAGTCCTTGTTAGATGTGTATCTCCATGCAATACACCACTCTTTCCTGTAAAGAAGAAAACCGCTCCGGGAGAGCCTCCAAGATACCGGTTGGTTCAGGATCTCAGAGCCGTCAATGCAGCTACCATTTTAGAAACTCCGGTGGTACCCAACCCAAACACCCTCTTGTCTCAGGTGCCTCCAACGGCCACCTTGTTTAAGATGTTAGATCTGGCCAACGCCTTCTTCAGTATACCCTTGCATGAAGATTCGTGGTTTCTTTTTGCATTACCTTTCAAGGAGCACAGCTTACATGGACCAGGACTCCACAAGGAGCCCAGAACTCTCCTAACCAATTCATTCATTCTATGAAGTCTATTCTGGAGCCATGGGTTCAAGATAACCCTCAGGTCACTCTTCTACAATATGTGGATGATCTTTTACTCTGTGGCACTGAAGAAAATTTGCCAGAGATGTCAGCATCCCTTCTCTGGTTTCTTCACTCAGCTAACTGTAAGGTCTCGAAAGGCAAAGTCCAATGGTGTCTGCCCAAGGTCATTTTCCTCGGACATTGTATATCACAAGGTGCTAGACATCTGACTGAAGAAAGAAAACAAGCCATCATGGATATCACCTTCCCAACCACCTACTCCGCTATGCAGACTTTCCTTGGCCTCATCACTTACTGCAGGCAATGGATCCCGGATGCCTCAAAGCTTATGCAACCCCTGTATGACTGTCTTAAGGACGAAGGCTCCGTCTGGCTTCATGCTGAAGATCCACGTGTCTCTCACCAACGCAGACTATGTTTTGACCGCCTTAAACAGGCTGTTGTCTCTGCCCCGGCCTTGGGCTTACCAGACTATACTCAGCCATTTCACCTGTTTGTCTCTGAATCGGAAGGTCATGCCTCTGGAGTTCTAGCACAACGCTATGATCATAAGTATCGGCCTTTAGACTACTACTCAGCCCGCCTGGACCCTGTCGCTCGAACTGCCCCCACGTGCCTTAAGGCGGTCCACGCTGCTCACATCCTCCTTGACAAGTCAGCTGATATCGTCCTTGGACATGATCTAGTTATACAGGCTGGCCATGATCTCTCGGCTGTTCTGCAACAAACATCTCCGAAACATCTAACCAACCAAAGACACCTGCGGCTGCAGTGTTCCCTATTGTTGCCCTCCAATATAACATTTACCAGATGTCTGACTATCAACCCTGCCACTTTGCTTCCACCTTCTAGGGGGGAAGATGAACAGGGTGAAGGTCCATTGGTGGAACCTCATGATTGTATAAAAATTTTGCAGGAAGAGACTTCTGCTCCAGAGAATATGGTGGCACATCCGCTCGCACACCCTGCCTTGCACCTATGGACTGATGGATCCCGTTTCGCAGACCCTCAAGGGAAGTTCCACACAGGATATGCTGTCACAACAGACCTAACAGTCCTCAAGGCTGAAGCTCTACCACCATACATGTCTGCACAAGAAGCTGAACTTGTAGCTCTCACAGAAGCCTGCCACCTGGCAGCTGGAACAACGGCAAACATATATACCGATTCTAGGTATGGACATGGAATTTGCAATGATTTTGGACTCTTGTGGAAGTCTAGAGGATTCATCACAGCTGCAGGTACACCAGTGAAACATGCCTCATGGATTAAGGCCCTAATGAAGGCCCTGGAACTACCCATTCAGGTTGCTGTTATCAAGGTCAAGGCTCATGGAAGACTAGATTCCAGGGAAGCCAGGGGCAACCACCTAGCTGACCAAGCAGCCAAGACTGCAACAGTGGAGAATGTGTCATCAAAGTGGCAAGAAAAGGAAGAAGAGATGGGGGAGACCCTGCAAACCGTAGCTGTGGCGCTCACTAGAGCAAGGGCCAAAGAACAGCCGGCGGAAGACCATACAAGTCCAGCGGAGACACGAGTGGAATCCAGGGGGGTCAGGATGCCTGAAGAAAAATTGTGTGAGGAACAAAGGAAGACCCCCACTGAAGAAGTCAAGCAATGGAAAGCGGCGGGAGCCGTGCTGGCAGGTCGCAAAGATTTAAAGGTCGACTCAGCTCTTTATCAAGTGGACGGAAAACCTTGCTTGCCCCGGCGCATGTACTCAGCCGTGGCAGCATGGGCTCACGGGCCTACACACAGAGGAAAGAATCAAGCCTTGGCATGTATCAAGAAACTGTACTTTGCACCCGGAATCTCTTCCACTGTGACTGCATACTCAAAATCCTGCTCTGTCTGCGCTACCTGCAACCCAACGTGTACGGCACGGGTCCCTCTCCAACACCTGGCTAAACCAGACTACCCTTGGCAGAGAATACAAGTCGACCATATCCAAATGCCTAAAGCAGGAAAATATGAGTACGTTTTGGTAGCCGTGGATATGTTCTCAGCCTGGCCCGAGGCCTACCCGGTTGTCAACATGACTGCTAAAGTCACAGCCAAAAAACTGATCACTGAAATTGCCTGCAGATTTGGAGTTCCCCAAGTCATAGAATCGGATCAAGGACCAGCTTTCACAGCAAATATCTACAAAGAACTTTGGAACATGTTGGGAACAGATTTGGGCCTCCACACTCCATACCATCCTGCCAGTTCAGGCAAAGTGGAAAGAATGAATTCCACACTCAAGACCCAGCTCTTGAAAATGACCCAAGATCATCCCCTCCCCTGGCCCGACCTACTCCCTATAGTATTGTATCATATCAGACACACCCCACAAGCTAAACATGGGCTAACTCCCTATGAAATTTTGTTTGGGACCCCACCTAAAATAGGAGAAATTAGGCCCCAAGAGTTGTCTGAAACACATGATAGAGTAGTAAAATTTGTGATTGCTCTGTCTAAAGAATTGACTAACACCCGCTCTGCAGTGTCTGCTTCTCTCCCAGAATCCACAGGTGATGCGGTACATGATTTCACCCCAGGCGACCTGGTGTACGTAAAGAAGTTTGTCCGGAGAGACTGTCTCCAACCCAGATTTGAGGGCCCCTACACTGTGATCCTGACTACTCCTACAGCTCTGAAGCTTGAGGGCAGGAGCACCTGGATTCACGCTTCCCACTGCAAGAGAGACAGAACGAGCCTATAAAAGGTGACTATCTTCTTCTATATCCTTTCCATATGCTTACTGTCTGTCCCAGGGTGGACAGCTACCACATTCTGGGTAGATACTCACGCAAAAATCCAGACGTATCGATTTGATTACGGTGACATAGTGAATTGCGCAGGAATGACATGGTATGCTGCATAGTCCCCTCATACAGGAAAGCTATAAACAATGCTGTTCCAACCTCCGGGACCTTTTTGAATCAAGAAACCACATCTCTGTTACATGATGATACCAGTAAGGAAGATATGGAGAAATACACTCCTTTAAATAAGCCTGACCAGACCCCCCATGACAGAGTCCAATTGAGAGATCTAGTTTAGGGTCAGTTGGGAGAACTCCATGTGTCATTTAGGGTAGGGCTCAATTGTTTGGGGGCGTCCCATAAGGGGGCAGCTTCTAAGATGATTGGGTGAAGAAATCCACCTCCCCTCTCCCCACACATGGACAGTCTCAAAGGCCCCGAAGCAAGGGAAAGCTTAGTGTTTAGGGGGGAATGTCAGGGTAAGAAAGAATATATATTTTCTCTACTTTTATACTTTTATACGCTTTGTTTATGTACTAACCATCATTTTGTGTCTCAGAACAATAAGCTTTCCTTGCTACGTGTTACTTAGATCGAAACTTATGCTAAGATGGCGCCGGTATCAGCCAGCACCTGTTTCAGAGAAATGAAACCGAATCATCAACTGACGGTTGTCTGCCCAGAGACTGAGTTAAGGATACGTGGACCAATCAGGAGTGGCCGGATACTAGACATATATGGCTTACCCCGCCCCGAACACTCCATTTATGGCTTACCCCGCCCCGAACACTCCATTTCCCCTCCCCATTATGTAGTGTATTTAAGTTTGTGCATGCGGAAATAAAGGCAGAACATTGCTGAGATCGTGGCTTGCCAGTAGCCTTCTGAGCATGCTCTGAGTTTGAACCAGCTTGTTGTCTGACTCATTCTTTGAATGGTTGACCCATGCTCATAGCCTTAATTTGGAGTGACTGGAGGACGAGTGGAATGTCGCTACGACCCCGACAGATTGTGTTGTGTATGGAGGTCACTTGTTCTCTTTGATATCAATAAGGGGAAGATTCATGATTTCCAATGGAGATTAAATACTTGGATGTTTAACCCCTCCCTGTCCTGTGGCTATTGCACAGTAGCAAATATGCGCTTACAGGGGTTCTACGGTGAAAACAAGAAATCACCTATCCTAAGGCCATGTTCACACGTTCAGCATATGGTCAGTATTTTACATCAGTATTTGTAAGACAAAACCAGGAATGGGTGAAAAATGCAGAAGTGGTGACATCTTTCTACTTTACTTTTCCTCTGATTGTTCCTCACCTGGTTTTGGCTTACAAATACTGATGTAAAATACTGACCAAATGCTGATCGTGTGAACGTGGCCAAAGGATAGATAAGTTATGGACTGCTGTGACCTGGAGAATGTGCAACTTTTATCCCCATTAGTATGGAACGGCATGTACGACTCGACCACTAATCCATTTATTCCCTAAGGGGCTGCACTTGGCTTTTTCTGGAAGCCCCCAAAGAGGATGAATGGAGCTGCGGTCAGACATACCACATACCACTCCATTTTAAAATGGGGATAAAAGTGTCCTGTCAGGGATAAAAGTTCCCCATTCTTTCAATCAGTGCGGTTTGCAATGCATAAGGAGAAAGGATTACCAGCTTCATGAATAGTTCAAAAAATAGGTTTCTTTATTGTGAAAAAAGCTCTTTAAAACAGATTCCATATTCTGCAAAAGGTACAGTGAGTGGACTGCTGAGGACTGGGGCAAAGTCATTTTCTCTGATGAATCCCCTTTTCGATTGTTTGGGACATCTGGAAAACAGCTTATTCGGAGAAGAAGAGGTGAGCGCTACCACCAGTCTTGTCTCATGCCAACTGTAAAGCATCCTGAAACCATTCATGTGTGGGGTTGCTTCTCAGCCAAGGGAATCGGCTCACTCACAGTCTTGCCTAAAAACACAGCAATGAATAAAGAATGGTACCAGAATGTCCTCCAAGAGCAACTTCTCCCAACCGTCCAAGAGCAGTTTGGCGCCCAACAATGCCTTTTCCAGCATGATGGAGCACCTTGCCATAAAGCAAAGGTGATAACTAAATGGCTCATGGAACAAAACATAGAGATTTTGAGTCCATGGCCTGGAAACTCCCCAGATCTTAATCCCATTGAGAACTTGTGGTCAATCATCAAGAGACGGGTGGACAAACAAAAACCAACAAATTCTGGCAAAATGCAAGCATTGATTATGCAAGAATGGACTGCTAGCAGTCAGGATTTGGTCCAAAAGTTGATTGAGAGCATGCCAGGGAGAATTACAGAGGTCTTGAAGAAGAAGGGGCAACACTGCAAATATTGACTTACTGCATTAACTCATTCTAACTGTCAATATAACCTATTGGTACTCATAATATGATTGCAATTATATTTCTGTATGTGATATAAACATCAGACAAACACTAATAAAAACCAGAGGCCAGCAGATCATGTGAAAATATAATTTTGGTGTCATTCTCAATACTTTTGGCCATGACAGTAGGGTGGGCCCCTAGGGTCAATTTCCCCTGTGGGCCCCAGACACCCCAGTGTGACCCTGGATAAGGAAGATACGAGGGTTGTGAAGTAAGCCTGTTTAGCAGAGGTAAGGGCTGATTTGAAAGCGAGTGTTGCTTGTTTGAATGCAGAGAAGTCATCTTGCGAATGTGTTTTCTTCCAATGCCGCTCCATGACCCCAGGGCCGCCATCAGGGCATTACTACCCTTACTACTGTATGGGGCCCGGTGAAAAGAAGCAAGAAGGAGGGGCAGGCACGCTGGCAGCCCGGGGCCCCTCTCTTTGCTTCTTCTTACCGGGCCTCAGGGGTAACAGTTAAATGCCCGATGCACCCGGCAGACGGAAATGGGTGCTTTACCTTTAAGCAGCGGCCAGGTACATCATGGTCCTGACTCCAATCTCCTGACACACTGAATGCTCATCTTCATTCCTGAGCAGAGCAGCATGTCTCGGAGGCGGTGGCCAGTGTGTGAGTAGCAGGAAGAGGAAGCTGCTGCTGAGTTTGGTGGTGAGTGGGGCCTGGTGGTGCTCAGAGGGGCCTGCTGATGGTGATGAGGGGGCCTGCTGATGGTTATGCGGGGCCTGCTGATGGCTGTGGGGGGCCAGGTGATGGCAGGACCTGCTGCTGGTGATGGACGGCCTGCTGCTGGTGATGCGGGGGCCTGCTGATTGTGGTGGGGGGGCCTGCTGATAGTGATGGGGGCCTGCTGATGGTGGTGGGGGGGCCTGCTAATGGTGATGAGGGGAGGCTGCTGCTTCTGGTTGTGAGGGGAGGCTGCTGCTGGTTCTGAGGGGAGGCTGCTGCTGGTGCTGAGGAGAAGCTGCTGCTGGTGCTGAGGGGAGGCTGGTGCTGAGGGGAGGCTGGTGCTGTTGCCAAGGGGAGGCTGCTGCTGGTGCTGAGGAGAGGGTGCTGGTGCTGAGGAGAGGCTTGTGCTGAGGAGAAGCTGGTGCTGGTGCCAAAGGGAGGCTGCTGCTGGTGCTGAGGAGAGGCTGCTGGTGCTGAGGAGAGGCTGGTGCTGAGGAGAGGCTGCTGGTGCTGAGGGGAGGCTTGTGGGGAGGCTGCTGCTGGTGCTGAGGGGAGGCTGCTACTGGTGCCAAGGGGAAACTGGTGCTGGTGCCGAGGGGAGGCTGGTGCTGGGAGGAGGCTGGTGCTGGTGCCGATGGGAGGCTGGTGCTGGTTCCAAGGGGAGGCTGCTGCTTGTGCCGAGGAGAGGTTGGTTCTGGTGCCGAGGGGAGGCTGGTGCTGGTGTCCAGGAGAGGCTGCTGCTGGTACCGAGGAGAGGCTGCTGCTGATGCAGAGGAGAGGCTGCTGGTGCTGAGGGGAGGCTTGTGGTGAGGCTGATGCTGGTGCTGAGGGGAGGCTGCTGCTGGTGCTAAGGGGAGGCTGCTGCTGGTGCTGAGGGGAGGCTGTTGCTGGTGGTGAGAGGAGGCTGGAGGTGAGGGGAGGCTGGTGGTGGAGAGGGGAGGTTGCTGCTGGTGCTGAGAGGAGGCTGGTGGGGAGTCTGCTGCTGGTTCTGAGGGGAGGCTACTGCTGGTGCTGAGGGGATGCAGCTGCTGGTGCTGAGGGGAGGCTGCTGCTAGTGCTGAGGGGAGGCTGGTGCTGGTGCCGAGGAGAGGTGACGCGCCCCCTGGGCCGTGGGGTACTCGGCAACCGGGCTTATGGATGCCGGTATGGGGGATATCACGGTGGCTGGCCCAGTCCGTGACCCAGGGCGGTCAATGAAAAGGGGGATTATTTATAGGAAATTTGGAAAGTTCGTGATGCCACCTGTGGAATGCGGCTAAAGGGGGCCGCCGCTGCGGAGCAGTCCTCTGAGGCAGATTGTAGGGCAGCTTGTGATGGAACGGCTCCCCACAGGTGTAGCGGGCCTCAGGGCAGAGTGGGATGTAATGGTTGGTGATGCAGGGGAGAGACGGCAGGGTGGTCCCGGAGGAAAGACGAACACTCACACGGGGATAAGCTTCAGTACGTTTAATAGTGATGATACAGGCACGGTCCAGGGTACTACGGATGAAGGGTGCACTTTTGGACTCTCCCCAGTGAGCGGGTATAGGGCCTCCTGATCCGTGGCTTTACTCGCTAAGCTTCTGACCTGCCTGGAGCTAGGCCTAGCTTGGTTACTGTCTCTCTCTTGCACCTGCTGATCTGGTGATAGGGCCTTCTCCTGGAGATCACTCTCCCTGGTCGCTGGGGCCTCCGTGACTCCTAGCCCTGGTACTGTAGTCAGCATTTGGTAAACCTGGGACCTGTAGTCCTCCAGGGGTTCCGGTGGTCCCTACTGGGTATAAAGGGACCCCGTAGGCCCAGACCCCGTGTCCAGTATATATCTCGGGGTGAGCCTGGTATGCTCCTCTGCCCCCTTGCTACTTCTTCCTTCTCCTCTCGCCTTCGGCCACACTCAGGGCCCTCACTAGGCTTCAGTGCGTGCTGGAAGCCTAGACTTGCCTCACACAGCAGCCTGCGTGCTACTCTCTCTCTGAGCACACTCTTTCACTGATCTGAGCTGCCTGGCTCCACCTTCCCTATATATATGTCCCTAACGGGCTCCCTCTGCTGGTGTGAGGTGGAAGGGTGGAGGTGTGTGAATGTAGTGAGGGCCTCTTGTGGAGAAGTCCATCCATGCACCCTTCTGGGTTCTGTGGCACCAGTGCGTAGCAGGGTGCCACAGAGGCTGCTGCTGGTGCAGAGAAGAGGCTGCTGGTGCTGAAGGGAGGCTTGTGAGGAGGCTGCTGCTGGTGCTGAGGGGAGGCTGCTGCTGGTGCTAAGGGGAGGCTGCTGCTGGTGCTGGGGGGAGGATGTTTCTGGTGGTGAGAGGAGGCTGGTGATGGTGAGGGGAGGTTGCTGCTGGTGATGAGGGGAGGCTGCTGCTGCAGCTGCTGAGGGGAAGCAGCTGCTGGTGCTGAGGAGAGGCTGCTGAGGTGGTGAGGGAAGGCTGCTGATGTTGGTGAGGGGAGACTACTGGTGGTGGTGAGGGGAGGCTGCTGGTGCTGAGGGGAGGTTGCTGCTGGTGATGAGGGGAGGCTGCTGCTGGTGATGAGAGGAGGTTGGTGCTGAGTGGTGGCTGGTGCCGAGGAGAGGCTACTGCTGGTGCTGAGGGGAGGCTGCTGCTGGTGATGAGGGGAGGCTGGTGATGAGGGGAGGCTGCTGGTGGTGGTGATGAGGGGAGGCTGGTGGTGATGAGGGGAGGCGGCTGGTGGTGGTGAGAGGAGGCTGCTGGTGGTTCTGAGGCGAGGCTGTTGCTGGTGCTGAGGGGGGCCTGTTTCTGAGGGGAAGCTGCATCCGGCAGGGTGAGGCTGGTGCTGAGGGGAGGCTGCGACTGGCAGCGAGAGGCTGAGGAGGCGGTGGCGAGGACGACCAGGGCTAGTCGACAAGGATATGCCAATTGCATATCAAGATGATGCCAACCTCTGTGGACAGGTAGGAGGAACAAGAGTAGTTGACAAATAGGGTGATCAATAGATCTTGGAATAATAATAACTTCCACAATTGGATGTGTTTAAATAAAATGTTCCTGTGCTGAGATAATCTTATACATGTGCCCCTGCTGTGTACTGTGTAATGGCTGTGTCTGACTGTGTACAGAACACGGTCTGATCATACCACACCACATCTCCTGGGCAGGGGAGGAAGAAAAAGAATATACAGACATTACAGCAGGGGATCACAGATGATTCTTTCTGTGAGGTAAAACATTTCACTGCCTGTTTTTAAACAATGTTTTACTTCAAAGAAAGAAACAGTTGGGATCCCATGCTGAAATGTCTGTATACTCTTTTGTTTCCTCCCCTTAGCATGAGATGTGGTTGTGGCACCCCAGGGGTCCGGTTTAGAGATGAGCGTTGTTCTACTCGAACTGTTCGCCAATCTCAAATTCGAGCTGTTTTGGGCGGTGTTCGAGCCGTTCGGCGAACACGAACAATTTGAGAAAAATTCGGCTGTTCGAGGTTATGTTCGATAACTGTTCGTGCACCAAAATCATAACTGGATTTTTTCTCAGTAATGATGAAAATTAATGTTAATACGCAGTTTGAGTGTACAGCGGGGTGGGGGGAGGGGCAGGGGATGGATCTCTGCAGGAACAATGAAGATCTCCATTTTTTTTTCTCTTTCCCGCATTTGCAGTGGGGAGGTGCAATCTGTCAGCCTATCAGCAGCGCACACACGGAGCGAAGTGCTTTTTTTCACACAAGCAAGGGCATGTGTGATTGGCAGTGTATGTCACATGTCCTTGCCCTATAAGACCAAGCCATTTTCCCCGTCGCCACCATTTTCTCACTGCTGCAGCTGCGTGTTAGACGGCACCGCTGTTGCTGTGTGCGCTATACCTTGTTAATTTCAAGCCAATTTTCGCACAAATCTACAGATAGCTTGGGAGTAGGGAATAGTTGTGATTGCAGTCCTTTTAAGGACTAGGTTACAGCATTTCCTACGACTTTTATCAGGCAGGTCTGTGCTCTTAAATAGATAGATTGTGGGAGTAAAGACTAATTGTAATTGGAGTCCTTTTCAGGACTAGGTTACATCAGTTCCTATCAGTTTTTGCCAGGCAGGTCTGTGCCAGTGCTGTGCAAGTTTTTTTCACAGCATTTGGCTGAATCTAGCAAAGCTAATCCTTTTTGGCCTATTGCAGATTGTGTTAGTCAGTGGAGTAGAATATCTGTGTTGCAAGATATACCACCTGTGTATAGAATACCAATTTTTTTACTGCACCTAGTGAAGTAAAATCTTTTGGGCATAGCATCATTCTATTAGTCCATCTATACTGACCTCCATCAGGTTGCAAATTGAATATAATTTTTTTCTGCATCTAGCTCTGAAAAATATTGGGCTTCTAGCTGTGTGTGGGACTTGTTGTATTAGTCCATCTATACTGACCTCCATCAGGTTGCAAACTGCATATATTTTTTTCCTCATCTACCTCTGAAAAAATATTGGGCTTCTAGCTGTGTGTGGGACTTGTTCTATTAATCCATCTATACAGACCTCCATCAGGTTGCAAACTGAATATATTTTTTTCTGCATCTACCTCTGAAAAAATATTGGGCTTCTAGCTGTGTGTGGGACTTGTTGTATTAGTCCATCTATACTGACCTCCATCAGGTTGCAAACTGAATATATTTTTTTCTGCATCTACCTCTGAAAAAATATTGGGCTTCTAGCTGTGTGTGGGACTTGTTGTATTAGTCCATCTATACAGACCTCCATCAGGTTGCAAACTGAATATATTTTTTTCTGCATCTACCTCTGAAAAAATTTTGGGCTTCTAGCTGTGTGTGGGACTTGTTGTATTAGTCCATCTATACTGACCTCCATCAGGTTGCAAACTGAATATATTTTTTTCTGCATCTACCTCTGAAAAAATATTGGGCTTCTAGCTGTGTGTGGGACTTGTTCTATTAATCCATCTATACAGACCTCCATCAGGTTGCAAACTGAATATATTTTTTTCTGCATCTACCTCTGAAAAAATATTGGGCTTCTAGCTGTGTGTGGGACTTGTTGTATTAGTCCATCTATACTGACCTCCATCAGGTTGCAAACTGAATATATTTTTTTCTGCATCTACCTCTGAAAAAATATTGGGCTTCTAGCTGTGTGTGGGACTTGTTCTATTAATCCATCTATACAGACCTCCATCAGGTTGCAAACTGAATATATTTTTTTCTGCATCTACCTCTGAAAAAATATTGGGCTTCTAGCTGTGTGTGGGACTTGTTGTATTAGTCCATCTATACTGACCTCCATCAGGTTGCAAACTGAATATATTTTTTTCTGCATCTACCTTTGAAAAAATATTGGGCTTCTAGCTGTGTGTGGGACTTGTTCTATTAATCCATCTATACAGACCTCCATCAGGTTGCAAACTGAGTATATTTTTTTCTGCCTCTACCTCTGAAAAAATATTGGGCTTCTAGCTGTGTGTGGGACTTGTTGTATTAGTCCATCTATACTGACCTCCATCAGGTTGCAAACTGAATATATTTTTTTCTGCATCTACCTCTGAAAAAATATTGGGCTTCTAGCTGTGTGTGGGACTTGTTCTATTAATCCATCTATACAGACCTCCATCAGGTTGCAAACTGAATATATTTTTTTCTGCATCTAGCTCTGAAAAAATATTTGGCCTTCTAGCAGTGTGTGGGACTTTCTCTATTAGTCCATCTATACTGACCTCCATCAGGTTGCAAATTGAATATAATTTTTTTCTGCATCTAACCCAGCCAATAGTTTTGGCCTAATACCACAGTTTGGCCACTCAGCTCTGCTCGGTTCCCATCCATTGTTTTTTTGTGCAAACAACTCCAGAGTTGTTAATTAGTTAACCACCAAAATGAGTGGAAAAAGGCCTGCTGCTGGTGGAAAGGGGAATAGGCGTGTTGGGAAGGGGAAAAAAGGTTGTGTCCGTGGGGTAGGTGTTAAAGCAACAGTAACATCTGCAGAAGAAAGACCATCTTCCAGCCAAACTAAAATGTCTACTTCTTTTAGCGGACAATGTGATAAGATCCCTTTCTTACGGCCACGCCAATCGCTACAAATTCCAGATGAGGCACAAAAACAGCAGGTGCTTCAACGGATATCAAGTGCTCCTTTAAGTGGGCTCTCCTCCACATCAACTTCAACATCACAAATACTCCAGTCCTCAAAGGTGTCACCCCAATCGCACTTGCTTCCTCACAGCTCCCAAATCTCCAGCTGCCCGTCTGAGTATGAGGTAGAACAGATGGTTGAGTCTGCAGAGCTGTTTACTCATACTATAGCCTGGGAATCAGAGGTCGACTCCAGTGCTTCTGTGAATCCAGACGAGGAAATGATCTGCACTGATGCCCAGAATCTTTATGAGTCGGATCCAGGACCAGACGCAGAAGGTTCTGACCATAATGTAGACCCTCATTCCCAAACTGTAACTCCTGTTGGTGGAGACAATGAGGAAGACGATGATAAGACTCAAATACCTGATTGGAGCGACAACTTTAGTTTTTTGTCAGGGCAGGAACAGGTTGGCTCTGAGGACGACGGGTGTGATAACGCACAGGGTGATGATGATGAGGTTGGAGATCCCACTTACTGTCAACCCACAGTCAGCCAAGAGATGAGGTCAGCAGAGGAGGTGGAGGAAGATGCTAGTGACGACGAGGTCAGGTTGCGCCTTCCTGGACAGAGACGTAGTACTGGAAGCACGTCAACAACTGCATCCTCAAACACAACTCTGCCTCTCACCACAAGTCGTGGTGGCTCTTCAGGTCGCATGGGTGCTAAGCCTTGCATAGCCTGGGCATTTTTTCAGATCGATAAAGATGACCCAACTCGTGTTATCTGTAACATTTGTCAGCAAAAGCTAAGTAGAGGCCAAAAAATACATAGTTTGAGTACTTCATGCATGAACCGGCACATGGACATGAAGCATAAGTTGCAGTGGGAAGCTCAGTGTGCTACAATGCGGCCTAGCCGGCCGGGCCAACCACCGTCTGCCATATCTTGTGCATCCGCGGCCTCTTCATCCTCTGTGACTGGGGGGACAGCAGTCACACCTGTTTTGGGGCGCAGACCTGCCACCTCTTTACCCGCAACAGCCAGCGTGATTGGCAGGTCATCATTTTCTTTGGAGGTGGTAACACCAGCTGGTGTTGAGCGCTGTCCGACATCGAGAGAACCACCTTTGGATCAAGGCAACCTAACATGTCCGCCTGCATCTTCCTCACAGACCGGCAGTTTGCCGGGGACACCCTTATCAACCCCGTCTAAGCACAATAGCCAGCCCTCGGTCCCTCAGATGTGGACAAGTAAAAGACAATTTCCTCCTAGCCATGAGAAAGCTAAGAGGTTGAATTTCACCATCTGCAAGTTCTTGGCTACAGAAATGCTGCCTTTCCGCCTGGTGGACACAGAGGATTTTCGAGACCTTATGTCCGTCGCAGTGCCCCAGTACCAGATGCCCAGTCGGCACTACTTCTCAAAGAAAGTTGTGCCTGCGCTCCACCAGCATGTCGCACACAACATCACCGCTTCTTTGAGAAACTCTGTGTGTGACAGGGTGCATTTCACCACAGACACTTGGACGAGTAGGCATGGACAGGGGCGTTACATGTCGCTGACTGGGCACTGGGTAACTATGGTGACAGCAGGACAAGGGGCTGCTGTCCAAGTCTTGCCGTCCCCACGAGTTGTGCGTCAATCCTCTTTATGTCAAAGTTCCTCCACTGCTTCTGCCTCCTCAACCTCCTCTCGGTCTTCCACCTGCACCCAAAGCCTGTCTGGTCATGCCACAAGCTTTCTAACTGCGCAGAAGGGATCCTGCACACCTCCTTACTATGCTGGCAGTAGGGCTCAACGTCATCAGGCAGTTTTTACATTGAAATGTCTGGGAAATGTGAGTCACACAGCTGAGGAGTTGTGGTCAGCTCTGGAGAACCAATTTCATGAATGGTTGTCTCCACTGGACCTGAAACCAGGGAAGGCCGTGTGCGACAATGCTGCAAACCTGGGTGCGGCCCTTCGCCGGGGCAATGTCACACACGTGCCTTGTATGGCTCACGTGTTGAACCTGGTTGTCCAGCAATTTTTAGCCCACTATCCCAGACTAGATGGCCTTCTGCAGAGGGCACGGTCGCTGTGTGCTCACTTTCGCCGTTCGCATCCCGCAGCTCAGCGACTTACATCTCTACAGAAGTCGTTGGGCCTGCCACTTCACCGGCTAAAATGCGATGTGCCTACCTGGTGGAATTCAACTCTGCACATGTTGCAGCGACTGTGGCAGCACCGACAAGCCCTGGTGCAATACGTTCTGACGTATAGCCTGGGCCAACGAGATCCAGAGGTGGGGCAAATCACGCTGGAGGAGTGGTCTCAGATCAGGGACCTATGCACCCTTCTGCACAGTTTTGAAATGGCGACGAAGATGTTTAGTGCTGACGATGCCATTATCAGCATGACTATTCTGGTGATTTACATGCTGGA
Source organism: Phyllobates terribilis (assembly GCF_046119375.1). NCBI lineage: Eukaryota > Metazoa > Chordata > Amphibia > Anura > Dendrobatidae > Phyllobates > Phyllobates terribilis. The sequence goes on along the minus strand of NW_027362809.1, from coordinate 2,351,552 downwards.
GCACATGTTAAACAGAATTCGGAGTCAGGTGGTGGCACAAGAGGAGGTGGAGGAAGTAGAGGAGGAGGAGTTGTATGCGGAAGGGCTAACATCTGCAAGGTCCAGACGGTCGGCAGCACCAAGGCGGCAGGCACGTGAGGGTGGGGGAGATGGTTTTACCAGGGCGTATGGTAGCAGCCAAACTAGTGAGGAAGGTGCAGGAGCCCAGGAAGATGTGGAGGACGAACTGATGGAAGACTCATCAGATGAGGGAGACCTTGATCACATTTCTGTTGTGCGAGGTTGGGGGGAGAGGACAGAGGAAGGAAGCATGATTGTTACCTTGCCACCAACACAACAGGGACTTGGTGCTCCTGGATGCGCAACACACATGAGTGCCTTCTTGCTGCACTACCTGCAACATGACCCTCGAATTGTGAGAATTAGAAATAATCCTGACTACTGGGTTGCCACACTGTTAGATCCCCGATACAAAAGTAAATTTGCAGAAATTATTCCTGCCATAGAAAGGGATGCACGCATGCAGGAGTATCAGCAGAGACTGTTGCAGAATCTTACATGTGCTTTTCCACAAAATACCAGTGGTGCACGTAGTGAATCTCACAGTTCCAACTTGCCAACCGTGGGACCGTCAAGTGTTCAGCACTCAAACCGTAACAGAACCACAGTATCTGCTGGTAACATCAATTTTGCGGAATCATTTCACCACTTTTTTAGCCCATCCTTTGCAAGGCCACAGGAGACAAGAAGTCTGACACATAGTCAACGCCTAGAGACGATGGTACAGGAGTATCTCCAAGTAAACATTGAAGCCACGACTGTGTCACTGGACCCTTGCTCTTTTTGGGCTTCCAATCTGGATAAATGGCCGGAGCTAGCCACTTACACCTTGGAGATCTTGTCATGCCCCGCAGCCAGCGTTCTGTCTGAACGTGTGTTCAGCGCTGCTGGTGGTGTGCTGACAGATAAGCGCACGCGGCTCTCCACTGATAATGTAGACAGACTCACGTTCATAAAGATGAACAAATCATGGATCCGAAACGACTTTTCTACCCCTGTGTCATCCTGGGGAGAGTAAAAGCTTGATGATTGGTTAAAATCACCCTACCAACCGTTTTAAGCTTTCAAATTACTAATCATGTTTATCTGTATCTTGGCTGGAAAATAATTTGGGCTTTGTAGCAGTGTGCAGCACTGATTCTATTAGGCCATCTATAATAAGCTCCACCAGATTTAAAATTACTAATCATGTTTATCTGTATCTTGACTGGAAAATAATTTGGGCTTTGTAGCAGTGTGCAGCACTGATCCTATTAGGCCATCTATACTAAAGCTTCACCAGATTTAAAATTAATAATAATTTTTAGCTGCATCTAGCCCGGAAAATAATTTTGGGGCTCCGAGATGCGCAAGACACATAAGTGCCTTCTTGCTGCACTACCTGCAGCATGACCCTCATATTGTCAGAATTCGAAGTAATCATGACTACTGGGTTGCCACACTCTTAGATCCCCCAAACTTTTCGATCAACCTTTTCATTTTAATAAAGACCAAAAAAATGGTCATTTTTGAAATTATAAGCATTAGCAGGTTGTTAGAAACTGAAATCAAACAGTTTTCAACTCAAAACTTTATTCTAGGTGATGTTACATTTTCACATAGGACCCCTTGTTCGAAAGGAGCTTCTGAACTCTCTCGTCCATTGAATTTGTCAGGTTTTGGATGGTTTCTGCTTCAATTGTTTTGCATGAGGACAGAATACCCTCCCAGAGCTGTTGCTTAGATGTGAACTGCCTCCCGCCATCATAGACACTCCTTTTAATGATGCTCCAAAGGTTCTGAATGGGGTAGAGGTCAGGGGAGCATGGGGGTCACACCATAGGTTTGTCCCCTTTTATGCCCATATCAGCCAGAGATGCAGATGTTTTATGTGCAGCATGAGATGGTGCATTATCATGCAGAAAAATGATCTTGCTGTGAAATACACGGTTCTTCTTCTTGAACCATGGCAGGAAGTGCTGTTTGAGAAAATCCACATACATTATGGAGTTCATCTTTAGCGCCTTCAGGGATCCTAAAGGGGCCGACAATCTCTCTCCCCATGATTCCAGCCCAAAACATTACTCCACCTCCTCCTTGTTGGCACTGTAGCCGTGTTTGCGTGGGGTGTCCATCAACCAGCCATCCTCCACTCCATCCATCTGGACCATCGAGCGCTGCACGGCACTCATCCGTGAACAAAACAGTTTTGAAATCAGTCTTCATGTAATGTTTGGCCCACTGGAGCCGTTTCTGCTTGTGTGAAGTGGATAGAGAAGGTCGACAGGATGGCGTATGCACAGCTGCAAACCTCTGAAGGACCCTGCATCTTGTTGTTCGGGGGACGTTGGAGGCACAAGCAGCTTCAAAAACTTGTCTGCTGCTATGACAAGGCTTTTTTGCCGCTGCTCTTTCAACCTGACGTAATTGCCTGTAGGAAAGAGTCCTCAATTTGCCCTTATCAGCACGCACACGTGTGTACTGTGAATCAGCTACATACTTCTTGATTGCCAAGACACTTCATCCTGATCATCGCACAATGTTGATTGTAGTCATGCCTTGACCAAAACACTCCACAATTTGTTGCTTCTCAGCAGCCGACACATCCTTTTTCTTTCCCATTTTGGCAGAAAATGTAGGCTGCTTAATAATATGAGACAGCCTTCTTAAGTAGTCTTGCCTTTCATTGGACACACCTGCCAAACTAATTAAAACAGGTGTCTGCAATTGCTTACAGTGATATAAAGAGCCCTGACACACATCACCATCAATGAGTTTAACTGACAAACAAACAAATTCTTCCCTTATCACTCCTAAACACTTTTTGCATAATAATTTGGAACACAGTGTACATGTGCTTTTCCACAAAACACCAGTGGTTCACGTAGTGAATCTTACAGTTCTAACTTGCCAACCGTGGTCTGTATGGAGTTGTTCAATAAAGGGCCCAAAATTAAGATAACATAGATGGGAGAGGTCTCTATGAATAGGAATTCCTAAGTATTTGATACCCTGTGAGGGCCAGGCAAAGGGAAAGTTGGACTGGATGGAATCCTATATGGATTTGGGGAGGGAGACATCGAGGGCCTCAGACTTCGCTGCATTGATTTTAAAATTTGACCATGTAACAAAGTGATCTATTTCAGCCATAACAGCATGGATGGATATATGTGATTGAGTGATATATACTAGGACATCATCAGCAAATAGAGAGCACTTGTACTCGGTGCCTCCCACCTCAATCCACCTAATATTGGGGTTATGGCGAATTGATGAGAGCAGGTGCTCCGTCACTAGGATGTATAAGAGAGGGGACAGAGAACATCCCTGCCTTGTCCCATTGGTGATTGTGAAAGGTGATGAAAATGTTCTGACGCGCCCCCTGGGCCTTGGGACACCCGGAGCCGGACCCTTTTTGGTGGATGCTGGTGGTTGTAGTCTCCGTGGCGGCAACCCGGTTCCGTGGCTCAGGGCGGTCAAACCAGTGGCGGAACTATTTATGTGGTTTTGATGTTTAAATGTCCGACTACGCCACCCGTGGATTGCGGTCAGAGTGAACCGCCGCTCCAGGGCAGACCGCTGAGGCTGGTGTTGTGGGTGCAGCAGAGCGTAGCATAACTCGCCATGGGAGGAGTATAGCCTCAGGGCAGTGTATGCGGAGGATGGGGGTGATGGTGCAGGGCAGCAGCAGTAATGACACGGAGTCAGTGATGCAGTCCAGGGCCTTTACTCACAGTTCTTATTATCCAGACCACGTCTGCAGGTAACGGCTGCCCACGTCGTACTGTGCTCACCAGGTGAGGGGCTCAGACAACTCCCAGATAACTTTGGAGTGCTTCACAGGACCCCCTTTGTGTGTCCTTTGTCTGGCCTTTCTTACCAACCCTTCTGTCCGGCTGCCTCGGGCCTCCTCTTGGTAAACTTGGCGACAGTTTCCCTGACCCTATGTGGTGCCTTCCTAGCGGGTGTAGTGAGGGGCTGCGCCACATAAAATGTCACAGCCTCCTGTTTCTAGCTGAGGGTCGTTTCCTGCCTCCACTAGTTTCGGGGACCGGTCTCCCCCTTTGGCCTGACCCCTCCACGCAGGTGGATTCGGGCGTGCGGTGGCGACTCGCCCGTCCGCACCCCTGAGATCCCTTCGTTCCTCGTTCCTGGAGCCTTCTCCGCTCCTCTTCCTTCCTTCTCCCTCTTCCAGGCCTGGGCCTCTGTTACTAGGCCCGCCTCCGGAGCAGAGCTCATGCAGAGCCCCTGCTCCCTGCCACTTCTGCTCAGACTTCTCTGCACTGAACTAAGATGGTGCCCGCCTTTTATACTCCCTTCTCAATGCACCCAGGAACTGCTTCCTCCCTGCTCCTGCACTACAGGGTTCCCCTTCCTCAGTGTTCCCTCCCCCCACTCCAGCCAGGGACAGGGACTGTCGTGCCCATCTCAGGGGCATATTGGTCGCCCTGCCCCACGGCAATGTGGTGTAATGCATGCAGGTGTTGGGTCCTGATCCACACTACATCCTTACCTGAGAGTGAGATATCACACCTCTGGGTGAGGTGCAATACCTCTGTAGCAACCGAGCCCTCAAGGTGCTACAGTTCCATTTATCTTCAGCCTAGGTGACGTATTGCGATACAGGGCCGTGATTTTGGCTATAAAAGGGTCCCCTAGACCCCTACCCCAAGCTTTTTAAGAGAATCATATATGGCGTGCCAGGAGACTCTATGGAATGCTTTCTCAGCATCCAACGAGAGTATCTAATTACAAATTTTTAACTGCATCTAGCCCAGGAAATACTTTGTGCCTAGTAGCAGTGTCTGCTAGTCAACGGATTATCCCGGCTGTTAAGCAAGCTACACCACCTGTAGTTTGGACACTTCATTTTTTCAAAGGAAATGCTTCGGGACCACGGGATACTCAGTGAAGAGCATCAGGAGGCACCCCAAGGCATAGGGGCTCGGACTGGCAGTAGGATGCCTTGCGGTGGACAGCCGAGCTCGATCCTTATAAAAGCTTTTTAACTGCAGCAGCTTTAGTGGACGCTACTGGAGCTGGAATTACGCGGCTGCTGGCATGAGACTTGCCCTCCAATAGATCCTTGTAAATGGATTTAAAGTGTATTTATTCAAATTAGAGAGACAATTTAAATTAAAAAGCTTAGAGCTGCCTCCACCACAGGGGGGCTCGCTCGACCCACCAGCGGACAGGCACCAGTATTCGGAGAGGGGGGCTGGCCGTCAGGGTTCACCGCGGCTCTGGCACAAACCCGGCGACACGGAGGTGGCACGGGCAGGAGCGGACTGAACGTGTCGGCTTCTCACTTTTTGGATTTTAGAAGGGCATGACATGCCTATATCTGTGTCTCCCCCTCCTTTTACTCCTCCACCTCTTTTCTTTTCGCATGACTATATATACTTGTCACTTTTCCATGTGTTAGTTGTGTCTTCTGAGCAGTTTGTCAGCTTTTGGACACCTTTGAAGGTGTTTTCTATGTGTTTCTATGTGTTTTTGTTTGCCTGCCATTGGTTTTAACGGTGTTCGAAGGTGTTCGACGAACAGTTCGACGAACAGTTCGGCGAACACACGGGTGTTCGACGAACCGAACCGAACTCGAACACTACGGGGGTGGCTCAACACTAGTCCGGTTGCCACAGTGGCATTGCCTCCCTCACAAGAGTTGATGCCATGCTTGGAAGCAAGCAGGGGTCCCCTAATCAGGTTTTACTAAGCATGCAACACTTTCCTGGCTCCAGACCAGCAAGGGGAGTCCCTCCCCTTGGCAACTGGGATCTGGAGGCGTGGTTAGTGAGACTTAGTGTGTGAGGAGTTGAAGTCAGGACATCGAGGAGAGAGGAGCTGGGGACTGGAGCTGCGCGGCAGCTCACCCCAGAAGAACCAGCACAGAAGAACCGGACACCGGAGTCCAAGGCTGTGGGGCACCGAAGGCCCAGCAGTAGAAACCGGAGGGCAGGAGACTGCAGGTCTCCTGGCCTCATCAGACGCCCAAAGGCTCAGCAGCACCGCAGGGTTCAGCACCGCCACGTGAGAGCGACGCACCAGCAAGGCCCGAGCTGCCTGCCATACGGGTGAGCACAGAAACGTTGCACTCAGGGACGAGGGACGCGCACAGCTACAAGCAGCAGGGCTAAAGAGTTTAGTGTAAAGGGAAGGCCTCCAATTTCACCTGGCAAGGAGGATTCTTTACTTGCTTCCAGGTTGCCCGGACTTCCACTTCTAGCCAGCACCCTAGTCCCGGCTTGTCTAATCACCACCAGTAAAGATAAGAGGAAACCGCCATTGAGTTGTGGACTGATTATTGCTGCGCCATCAACCCCTGCACTACAACGCCGAGCATAACCCATAACATCTACACTGCCCTGGAGCTAAGCTCTACCTGTGGAGAGCCACACTATCCCTGCTGCAGTAACATCAGCTCCAGAGGACCTGCTCCGCAGCGGCGGCTCCCCTAGCCGCATACAACAGGCGGCGTCACGAACTTTATACAATCACCATAAATCCCCTATCAATAACCCCTGGGTCACGGACCGGGTCACCGCTACTGTGACATCCCCCAGCATTTACCGGCCCGGCACCGGGTACCCCACGACCCAGAGGGCGCGTCATGGTATGATCAGACCGTGTTCTGTACACGGTCAGACACAGCCATTACATTATTCAAAGATCTATTGATTAAAATTAACTTTTGTTCGTGGGAAAACCCCTTTAAGTTCATGTATTAATTTGTCCACCATCTCAGTACATGATTATATGATACAATCATTCCCTCTGCTCCTGAAAGGGGGGAGGGGAGGGAATGATTGATATAAGTTTATACAGTGCATTGTGAAAGTATTTGGTCCCCTTGAACTTTTCTAACTTTTGCCACATTTCTGGCTTCAAACATAAAGATATAAAATTCTATTTTTTGGGGGAAGAATCAACAACAACTGGGACACAATCGTGAAGTGGAACGAAATTTATTGGAAATTTTAAACTTTTTTAACAAATTAAAAACTGAAAAGTGGGGCATGCAATATTATTCGGCCATCTTGAGTTAATAATCGCCATCTTTTGCTGCGATTACAGCTGCAAGTCGCTTGGGGTATGTCTCTATCAGTTTTTCACATCGAGAGGCTGAAATTCTTGCCCATTCTTCCTTGCAAAACAGTTCGAGCTCATTGAGGTTGGATGGAGGGCGTTTGTGAACAGCAGTTTTCAGCTCTTTCCACAGATTCTCGATTGGATTCAGGTCTGGACTTTGACTTTGCCATTCTAACACCTGGATACGTTTATTTTTGAACCATTTTATTGTAGATTTTGCTTTATGTTTGGGATCATTGTCTTGTTGGAAGATAAATCTCCGTCCCAGTCTCAGGTCTTTTGCAGACTCCAACAGGTTTTCTTCCAGAATGGTCCTGTATTTGGCTCCGTCCATCTTCCCATCAATATTAACCATCTTCCCTGTCCCTGCTGAAGAAAAGCAGGCCCAAACCATGATGCTGCCACCACCATGTTTGACAGTGGGGATAGTGTTTTGAGGGTGATGAGCTGTGTTGCTTTTACGCCAAACATATCGTTTTGCATTGCGGCCAAAAAGTTTGATAATGGTTTCATCTGACCAGAGCACCTTATTCCACATGTTTGGTGTGTCTCCCAGGTGGCTTGTGGCAAACTTCAAATGAGACTTTTTATGGATATCTCTGAAAAATGGCTTTCTTCTTGCCACTCTTCCATAAAGGCCAGATTTGTGCAGTGTATGACTGATTGTTATCATATGGACAGACTCTCCCACCTCAGCTGTAGATCTCTGCAGTTCAACCAGAGTGATCATGGGCCTTTTGGCTGCATCTCTGATCAGTCTTCTCCTTGTTCGAGATGAAAGTTTAGAGGGACGGCTGGGTCTTGGAAGATTTGCAGTGGTCTGATAATCCTTCCATTTCAATATGATCACTTGTACAGTGCTCCTCGAGATGTTAAAAACTTGCGAAATCTTTTTGTATCCAAATCTGGCTTTAAACTTCGCCACAACAGTATCTCGGACCTGCCTGGTGTGATCCTTGGTCTTCATGATGCTCTCTGCACTTGAAACAGAACCCTGAGACTATCACAGAGCAGGTGCATTTATACGGAGACTTGATTACACACAGGTGGATTCTATTTATCATTACCAGTCATTTAGGACAACATTGGATCATTCAGAGATCCTCACTGAACTTCTGGAGTGAGTTTGCTGCACTGAAAGTAAAGGGGCCGAATAATATTGCACGCCCCACTTTTCAGTTTTTAATTTGTTTAAAAAGTTTAAAATATCCAATAAATTTCGTTCCACTTCACGATTGTGTCCCACTTGTTGTTGATTCTTTCCAATAAAATTTAATTTTATATCTTTATGTTTGAAGCCAGAAATGTGGCAAAAGGTAGAAAAGTTCAAGGGGGCCAAATACTTTCACAATGCACTGTATATGATTGGGAAACATCTTTATTATTATGACAGTGTAAATACTGGAAGTGAGAAATCGTTCTGCTCTCAGTCTGCAGTGCTTGGACTGGGCACCAATCATGCTGACCCGCATCCTCATACATGCTGTGAGGCTGCTGAGTTGAGGTCAGGAGACCCGCGGCAAGTCCATGCATTGCGGTCCGAGCACAGACCGATATTCACTGATGGCTGAAGGAGCCTTAAAGGGGTTGTCCAGTCTAAATCCACAAGCCAGCAGTCCCTCTGTGTCACTGACTGAAGACTTGTGAATCCTCACATCGCAAGCACTGTGAGGATTCGCTGGTGTCGGAGCCAGGAATGGCAATCACTTGGCTTCAAGGATGTGAAATGCAGACTCCCGGCCAGAAGGGGGGTGTGGAGATAGAGGGAGAACAAACAGGTGGGCAGGTGAATTTAAAGGGTTGGCACTGCCGTGAAGTACCGAGTGGTGGGACTTTATTTGAACAGTCATCCTGTGCTGACAGAGTCCCTTTAAACATAAGTCATACTCACCTTCTGGCGTCTTCATCAATTTTCAGCACTGCT